>NW_027507764.1:208198329-208798329 GCF_037356315.1 Lithobates pipiens | reverse complement strand
GCAGCCTGTGCCCACCATCCACCATGCAGCCTGTGTCCACCATGCAGCCTGTGCCCACTATGCAGCCTACCTGTGCGGGGGAGGAGAGGAACAGGAGAGCGGCCCAGGTGTTCCCAGGTCCAGGGGGCGGGGCTGTATCTGGCAGCGAATGGCAGGGAACACGGCAATGTGAAATGAAAGCTAATATCGATGTGTTCTCCATGCTGCGCTCTGAACATCCGGGCCGCGTTCTCTCTCCCATTCCACCCAGGCTGCTGGCGGTGCTCACCCCATTCCAGGCCGCCCTTCCTCTCCAGCCCTCAAAATGCGAGCAGGCGAATGCAATTGTTGAGGGCTGATATATATATACAGTATTTCCCAAAATTGGGTATGTCCCTCACATTTTTGTAAATATTTTATTATATCTTTTTATTGACAGCACTGAAAAAATTACACTTTGTTACAATGTAAAGTAGTGAGTGTACAGCGTGTTTAACAGTGCACATTTACTGTCCCCTCAAAATAACTCAATACACAGCTATTAATGTCTAAACTGCTGGCAACAAAAGTGAGTACACCCCTAAGTGAAAATGTCCAAATTGCTCCCCATTTAGGTGTGAATGGGGAGCAGTTGGTTTCCCCTCCCTGGTGTCATGTGACTTGTTAGCCTTACAAGCTCTCAGGTGTGAATGGGAAGCAGGTATGCTAAACATGGTGTTATCGCTCTCACTCTCTCTTACTGGTCACTGGAAGTTCAACATGGCACCTCATGGCAAAGAACTCTCTGAGGATCTGAAAAAAAGAATTGCTCTACATAAAGATGGCCTAGGCTATTACAAGATTGCAAAGACCCCAAAACTGAGCTGCAGCACAGTGGCCAAAACCTTACAGTTTCCTCTCAGGACAGGTTCCTCTAAGAACAGGCCTCACCATGGTCAACCAAAGAAGTTGAGTGCTCAGTGTTGGGAAATAGACATATGAGTGCTGCCAGCATTGCTGCAGTGGTTGAAGAGGTGGGGGGTCAGCCTATCAGTGCTCAAACCATATGCTGCACATATTTTTTCTATTATTTTCCTGGAGCCTCAGCATTCTGCAAGGAAAAATACCAGTCACCAAGACAAATGAGAAAGACATTAACTCAATTCATGCCTTATTTATTTAATTTATGTCTGATTTTAAAGTGGTTGTAAACCACGGACATGACATATGAAGAAATTCTGGACTCTGAACAAATGTAGAGAATAGAAGACTGCAGATAAACAGGTACAACTTATGTAGGAGTATTTGTGTTATCTCTGCGTATCACCTGATGCCAGTCACTTCACTGGGTATACAATATGTAAAGGTTTACAACCACTTTAAGTATGTCAGAATGAAAATTATGTATGTAGTCTAGGAGACCAATATTTGGTGACAGAGTACACTGGAGAACATGTCATCCTATTTGTGGAGAACTTGAGGGACAGCATCAATTACATAAGTGACAGAGATATTTCCCAATCAGATTGTGCAGATCGTAGTTACATGAGAGGACCTCTTTAAGTGTCTTACCAGGAAAAGGAAAAGTCCTCCCTTGCTGTGTGTAAAGGCAAGCAAATGGAGGTGCAGAGGCATGCAAAGAGTGCTTTTGGGGATCAGAGGTTAGCAGAGGGGGAGGGGTTGTGGTGTATAGGTTAGTGGGGGGGGGGTGTGAGTGAAGCTATGAGCAAAATAGGGGGGTTGGGGTGAAAATTCTACCCCAGATCAATGCTGTATCCTGGCCTAGGCCGACAAGTCCCAGGCCTAGGGCAGCACGTTGCAGTGGGGCAGCATGGAAAGAATCCCCGCCGGCTTGCATTACACTGTTAGTGTCTTATGGGGCGGACTGGGCTCAGAGGTAAATTAGACTAGCGCCCCCATAAAGTGGCCTCACTGCTTCTGGTATGTGGGCAGATGGCATTCCGCAACTGGTGGGGGGGCGCCGCTTCTAATTTTGACTGTCCTATCATCCTGAACCACAAACCTTCCTCACTGTGCTATATGTTTTCCGCTGCACCATTGGCACAATTATATCTTCTTAGTCCTCTCCATAAAATTATCAGAAATTTGTGCTTAAAGTAGAATTATAGGCAATACTTTTTTTTTTCATCTTGGATAGAGTAAGGGAGGGTTATAGCCCCTGTCAGTTTATTTTTTTTACCATCCCTGTCCCATTGCAGAGATTTCCCTTCACTTCCTGCCCCATAGCCAAACAGGAAGTGAGGGGGAATCTATGCAAATTAAGGGAATCCATTGCGCCGCCATCCTCAGGCCTCAGAACTAGTGCCCCCACTTGAAAATTTCAGGACAAGTCTTAAGCAGCAAGGGGCATGGCCTTGACAGGAAAGGGTGGGTCATATTGTTAAGTGCAATTCTCAAACCAATTGCTTTTCCTCTTTGTAATGCTGAGTTCAAATCTTATGCTTCTGATAGAAATGAAATACAGGAGACCTTTTCTGTAGCCCAAATCCAAGCTGAATGGCCAAAAGTGTATTGTTTTCTCAGTTCTTATATACACACAAAAATGATGAATCATGTAAAACAAAAGTACCATAATAAGGGAAAAAACACAAAAATATCAGATAAGGAGTAAACAGCCTTTCTCCATCGTGTGATCAGCAGATGGGCGTAGTCTGAGTGACTTTACACTTTTCACAATACGTATCTTATAACACAGCAATTTTGTACACATAATGTCAACTCATAACTTAAGCTGGAACTCTGATCCTATCATTTTCCCCCTTTGACATCATCCTTCTCCCAACTCTGGGTCCTTACTCATGAGTTATAGCCAATACTTTCCTGAGTACTATCCCTGACCGCGGGTTGTCAGAGGAGAACAATGTCCTCATCCCCCAGTTCCATATCAGCATCTCAAAAGCAAAGAGAATCAAAGAGAAGGGTGACGTCAACTCATAATCCCAAACTCAGAGTTCTATAGGGCACCCCTATTCATTCTTTTAACTTTCTTTTGAATTCTCAACAATTAATAATTGTCATTATAACAAAAGCAAACATAAGTATTAGTATAGGACTCAACATCCAATTAAGTATAGTAGTGGCGGTAGGAGACCATCCACTGAAAACATCGTACCAATGGTGGGTAGTTTCATCTCTTATCTGTGAGGATAAATGTATTAATTTTCCTTTATCTATAACTGCAGATATTAGATTATTTTGAAGGGTATGTTCCTGTGTCTCCTATGTGTTTTCTAAGTTTTTCAGACTCTCTTAAGATTTGTTGTAAGGGCTCTAATGATATTATGAAAGGGGTAGTATCAGTAAGGTTATCTACCGTCCATTCTTGATTAAATATTCTATGTGCATCTGGTTCAAAAAGGAAAGTTTCATTCTGCCATTTAAGCATTTTAACATTCTTTACACATCCTGAAAAGGGAGCTGTTTTATTTAAACTTTCCATAGTTCCCTGATCATTTGTAATTAAACAAATATGTTGTGGTCCTATCTCCATAAATCTGTTTCCTACACTTACTGGTCTGGGACCCTTTCCCTTCTGTAGGTTCCTGTAGATTTGGGAATCTGGGGTAGAAAGTAACATTTGTGTTTTGTCAAATACTTCCCTCCATGTTTCAGATGGACCTAACTTATGACATTTATGTGGTGTGTTATTAAAGGGTGATAGTAAATTGTCCTTCCACTGGAAAGTTATGTTTACTTGTGCTTGTGACTTAGCTTTTATCCACACTACTGGTGAATCCACATTGTGCATCATGTAAAAAGGACCCTCCTGTCCTGTTACAGTGAAATTTCCTACAGTATACCATTCATAGTAAGGATATTGCGTTATACTCTTATCCTGATTTGTCCATATAAGATCAGTACTGTTTTCATGAACTGTTACATTGATACCGGGAGTCCATGTGTAAACAAACATTTGAAAACATTCAAGCACTATCATCATAGTTAGAAAGATCGTCATTCTGTTTCTCTCGGTTCAGGACTCTTTTTGCAGTGTGATGCGTGGATCCAGGCTGCTTTTCCCTCCAACTTGACCGATGTGGGAGTGGTCAGCAGTACTTGATATGGTCCTTCAAACCGTGGCTCTAAAGCTTTTCTGGTATGTTTCTTTACATAGACCCAATCTCCGGGGCTAAGTGAATGAGTACCTGCTATAGAGTTGGGATCTGGAATGGAAGCATAAACACTCTTGTGGATCTTGGTTAGATGCTGTTGCAATTGTATCACATATGCAGTCAAACTATCACATTGCAATTGCATACTCTGTGGAAAGTATAAACCTAATCTAGGTGCATTCCCAAAAAGTATCTCATATGGAGACAACCCTGTTTTTCCTGTTGGGGTATATCTTATGGAGAACAAAGCCAAAGGCAGGCATTCTGGCCATGGCTTGTTTAACTCTTGCATGGCTTTCTGTATTTTTAGCTTTATTGTCCCATTTACTCTTTCTACTGATCCTGAACTCTGTGGGTGATAAGGGGTGTGGAAACTCTGTTGAACCCCTAACATGGTCATCACATTCTGCATTACTTCACCTGTAAAGTGTGTCCCTCTATCTGATTCTATTGTTTCAGGTAATCCAAACCTTGGTATTAATTCAGTGATCAGTTTCTTAGCCGTGGCTTTTGCCGTGGCTGATTTTAATAAATATCCCTCTGGCCAGCCTGAAAATAAATCGATGCACACAAGTACAAATTCAAAGGGGCCACTTTTTGGCAACTGTATGTAGTCAATTTGCAGCCTTTGAAAGGGGTACTGGGCCCGAGCTTGGTGTTTTCGTGGCGTTTTTACCTTTTGTCCTGGATTATTCAGGAGACAGATTTGGCATGCTGCACAGTAGTTTTTGGCCATACTACTGAATCCTGGTGCTAGCCATCCTTGGTTCACAATTCTATACATGGAATTGGAACTGACATGGGTAGGTAAGTGGATTGCCGTGGCCATGGCTGGGTACAGAGACGCCGGTAGGCATACTTTACCTCCTGCCCTCCATACATTGTCAGGGTCAATTTGGGCTCCCATCCTTACCCACTTGTCTCTTTCACTGTCCGCCGCTTGCTCCTGTAGCTTGCTCAACTGTTGCCATGAAGGCTTTACTGTACTTACCTCTGCCACTGCCACTGTCTCAGGGTACATCTCTTTCTGAGCTGCCTGTTTCGCAGTTAAATCTGCGAAGGCATTTCCTTTTGCTTCCCTTGTCTTTGCACTTGTGTGTGCCGCTATCTTCAAGATGGCTACCCTTTTAACTTTTTGAAGATGTGTCAAAACCCGTTTTATTCCTTCCGCATGCTTTACTGGTGTGCCTGCTGCTGTCAGATACCCTCGAGCTCTCCATATATGGCCGAAATCGTGCGCTACGCCGTAAGCGTAGGCAGAGTCAGTGTAAATATTTCCTTCTTGTCCTTGTAAATATTCTAAAGCTTGTTTTAAAGCTTTTAATTCTGCTTCCTGTGCTGACATGTAGGCTGGTAAGGGCTGCGCTTCAATCACCTGTGTATCAGTTACTACTGCATATCCTGTGTGATATCTTCCTTTATCATCAGCAAATCTGCTGCCATCTATATACAAAGTGTGCTCAGCGTCTAAAATTGGTGTATCTATAACATGAGGGAACCCCATTGTCTCTTGCTCCATGAGCTGAAAACAGTCGTGTTCAACTATCTCTCTAAACAGAAGAGTGTCAGTTTCCTCATCTCCTTCCTCCTTATTCCCCCTTGTCAAATCTGGTGACTGAAGAGGCAAAAAGGTGGCCATATTGAAAGTTGTACAGCGCTGAAAAGTGACATTTGGAGGTAAAAGTAAAGTACACTGTAACCTTAGTTGCCTAGCCATTGAAATGTGTTTGGGCTGTACTTGAGACAAGATTGCATGTATGTCATGTGTGGTGTGCACTACAACTGGGATGTCTAGAACAATTTCTGATGACTTATCTATAATTATTGACACTGCTGCTACCGCCCGTACACAGGACGGTGAACCTCTGGACACTGGATCTAGAGCTGCTGAGAAGTAAGCAACGGGCCTTTGTTTTATATGTGACTGTGTCAAAATTCCTGTTGCATGTCCAGTGATCTCAGCAATGTATAGATGGAATGTCTTTGTATAATCGGGGATACCTAGAGCCGGTGCAGAAATCAACAACTGTTTCAAAGTGACAAACGACTCATAAGCTACTTCTGTAAGCATATACGGCACAATTTTCAAACAATCGTATAATGGCTGCATCAAAGAGCTAGCGTGGGGTATCCATTGTCTACAATATGACACGATACCCAGAAACATACGCAATTGTTTGAAATTTCGTGGGGGTAAGATTCCCTTTATCGCCTGTACTCTCTCGTCTGTGAGATGTCTTGTTCCTTGTGATATGCAATGTCCTAAGAAGACAACTTTTTCCTGACACACTTGTAACTTTTTCCTGTTAACCTTGCAACCCTTTTTTGCCAAGAATTGCAAAAGTGCCAAAGTGGCATGGAGACATGTTTCCCTATCTGGACAGCATAGCAATAGGTCATCCACATATTGTAGCAATACACAAGAGTCTGGAGGTAACCATTCCTCTAGCACTGTTTGTAGAGCCTGTGAATAAAGGGTTGGCGAATGCGCCATTCCTTGAGGTAGGCGTGTCCTGCCTGTTGGTTGCCGTCTGCGTCAAACCGGTCTATAGGTCGGTGCGGACCTATTTCTGTCACAAATTGCTGAAACAGAGTAGGAGTCATTTTATGTCTACACAAATCTTCCCCGTCTTGCCATGTTGCATCATGTGTATCCATCAACTGTCTTACAAATCTACAAAACGCTGCTGGTTTCGCTACTGGGTCTGGGGCATTCTGTATTAGTGCCATAAGGGCGTCTGGTGTCCATGGTGCCCAGGTCCTTATCTGCATCCTACGAGTAACAGTAGGTGGGGCATTTGGATGGGCTACTTGTCCAAATTCCGGATTATTTACCTGTACAATGTGTGTATCAGTGCGTACGGGGGCTACAGTTTCTGGATGAGGTTTTTGTGCCCCACATTGCACACATTCTATTGCCCATTCTGGGTTTTGTGTTCCACAAACCTGACAAACCCATCCCCTGCCTTGGAGTGAAGGATATATCTTATGTGGTTTATGTTCTATGTCAGTGTATGGGGTGGAATGGCTGAGCTGGGGTCAACCAGAGCCTCAGCATTTTCTGTTCTTCTATCCTTCATGTCCCAACCATCACAATCTGGGTTATATTTCCACCCCTCCTCTTCTGCTCTATAAGAGACCTTAATTAAGCGCTGAACCTGATGCATCCATTGCTTCTCTAACACCTCTCCTTGTCTGTCCCTTTTTATTTCCTTCCACGCGTCTGGGTCTAAACCCGCTGCTCCTTTTACCTTAAATTTATGAAGTATAGTTTTTACATTTTGTGCTTCATCTTTCCCATATATGTTCTTAATTATCTGTGGCACCGTATAGTGGGCCACAGTTCCTTGACGGGGTTTTGTGTACCTCTGACCCATTCTAACAGTCCGTGCCTAGGTAGCGTGTGGGACACTGTTATATGTCCCAAAATAAAAAAGAAAAAAGTGTGTATGCGGGACCCTACAACAGTTCCTCGTTGCCTTCCTCCTAGGATGCTAGAATACTAAAAAACCTCCCCGGGATGAGATTTCTGAAATCGAATTACTTTATATGCTAGCCAACTGACAAATATTATGACCAGACTGACGGCTACAACATATACAAGCATTCCTTTAAGTGGCCAGGTATCCGACTAGATCTCCGGGCTTGTGGAGACCTTATTCCCCCTCCCGTATCTGGGATCCCTCTCGTGCACTCTTATCCCTGCTTTATGGAGCAGACAGGGCTTATACTCTCAACCCGCCTATGGTTTATGAATTAGATGTGAGGTTAAGCATAAGCGTCAGACCCCCCCGAAAGGGCGCATTCCGTTGCTTAGTTCGGCAATCCCCTTCTAACTCATACCATCCTTGACAAGGCTCATTCACTTTCTCAACAAGACAGACAGACAACAAATTATCAGCAAAACAAAGGTATTATAGTTCAAGACTCACCCCTACAGAGGTTGCAGTTAATATGCTGCGTGGAGACCCGTTTCTGACAGAACTGACTAAAGGCACAAATCAGGGAAGCTCAGAGTATAAAGAGAAATAAAGGCTTTCTCTTACCTGGCCAGGCTTTGTGGTCTGTGGTTCCCGAAGTGCCCCAGTGTTATGGTTCCGTCAGCTCCGTTCGTCCACCTCTTGTAGGATCATTGATGAGGTCCTTGTTCTTCGGGCGCCAAAATGTTAAGTGCAATTCTCAAACCAATTGCTTTTCCTCTTTGTAATGCTGAGTTCAAATCTTATGCTTCTGATAGAAATGAAATACAGGAGACCTTTTCTGTAGCCCAAATCCAAGCTGAATGGCCAAAAGTGTATTGTTTTCTCAGTTCTTATATACACACAAAAATGATGAATCATGTAAAACAAAAGTACCATAATAAGGGAAAAAACACAAAAATATCAGATAAGGAGTAAACAGCCTTTCTCCATCGTGTGATCAGCAGATGGGCGTAGTCTGAGTGACTTTACACTTTTCACAATACGTATCTTATAACACAGCAATTTTGTACACATAATGTCAACTCATAACTTAAGCTGGAACTCTGATCCTATCAATATTTAAATTAGGGGGTACACGAGTTTAGTCAGGCCCAGGGCAGCACAAAACTTAAATACACTACTGCCCCAGATATCATACCCACAAATGGAGTACAGACAGGAGGCAGTGTGTATATGGAGAGGTTGTAGTAGAAAAAGGGAGTGGGAGCAATAATTAAGCCATGCTCAATATTTAGCCCAATTTAACTAAACACACTTCTGTCACAGCTTGCTATGCACACACTGCAGGTTGCTGTTTCCCTAACGTGTCCTTCATTCTCAGGTTCAAAAGTTGGGAGAGTGGCAGGCCGCATACCTCCCAACTGTCCTGGATTCTGCGGGACCTCCCTGGAACTTCCACCAAGTCCCGGAGTCCCGTATGTGCAGGCTGTGTCCCGCAGCAGAAGGCCGAGACAAGTTCCCAGCTCCCATACCTTAATTATCAGGCAGCCGGCAGGGAGAGATGCCGGTACTGCAGTGGGCGACTGGCAGAAAATCAAAATGGGGGCAGACCATGCAGGCAGGGCCAAAACTGGGGGGGCATTCCTCTCAGCTTCCCTTCAAATGACAGCATAGCAGGCTGAATCCCAGGAAGGGTATGGATCCCGGCTCCCCTTTCATCAGCGGCAGTGCAGGCTCCCCAAGCTCCCCATGAATCACAAGCAAGATTGGAACACCCCGGGTACTGCTGGAGCCTGGATCCCTTCAGCAGACCTTACTTTGCTCCCCTGGGGTCTCTGCCAGATCTCATTAAAAAGGCAGCAAAGCTTCAAAAGGCAGTGCAGCAGGCTGAATCCCTGGCAGAGTACAGATCCCGGATCCCCTTTGATTAGTGGCAGGGCAGGCTCACTGTCACTCACAACAGCCAGTGGTGTGTGAGTTTGGCAGCTCCCTGTGTGATTACAGCTCAGGTGAGCCTGTGACAGTGCAGCCCAATCCAACCTAAGAAATGCAGGCTAGTGACAGCTGCTGTCACCTGGCTCTTACCCAGGTTGGATCAGGCTGCACTGTCACAGGCTCACCTGAGCTGTAATCACACAGGGAGCTGCCAAACTCACACACCGCTGGCTGTTGTGAGTGACAGTGACCCTGCAGTGGACAGTGGGGTGCAACAGTGAGAAGAGAGGAAAACGGGTTAGGAGAAGGAGAGGAGTTGTGGTGCAGAAGTATAGCATAGATGGGGAGTTGGGGTGAAATGGTTAGAACAGAGGGGAGTTGGGATGTACAGGTCAACAAGGGGTGGTTGTGGTGTAACGGTGAGAAGAGAGGTGGTAGGATGCAGACATGAGAAGAAGGGCCAGGGGTTGGAGTGCAAAGGTGAGTGTAGAATTAAGCAGAGTAGAGGTGCAGGAATAATCAGAGAAGGAAGTTTGGGGAACAGTTTAGCAGAAAAGGGGGTTTTAGCCATGTAACACTGTTGCTGGACAACCGGATTGTAGACAGAAATCAAGCATGGTGCTATGCATTTTTCAAGGTACATGTGTTATATGGTTGTTTAATGTCCATATATTAATTTTAGGTTGAACTTTCACTTTATTTATTATAGGTATTTACATTGTATTTGGCACCAACAATTTACAGCACTTAACATACTGTACATTTGCATCATTCCCTTCCCTCTCACATGCATACATATACCAGAGCCAGTTTAGACAGGAGCCAATTAAACTACCAGCATGTCATTTGCATGTAGGAGGCAACCCACACAAACTTGAAGAGAACATGCAAACTCCATACAGGTTGTGTCCTGACTGGGATTTGAACTATGGACCTCAGAGCTGCAGGGCAGAAATGCTAAGCACTAATGTTGTGCACACACGACCAGACTTTTTGACGTACTAGGTCCAACGGTCTTCCCGATGGACTTTCAGTGGAGTTCCGAAGGACTTTTCGCATGAACAGACTTGGCCACACACAATCACACTGAAGTCCGATGGATTCGAACGTGATGACGTACGACCGTACTAGAATAAGGAAGTTCATAGCCAGTAGCCAATAGCTGCCCTAGTGTCGGTTTTTGTCCGTCGGACTAGCATACACACGAGGAACTGGGTCCGTCGGAGTTCCCGCAAATTTTTTTTAACATTCTATTTCTAAGGTCCGTCAGATTTTTGGACAGCAAAGGCCCACACAGGATCGAATTGTCCAACGGATTAGTTCCATCGGACCTTTGCTGTCGAAAAGTCCGGTCGTGTGTGCGCGGCATAAGTTGCTGTGCTGCCCCAACTTTGAATAATTTGACTCAGTTAATCGGACTTACTAAGGGCATTGAGAATCGTCACACAATACATTTTGTGAATATTTGCTTCAGTTATCCATTTGTGAAAAGCAAATTCAAATTAAAATTCTAAAATCTTATGTGCAGATGAAATAAGTAAACAGGATTTTTCTTTTCCTATGATGGGATAATTTAAGTGAATATTCTCACAAATTAAATTGTGAAGTTTCTCAGCTCCTTTAGGCCCCTTTCACACAGGCTTTCAGATGAGGTCTGCCTGTTGGACCTTGATTGGACCTGCAGTCTCCTCCAAGGAGTGGGGCTGCTATCCGATTTGATCCTGCCCAGAAAATCCAAATGGACGGTGGTCCCATTTTCCATCCGTCTGGCGGATAGGAACGGATGAAAACGGACTGGCGGTCGATTTCCACCCGATTTCCCCATAGAGGAGAGCAGGACTGTGTACATGTCTGCTCCTGCACAGTGAGCGGAGACGGACATGTCATCCACCTGCTCAGCAGGGATCAGTGGATCGATCCTCCCATTGAGCAAGCAGATTCGGTTAGGCGGAGGCACCTGTGTGAAAGGGACCTTAATAAACCAGCCCAGGTGGCTCAGAACAAGCATGCGGTTAGGTCAGCTGACTTTTCTGATCTGATTACTTTTGCAATGGTTTTGCACAGAGTGGCCTCAAACCTCCTCTTCTTGGGTACCCCACCGGCGCTCTGGGCTCCTCCTCTTCTTGGTGCATCACCACAGGAAGCGGCTTTCAATGGGGCACACCTGTGCTCTTGATCCTCAGCGGGGCTATAAGCATCTATTGACACACACAGCAAGGTATAGCCCCAACCCCAGATCTGACTGACTCTTTGCTCTCAGAGGCAGGAGAGAGCCGCTTATGATGGGCACAGCGATGAATCAAGATCGGCTCAGATACTGAAAGCATACAGGGGATGAGGGGGGGCGAAACAAGTAATGGGACATTTTTTACTTTATTGCAGAGAATGCATTATGATAAAAAATGTCCAGCCTTTAGAACCATCGTAAGATATTATTGTAACTTACAATCGTAAGTTATTGATCGCATTTTTGTTTCCACCATGTAATCTAATAATTGTGTTAATGAACAAAGTATTTTAGTGCTACTCGATAATTTTTCATCAGCTGAGTTTGATTGGATCCAATTGAAATAGAGTCTAAATCGATCAGGGAAACTATGGCACTTTGATTTTGTACAAGTATGATCGAATTGTAGATTGATTGTATAGAAAAATCGAAGCGTGTATGGACATCATAAGCCCCCTCCCTAGTAATGTGTTTTTTTTTTTCTAAGACTGCAATTAGGATTTAAATGTTCATACTGCAATATTTATATTTGGAAATGTGTAAGCAGTATTAAACCCAAAACTAAAAATGTAATATATTGCAGCTTATTAGTTATTAGATGTGGTGGTTGCATTCGTTTTTTTTTTTTCCTATGTTTTTACCTGGTGGTCTGGCTAGTAACACACCTCCTGTATTAGACTGCCTACACTCTGGATGAAGGAGCACAGGGGGTAACTCTGGACAGTAGCATTGTCAGTCTGGGGGAGGGGAGTGTTAGATGCAGGTCTTTTTTCCTGGCGGAAGGTGCCGGATCGCCATTCTGGCACCTCCTCAGGCACAGTCAGCCAGGAATCAGAAGCAGGACGGCCGCATAGACTGGCAATAGCATATAGTTCTGGCTGCAGCCTGAAACAGTGGAGAGCGATGTGGCATCATCTGCACTCCGCCTCTCCCCACAGACTGGATGCTACTTTTGGCAGCAGTCTTATTTGGAGCGATGTGGAGAGAGCAGCAACACATGTAGCCTGACTGCTCACTGTGCTGTGGAGACAGCGAGTCTGGAGAGAAGCTGTGTGGCTTTTGTTGGTAAATTATTTATTAGCAATGTTGCAGGATGGGGCTTTGTCTCTTAAGGCTACTTGGATGTGGGTCTGTGACTGTCTCTTAGCTGTATTGGGCTATCTCTGAGCTGGATTGGACTGTCTCTTAGCTGGATTGGACTGTCTCTTAGCTGGATTGGGCTATCTCTGAGCTGGATTGGACTGTCTCTTAGCTGGATTGGACTGTCTCTTAGCTGGATTGGGCTATCTCTGAGCTGGATTGGACTTTCTCTTAGCTGGATTGGACTGTCTCTTAGCTGGATTGGGCTATCTCTGAGCTGGATTGGACTGTCTCTTAGCTGGATTGGACTGTCACTTAGTTGGATTGGGCAATCTCTTAGCTGGACTGGGTTGTCTCTTAGTTTGACTGGACTGTTTCTTAGCTGGATTGGGCTGTCTCTTAGCTGGATTGGGCTGTCTCTTAGCTGGATATATGGGGCATGTCTCTTAGCTGGATATATGGGGCATGTCTCTTAGCTGGATATATGGGGCATGTCTCTTAGCTGGATATATGGGGAATGTCTCTTTGCTGGATATATGGGGCATGTCTCTTTGCTGGATATATGGGGCATGTCTCTTTGCTAGATATATGGGGCATGTCTCTTTGCTGGATATAGGGGGCATGTCTCTTTGGATATAGGGGGCATGTCTCTTTGCTGGATATAGGGGGCATGTCTCTTTGCTGGATATAGGTGGCATGTCTCTTTGCCGGATATAGGGGGCATGTCTCCTTGCTGGATATAGGGGGCATGTCCCTTTGCTTCAATATATAGAGCATGTCTCTTTGGTCTCATCTAGAAGTGCCTTTGAGCTTACTTTAGTAAGTGCTGGATATTTATAATATTTTAACCATTGTACTGCATTGCTTTTTTCTTAACAAATTCCATACAAATCATTTGTATAGCCCCTCGAATTATACTGGATTACCTGTTCTCTAAAGGGGGCAGTTCTACAGGTGGAGAGACAAGAGTGACCTAGGAAGGGGGGGGAGTGAGTTCCTGTACCTTTTCTCTGTGAAAAAAGCCCTGGTTAGTTGTACAAGCAGGTTTAAATACACTAACAAATTGAGGCCAAATTGAAGCCAAACTCCCGCTAGTACTTTAAACAACAGACTTATTGGCTGGATCACCAGATTAAAATAGGCGTTTTCTCAGCAGGGGAGCTGAGCCTCCTCTGATCCCTGCTGAGCAGGCGGATGCCTTCCCTGCTTATGCAGAGCAGACAAGGACACAGCCGGCTCTCCTCTATGGTCAGTCAGATTGGAGGTAGGTGAGTGTAAACAGACGCAAAACAATACCAAAGAAAATTCCTAGCTCAGCTCGCCAGCCAATCTGTTACCAACCAAATTATGCTCTCTAACAATTTGCCTCATACACACAATGCAATTGTTGGCCAACCAAGAGTCTGATTTTTGTCTTAAGGGCATGTGCCAGGATTTTGTCTTGCATGCTAACTGTACACAATTGGCGTGCAACAAACACAAAATGTAGTGACGTACTACAAGGAATATCAGCTCTTGAGCGCCACCCTTTGGGCCCCTTCTGCAAATTTTGTGTAGCGCCAGCTCCTGACGAGCATGCGCTATATGTTTTTGAAAATGTAATATTCCTGAAACCACAGTTGGGTTTTAGGGCTAATTTTGCTAAATTATGGTTTCAGTACCAGTCTGGCTGGATTGCACTGAGTTCTCCTTGGTCGCAGGTGTCACTGTCACCGCCAGCAAGTATGGTAACGCAGTTTAGCTGGGTCTATTGAATGCCATTCTTTCTCTCGGAACCAGCCCAGTGGGGGTGTCATCCTGCTGTGCATTCTGGGAGGTGGTATTTAAGGTACTGTCATCACGTGTTACAGGGATCCGGTCCAGAAGATATTTTCTGTCTGTTTGGTCCTCCTGACCAGCCCCCATGGCCCTCCTGGCCTGGGGTACGGATCCATGCAATTTCAAGTCTCGGGGCTGGATAATCCGAGGCAAAGCAACTGCAGGGACAGGCCTACATGGATATCGAGGCCTGATGATTCAAGGGTGGTCCAGTGCCGGCTTCATCTAAGGAGAGGCCCAGCAACTGGAGAAGCATCCGAGGGAGGACTCTTCAGGAGAAGGCCATGCACAAGGCTGGCATCTCTGAAGGAGCCTGGAGGCTCAGTTGAAGGGAACTTCATGGATCTACACTCATTCAGTATCACCGGACCGGCTGAGAGATACTGGTACTGTATGATAGTTCTCTAAATTTGTCTGTGTCCCTCAGTTACATTCAAGTCTGTGCCAGAGACTTTTTTCAAGTATTCTACATCCAAGTCTGTGGCAGAGACTTTGCTTTACTTAACATCCTGCCGGCTGCTAGGCCTAGTGAGAGGAGGTCTATCCGGGGGTTGTGAGAATCCAGCTGAGAAACGGTTATTCTCTGGATTTCTTCTATAAGAGACTTTCTATTTTTGCAGTCTAAAAGTACCTGAACTTCCCCCTAACCCTCTACCCTCCATTAAGAGACTGTGTTATCTTCTAAATAAATAACCCAAAAGTAGATCCAGTGTCAGTTTCTGCATTTCTTTGGGCCATCTACCATGGGAAACCCTAGACAGAGACGAGGTAAAGAAGTTAATGGTAAGCCCAATAAAACCAGCAGCTCCTTCGGGGGTCAGTGCTACATTTGTGATTGGTGAGCATTGATTCTGAGCATCCGTGTTTATACTTTCGACTTTTGTGTGACGGATTTGTGTACTGAAAATTTACTAGTCTGCCATCCAACATTTGTTGGCTGAAAGTTGTTGGACAACAATTGTCAAAAGGAGCGTAGTAACGATCAGATTTTAGGACAACAGTCTGTCAACAGACAATCCCCAGCCAACAATCGCATCTTGTGTATGAGGCTTTAGTTATCATGTCCGTTTACACCCGCCGCTCCATAGAATACAATGGAGGTTTTAATCGGGTCTGCCTGAAAAACATTCATGTGAAAGGGAAATAAAAAAAAAATGAATGCAGCCATCACATCCAAGAATTAGTAAGCTGCATTATAATAAAGTGTTTGCTTTTGAGTTTAATACCATTTTAATATTTCAGAAGGAATTTATGATGGACAAACCAAAATGTAGTCAAAATAGTCCAACCTTAAGCCTCGTACACAAGATCCGATTTTCCAACGTGAATTGTGTGATGACAGGCTGTTGGCAGAAAAGGGACAAATGTTGGATAGCAGGTTTTAAAATTTTCAGCGAACAAATGTCTGTTGTCAGCTTTTCCGAGCTCCAAATTTCCAAATCCGTCGGACAAAAGTCCAAATTACAAACACGCATGCTCCGAAGCAAGGACGAGCCAGAAACGGTCGGTCTTGTAAACTAGCGTTCGTAATGGAGAATTAACATTCATGATGTGGCAGATTATGAAATTTCAAAATGCAACGCACATTCTCTTCTTCTTTAATGGGATAATACCGGTAACAAAGCTTCTTTGCTGGTGATACTAATTAATTTATTGCAAACTAATTTTCAAAGGCTTTTTTTTTTTCAAGAATAATATTATGCTTTTTTATTTTTTATTTGGGCAAGTTACCACAACACCAATATCACGTAGTTTTTAAGATCAAAGATACAACTATGTTGGTGCCCCTTGTGAATTTTACATTGTATTTTTTAAAATGTAACTGCCTACTCCCAAACTGTCATTTGAAGTAAAACACATAGCCAAGTATTAGTCTCCACAGTTTTTTTTAATTGTGCATTAAAAAAAGAAAACAAATAAAATTAGACATGCTATCTGCCAATGGAACTTAACCAAAAAGTGCATTCTACGTATCCAAAAATATAGAAAATATAACAAATCATTATTATTCAACCAAAAAATAAAAAAAAAGCCTCATGCATGTGTCCTGCTTCTTAATATAGGGGGTGAAGAATGCCAAGAGCTGGTGAAAGCAGGGGTCTGTCATCCAGAGATAAATCAAAAAAACATCTGGATTATTCTCCTGGAGCTCCCGCAGCAAAGGCATATGATATAATTGGTCACGATTAATAAAGCAACCAATTTTTGGTCCAAGATCCTCCTCCTGTTCCTGGACTGGATTTGGGTCAAAGCAATAACTCCAATAAGGCCAATAATAAATAACACGTTCTCTCCCCCGATTCCGCAACATGTCTGGTCGATGAACGTCCGTTCAGAAACTAACTAAAAAGCACGAAATGAAAAGCACAAACTGAAAAGCACAAAATAAAAAGCGCAAACTGAAAATCGAGAAAGGAAAAGCATGAGAAAGGAAAAGCCCAAATCAACACTCACCAAACTTCTACTAACATGAAATTAGCAGAAGGAGCCCAAAGGGTGGCGCTAAAGATCTGAAAAACCATGTAGTACGTCAGTACGTTCGTGTTTGTTGGCTGACAATTCCTTGTCGTTTGTATGCAAGATAAAATCCAGGCACATGCCTTCGGACAAAAGTCTGAGTTTTGTCTGCAGGGAAATCACGTGTACAAGGCTTTAGTGAATTGAGCCTTGTGCATCAACATATCATTATTATTATTATATATATATATATATATATATATATATATATATATATATATATATATATATATATATATATATATATATATATATATTATATCATTATATATTATATTATATATATATTATATCATTATATATTATTAAAAATCCCCCTATTAGAAATACAGACAGTTTTTTTTAAAGGACTATTGATGTTTTTATTGCTTTCAGGAAGACATATTAGCTTCCTAGAGCTTTTTCAATCTGATAGTAGCATTATGTGTAATGGTATGCAGACTGGTTATGTGCACTGCTAAAACAAAAAACTTAGAAGACTGTTTCCGGCAGCAGAACATCTTTTCCCATTCCCTTCCCTGCAGAACTACAGTCAACCATGTGGTATTTTTATGGACTGACTGAAAGCAGGTATGTTCAGCTGTTGTGAAATGCTAGCTATGCGGAGCAGCGTAAAGAATGTGCAGTAGAAGCGGGTGATAAAAGGAGCAGATGTTTTTTTGGCCATGGTGCAAGAAGAATTTCTTTCATCTTTAGTTTTTCCAAAACAAAAAAAAAATGTAATAGTTCTATTTTGTGATGATTGTACAGTTTCATCATTTTGGAAGAGTTATATACTTTTCTTTATGTTTATCTTTCTATTTCCTTTCCATAGGGAGTGTACATGACAGCTGGAGAAGCAGATAATATTAGACCACCTACAACTAAGCTTATTCCATACATGTAAACATAGGATGCATGGAGTGTTTACAGAAAAAGGGGGTGAGCATTCACAACATGGCTTGGAAGCATTCCCATCACATAAGCTTCCCATACTCTAATAGACTTTCGAACATTAATAGGAACATTCGTACAATTCTCACGCTTCAATACTGGGCACTTTCACCTGCCTGCCAAGGCCAATTTGAATGACAATTGCCAGGTCATGCAACACTGTACCCAAATTACATTTTTAGCATTTTTTTTACACAGATAGAGCTTTCTTTTGGTGGCATTTAATCACCACTGTGTTTTTTATTTTTTGCTAAAAAAAAAGAAAAAAGATAGGATTTTTGTCCTATTCTCTGAAGTTCATTGACGGACACAGCATCTTCATCTTGACCTTAGGGTTATATCTCCCCCTGTAGGAGAGGACTAGGCAGAACATGTTAAAAACAGCAAAATTGCATAGTACCGCCCAGGGGGCGGTCCTACTGGCTATAACCCCTCACACTGCATCCAGCAGCTCAATTTGTCAAAAGCAGTACAAACATAAATAGGAGGGGTGGGGGCTGTGTCCGTCAATGAACTTCAGAGAAAAGGATTTTACGGTGAGTACAAAAATCCTATTTTCTCTTTCGTTCCTTGACAAACACAGCATCTTCATCTTGACCTTAGGGACGTCCCCAAGCAGTGTAAAAAAAAACGAGGGGTGGGAACAGCACAAAATAACTCCACCCATAACAACCAGAGCTCCTCAACGGAGGAGTTGCAACCTTAAACAGCCACTTGCAAAACCTTGTGGCCGAAGCAAGCATCTGAAGATGTGCTCACATCAACCTTGTAAAATTTAGTGAAAGTGTGAATGGACGACCAGGTCACCGCCTAACTCACCTTAGAAACAGGCGCTTGATGTCGGAAAGCCCAAGAGGCACCAATTGCCCTGGTAAAATGTGCCATGACAGGAAAGGGAGGTGCCCATCCCCTTATGGCATAAGCCTGAACCACAGTCTGTCTGATCCACCAAGAAATGGGGGCCGACGAGACCACCAGGCCCTTCTTCGGACCAGCCACCGATACAAACAGCGAGTCCGACCTCCGAAAAGGACAGACAGATACACCCACAGAGCCTGGACCACGTCCAAGGAATGAAAAAGCAACCTCTTTGGGGTGCGAGGGCCGAGAACATAAGGATGGAAGCACAATGTCCTTATTTAGATGAAAAGCCGAAACAACCTTTGGAAGAAAAAAAAGGCTGTGGGCGCAGCACTGCCTAATCCCTGTAGAGGACTAAGTAGGGAGACTTGCATGACAAGGCCGCCAACTCAGAAACTCTCCTGGCAGATGTAATAGCCACTAGAAAGACTACTTTCTGAGAGAGTGTCAATAAGGGGATCTCCCTAATGTTTTCAAACGGCGGTTTCTGAAGCACCGAGAGCACCAGATTCAAATCCCACCGAGGCAGTGGTGGTCGAACCGGAGGAGCCACATGTCGAACCACCTGAACAAACGTACTCACCAATTAATGAGTCACCAAAGGTTGCTGAAAAAAGAGAGTCAAAGCCGATATGTGCCCCTTAATGGAGCTTAAGGCAAGTTTCTGATCCACTCCTCGCTGCAAAAACAGCAGGATCCTGGAAACTGCGACGGTAAAGCAGAATGAAGTATTGGACCTTGCGATAGAAGGTCCTCTCGCATCGGCAGCCGCCAAGGAACATCCGTCATCATTCATACTATGTCGGCATAACATGGAGGCCAAGGCCAATCTGGGGCAATCAGAATCACCAGAATCCCCTCGGCCTCCACTGTGAGGCCGACGTGGTAGAAGTTTGAGCGGTGGGGGGGGAGGCGTAAATCAGCCGATAATGCCCCCATGGAACCACCAACGCGTCTGCCATGTCCGCCCAGGGATCTTTTGACCTGGCCACAAACCTCTGTACCTTCTGATTGAGTCGAGAAGCCAGGAGATCCACATCTTGTGTGCCCCACCTTAGGCAAAGAAGCTGAAATACATCCGAATGTAGCAACCTTTCCCCTTGGTCAAACATCTGATGACTAAGGTAGTCTGCTTGCAGGTTTTCTATGCCTGGAGTGTACATGGCCGACAGAGCCGGCATGTGCCGCTCTGCCCACCGCAGGATGGGATCGACCTCCAGTGCTGCAGCTGAGCTCCTTGTTCCTCCTTGATGGTTCACATACAACACCACCGTGGCGGTGTTCGACTGGATCCTGACTGGATGCCCCTGCAGCATCTGTGACCATGTGGAGAGGCACTGCCTGATCACCCGAAGTTCCAGCACATTGATTGGCAGACGGGATTCTTCCTGCGTCCAGCGACCCTGGGCGGACTGTACGCCCCAAACTCCCCCCCCCCAACCGGTCAGGCTGACGTCTGTTGTGATCACAGTTCAAAGAAGTGGAAGGAACGACATCCCGGACCGAAGGGCAGGCGACCTCAGCCACCAGAGCAGGGAATCCCTTACTAGCTGGCTCACCCGAATTTGACAATCCGGGGACAATGGAGACTTATCCCATTTGGACAGGATCTCCTTTTGCAAGACTCGAGTGTGGAATTGAGCATACAGTACTACCTCGAAAGTGGCTACCATGAGATCCAGGACTTGCATGCAAAAACACAGCGACGACCACCTGCAGGACACTAAAAATGTCACCGCAGCTTGAAGAGTCTGCAGCTTGCCTGAAGGGAGAAAGACTCTCACCTCTGAGGAGTGCAGAAGCAAGCCCAGGTACTCCAGGCGTTGAGTCGGCACCAACACCGACTTCTGTAGGTTCAGTACCCAACCAAACTCCACAAGAGTTTGGATGGTGATTGCCACATCCTCTCTTAATTCTGAGGTGGAAGCTGCCCTCAGAAGGAGGTCGTCCAGGTAACCCACGATTGCAATCCCTCTCTGCCTTAGCAAAGCCAAAATTGTGGCTAGCACCTTGGTGAAGACCCTCAGTGCTGACGCCAGGCCAAAAGGGATAGCTACTTATTGGTAATGCTTGTCCCCGACCGTAAATCGCAGAAACCTCTGATGTTTGATGCATATGGAGACATGCAAGTATGCGTCTTTGATGTCCAGGGACACCAGAAAATCCCCCTGATGGAGTGCAGCGACCACTTGAGCGAACTGATTCCATCCTGAACCTTTGTACTTTCACAAAGCTGTTGAGGGCCTTGAGATCCAGAACCGGAGGGACCCCTTCCCTCTTTGGAACTACAAACAGATTGGAGTAGAATCCCTGAAACCTTTCCGTCATTGGTACAGGCACTATCATCCCGCCCAGCAGCAGGTCCTGTACTGCCCTGAACAGGGCTTCCCGATGAGCCGGAAGAAGATGAAGGTTGGATGGAAAAAATCTGTTTGGCGGACAAGAAAGAAACTCTATCTTGTATTCTGATGAAACCAGTTTGCAGACCCACTGGTCGGAAAGTAGGGAGGTCCACCGAACTGCAAGCTCCTGAAGGCGACCTCCCACCCGAGAGTCAGGAGGGGGCAAACCTTCGGTAACAGATTTGCTTGAAGGCTTGTTCGGCTTGCGAAACCAGGGACGCTTTTGTCCCTCAGTGGGCACCTTGTCGGACTGGGAACGCTTACCTGCCGACCCAGGCGGACGAAAAATCTATTTCTGAGCAGAAAAGGAGGGCCCTTGCCTATGGCAATGCTCCTTACCTTTCCTGGACTGTGTGAGCAACATACTTTTACCCCCAGTAACATTCTTAATAATGTCATCCAGCGCGGCTCCAAATAGCCTCTCTCCCTAGAAGAGGCCATAACAGGAATGTCTGAGGAAGAAGCGCCAGCTTCTGATGCCATACTGACCCACACTCGCCTGTCACCACTTAGGGACCTAAGGCAAGTCACACCCTCCTAGCTACCACAGACTGAGGGGTCCCCTGCAGAACTCACCATCCTGACCCAGGTACTATGCTGCGCTGCTGTCCGCTTTCCCCAGTGTGAGCCACGAGGTGTTCTGTGTAAAAAACGTGCTGTTCTAGAAGGAAACAAGCACCCAGAGCTAGAGGCAAAACAAGTTGAGGCTACTAGAGAATGGCCGCCGGCCACCTCAACAAAAAACGTCTGAGGGCATTGGGAAAATGGCCAAAGAAAAAACTGGCTGTGGCAACAGAAAAATGGCTGCGGCCTCAGGAAAATGGCAGCGGAGCACGCAGCAGCCTCCCCACATGGCATACACAACAAAACACCCCACCATGGCCCAGAAACAGGGAAGAGGACGAGCGGACCCCCAACACCCAGCGCAGCCCTCTGCCAGGACCGGAGCACCCCTGGAGGACCCCCAGCCAGGTATGTGCACCGCACCCCCATGTGCCCAGTCACACAGCGGCCCATAGCATGGGGAGGAGGGAAGGGACAGGGAGAGAAGAAAGGGAGAGTGAGAGACCCCCTAGTCGACCTCCCAGGGAATGCCCTGCTGCTCCAACCTGCTGAGACAGGTGGAACCATACTTACCCCTCCTGTAGGGACTGCTGGATGCATTCCACGGACAGACCCATCACCCGAGCATTACGGGGTGGCTGTCGGCCACAGCACACTCTGACACGGACAGCAGTAGCCTGGTCATATGTGTGCCCCAGAGTATATAGCTCACCGGCCACTCCTGGATCAGACGGGGCATGTCGTGGCCGACTCAGCGCGTAGCTAAGGTCTGCTCAAGTTTGATGGCCAGGCTAGGGAGACTACCAGTATCTATATTATCCAGCCTGTCACCCAGCCCGGCTGTTGATTGTAGATCACAGGAATCAAAAATGCAGAAAAAATAAAAAATTCCCAGGACCAATGGTCCCCACCGGGAGCCAGGTCCTTCTCCACTAGGCAGAAAAAAACTGAGCTGCTGGATGCAGTGTGAGGGGTTAAAGCCTGAGCGGTACTGTGCAGTTTTGCTGTTTTTAACATGTTCTGCCTAGTCCTCTCCTAAAGGGGCGATATAACCCTAAGGTCAAGATTAAGATGCTGTGTCCGTCAATGAATGAAAGAGAAAATAAGTTTTCCTAAGTCTCTGTTAGAAAATGTTGTAAATAAGTAATTTTACTCCTTCACTGGTATGCGCTATTAAGGCTTCATTGATGGGCACTGATGAAGTAGCACTGATGGTCACTAATGAGGTGGCACTGATGAGGAGCCACTACTATGCAGCACTGATAGGTGACACTGATTGGTGGCACTGATGGGCAGCACTGATGGGTGGCACTGATGAGCAAAATCTGTGGGGTGATCTGAAGAGGGCTGTGCATAGGAGATGCCCTCGCAATATGACAGATTTGTAGTGTTTTTGCAAAGAAAGGTAGGCAAAAATTGCCAAGTCAAGATGTGCCATGCTGATAGACTCATACCCAAAAAGACTGATTCCTGTAAAAAAATCAAAAGGTGCTTCAACAAAGTATTAGTTTATGGGTGTGCACAATTATGTAACCATGTTATTTTAGTTTTTTTATTTTTACTTCCCTCCACCTAAAATATTTCAGTTTTTTGTTCAACTGAGTTGTGCCGTTTAAAAGGTCACATTAACCACTTCAATGCCGGTGTCCTTTCATATACAGTCCCCCATCGGATAGTGTCCGCTGTGTACTGCGCATGCGCAGTACACAGCACACACAGATTCCGAAAATAGCTGAAGATGAACGGCGCCTGCGCCGTGAGTCCATGTGGACATAGAATTGGAATATAAAAGAGCCGAGCGCAGCGAGGCCAAGCACGAAGTGTGGCGAGCAAAGCGAGCCCACGAGGGGCCCTCTAATTTTCCCAGCCCTATGTCCGCTTGGATGGTGGGGCTACCACCTCAACTCACGGCGCAGGCACCATTCATCTTCTGAGATTTTCCAAAGCTTCTTCTGCTCCGTACTGCGCAAGCGCTGTGCCTGCGCAGTACAGGGCAGACACTATATGATGGCTGGCCTGAATATGCCAGAACACGGGGCCTATTCTGGCACTTCTCTCCTACATGTAAAAATCATCATTTGTTTGCTAGAAAATTACTCAGAACCCACAAACATTATGTATGTTTTTTTAGCAGACACCCTAGGGAATAAAATGGCAGTCTGCAAAAATAAAATAGTGACTCTCTAGCACTTGCCTGGTGTCAATAGTGGAAACCGTATGTCAAAAATGAAAGCACAAAATATAAATATATAAAGGCTGAAATTCAATTCAATTCAATCTATAAAGTGTACAACTGCACTAGAAAATGAATAAGCAAAATAGTGATAAGCGCAACCTCTAAAGTGATAATGCAAATAGCAAGTAAACACATGATGCATTAAAAAGAAAGTGAACACATAATGCTCCAAAATATTAAAACACTAAAATAAAGTGCAAAGTGCTGAATGTTCAAAATTGGAAGTCCAGACATATATAGCCAGAATGGATCCTGGATAAACAAAGAATTCTTGCAGAACGAATAAAGTGCTTCTTGTAAAGTGCTTCTTAAAGAGGAAGTAAACCCTGATGAGTTTACTTCCTCTTTTTTTCCCTGCAAAGGTAAAGCATAATGGACTACTATGCATTGCATAGTAGCCCATTATGTGTCACTTACCTGACACAGGAGCCAGCGAAGTCGCCGCTGTCCCCTGTAGTCCGCCGCATCCATCTTGCTTGTGGCGTCTCGCAGCTCCGCCGAATGACAGTGGCGAAGCCACGATGACGTCACTCCCGCGCATGCTCACGGGAGTGGCGTCTCGCAGCTCCGCCGCTGTCATGATGACGTCACTCCCGCGCATGCGCACAGGAGTCGACAAATGCGGCAGCTCCATTCTTGGAACTGCCGCGTTTAGTGCGCCTGCGCGCCGCTGTCTACGGCGCATGCGCCGTAGACAGCGGTGCCCGTTTTCGGGCAAATATCTCCTAAACCATATAGGTTTAGGAGATATTTCTTGGACCTACAGGTAAGCCTTAATCTAGGCTTACCTGTAGGTCAAAGTCGTTTGTAAGGGTTTACTTCCTCTTTAAAGGATCCTCCTTAAACAATGAGCTCACAATGCGCTTACCTTATCGGTAGCTGAAATGGGCATGTAGAACTCCCAGGCGTCCGGATGGCCCAAAAACAATCGTCCAACCAGCCCTCAATCCAATCGGTAGCTCAAATGATAATCCGCAGGATAAGTGGCAATATTAAAATAGCCCGTATGGACGCTGTGCATAAACCCGGACCAGGTGAAAGACCAGGTGAAAAAGCATCAGATACAGAGCGCTCCACAGATTGGTAACCAGCCTGATCAATAACTCACCGATATTACATACCCCAGTATGCTGTCATTAGGGTTCCAGAAGCTCATCACTCCCTGTATACACCGCTCCTTCAATATGTCACCAATAATACATATCCCGGTATGCTGTTATTAGGGCTCCAGCAGCTCATCACTCCCTGTATACACTGCTGTATTTGATAACCTCTGCGTTTTTTATTTTTTGGTAAAACATTTTTAAAAAGACCAAATTTTTTTTAAATTTTTTTAATATTTTGTTATATAACTTTGCAAACAGGTGATTTTTCTCCTTCACTAATGTATGCTGATGAGGCAGCACTGATGGGCACCGATAGGTGACAGTGATGGGCACTAATGGGTGGCAATAATGTGCACTGATCATTTACACTGATAGGCAGCACTGCTAGGTGGCACTAATTGGCACCACTGGTGGGCATTGATAGGTGGCACTTGTGACAGACCTAGTTGGGACAGTGGCTCTTGGAGGGGACTGAATGCCAGCCTCTTGCCGACAGATTATGGGCCCTGGCATTTCGGGGAATGGTTCTCTTTGTGAGCTGTATGCCTGGGTACGCCTCAGGTGGTTTTACTTGACTTCAGGTCCATGTCCCCCCCCCCCAAGACACACAGACTCTGGATATTGTATATGCCATGTTAGCAATAGACTAAATCAAACTGTTAGGACACAAACTCTTAGATGCTAATGTCATCAACTCCAGTCACCTGTCTGCTGTCTTGTATAATGTAAATGAGTCTAGTCTGGCTTGACACAGATTCTAAAGAGTATTTCACCTATTGTTGTTTTGTTTGTGCTAATTAACCATGCAAATGAATGAGGGAGTCTAGTGTTGATTTAGATAATAAGCTCTGTTTCTGGCTACAGTTGTATTGTTAGAATAATATGAGCAGGAGGGGGACCTCCTCTTCTACTATATTATAAATACTTGTCATTTTTGGTTCTAATAAATCAGTCCATGTTAGCAGTCAAACAAGTCTCATCTTGTTTTGTGCTTGGGAGCATCTGATATCTATTCAGACTGGGAGGAAGTGGTATATGATGAAAGCACTCAAGCGGAGTGTAGGGACGTTTTGCCACATTACTGGGGAGCCCTGAGGTGGTTTTACTTGGATTCAGGTGCATGTCCCCCCCCCAAGAGCCTCTGTCCCAGCTAGGTCTGTCACAGCACTTGTGAGCATTGATAGGTGGCACTCATGGGCATTTATAGGTGGCACTGGTGGGCACTGGCAGGTGCCAATGGCAGGTGGCACCGGTCCCTTACTTGAATCTGTGATCACCTGAGTCTCAGTGATTACAGCGCACACGCCCTGCAGGGAGCGTGCGAAGGGGAGGCCATCATATGACAGCGTCCCTGAAATTCAGGTCTGCGTTGTGGCCATCATTCGGCTATAGCATGGACGGCAAGTGGTTAAACCTGTAGGTAAATAAGAAAACCAAAAGACTGTGCCTCCATCCAGGACAGGGCCTCTGTGAACAGAGGGGATTACCTTCCTGGGAAATTAACCAGTAATCTAATCAAAGTAATTGCAGGCAGAACTACTGCAACCAGCATACAAAATGAATGATGAGTATATATAGAACTACACAGCATAGGAATAATACAAGCTTTAATAAGGAAGAGTACATACATCCAATGAACATGCACGTATTATCAGCAAACGGCCTGATAGGTGTCCTGGTAGAATTGTGCACATGTATCCAGTATAATATAGTTGTTATTATTAGAGATATGAATGTTGCAGCAAAGTCCAGTTTCAGGGGACCCTGAGGATGTCTTTGCATCAGAGACCTGAAGAAAAGATCAGCAAGTAGGCAGGTGTAGTCTGTATCCCCCACTGTAGGTGGTGCTCGACCGAAGCAGCAATGCAGAAGAGGAAGGAAGTTGTGAGTTTCTCTATGACTTCCTGCAGTCACAGGGAGACAGCCGTCCAATTGGACGCTGGTGCCTCACGTGACCTCGTGGCCATCTTAGGTCAGGCAGAGTCTATTTAAGATTCTAGCTCCCGTATTTGCCAGGCTTTATGGCAGTGGTTAGAGTGGGGACAGGTTGCCAGAATGGCAAAGACAGTGCTTAGCGGCAGGGAAAGATTCCTGAGGAGTAGGGAAAGTGCAGGGACTTCACCATTTCTTATGAATTATTATAAATATTTACCCACTATCAGCAATGACTTATGTAGAGTATACAGTGGATTCTGTACAAAATGTGTCCTTTCAGAACAGAAATATATTAGTAAAACTCCTTCATTTTGATTAATGCTTCTCATGATAAAAGTAAGTATTAATAACCTTTATGACACCAAGATTTACATATGATTTACTTATTTGCAGTGTGGTGAGTTCCTTGTATTTCCTTTTTTATTTGAGCACAAAAGATTTTCCACAATGTTAAGAATTCCACATCCTATAGTCACTAAAGTCTTACCGGCCTCTACCATAGGTTTAGAGATCATATAAACTTCCTGGGAATATATCCTGTGCTAAAACAATCCAGAGCCCCCAGAACATGACCTTCCAATACTTCATATTTAGTTCTGTTCAGGAGATACAGATTATAACATTGGACATACATAAACTTTACTGTGGTTTAATTGTCATTCACAAAGATGTAAAATCTTTTCTTAGAGTCATAAATAGGACATTTGAATTAACTCAATTTAGGATTAGTGAGAAGTAAATTGGTTTGAAACCAAAGTTAATCAGTACAGTAAACTGCAAAATGTTCTGTTCTCCTGAATATGTACATGCAGATTTGGCATAAGTCCTGAATTACGATTGCTTGATTTCCTAAATCACATAATTCTTGATCTTCATGCAAATATTATGAGAATTTAAAAGTGATAAATCAGTAGGCAAGGCAAGTAATTTGTGCCCCCTAACCCGTGAATTTTAGATGCCTCCACCTTGATCACACCTCTCAGATACATAGCTCCCAACTGTCCCTAATTTTGAGGGACTGTCCCTGATTTGGAACAAAATCCTTTTGTCCTTCTTTCCTCTTCATTTGTCCCTCATTTTGGTCTGATCTATATAGTTGTATAAAAAATGCACTTTTTATCCTTAAAGTGTTTCCCAACGCTAAACCTTTCATCCAATTTCTAAATTACTGAATCTGTAAATTTTGAAAACCAGAATAAAGGTATAGCAGTGGTAAAAAATGCCCTTATGTGTTTAACCAATCATTTTTTGGTATAATTCTCCTTTAAGGGGGCATGGCAAGAGGTCTATACCTACATACTTTTGCTAATAGGTGTGCCTCATTCCCATCTCAAAAGGTTAGGAGGTATGCAGATACCCTACCCCTCCATTCTTATCACACACCCCAGAAATACCCCCAGATTCCTCCACTCTGATCACACCCCAGATCTCTCCACTCTAATCACACCCCCAGATCCCACCTTATCCCCCCCCCCCCACTCTGATCACACCTTCAGATCCCCCAGATCCCTCCAATCTGAATAGAGAAACAAGAATGCATTCCAGCTATAGCAAAATGGGAAAAGGATATGAGCATAAAATTAGATGAGACACAGATGATGGAGGCAGTGCATAGACACGTATCGGACACAATGTCCGTGGAAGTTAACTATAAGTGTATGATGAGATGGCATATGACACCGGATAGAATACACAGAATAGACCCTTCTAGATCAATACAGTGTTGGAGAGATTGTAAACTACCCGGAACAACATATCATATTTGGTGGGAATGTCTAGAGATAAAGAATTATTGGTATAAAATAGAAGATTACATAGAAATAATAACAGGAGAAAAAATACCATATTGTTCCAGGGAATGCCTGTTCTATGGGGTAGAGGAAGAAAGTGGCAACCAAAATTTAAAACAAAAAATGATCAAAAGAAAAAAAATAAATAAGATTGATACCCTTTTTACTCAATGCAGCAAAAACTTTAATACCTAAAAATTGGTTACAAGTCAAAAAACCCCGATCAGAGACTGGATACAGAGAATTGAATTTATTAACAATATGGAATATTTAATTAGAATGGAACATAATCAAATGAATAGATACTGGGCAACATGGGAAAACTGGAGATCATTCAAAAAGACTGAAAACTACATCCAGGTATTAGTAGACTAAGTAGAGGAGGACGGGCCAACAGAACAGGGGGGTGGATGGGCGGGGGGAGGACAGGGGATATAAGGGTTACAGGGTGGGAGAAAAGATGAAAATAGAATGTAATTAATTTGAAAATATAAGGATTGTATAAGACAGTCATATCTATGTTTGTATATCACGTGTTTCCTTTTGTCCATTGTTTTTAAAAATTAATAAAATTTAAATTAGAGAAAAAAAAAACACCCCTAGATCTCCAACCTGTTCCTTCCACTCTGATCACACCCCTCGATCCTCCACCTGATCCCTCCACTCTGATCACTGTGAGCGAAATTCACCTGAGACAACACTGTGTGATTTATTATGCTCTGTGTCTTTAAGCTTTGTTCCCTTCTGTTTATCTGAACTCTCTCTCCTACCGTAGTTATGTATATTCTCCTCCCCTTCCTCTCTCTGATTCATTGTGCACAGTATACCTCATTGCTGTAACATCTTTACATGTGGCTTTACAACCTCAAAGTGTTTCTACCTATGAATATCCATCATTAAACTGAACATTCAAGAGGATTCATTGTCTGTCTTTCCATACAGTGAGTTTATTCATTGAGTTAAACTGTCTGAATTGATGCAAGGGATAAATAGATCACCAGGTCATGTAAGCTCTATACGAAGCTGAAGATAAAGTTATTGCCTTGTAGTTGAGTCAGAACAGTAGAAAAGCAGAGTTCCACAGCCTAATTGCAAGATTTCTGCATGACAGTACTGATACAGACAAGATTTATTGCCCTCACTGCAAGAAAGAATGAGTCAGCAGCACATGGAAGCTTCATAGCCTGAGACCAGGCTGCATTGTGTCATATTTGTCAGGAACCAGGAAACAGACTGAGACAGAAGTACAATCAAATCACACATGTTTATTAATAATAAAAATAAAAAGGTAAATAGAAAAAAGCGTAGTCAAGCATAGCCAGAGTCCAGTAGCCAGATCGGGTAGTCAGCCAGTCCAAAGTTCATAAACCAGATCGGGTAATCAGCCAGTCCTGAAGTCAGGGATCCAAGGAGAGCAACTGCAAGCAGGATAAGAAGCCAGGAGGGATGTCAGCAAGCCAGTCTTGAAACAAACAGCAGGAGATGGTTCCTTGTGATGTGACCAACGTGAAGGCAATGGAGAAATGAGCTGGAAGGCTTTAAATAGGCAGGTGAGACAAGCATCATCGGGAACAGCTGGTAACTGTGGAGAGAGAAGAGAGCTGGCAATTAGCCGACAGCTGAGCGGCCAGCCCAGAGGAGGAAGGGCTAAGCCAGCCCTGACAATATTACAGCACACAGATCCTGCCTGCTTATTTCTCAGACATTACCTGCCATCAGTCACCACAGCTCTGAATGTGAACACACAGCACACGATCTTGAACCAACTGAGTTACCCAAACGCTCAGTCAAACTTGGAAAGTAAGGGAGAATTATGAAGCTTTAAGAACTGAACTGTTTATGATTATAAAATAAGAATCTAAATTCTCTAACAATTGCACAACCAGATTCCCCCCATCCCTCCACTCTGATCAGATACCCCCCTTCCCCATCACACACACAATCCCCCCACATCTCATCGGTCCTGCAGCACCAGGGACAGAAGGGTTAGCTGTGTCTCGTGCAGGCAGGAGACTATACCCTGCAGGAATTTCAGTGGTGGCAGCAGCTGCAGCAACTAAAAGGGATGCCTCCTCCACCCTAACCTCCTCCTCTGCCAGCACTCCCGGCCTGACACCCACCCTGAACCCCCCCCCCCCCCCCCCCCCACACACACACACACACACACACACACACACACAGCATGGAGCTCACTGTCTGCACACACTCAGGATCCTCCCACCGCTCCGTTCTCCCTGCTTTCTTGGTGTTCTCCCTCCTTTCTTGGTGACTGGAGGTAAACTGAAACCTCCATGCTGCACCCTCTCTCCTACCGGGCGCACCGTGGAGGTTCAAGTTTGCCTGCTGGGGTGACAGGTATTTTAAAAATCCAAATCCCCAGCAAGTGGCTGGGAGTTTGGATTTTAAAGTGGATTTTTAATGCCAGTTATTATTGTATAACTGGCATGTCAAATAAACAAAGTGCAAAGTTTCAGAACCTCAGAGGGTTTCTTCATCGGGTAAATGTGATATAAAGTGACATTTGAACTAAATCTTGGGGTTCCGTGGACAGACTCCTGTCCCAGCCCCAGGTGTTGGAACTCCAACATCCGATTCCGGTATCAGACCTCTGACCAATGTGGTGCCTGCAAAAGGGGGTGGGAAAATGTATTCCACTTTCTGTTTCTGTTCTTCTGTAGCCACTGTGCATCTTAAAGCAGAACTTCACCCAAAAGGAGAAGTTACGCTTTAAAGTCCTCCTCTCCCGCTCCTTTACAACATTTCTTTAGGGCAGTGGATACCTTGTTTTGGTACCTGTGCCCACTTCCACTTCGATTACCTAGTCCTCCCTCCATTTGCCTGCAGCCTTCTGGGAGACGTGACCATACACAAATTGCAAGGAATCACAGCTGGCTTCCCACAGTAAACATGCTGGCACAGGGGACCTGAAGACCAGCAAAGAGCCAGCCCGGATGAGGACAGTACAGGATCCCATTGGAGTCATTGGCTTTCTCTGCTGTCAATCACAGCCAGTGAGCCAATGAGGAGAGAGAAGGGGCTGGGGCGAGCCGTGGCTCCTTGTCGGAATGGACACGCAAAGCAGCGGCTCAGGAGTGCACCTGCTTTGGTGCCCCCATTTCAAGCTGCTTTCTCTAGGGGCATTAAACAGGAGGGAGGGGCCAAGAGTGCAGGCAGGGGACCCAAGAAGAGGAGGACCGGGGTGGCTCTGTGCAAAAACACTGCACAGAGCAGTTAAGGTTAACATGTTTGTTATTTTTTTATTTTTTATTGTGCATTTAATATCACATTAAAGGTTAACAGCTACAGTATTTGTAGCTGATGACTTTTATTTTTTTCATTCTTGGTGAAAATATTCTTTAACTCAAACTACCTAACCCTTGTTTACAGTGTCCCGCAATAAACAATTGTCACTTTTCTTCGCTGTTGTACTAAGTAAATGGAAGCATTTGTGCTGGCCAAGCATTAGACCCCTTTCACACGGGTGGATAGAATTCAGCTTTTAGCTGTGGATAGATGACGTTATCTACCGCACCTAAACTCACACAAGGCTTTCCTATGGCCCCATTCACACACTGCATTTAGCAACGTTTTGTTACATGGGGTTTTGTGCAGTTAGAAAAAATTTGACTGCGTTCAGGAACGATTTAGCACAGCTATCTGCAATTAACTGCAGGTAATTACAATGTACTATTTCTCCTGCAGATAGCAGCGGCAACAAGGAAAGAAAAACAACAGGAATCACATCAGAAATGGCAAGAATGTTCCAATGCAGCCGCATGTAAACGCACGTAAACGCTGCTAATCGCAATGTACAACTGCAAGTGAAAGCTGTGCATGGAGTCTTGGAATTTTAAAATAACAAAACAACAAAACAAAGCTTTTAACAGCAGCAGAACAGCTGCCCATGTGAAAGAGGCCTTACTCTAATTCTCATGCATTTTTCTCTACATGTCGTTATTTATGGTTATCTATGTGCCCTAACAGTGACCTCCATTTATCGAGTGTAGAAAACTCCAGGTCATCGCCCAAAATAAATCCACTCTGAAATCCTACTCATCCAGCCAATAAAACGGTACCCTCTCTCTACTTTGTGTGGCTGAGAACTGGTTCAGCCCACAAAGAGTCTGCTCTATGTGGATTTCAGATGTATCAGCGTTTTGAAGACAATCTATGGCCAGAAGCGGCTATAGGCTTTTTGAGGCCTTAGGCAAAACTTAGGCATGAGACCCCACTTTCACCCTTAATGGAAAAAATTATTAAAGCGATAAAAATTAACTGTATAAGGAGGTTACAGCGCAGACGGAGGATAAGTGGACACAGTACAGGGGTCAGAAGGGTACAGTACAGGGGGAAGCAGGAGGGCCCAGCACGAGCGGGTAAGTGGGCACAGTACAGGGGGTAGCAAGAGGGTACCGCACAGGGGGGAGCAGGAGGGCACAGCACAGGAGGGAAGGTAAATGGGCACAGTATAGGTGGAAGGAGGGGACAGTACAGTGGAGCAGGAAGGCACAGGGGGCATAAGAGTACAGTAAGGGAAGAAGCAGGAGGGCACAGCACAGGGGGAGGGTAAGTGGGCACAGTACATGGGGTAGGTGGGTACAGTACAGGGGGAGCAGCAGGGCACAGAATGGGGGAGGGTAAGTGAGCATAGTACAGGGGGCAGGAGGGTGCAGCACAGGGGGGAGCAGGAGAGTACAGAACAGAGGGAAGCAGGAGAGTACAGAACAGAGGGAAGCAGGAGAGTACAGAACAGGGGGAAGCAGGCGGGCACAGCACAGGAGGGAGGGTAAGTGGGCACAGTACAGGCGGAAGGGGATACAGTACAGTGGAGCAGGAAGGCACAGCACAGGGGGCAGGAGAGTACAGTAAAGGAAGAAGCAGGAGGGCACAGCACAGGGGGAGGGTAAGTGGGCACAGTACATGGGGTAGGTGGGTACAGTACAGGGGGCGCAACAGGGCACAGCACGGGGGAGGGTAAGTGAGCACAATACAGGGGGCAGGAGGGTGCAGCACAGGGGGGAGCAGGAGGGTACAGTACAGGGGGAGCAGGAGGGCACCGCACAAGGGAAAGGGAAGTCGGCACAAGGCAGGAGGGTACAGTAAAGGAAGGAGCAGGAGGGCGAAGCACAGGGGGAGGGTAAATGAGCACAGTACAGGGGGCAGGAGGGTACAGACAGGGGGAGGGTAAGTGGGCACAGTCCAGGGCAGAGCAACTGGGCAGAAGGAAGGAAGCCCCTTACATCAGTGTACTCCCTGGAAGGCAGGAGGGACTGCATGGATGGATGAATAAGGCTGCAGGGCTTGCTGGGCTTCATACCTCCCACACATCCCCTTCTCATAGGCAGAACACTGTCGGGGAGTGTGGGCAGAGCAGACACAGGAGGAGAGGACAGGAGGAGGAGTAGAAACAGCTCTCTCTCCTGTCTGGCTGCAGCAGGGGGAGAGGGGAAGTGTCAGCACTGGCTCTGCTGAGCAGCTCACCCTGGCTGTGATCTGGAGCTATCCGTGAGCTCTGATCACCTGGTAAACTGGTCCCACTCGCACCCTACTGTCTCTTCGTGTAGCACTGAGCGGACTCAGGACTGTGCTGATGGCAGGGATCCTGGCTGCCAGCAGAGGTGGCTCTTTAATATGGCAAACTAGTGTGAGGCCATAGGCAACCGCCTAATTTGCCTAATTAGAGAGCCACCTCTGTATGGTTCTGTCTGCTAGCCATCTCTTTCCTCAACTTTCTGGTTTCCCGGAACACTTTGCAGCTTCTCCTCTGCTGTTTTCTTTCAATTTCTAAGGACTACATATCCCATGGTACCTTGCTGCCTGCAAGCAGTGATTCCTGTACTGACTCTGTAGTTCAGATGACAGGCTCGATGAAACCTATGACACACATAGTTCCCAACTGTCCCTGATTTCCAGGAACTGTCCCTGATTTGGAAAAAAAGTCTCTCTGTCCCTCTTTGCTCCTGATTTGTCCTTCATTTTGATCTGATCTATATAGTTGTATATAAAATACACTTTTTACCTTTCAAAAAGTGTTTACAATGCTAAACCTTTCATCCAATTTCTAAATTGCTGCATTTGTAAGTTTCAGAGGCCAGTACAAATGAATAGTCGTTGTAAAAAAGCACTTGTGGGTTTACATAATATTTTTTTGTATAATTCTCCATGGCAGGGGGTGTGTCCTATGCATACATGCTTTTGCCAATAGGTGCCTTCATTCCCATCTCAAAAAGCTGGGAGGTATGGACACAGCAGTGCCAACACACAAGGAATAGTGAATATGTGTCTCAGAATTCAAGGAGGTAAATGTGTGTGGATCTTCACCGTTTTCAAACTTGCCCCATACACATGGTCAGACATGCCGACCACAAAATCCATCAGATTTTTTTTGACGGATTTTGGCTGAAACTTGTGTTGCATACACACGGTCACACAAAGTTGTCGGAAAATCCAATCGTTCTGAACGAGGTGACTTCAAACACGTATGTTGGGACTATAAACGGGCCAGTAGCCAATAGCTTTCGTCTCTTAGTTTATTCTGAGCATGCGTGGCACTTTGTCCGTTGGAATTGTCTAACACGATCGGAATTTATGCGACCTGATTTTGTTGTCGAAAATTTTTAGATCCTGCTCTCAAACTTTGTGGGTCGGAAAATCCGACGGAAAAAGTCAGATGGAGCCCACACATGGTCGGATTTTCTGACAACATGATCCGATCGCACATTTTCCGTCTGAAAATCTGACCGCGTTTATGGGGCATAAGTGTGTACTAGGCTTTACACTCCCTTCCTCCCAGACTGACAGTGCTGCTGTCTGCAATCCTCCCGTGCCTTCTTTCTTCCAGAATGGTATCTATATAATACAGGAGGTGTGTTACTGGCCAGAGTACCAGGTGAAAACAAAGGAAAAAAAGCCTAAAAGAAGGAAAACTAATGCAGCCATCACATCTAATGATTGGTAAGCTGCAATGTATTATATTTTTGGTTTTGAGTTTAATACCTCTTTAAGTCTGCAAACTGACTTTCCCTTTGTAATCTGGTTTAATGTTGTCCATTATATGGATAATATGTTATGTTCCCTTTTGGAGCTCATTAAATGTATCTATAATTCATAAAGATGTTCAGCTCTTTTTTTAGCAGTTCTTACTACTAAGAAAAAAACAAGACTTGTAACTTGTAACAACATTACTTGCTTAACTCATATCATTTCAGCCTCAAGATGTCGCTATTCCATCTTAAATGTTTAACTTTGGTTAAAAAAAAAGTCAGTAATGTTTAACACATTTCAGTGCAATAGATCTTCCCTTAACCACTTCAGCCCTGGAAGGATTTACCCCCTTCCTGACCAGGACATTTTTTGTGACACAGCACTGCGCAAGTTTAACTGACAATTGCGCAGTTGTGTGGCGTTGTACCCAAACAAAATTGATATCCTTTTTTTTACCACAAATAGAGCTTTCTTTTGGTGGTATTTGATCACCTCTGCAGTTTTTATTTTTTGCTCTATAAACAAAAAAAATAAAAAATAGTAAATATAAACTGCTAAATACCGTTTCTCATGAGCAGTATATAGCTATATTGTATGTTCTATCAATCTCTGATTAAATCTTGTAGGAGGAGTTTTCATTCTACTATGCTTGTCCTATGAGGCTGCACGACCCCTGACCCTCTGTCTAGACAGTGCTGGTTGGTTCTGTGCTGATCACATGCACCCTTCCAAGAAAAAAAATAAACTCTACATAGTTACTTAGTAGGTGAGGTTGAAAAAAGACACAAGTCCATCAAGTCCAACCTATGTGTGTGGTTATATGTCAGTATTACATTGTATATCCCTGTATGTTGCAGGCGTTCAGGTGCTTATCTAATAGTTTATTGAAACTATCGATGTTCCCTGCTGAGACCACCGCCTGTGGAAGGGAATTCCACATCCTTGCCACTCTTACATCAAAGAACCCTCTACGTGGTTTAAGGTTAAACCTCTTTTCTTTTAATTTTAATGAGTGGCCACGTGTCTTGTTAAACTCGTGTAGCGGATGACATTTGGGATCAAATGTCACACGCATTGTAAATTTATTATTTTGGCCTCAGAACAATTAAGGTTCTGAGGGTTAATTATTGTAGCTAGGCCTAACACCAGTCTGGCCAGGCTGTGTTTAGAAGTTCTGCCTGGTCATGTGAACGGTGAGGTGCACATGACAGGCCAGAACCAAGTCTGGTTGGATGTTTTGGTATCGGCCCTCTCAGAGCCAATCAGCGGGAGTTCCGGGGTCCCCTGAGGAGTCTTGGAGGGGGTACTTAAACAGGTGTGGGTCACATGTTCAGGGTTCCGGAGTTGTTCGTCAGACCTGTGTGGTCTCTTCTGGTTCCAGGACTGGGATAGCCCCGTGAGGGGTCCTGGTCACGGGGTGTTCGATATCCCGCAACATGTTCCTGTCAGTGGCCCCTGATAGACCTGTCTGGTCTGGGGTAGGGATCCGTCTGTTCCTGAGTCTCGGAACCTGCTGGTCCAAGGCGCAGTAACTGAGGGAGGATTCAAAGTGTCCGGGTGTGCTCTCGGCTTGGTGGGACACCACAGCTTGTGCAAGTGACCGGGGGAGGACTCTTCGGAGGAGGGCCGGCAAGTGGCATCCTGAGAAGTGCCTGGTTACTGAGTTGAGAAGGACATTGACGAATTCACAATTTTCTAGTACCATAAAGGAAGCGGGAAACGTTCCAGGTACGGTGGGAAAAAAGTTCCTGTATACACTCAGTTGATTGTTCAAGTTTTGAGTCAACGTGCTGACTACCATGATCTCTGGCTAGAGATCTGTTCAGCCTTGAAGTACCCAGCTGCGAGTGGCTACTCTCTGGGTGGAAATAGAGACTTTGCTAAACCTGCAGTTGAAGGTGCCTGAGTTCTTCACCCATGCCCTCTGTTCCCAAAGAGACTGTGTTTTGTGAAAGTTATACTGCAAAATAAATCTTTTTTGAAAGGACATCATTTGTGTCAGTGTGCAAGTCGTTGGGTATCAACCCTGGGAACCCCTAGACGCGGAGGAGCAGGCCAGGAGAAGGTAACCGGTGAACCCATTAAGTCAAGGCCACCCTGCAATGGGTTATGGCCGCTGCACTCCCTTCTGCGAAAAAGTTTTATCCCTATTGTGGGGTCGCCAGTATGGTATTTGCAGCCCTCAAAAAATCCACTCGCCTGGTCGCATTTTGCGAGTGGATTTTTGAGAGCTGGCGAGTGTGGGTTGCCTAGAGGCGGGGGGGGGGCGAGCACCGCCGGCAGCCTGGGCTTGTCAGAGTGATCGTAGGGGAAGGGAGAGGAAAGCCGCCGCCGCCACCTGGTTGATCAGAGCGCGGGGAACATGACAACTTTCATTTCAATAGCTATGTGTTCCCCGCCGCGCGCCGTCAAATACAGCACCTCCTCTTTATCCGAGCACTTTGATAGACAGATCACCCATCCCAGGATTGGACGGGTGATCTGTCTATCAAAGTGCCCAGACAAGGGGGAGGGGCTGTATATGATGTTGCACGGCGGGGAACACACAGCTATTGAAATGAAAGCTGTTATGTTCCCAGCGCTCGGATCAACCAGGCGGCGGTGGCTCTCCTCTCCTCTACCTTCCCCTACACAGGTAGGCTGCATTGGGGACACGGGCTGCAATGGGGACACAGGGCTGCATTGGGGACACAGGGCTGCATTGGGGACACAGGGCTGCATTGGGGACACAGGCTGCACTGGCGGACACAGGCTGCACTGGCGGACACATTCTGCAGTGGCAGGCACATGGTGCATTGGGGACACATGCTGCACTGGGGACACAGGCTGCAATGGGGACACATGGCTGCACTGGGGACACAGGCTGCACTGGGGACACAGGCTGCACTGGGGACACAGGCTGCATTGGGGACACATGGCTGCATTGGTGACACAGGCTGCACTGGCGACACAGGTTGCATTGGTGACACAGGCTGCACTGGCGGGCACAGGTTGCATTGGTGACACAGGCTGCATTGGCAAGCACAGGCTGCACTGGTGGGCACATAGTTGCATTGGGGACACAGGCTGCACTGGTGGGCACATAGCTGCACTGGTGGGCACAGGCTGCACTGGGGACAAATAGCTGCATTGGGGACACAGGCTGCATTGGGGACAGAGATAAAGTTGTTAATATTTTTATAATGTAATTCTACATAAAACATTTAAGTGTCATTTCATGAGATAATTTATGGGGGTGTGTTTAGGGGTGGGATTAGGGGCGGGGCATGGTAGGGGTTGGGTGGGGCAACTGGTGGCGAGTAACCATTGAGGCCTGGCTAGTAGCTCAGGACTTGAAATTTTGAGCCCTGGTATTTGTATATTGAAATCATATCCCCTCTCAAGTGCCTCTTCTCCAGAGAGAATAAGTTCAGTGCTCGCAACCTTTCCTCATAACTAATATCCTCCAGACCCATTATTAGCTTTGCTGCCCTTCTTTGTACTTGCTCCATTTCCAGTAGATCCTTCCTGAGGACTGGTGCCCAGAACGGGACAGCATACTCCAGGTGCGGCCGTACCAGAGTCTGGTAGAGCGGGAAAATTATCACTTTATCTCTGGAGTTGATCCCCTTCTGAATGCATGCCAATATTCTGTTTACTTTGTTAGCAGCAGCTTGGATGCCATTGCTGAGCCTATCATCTACTAGGACCCCCAGGTCCTTTTCCATCTTAGATTCCCCCAGAGGTTCTGCCAACCAGTGTATAGATTGCATTCATATTTTTGCCACCCAAATCTATTCTATATATCTCTCTTGGGCTGGATCAAGAAAAAAAAGTAAATTCCCCAACCTCTGCCACCAAAAAAAAGTCAACTATTTTACCCTGTGTGTGAGGGGGGTGTATCTGCTTGGTTTTATACACCTATGGCTTTGTAAATTGAGTCTTATGTCTGTTTGTTTTTCTGGCCTACAAGCTTGGAACAATTTCATAAAATGCATCCATCCATAAATTCTATGTCTGCGACAAGATGTAAAACAGAAATCAAGAATGCATAGCTTGATCGTACCTTTTCACACAGCTGCCTTTATGCTGGACTACTAAAAAATTCTAACATACAACATAGCTCCCAACTGTCCCTGATTTTAAGGGACTGTCCCTGATTTGGAGCAATGTCCCTCTGTCCCTCTTTCCTCCTCATTTTGGTCTGATCTATATAGTTGTATAAAAAATGCACTTTTTATCTATCAAAAAGTGTTTACCAAAGCTAAAACTTTCATCTAATTTCTAAATTGCTGTATTTGTAAATTCCAAAAGCCAATATAAAAGAATAGTAGTGGTAAAAAAAAAAGCACTTGTGGGATTAACCAATCTTGTTTTTTTGTACAATTCTCCTTTAAGGGGGCATGGCCAAGGGTGTGTGCTATGCCTGCATACTTTTCCTGATAGGTGTCCCTCATTCCCATGTCAAAAAGTTGAGAGGTATGTATCATACAGTATATATAAAAAAAGAACACTCCCTGCTAGGGTTGCCACCTTTTCTGCAAGCCAATCCCGAACATTCTTGTACCCATAAAATATGCTTACAATGCTGAGCCACAAGTCTCTCACAGACATGTATAAACCTCAGAACAATAATTAAAAAATAAAAGTCTTCCAATACATATGATTTGTGGACTGAATGCAAAAAACGGATTCCTCTTATCACACAAATTAGGTACATGGAGGAATTTCCTCTCTCCATAGGGGAGGGGGCCAGAGGATCTGGCCATTTCTGATTAGTGCTCTGTGTGACAAAATCGATAGATCGCCAGACTCTGAGATCCCACTGAATTGGAGGGAATGGGGTTATTAGAGTGTTCCTCCTGCCTGGGACAGTTAGCCACAGTTCAGTGTGAATAAATGTGTTCGGGTTTCATGCAGTCTGAAACCTGGACACATGGTCCAAAACCTGGATTGTCCGGGTGAATCCTGGACAGGTGGCAACCCTACTCCCTGCAAATATTATTGTTAAGGCAAAGCCAATAAAAGGAAAGTATAATATATTGCTAGTGAGCACATATTGTTAGTTATCATTGACATGTTGACTGTAAAAAAAATTCTGATGTGATCTTAATATACCTGCATGCACGTTTGCTCTTTCATAGTTTATTGTATTTCATGTAATTTTTGTAGTAAAACCACTAGAGGGATCTCTGTATTATACTTATCTAAACCTCTATGCATGGAGTGTATAATGAGTAATACTGACTTTGAGATTTACATCATGAAAAGAAGCTGTTTACTTCCTGTGTGCACTGTACTTCCTGTGTGCACAGTCTGTCCTCCAGCATTACACTTCCTATGTGTGCAGGAAATGAGTGACAACCTCATTTTATGTATGTGCAGTCCAATTATTCCCGTAACCACTTGCTAAACTGCTTGCTGTCTTTAATGACCATTGCAGCAGCAACTCCTAACTGCAACGCTGTTTTAAAACTGCAAAGGGTCCAGTGGCTATAGTAGGCCTAGGGCAGTCATGGCGAACCTTGGCACCCCAGCTGTTTTCAAACTACATTTCCCATGATGCTCAACTACACTGCAGAGGTCATGAGCATCATGGGAAATGTAGTTCCAAAACATCTGGGGTGCCAAGGTTCGCCATCACCGGCCTAGGGTGTTGAAACTGCTCGCTGTCAGGCGTAGCCCGAAGCCTAGGAGGTGAACCAAGCAATAGCTACTCTAATCAGTACCCTGTTCCAGAATGTATCTACAACTCTTCTGCCTTGAGGTTTCATGGGAAATCCTGCTGATGTTCCTCTGATCAGAATTTCCTGTAGATGTCTGCTTAACATAATGGATAGGATTAGATCTGGATCATTCTTCTTTGATATAATAGATTACTACAAGTGTGGTTTCTTTCTTACCTGTATAAAAAGGTAAAAACTGTTTTTAAAAAAATAATTATTCTTCTGATTTCCTTATGAAGCACAGTTAAAAGCTGATTTCTTTGGATAACAAGGGCATTTATTATGTTAGTGTTTTATGAATGCACAAAAACTTATGGAAACAGCACCAACAACCCAGTTTTTGTCTGTGCAAAGCCACGTCAGTTATATATATTAATAATAATTTACTTTCAAAGATTCTGTACACTTTAAAAGGGAAATGGCCCAAACTGATGAGGAGGTCTTTTGATTTAGTCACATATCACTCTGCTAAAATATATAAAAAAAACAAATGTATGAGGTATCCCAACAAATGACAATTGTATTTTTTTTCTATTTTTTTCTTAAAGCGGAGTTCCACCCAAAAATGGAACTTCTGTTGTCTGGATTCCTCCCCCCTCCGGTGTCACATTTGACACCTTTCGGGGTGGGGGGTAGCAGATACCTGTCTAATACAGGTATTTGCTCTCATTTCCAGAAAAAAGATAACCGCAGCATGCTGTCCAGTTCTGGGCACCAGTCCTCAGGAAGGATGTACTGGAAATGGAGCGAGTACAGAGAAGGGAAACAAAGCTAATAAAGGGTCTGGAGGATTTTACTGTATTTATCGGTGTATAAAACGCACTTTTTCCCCCTGAAAATCAAGGGGAAATTGTTTATGTATGTTATACGCCAATCCCTGCTACTTGGAGGGGACGAGCGCCGCTAGATGACACAGACACATGGTCTCCTGTGTATCTGGCACTTTCACACACAGTCCTGCCCCCCTGTCCTGGCATTGGACCACTGCTCTGTCCATCATATGAGCTGGGCGAGACTGTGAGTGACTTAGCGCCGGATACACAGGAGATCACCGATCTGTGTCACCCAGCGGTGCTTGTCCCCTCCAAGTAGCAGGGGTTGCTACAACTGGCTGTCATGCAAGGAGAATGCACTTGAATGTGTGCTATATCACCTGGTGGTCATCGTTAAAGATGAACTGAACTGTGGTAACTAAAGAGGGCAAATGGCACAAAGGTAAAAGAACCTGTCACCAGAAAATCCCATGGTCTCCATGCAGCTTTCTTACCCCCATTACTGACTGATTCCGCCAAACAAGCTACTGATAAGACCTGTGCTTGTCCCCTCCAGCACTGGAGCAGCTGCAATCATTTGCAAAGGCAAGTCTGCAGATGTATACCATAGAGGCTGCAATCCTGGGCATGTTAGAGGATGCAGATAGGCATAGATCAGGCTGCATTGATGGGCACTGGTGAGGCTGCAGAGTACTGACCCTTATTTAAAAAAAAAAAAAAATTCTGAAACTTCACTCTTAAAGTTAAGTTGCATGAATACGCCGTTAAATACGGTAGTTATGAAGAAAGGTTGCGAGCGCTGAACTTATTCTCTCTGGAGAAGAGATGCTTGAGAGGGGATATGATTTCAATTTACAAATACCGTACTGGTGACCCCACAATAGGGATAAAACGTTTTTGCGGAAGGAAGTTTAACCAGTTGCCGTCCGCCCACCATCAAATGGCCGCGGGGCAGTGCTGCTCTCGTTCATATGATGGCGTCCCAGAACGGGTGCTCTTGAGTGCCCATGGGGGTGTGCAGCGAGATGATGCAGCCGCTGCACACCTCTGTACAGAGCCACATCCGCGGGGGGCAACAAAACATGTAATGTTTTATGTTGTAATGTATAAAAAACATGATTACATTATAGCACTAGTGTCACCAATCATTGCCTACCAGTGCCAGCAATCAGCGCCCACCAATGCCAGCAATCAGTGCCCACCACTGCCCACAAGTGCCACCAATCAGTGCCCATTAGTGATGCCAGTCAGTGCTGGCTATCAGTGCTGCCCATGAATGCCCATCACTGCTGTCCATCAGATTCGCTAATCAGTGCCCATTAGTACTGCTTATCCGTGCCGCCTATCAGTGCCACCTATTAGTGCCCATCAGTGCTGCCTATTAGTGCTCATCAGTGCCACATATCAGTGCCCATAAGTGCGGCATATTAGTGCCTCCTCATCAGTGCCCATAAGTGCCGCCTCATCAGTGCCCATAAGTGCCACTTAACCAGCGCACATCAGTGAAGGAGCAAAATTATTTAGTTATAAAATTTGCTGACAGAAACAAAGTAAAAAAAAAATGTTTTTTTTTCAACATTTTTGGTCTTTTTTTGTAAAAAATAAAAAAAGCCAGCAGTGCTTAAATACCACCAAAAGAAAGCTCTATTTGTGTGAAGAAAATTATAAAAATGTAATTTGCGTACAGTGTTGCATGACCGTGCAATTGTCATTCAAAGTGTTTATTTTCGGTATCAGTTTTGGTTTTCGGCCTAGTGCATCCTTTCCAATTTCCATTCAGTGCACCCCTTAACTATTGGATAAGCACCTGAACAACCACAACATACAGGGATATACAATGTAATACTGACATATAATCATACACATAGGTTGGACTTGATGAACTCGTGTCTCTTTTCAACCTCACCTACTATGTATCTATGTGTCCGTGGTGATCTACGCCATGTCAGGCCCCTCCTCCGCCCCCCCCCCTTTTGAGACACACAGGTACCAGAAGACAGCAGGGACCACTCAGAACGTGCAGCATGACTCGCGGATGCGCAGTAGGGAACCAGGCTGGGAATCCGCAAGGCTTCACTTCCTGATTCCCTTACTAGCAATGCCAGCGCCTCCACCCTGAGCTGAGGGATGGGTCAGGTGAGGACTTCATGGACAAACAATAGGTGCTGGAACTCAACCACAACCCCCCAAAACCCCTCCCCCCACACACCCTCCAAATCACATCAAATAGTGGGTGTGGTCAGATTTCACAAACAGTAGAAGGGTCTTAACGGGGCATTAAATATCCTGATTGCATTACATACAGAGTGCAGAGTTCATGGGGGTTACACACAGAATGCAGAGCTGTCACTTGTAAACACAGAAACAAGACTTCTGTGTTTACAAGTGATTGTGGTGAGCAGGCACCAAAGGGTCTGAGCCAGAGATGGTGGAACTGAGTTCCATCAAGTTCCCCTTGAAAAAAAGCCCTGGTGTTATATCTTTTACTTGGATGTTATAAGTTGCACTAGTAAATACAGCTGGATAAAACAAAAACTGTGTCTGTCTTCATTTCGTCTGCAAAGCACCAACATGTGATTATTTAAAAAAGGGGGGGGGGGTGATTCTTTTCTATGCCCACTGCATATGTTTGAAATTGCATATAAATCATTGAAATGTCAGGAAATAAGAAACGTAATTTATAAACATAGACTTCAATTTGATGACAATGTTGCATACAACAAATGAATCCAAAAAGCAAAATATATTACTCTGCACAGCAAATGTACAAATGTTCTGCTCAATAAATGATAAGGAATGTTTTTAGGCTGGTATTAAGGCAGAGTAAAAAGGCATGAAAGGAATTGGTATTCAGCACTTTCATTCAGTGTGATGACGTGTGAAATCTTACTGCTTTCTGTTGGCTCTCTTTGGACCGGTGGAATTCTAGGTTCACTCCTTGTGTCCACCCACTATTGCTTTCAGAACTGTTAAAAACAAACTAACAAACATCCAATAAAGACAAGTGTGAATTGCCTGCCTCTATGGCAAATTTGGCCTGTGGGGTTCCCTGAGCTTGGTTTGATAGTGACTAGTCTTTTGGGGGGGTTAACTTGAGGTAATATGATGTTCATTGAGTAACACAGCACTGTAGATTATATACCATGAGTTCTACTGCTGCCCACAGAAAGGGGAGAAAAGAGCTACTGTCTGATAAAATTGCTGTTTACATAGCAGGCAAGGCCGCCATACACATGTAGGGGGCCTGGGTATCCTGAGGGGCCCAGGCCCCAAACAGGGCCATCCTTAATGTGGGGAAAAGGGAGCAGCTGCCCTGGGCCCAGTTATTGTTGTGGGGTCCAAAGCAACTGTTCCTTAAAGAGGAAGTAAACCCTGATGGGTTTACTTCCTCTTTTTTTCCCTGCAAAGGTAAAGCATAATGGACTACTATGCATCGCATAGTAGCTCATTATGTGTCACTTACCTGACACAGGAGCCAGCGAAGTCGCCGCTGATCCCTGTAGTCCGCCGCGTCCATCTTGCTGGTGGCGTCTCGCAGCTCCGACCAATGACAGCGGCGAAGCCGCGATGACGTCACTCCCGCGCATGCGCACGGGAGTCGCGCCTCGCAGCTCCGCCGCTCTCATACGGCGAGGCCGCGATGACGTCACTCCCGCGCATGCGCACGGGAGTCGACAAATTTGGCAAATCCATTCTTGGACTTGCCGCATTTAGTGCGCATGCGCGCCGCTGTCTACGGCGCATGCGCCGTAGACAGCGGTGCCCATTTTCGGGCAAATATCTCCTAAACCATATAGGTTTAGGAGATATTACTTGGACCTACAGGTAAGCCTTAATCTAGGCTTACCTGTAGGTCAAAGTTGTTTGGAAGGGTTTACTTCCATTTTAAGCCCGTGCTGGATGCATAGTTGCCATGATTTTTATTAAGCTGTCCCAAAATGGCTGTGTCCCGTGCTGAGTCACAGAAATAAGAGCTGCAGGTACAGCAGCACCCCTGTCTGCTCTCTCTTCCAGTTGCTGCACCTTCCCCCACCGCTCTGTCTCTTTCCTGGCCCTCTCCAACACCTCTCTACCACCACCATAATTCTCCACACCCGCAGCAGTCCGTCGAATCGCAGGCACCTAGTGTTCCATCCAGACCCGCCCCTTTGATTAGTCAGGCCAACAGGCTCAAGCGGGGTGAGAGATTTGCAGCAGGTAGTTTGAATATGGAACTCTGAAAAGGAACAGTGTGGTAATTCTATTCGTTTGTGGTGCCACATCCAGTATTAGAAACAAAACAAGGAAAATCCCCTAGGATGGACTTTAAAGGCACACCTAAGTAAAATAAAAAATGTTGTTAAACACATTAACTAAAATATGCATATGAAGATAGAATGTATTGTCAGTTCATAACATTGTCACCATATTCTAAAATGACAGATATGATCCTCTTGCCCACAATGCGTTTCGGAGTACAGATATCTCCTTCTTCAGGGATGTATATTGAAGAGGAAAATATATCTATAATATAATTTGAAAAACAGTAAATATCTAACAGTGTAGAATTACATTGTACATAACAGTTGTAAAGTTAGTTAAAGGGTACACTTACATATAATTTTTGTGAAGTGGTAGATTAACATTCCATCATTTTACATTTAAAAACAAGAAAGATATATATATCAGAGGGAACTGTGCTTGCTGACTTTCTAGTTCGATAGCATAACCATCAAAGGAGGTTTTAAGACTGTGTAGTATATATATATACCAGGGAGCCGACTTTCTGCCCCCTCTGGGGAGTGGCCAGAGGAACTCGCTGGTGTCAAAAATAAAGAAATTCTGCAATAAAGGGCATAAATAATTCTGAGGTGTAGTAGTAGTAAAAGATAGTAGTAAAAGATAAAAAGATGTATTTATATGTTGTTAATAAATATATCCTTTAATGGTATTCTTTTTAAAAATTTCTATGTATCTGAATATTGCAGATGACATTAAGGCCGCGTACACACGCGCGGACTGTTCGCCCAACCTTGTCCGCTGAACAGTGTTTGGGCGGACAGTCCGCTCGTGTGTGGGGCTTCAGCGGACAGTTTCAGCGGACAGTTGGCCGAACAAGGTCTTACGGAAATTCCGAAAAACTGTCCGCTGAAACAAGGTTTCAGCGGACTGTTCGCTCGTGTGTAGGCTTGTTCGGCCAACTAAGTCTCGCGCATGCTCAGAAAGGATTTCCACGTCGGAAGGTTGCATTGCAGTGTATAGGACGTCGTATTTTTCGTCCCGTCGTACGTGCCGTTCACGTCATCGCGCACGGTTTCAGCAAACTGTTCGTCCGTCGTGTGTGGCCATGTCCGTCCATGCTAAGTTTCAGCGGACTGTTTGCCGAAACTGTTGGACGGACAAAGTTGGGCGAACAGTCCGCGCGTGTGTACGCGGCCTAAGCCAAAGCAGGAGAGAGGCTCTATTCTAGAAGAGCTGATCTCAACTAGAAAAGTATTATACGTTGAAAATGAATTAATCAATTGTTGGACCATTTCTGTGAATAATATAAACAAAATAGAATGCTAAAGAGTATTATAAAAAGGAAAAGACAATATATTTATTCCTGTGTGGTATTTTGGTGAGCCATATATTTTTATGTTAATCTATTATAAATAATATATACTATCCCATTATTGAATAGAGGCTGAATGAATCAGCCACAATTTATGTTCGTTAAATATAGGTGAAATAGCAGGACGGTTCAAAAATACTTTGCAACAAGGTATTAGTTTCAAAAAGATTGTATAATCCCAATATAGTTTCATGGGTATAAATCTAAGTTGGTATCTTTACCTTAAACTAGGATCTCCAGATAGACAACAGCACATCCTGACATCCAGATCAAACTAATTTTTTTTTTCTTTTCAAGCCCATGGCGTGTGAAACACACTCAAAAACTTCACCCGGTGCCAAAAAAATTTGCACACACATTAAGGAGTGAAACACAAAAAAGTGCAACGGGTACACAAGCCCTCTGAAATCAGAGGGCCTTGGCCTGAATACCCTGGGGTGTTAGGCTCCTGACAGGGACAAGGATTCTTAAAACTTGGTCCTTCTGGCGGAAATGAGACAGACCCTTTCTCTGGAGGGTCTGTCGAAACAGATCCACCCAACTACTAGGTGAGGCTCCCCCAAAGGGAGACCCCATGAGAGAGGGTGAACTAAGCCAGAAGGCCATGCCCACCCCCTCCCAAGACTTTCAGGGAAGGCCTGAGGACCTGCAACCCTACTCATCACACGTGCAGTGTACAAAACATAAAAATACAAAAATGTGATACATACAAAGGAAATTAAAAAAAAGAAAGTGGGGGAGAAGGAAGTAGAGGAGAGTGAACAGGTAGCCATTGTGCAATACAATGGCCAGGCCCTCCGGCCAGGAATAAAAAATTCCTCCGGTCTCTGCCAAAAGGCCCTGCCCAGGAGGCAGGTGCTAAAAAAGCGTGTATATGGTGCAGTGACCGTGGTGCCTCAAATCAAAGTGACCCTCACTCACAGTGATTTTTCGGCACCCCTGGACTGCCACTCCAGGGGCACATACACCATAGGCTTTCAGGACCAACCCTGACCAACAACCCAGACCACAGCAGCCCCCACTCCAGTCAGGAAGGCATGAAGTTCAGGGAGCTTGGTGAGAGCCCTTTACCATCAGGCACCAACGTCGCTCCCATCGCTCCTTCCTAATTAAATTCAGAGATACTAAGTGTTCCTCCCCTGCAGCAAGAGAGGACCTGGTGTTCTCTCCCGAAAAACTATCCGGCGCTAGAGATATCACCAATCGAGGCCAGAGGGCCAGGAACCCGACCCTCTGTGGCCAGACCGCATGCAGCACCCATCCCCATCAGGAGCGCCCTTCTAGACGGTTCGGACTCTGCCCCACTGACACCAGCATGGATGCCCAGACACCGACACTGCCGAACCGCCAGACAGCGGCACTGCCGAATGACACCATTGGATTTGCGTGTTTCCTCCCCACACTCGGGAGTAACACAGCACCTCCTCTGGAAACTGATAAGAACAGATACTACACTTGATCTTAGCCAAAAGGCAGAGACTAATGTGGTGGAGACAGGATGTGCTGGGAGTTGTATCTTAAATACCCCTCCCTCTCCAATCAGTTGCCAATACCTTTGTAGTCTTTAATGAAGATCTAGGAAGAAGGCATTTTGGCAATAGCAGTTGCTCCCTTATGGCTGAGGAGGCTGTGTTTTTCGCTCTCTTGGTCCACTATTTGGTGTGTCCTCCTTTGAGTCTTCCATGTTCTGGAGACCTGCTGGTGTATATTCATAATGTTCTCATATTATTCAGTTTCTTCAATCAGGATTAGATGATCAGATTGAGTTAAAAAAACAATCAAGTCCATGCTTCAGCATAAACAGGCCACCATTAGGGTATGGAGCCACTAGTAATTTATTTTCTTAAAGCAACTATCAAGTTGAAGCCTGCAATGTGTGCTACCCTTCCCAGGTGGGACTTGCCTCTTGTTTTGAGAAAGTTGAGGAATCTTCCCATCCCTCTGAACTCAGATTGCTTCATCTGGTACCTAACTCTGAAAATCATTTTATTTACAGCTATAATTTTTTGGGTAGCACAGTAGCTAAGTGGTTAGGGCTTCTGCTAGCAGCATGGAGGTTGCATATTCTCCCTGTGTCTGAGAGGGTTTCCTCCAGGTTCTCTGGTTTCCTCCCACACTCCATAGACGTGATATTGGGTAAATTGGACCTCTTCTTTTACAAAAGTTTTATTGTCATATATGCCAACAGGACAGGTTTACAACAGAGTATCATAACATGTGGTATACATGGTAAAACAGGGCTTAACGGCCTCTATCAACATAGAAGAAACAGGAGCGGTGATCTCATACTAGGCTCAAATAAGGTGGGTGTAGGGGCTGGATGATCCGAGACATGGGTCATACCGGGCTGTTTGTGAATCTGTAATAGGAGTGTATAATACACCACATTATAACCTGAAGGTTAGCATCCTCGAGAAGTGAGTAAAAAGAAAGAGAGGAGAAGGGAAGTGGTCAGGAGAAAAGGAAAAATTGATAGAGATGTGGAAAAGGGAAAAAGAACAGCGTGAAGCAGGGGGGGGGGGGGGGAGCAGAGAGAGAGGGGGGGTAAGGGGTCCATGGGGTGTGCACAACCGGAGTCCTATAATGATAGTATTACTACATCAAACCTAGAAGGGTGATGGTATGCAATCCAGGGTTTCCAAGCCTTGAGAAATTTGTCATGCGTATCAGTAAGAATAGCCGTCAATTTCTCATTAATCATGACATCATCCAGGTGATTTTGACTGCCTCAAAGCTTAGTGTAGGGGTTTTCCATGTTCTCGCAATTGTCAATTTAGTTGCAGTAAAGAGATGTTGAGCTAACTGTCGTTCCGGGCATAGTAATTCAGCAATGGGCTTACCAAGGAGTGCTTCATAAGGGTCCCTTTTAAGATTAACCTGAAACAGGTTGTGGAGAAGTGTGTATACCCTGACCCACAGTCTGCATGTCCACGGGCATGACCACCAAATATGCGCCATAGAGCCTTCCTGGGAGCATCCCCTAAAGCAAAGTGGGGAATAAGTTGGAATGAAGCGAGACAGCCTTACTGGTGTATAGTACCACCTGTACAATACTTTATAAGCATTTTCCAGAATTAACACATTACATGAGCACTTAGATAAAGCTATTGTCATTGTCTGCCAGTCTTCAGGGTCCAACTTCTTCCCCAGTTCTTTCTCCCATTGAATGTGATAGGGCCTCAATGGGGGTCTCTTTGTGGATATCAGAGCCGAATATATCAGTGATATCAGACCAGGGGAGTGGGGCCTGGTTCTGCAAAGGCTCTCAAAAGGAGTCAAAGTATAAGGAGTGGGTTGGGATTTAATAAGGCTTTGGAGAAAATGACGAAGTTGTAAATAGCTATAATGCTCTCGTAGAGGAATATCACGAGAAGAGCGTAGAGCCTAGAATGTCAGGATCCTAGTGGGTGTGAACAATGAATGGATATGTGTGACCCTATTCATGATCCACCATAAAAATTGGGTGGGATTGTCACCACCTGGAGGAAATAATGGGCAATGTAAAAGCCGCAAAAGAGGAAGATGGGGAGAAATCAGTCCTGCAGAGTATTTCACCTAGTCCCATATTCGTAAGGCCCCATAACCACTGGATAGTGCATAGGAGGGAGCCAGGGCAGTGAAGAAATAGGAGTAGAGTCGGCATCGACCAGGTCAATCATAGCCCAGAGCGGGAGTTGATATGTCTCATGGAGGTGTGAAAGCTGGGGCTATATTGGCGGCTATATAATAGGCCCATAGGTTAGGGACTGAAAGACCGCCATTAATTCGCTTAGTAAACAAAATCTGCTTGCCAATTCGGGGGTGGGACAATCCCCAGATAAATTGTAAAATCCTGCGTTGGTGAATACGAAGGATATGTGAGGGGACCAGAATAGGTAAAACATGAAAATAATATAGTAATTTCGGAAGGTAGGACATTCGGATGGCCGTTATTCTACCGAACCAAGAGAGGGGCAAATTGGACCACGACCACAGCATATCTGTTAGTTTTTTGAACAATAGTGGAAAATTCGCCTGGTACAAACCAGAGTTCGTAGGGTTAAGGTGGATTACTAAGTAGGGCAGCAAAGAAACCCATTGAAATGGGAACACCGACTGCAAGTCTCCCAGCAGACCCAGAGAGAGGTTAACCGATAATGCTTTTGATTTAGATGGGTTGACCCGGAGCCCTGAAAGGGATGTGAAGGCGTCCAATAGAGATTGTAAATTTGGTAGGGAAGTTCTAGGGGAGGTCACGTGAGAAGAATGCCATCGCATAAATGAAGTCCCAAATCCGTAATGCCAAAGAACTGACATGAGGTAAGGCCACGACAAGGTGCCGAAGGCCTTGTTCACATTCAGAGATAGGAGCATAGATTCCAATGAGTGTGCATGGGCTATACGTTAGAGTTGCAATATGCGCCGAATGGCATCTCCCTCCTGCCTCTGAGGTATGAAGCCAACCTGGTCCTTTATCATAAACCGAGGGAGGAAAGAGTTTAGGTGATTCACCAAAATTTTGGTAAGAATTTTCATATCAACATTAATAAGAGAAATGGGCCCAAAATTGGCCCAGGGGGAGTGGTCGCAATCCGGTTTAGGGATCATCACTATGTTTGCTGTTAAAAGGTCCGGGGTAAAGGAACAGCCATTTTTTACTGAATTATACATAGCTGTTAGATGCGGTGCTATCACCGCAGCAAGCTTTCTATAGTAGAGTGCTGTGTAGCCATCTGGCCCAGGTCGTTTTCCTACTTTAAGTTCCTTTATACCCTGGAGGACCTCTGAGACTTGTATGTCCCAGTCCATGAGGGTAACATGCGCCTCCGTTAGGGATGGGAGCGAGAGGTGGTTGAGAAAATCAGCAGTGTCTTGGGCATTATACATCTCCAGAGCCGTGTATAATTTTGTAAGGTGAAATCGGAACTCCTCCAATATACGCATTGGATTACCCGTAAGAACATTGTGTCGATTGCGGAAAGTGATGGGAGTAAATTTAGGAAAGAAGGTTCGGAGTCTATTAGCTAGCATTTGGTTCAGCTTGTTCACTTTTGCGTACCACCTCTGACGGGACCAGTGTAAGACGCGCTCGGCCCCCTCAGTGAGGCAGAGATCGAGCTCCGAGCGGGTCTGCTCCAGGAGTTTACAATTGCCTGAGGTGGGGGATTGCCTAAAGGCCACAGATAGTGTCTCCAGACGGGACTCCAGGGCCTTCTGTTTTGATTCTCGTTCCCGTTTACGAGCCAATGCCAACCGAATAATGTGGCCACAAAGCACCGCCTTATATGCCTCCCGGAGTGTTACAGGCGATACTACGGATCCAACATTGTCACGGAAATATTCTGAGGCTTTTAATATTTCTTCCTGTATCTCCTTAAATGAAAGGAGTGAATCATTCATCATCCAGGGTGAGGACCGGGTCTGTCCAAAATGGAGTGGCAGACCACCAGAACAGGGTTATGGTCTGACCACGGCATGGCCAAGACTGAAGCCGATACCAGCAAGGGAAGATTGCATCTAAGCATAAACATGTGATCTTTTCTGGAATGTAGTTGGTGAGGGTGGGAATAATGTGTATAATCCCTGCCCTGGGGATGGCACTCCCTCCAGAGATCGACCAAGTTGTGTATTGTAGAGAGCGGACACATTTTTTAGTGCCGGAGGAGGGGGCAGTTTTCTCTGAGGGGTTTATCCAAAGAGGGGTTTAAGACTAGGTTTGAGTCGCCCGCAAGGTCCTGGGTATAAATTTGGGGCATAATAGGTCATAATAGTGACCTCTGTTTCTTGGATAGTGCCTTGTAGTACTAAATATCTACCATCGGGGTCCGCAATCTGTCTAGTGCAACTAAATGGGACTGATCTGTGGAACGCTATGAGCACCCCCTTTTGCTTAGTTGGGGTATTAGCCAAAAACACCTGAGGAAACTGAGCATCAAAGTATTTAGGAGAAGAAGCCGCCGAAAAATTAGTTTCCTGTAAACATCAATCCGCTGCTTCCTCAGGTACTTAACGACCTTCACTCTCTTCTGAGGGGAATTCATGCCCTGAACATTCAGGGATAGCCAATTTAGTGTCATAGTGGTATTGGTGGTTGGCAGTAGACCGTACCTCAAAGCACATACCCCGTGAACCCATTGCGAAGAGGAAAGGTTAGAAAGACAGGAGAGACGAGTGGGAAGAAAGTTAAAGGAATCAAGTCTGAAGAAGCAGAATATTCGAGTAAGACTCGGGGCAAAAACATTCCGTACATCGAGCTTGCTATTGGTCGTGGGGTTGAAACCCCATTAAGGGGTCAGGAGTTGGCCAGGACCTTCGTTCGGGCCAAGTACAAACACATGGGGGAGCAGTAGTCCTTCGGGAACCACTCGGCATTATTTTTAAAGTAGACTGAACATTAATGAGTAAATCAACAGTGGCACAAAGTAAACAGACAGTTGTTTTTAATAGACATTTCCACACCAGAAATTAGAACAACCTATAACCTAAGATTGCTAGGGTATCAAATTAAACTGTAAACTGCGGACCGGAGTCGAGCTTGTGTCCAAGGGGTCCAGAGCAGAAGTCCAACCCGCTATGACTAAAGTATTTTTCAAATAACAGTAACACCTGACCCAAGGATCTGCAAGCGCCAGACGGCAGTTCGGGAGCATGGGAACTAGTAACTGCCGCCCGTGATGAGCCGGATACCCTGAGGACCCATAAAGGATTGTGCAGCACAGCACATGGCGAGCCCTCCTGCAATAAAGATAGAGGGCACTCAACCTTAAATACAATCTACAAGTAGAGTGTAATAATTAACCATCATAATAGTGCTGTGGGGAAGAGAAAAAAATAAATAAAATAATAATAATTTAATAATAAAGGGAAAAAAAGGGGGGATGTAGGGTGCAACCTGGATGGATCAAATGTCAATGGCAGTATGACAGTATCTCAGATACCCAATGCTGCCATCACACAGTTGGGGCAGTACCAGGCAAAGGATCTGTCTGGTGGCGGTATGTCCCAGATCGGGGGGAAAAGGACGGGAGAGAGCTATCTGGCCTCCCCCAAAAAAAAAATAGAAAAATAATAGGGGTGGAGGGGCTCAATGCAGAAATTCTTTAAATCTAGGGGCAAAAATGCCCCTGCACCTTAACTGGGTCTTTTTGCGTTGAGGCCAAGGGTGGGGTGTAGGAGCAGTTCGCAGGTCTGGGCGAGCTTTGATGATCGAGTCCGGCCAGTATGCTGTGGGCAGGTGTGCCCCTCAGGGCCTTCGAGGCATCAAGTGTAGGTTAATGTTGTCCTCCTATGGGGACGTCCTGAAAACGCTGTGCCTGGAGTGATCGGAGGGCCTGAGATCCCTGCTGAGACGTCTGCGAGGATCCATGGGGTGCCTGGGATGGTTTTGGACGGGCCGATGAGGTCTCCGGTTGGGAGGGAGGGATATCAAACTGTAGGTCCTGGAAATGTCGTCTAAGGTCAGGCAAGGAGGAGGCATGAAACTGGCGGCCGAGGTGGTAAAAGGAGATCTTAAAGGGGAACCCCTACCTATATTGCATGTTTCTGGCTTGTAAAATTTGCAAGTAGGGCTTGATGTTCCTCCTTTTGGCTATAGTGACTGGAGAAAGGTCTGCGAATAGTTGGAGGGGGTTTCCTTGAAAGGAGAGGTCTGGGAGATCTCTAGCTGCTTGAAGGACCCGCTCCTTGGTTCTGTAGAAATGAAATTTTATAATCACATCTCTGGGAGGGCCCTCCTTTTGGAGCAGGGCATCAGATCCAGCATGTGTGGGGCTCACCAGGTTAGAAGGGAACTGTAGCAGGCTGTCCTCTGAATTCTGCGTGGTGTCACCTGGCTCCGGTGATTCGGGCACCATTTTGCCCTTCCCCTTTCCCTTCCCCATGGCTGGGGAGGCTTTCTGCTGGGAACGATTGCGCTGCCAATTCTGGGATTTATTGTACATACCCGCCGGATGCCTGGCGATGTCCGCTACTGTAGGATTAGATGTGGTGGCATCTAGCATCGGGATGTGCCTTATTCGCCGGGTTTTACTGGTCCGACGGCGCGGAGCTGGGAGATCAGGCTGCCATCTTCCCCGCGCCTGCGCATGTGCCCAGGGTAAATTGGACCTTTTATATATGGACATGAGTTAGGGACCTTAAATTGTAAGCTCCTTGAGGGCAGGGTCTGATGTAAAGCACTGCGTAAATTGACAGTACCTGTAATAAGTATATCTCAACTAGAAAAGTCTCAGAATTAAATTCCTTTTGCAGGGAGCCCTACTAGGGCTCAGTTTTGATTTGAAGTCCCTGTTGCGAACATACCTTCTACCAGGACAGCCTTAAGAAATTTTGAGGCCCCTTACACAGCTTTAGGCATGGGCCCCCGGCATGACCACCAACCACCACTGGCCGTCCCACTAAATCTGCCCACTGGCCATCCCACTGAGCCCTCCAGTGCACACACTTTTATTTTTACACTCTTACAAATTAATATATCCTCCATCTTATGTCCTCCTCCTCCTCCTCTAATTCCATCTCCTCCTCTAGTCCCATCTCCTCCAACCCACATCCTCCTCCTCCTCCTCCAGTCCCATCTCACCCATCCCGTGTCCTCCTCTCCCAGTCTCATCTCCCCCCATCCCATGTTCTCCTCCTCCACCCATGTCCTCTTCCTGTCCCATCTCCTCCATCCCATGTCCTCCTTCTCCAGACCCATCTCCTCCATCCAATGTCCTCCTCCTCCAGTCCTATATGCTCCATCCCATATCCTCCTCCTCCAGCCCAATCTCCTCCATCACATGTCCTCCTCCTCCAGTCCCATCTTCTCCATCCTATGTCCTACTCCTCCATTTCCATCTCCTCCATACCTTGTCCTCCTCCAGTCCCATCTCTTCCATACCATGTCCTCCTCCTCCAGTTCCATTTCCTCCATCTCATGTTCTCCTCCTCCTCCAGTCCCATCTCCTGTATCCAATGTCCTCCTCCCCCTCCAGTTCCATCTCATCCTTTCCATGTCCTCATCCCCCTCCAGTTCCATCTCATCCATTCCATGTCTTCCTCCCCCTTCAGTCCCATCTCCTCCAAAAAATGTCATCCTTTTCCATCCCAAGCTACAAGGGTAGGGCAGTTGGGGGGAAGTAATAGGCTCAATCTGCAGGGATGGGAGAACCTGACTGTTGTCTGGTGTGACCATCAGCAGGTGAAAGTGTAAGAGAACTGTTAGAATGCGCCCGGCGCACACACGTGCGCATGCGCACACTCACGTGCAATGGCAGATTCCCACATGTACCAATGCGCAGGAGCGCACCCCTAGCCACAATTGGCACCAGACGGCGGCTTGGGTTGGAGATACAAGAGAGGCCACCTCATCATTTTAGACTCCTACCAGGTATGTGACAGAAAGCTTGCCTGAGATATTTGGGGTTCAATGACTACACTGAATGTCCTTGCTCAGATGCTAGAGAATTCTGCAGACCTGCCAGATAACAGACCATAATTTCCTCCAGATTCCTCTCTGCCCAGGAAAAAAAAATTACTATCACCTGGAGAGGTTGCAGACTTTGTTCCTCCTTGTCTTGTGGTATATTAAACTGATATTGTGTTGTCCTTAAATAGTTGAATTTTTTTCCCCGAAAATCACTGGCAGGGAATCCTTTAAGGCTTTTAGGGCCCCCTTCAACTCATCTGAGGCTTCCATGATCCAGTCTCCATGGTTTATTAACCTGCTGTGAGAGAAGTTGGGGTTGTATGTCCACCCTGTAGGCTCTGTTGGATCACTAGCAGAATCTGGATGAGCTAGATGAGTTGATGAAGGGAAACATGAATACACTAGCCTAAAAAGTGGAATTAGACTTTAGAAAGTCTACTCCAATCATTTTGAAGATTGGACATTCTTGACTTTTGACTGCCCAGGATAAGAACTTTGGTTAGACGACCAAGGGAATTGCATGAATTTTCATTCAGGCCAATAGGAATGTGTGTCCTAACACTGGTTCTGAGGCCTTCTTCCAGAATGAAAATGCTGCTGATGTTCCCTTCAGTCCTGTGGAAGTTGCATAAGCCAGAGGCTGTGTCAAGTGGAAGTGGCTTAAGCCAGAGGCTTACTTCAGATTCTCTAGCGCTAATATGGCAGGATCATTCATCACCAGCTCTAAAGTCAACTCAACACTGGAAGTTCAGACTCGCTCTTATGACTGAGGTCAACACCTTTGCTGGTTTACAAGCTGCCCCTTCTTTAGTGAATACTCTCTTAGGCCCATGCTCCTATCCATTACATCCCTGAATGGGGTTGACTTTTTCAAGGGAAAGGTCACATGCCTGGTAATCCTTTACATGGCTACGACCACACGAGGAGTATCCCATAGCTCAGAGTTCAATAAACGTAAAGGATATAGGTTTACCATCCTATTCTGTATGACATAGGCTCCACACCACAGGCCCAACAAGGATTTAAAAACATGTATTATCATTATACAATATAAAATCATTTGATCGATGAAACACGGTAGCTACACACAATGAGCTTCTAGCTTCAACGTGTTCAGTTAAATTGGTTGTAAACCCTTACATAAACCCATTGACGTGACTGACCCCAGGTGATACACAGAGATGAAACAAAACCTTCTACATTATTATTATTATACAGGGTTTATATAGCACCAACACGTCGGCAGTAAAGCGGTACTATTTTTAGCGCTGCTTTACCGTCGCTTTAGCGGCACTATTCAGCCACTAGCGGGGTGGTTGTAACCCCCACTAGTGGCCGGAAAATGGTTAAAACTGTGCATAGCGTCACTGTGGCACTGCCCAATTGTTTTTTCAATTGGATGGGGTGCTTTAGGAGCGGTAAATACACCACTCCTACAGCCCTTCAAAGATGTGGCTTGCAGGACTTTTTGAACCATCCTGCAAGCGCACTGCTCCAGTGTGAAAGACACAAGAGAGGACACGAGAGGCGCTTTACAGGTGCTATACAGGTGCTATTTTTAGCGCTGTAGCGCCTGTGAAGCACCTCAGTGTGAAAGTAGGCTTAATGTCTGAGATTTATAACCATTTTAAAGTTGAAATCCAAGTTTTTTTTATACAGTTACATTGGCCCAGCTTGGACCAATGCAAGTATGCATATTCCATACCAGGCCCTTCCTTGTGGAATGAGAGAATCACTGTAGTAGCCACTGCTACTATAGTGATGCTTGCCTTGCATTTCTCTCAAAGAATGGAAAGCGTTCCCTGATTGGATGAGGTGGAGAGGCAATACAATCTAAACCTCATCCAGTCACAGAATGCCTACCTAGTGTAAATGAGCGCTAAAGTACAGTCATTGTCTAGCCATGCAAAGTAGGAAACAGACTCTGCACGTGCAATAGGCAAATTCGGCCACCTCCAAGGTACATGTGTAATTTGTTATATATTTTATACTATGTATGTATGATTTCAACACCTATTGATAATGTCATTATTATTATCAATATTGTTTATATCAACCAATATGTGACGAACGCGGGTGTAAGATCCCTGCCCTCCTCGCTAACTGGCGACAAAGGACCGGTCAACCTCACACCACGTTGTCACTTACGTAACAATGCCACACTCCGCTGTACCCATCACAAAGATTTTTCAGCTTGCGGGACCACAATCTAGGTGCGGGCAGCCTGAGAGCGACTGTCACTGGGCTAATTACACAATTAACCCTTTAACTGCCACCACCCCCGTTTAAAATACAGAGCCGGGGGGACTCGTAATTTTAGCAATACCAATTATAAGTTTAGAATAAGCGCCTGCAACACACACTGCCACCACACACAGGTCTGCTCAATGCCTTACTCTACCACAGTAGCGCCCTTTTAAGAGACAGATTCGTTTATAGTTTGCATCAAGAGCTTTAAAGACAAGGTTAACACTTTTCAACATAAGGGTTTATTATGAAAAGGTCAAGGTTGGTGCGAATAAAACATTTACAGAAAAAGGATGTTTCAAAAAATAAAGACAATATACAGCCACAAAGAAATAAGGTACAATTGGGAAGGAAGAATACTTGCAATTAATGTCCGAGGGTTGATCAGAGTTCGATCGATGAGCAAAGGTAATCGGTTCTCAATCTTGGCAGATATTCTTGCTTGGATGGTATACAATTCCAGCCTCCTCTCTGCCAAGCAGAACTATTTTATCACTCTCATCAGCAACCTATCATCCTCTCCCCATCAACTCTTCTCTACTTTCAACTCTCTACTTCATCCTCCACCGCCTCCACCCGCCAACTCACTCACTGCCCAGGAGATTGCCAATCACTTCAAACAGAAGATTGATTCAATTCGCGTGGAGATCTCTACTGTTCTGATACCCTCCACGCTTTACACATCATGCCCACAGGCACAATCTTTACTTCCCTCTTTCAACCCCACTACTATAGACGAAGTTGCTAAACTACTTGGTAATGTCCACCTTACCACCTGCCCTCTGGATCCTGTTCCCTCACAAATGCTACGTTCACCCTCTGGCTCTATGCTACACTCTCTAACTCACATCTTCAATCTCTCCCTCTCTTCTGGCATCTTCCCCAACTCTCTAAAACACGCACTTGTCAAACCCATACTTAAAAACCCCTCACTGGACCCATCCAATCCTAACAACCTATGCCCCATCTCCTGGTTTCCCTTCTTATCCAAACTCCTCGAACATCTGGTCTACAACCGACTGAGTGTCCACCTCGCTGATAATAGCCTTCTTGATCCCCTTCAGTCTGGATTTCGTCCTCAACACTCCACAGAAACTGCTCTACTAAAACTAACAAACGATCTACTAATGGCCAAAACCAATCGACACTATTCTGTACTCCTCCTCCTGGACCTCTCTGCTGCCTTTGATACGGTTGACCACCCCCTCCTCCTCAAAAAACTCCACACCTTTGGTCTCTGTGACTGTACTCTACGATGGTTCTCTTCCTACTTATCCAACCACACCTTTAGCGTTTCTTACAACTCTACTTCCTCCTCTCCTCTTCCTTTCTCTGTTGGGGTCCCCCAGGTTCTGTTCTTGGACCACTCCTATTTTCAATCTATGCCTCCTCCCTGGGTCAACTGATAGCCTCCCATGGCTTCCAATACCACCTCTATGCTGACGACACCCAAATCTATTTCTCTACCCCTCAGCTCACTCCCTCTGTCTCCTCACGTATCACTAATTTACTATCGGATATATCAGTCTGGATGTCACACCACTTCCTCAAACTCAATCTATCCAAAACCGAACTTATAATTTTTCCTCCCCCATTTGCCCCTTCCCCTGATCTCACTATCAAAATCGATGGCACAACCATAAGCCCATCCCCTCACGCCAAGGTTCTAGGTGTAGTCCTGGACTCTGAACTCTCATTCAAGCAACACATCCAATCACTGTCCAAATCCTGCCGCCTCAACCTCCGCAACATCTCCAAAATACACCCCTTTCTAACCAATGACACAACAAAGCTCTTAATTCACTCGCTGGTCATCTCTCGCCTCGACTACTGCAACTCCCTTCTCATTGGCTTACCTCTACATAGTCTGCCACCTCTTCAATCCATCATGAATGCCGCTGCTAGACTCATCCACCTTACCAATCGCTCTGTGTCTGCTACTCCTCTCTGTCAATCCCTCCACTGGCTTCTGCTCAGCCAAAGGATTAAATTCAAAATACTAACAACTACGTACAAAGCCATCCACAACTCTGCCCCCAGCTACATCACTAGCTTAGTCTCTCTAAATACCAACCTACTCGTTCTCTTCGTTCCTCTCAAGACCTCCTGCTCTCCAGCTCCCTCATCACCTCCTCCCATACTCACCTCCAGGACTTTTCCAAAGCCTCTCCAATCCTATGGAATGCCCTACCCCAATCTGTCCGCCTATCTCCTACTTTATTAGCTTTTAGACGATCCCCGAAAACACTTCTCTTCAGAGAAGCATACCCCACCCACACCTAACTGTATTTTCATTTTCTCCATCAGCTCATCCCCCACAGTTATTACCTTTTGTTTCAACTTGACCCTCCCTTCTAGATTGTAAGCTCTAACGAGAAGCGCCCTCTGATCCCTCCTGTATTGATTTGTATTGTAAGTGTACTGTCTGCCCTCATATTGTAAAGCGCTGCGCAAACTGTTGGCACTATATAAATCCTGAATAATAACAAATAATAATCTGATGTCTTTTACATGTACTGTATATAAAAAAAAATACATAAAAAATGAGTGTACATTCCCTAAAATACCCTACTCCAGCAATGTACTGTCCCCAGACATTATTTTAAATATTGCCTGATAAAGACGGTAGAATGATAAAGTTAGTACTGAGGACAGAAAGTATACTGTATGTCTAAATCAAAGCTATACACTAATTCTGGATGTCTTCCCATTTTCCTTCCTTTATTTCTTCTCCTGCTTCAAAGAAATCAAACCCCCTGTTACCATTTCTATTTTTCTGTAACCTTTGTCAGGTCAGTGAAATTTTGGATAGCCTGAATAGGTCATTTCCTTTATAAAACATTCTATTTCCTTATACACGCTGATCCATTTCCTTTTACTGTGTTTACCTAATTAATGTCTTCATAGCAATTACTCATATTTATACTATTTTTTATCTTCTTCCTGCTTCGGTCACTGATCTGTAGGTGGTACAGAGGAATAGTTCAGTAATTACATTATAAAACAGAATTCAAATAAATAATGTCAAAAATAAAGTAAGATAACACAGTATTTTCATAAAACAAATGGGAATGTGAACATACAGTAAATGCGGCCTATAACCAAACAGGATTAGCTGTGTATGTCATTTTAGACCGTTCATTTTTTAGTTCATTTTTTTTTAGTTCATTTTTTCATAGTAGACACATTCACTTCCTGAAATTTTCATATATAATTATGCATGATTTTCTCCAAATCACTGCAACACATGAAATATGGCACATTACTGTGCCACTTATTTTAAATGGCACACCAACATACTCAACCCATCACACTGAACTGTTTTAGCACAACTAAATGCATAGAGGTGAACTATCCATGCGTTGTGGTGCATTGGAAAAAAAGTAAAAGTGTAGATATGTTAAGGCATCCTTGGTGGTGCATTGGCAGACCATTCAAAATGAATAAGCTAAGTTATCATGAACACGAATGTGCGTGCTGTATTGCACCACAAAAGTTTGAACCAAGCCTAAAATTTCTATATCTACAATTCTTACTATATACTTGGGAACCATGGATATTACCGTCCATACTCATGGAAGAATATTTTTGTTATATTGATTGCGTTGCACTGCCAAAATACAAAAAGTGCATGTGGATAACAATAAAACAAATAATATACAAAATAATACATAAATACATCAAAATCCATAAAAATTCAAGAAGTTCGAAAAATTCATAAATGTGCTCACAAATAATTCAAACACCTTAATTATAAGTCCAAAATAAATATAAAGTGCTATAAGCAAAGTCCACAACCAAAAGAAATAGTGTGTGGATACAGCAATACAAATTATCCCATGAACGAACAAACTCTTCACCACTTGTGGACACCCATAGTCATAAACTGCTTTATTTCTAGAGGAAATGCTGTGCTATCTGGACGTTAGCATAAGTGCCTTGATGCAATGACATTAAATAAAAAATAGGTTGACGTACAAGCAAAGTTTTTTTTAACCATAGAGCGTGTGATCACAGCATCACAAACCTTATAATCCACATGTGTTGAAATGTATAAAGTGCCTCCGTGCTGGAAAAATAAATATATAAAGTGTTTTTGTGCAATCTCCAAAAACTTCATACAAAATAAAATCAAAAAGCCAAAATAGTGAGGGTTATTTACAAAAGGCAAATCCACTTTGCACTGAAAATGCACTTGGAATTGCAGTTGCTCTCAATCTAAGGGGTAGATCTGAAATGAGGGGAAGCTCTGCTGATTTTATGATCCAATCATGTGCAAGCTAAAATGCTGTTTTTTTATTTTCCTTTCATGTCCCCCTCGGATCTACAGTGACTGCACTTTCAAGTGCACTTGTAGTGCAAAGTGGATTTGCCTTTAGTAAATAACCCCCATTATTTTGGCTTTTTGGCGTTTTGTTTGGCTTTCTATAGAGTGATGCACAGAAGCACTCAGCAAATGTGAGTACCCCCTCAGAGGTACTCACACTATCAAGTCCCTTTATGTTTTGCAAGTGTGTGGAAGCAGAACGCCATCACTGACACTGAACCCAGGGGTGGTTCACAAGCGTGTTCTGACTGAACTTAATTGTGAGATCACACTCTCTACAGCTGGCCATACACCTATAGATTATCTGCAGATTTTCTATGGTTAGATGGAAAAAAATGCAACAGATTTCTCCATGTTTGCTAAACTGTGTGGATGGAGGAATCTCCCACTTTTTCCATCTAACCATAGAAAATCTACAGATAATCTATAGGTGTATGGCCAGCTTTAGGTGAGCCTACACAAATGAGGAGGGAGCACCTGAGTGAATACAAGAACACGAGTTTTATCACCAGTACAAGCTGTGAATATTTTTGGAATGGACTTCAATATCTAATGATGTTACTATTTATATGACGTTTTGACACTTATTGTGTGTGCACTTTGCACTTTTTCACTGGATCACTTTAAATTTATATTTTTTGCATGTATTTGGATCACTATATTTAATACATGAAGTTTTTGATTTTATTTTGCATGAATTCTTTGGCGTCTACACGAAAACACATTATATACAGTATTTATCGGCATATAACATGCGCCCGTGTATCACACGCACCCCGATTTAAGAGGGAAGTTTCTTTTTTTTTTTAAATAAACCACTTTGAAGCAAAATAATGGTCAGTGAGAATCAATGCAGCCTGATTAGTGCCCATCTGCAGCCTCAATGCAGCCTAATCTGTGCCCATCTGCCGCTTCAGTGCAGCTTGATCTGTGCCCATCTGCAGCCTGTTCTGTGCCCATCTGCAGCTTCATTGCAGCCTGTTCTGTGATTATCTGCAGCCTGTTCTGTGCCCATCTGCAGCCTGATCTGTGCCCATCTGCAGCCTGTTCTGTGCTCATCTGCAGCCTGATCTGTGCCCATCTGTAGCCTGATTAGTGCCCATCTGCAGCCTCAATGCAGCCTAGTCTGTGCCCATCTGCAGCTTCAGTGCAGCCTGATCTGTGCCCATCTGCAGCCTGTTCTGTGCCCATCTGCAGCTTCAGTGCAGCCTGATCTGTGCTCATCTGCAGCCTGTTCTGTGCCCATCTGCAGCCTGTTCTGTGCCCATCTGCAGATAGCGCCTTTTAACCAACGGGACAAGTGGACACCTCATCATGTTATGCCACATCCTAGTGGAGGCATTCACAAAGTTGAGCTTTAGACTCCACAGGAAGGACTACAAAATGGCTCTTTTTGGTGTTACCCCTGGGTCCCTTGTTTTCTTTTTTTAATTTGTTTGTCATTTGTTTGATGCTTATTGTTTTTTTTTTTTATGGAACCCCTTCTTTTATCTATGTGTATGAATTTTGTGAACTCAGCTGATTCCAACTGTTCGGACGACAAAAACTGAAGGTGCAGGCTAGAAAATGTTTATCATACGTGAACACCTCTGATTTTTGTTTAATTAGTACAGTTTTCATCTGAAAAAAAAAAAATCGGAAGAGCAAGGTATGCATGGAAACAAAAGAATACATTACAACACAATTCAACACATTACATCACTTCCAAAGTTGTATTCTGTCATATGAGAATTTTTGTAAGTTGAGTAACCTCTTCATTTTTTATATGAGACTAGCATGCAACAAAAAACAGATGATCATTAATTTAATATTCTTATCATTTGTACTAGACTTTAGAGTTCCCCCACTCAGGATGAATGAGCACAGAAGGCACATTTGGACAGCAGCATTGTCAGTGAAAGGGGAGGGAGTGTTAGATGTACTAGCAGAATCCAGCTTAAACTTTATTAGCAGTTACAGCAAACGTTTGTTTTTTTCTTTTGGGATAAAGATTTTACATAAATAAATACATTTTATACATTTTATACACAAGTGCAACACAACCTCATACCATCAATAATAATCATAAAACAATCAATATATGTACAGCTTCATATATACATTCACATATACAAAATAATCCAAACCATAGGTGTCCATGTCCAAATAACAGCAGATGTATCAATCTTCATTTAACTTTAAACCGCCACTTTCTCCTCCAGCAATAATAGCTCAAGAACACAAAACAGCTCTCATAGTACATTATGTTGTGAAAAGTATTCCCCTTTTATTAAAATGTAAAAAAAAAACACTCACAAATAGAGTGCAATATATCCAGTGCGCAAAGGATAATCACTTCCTTAATACATGCATTGCCCCCTTAAGGAGAATCATCATCAGTTACATGTAAAAACAGCTCACTTTCGGTTTCTGTCTGTGTGCGCCGCGTTTCGTCATGAGAGCATGACTTTTTCAAAGGAAACCCTTTGGGAAAGTTTCAGTCGCGTGACAAAAAGCATCAGTATCATGGCCACATGATGTCATCATGCACAGGCGGAAAACCGAAAGTGAGTGGAGTACTTCACTGGAGGTGAATACAGTAATAGCTGGCACATACCTGTATATGAACCAGGAGGAGAAGGATTGTGGTGCAATTAAAAGTAGATCTTATCACACTGAAGACACAGACTTATGGTGATATACAGTATGGACATTTATGTCATTGAGGCACGGACACTTATGACTTGGATTATTTTTTATATGTGAATGTACTGTACAGTATATATGAAGATGTGTGTGTGTGTATATATATACATATACATTAGCCACAAGGCTTCATTTCCTTATTCCCTTACCGAAGATGGCGGCGGCAGCACCCAAGAGGTGCCGACATCGCGGGTGCCTTGGACAGGTAAGTGTCCATATTTTAGAAGTCAGCAGCTGCAATATTTTTAGCTGCTGACTTTTCTAAAAAAACAATTCGGCAGACATCCACTTTAAATTGTTTGTCTCACTCCTGTAACTCAAACATCTGCAAGAGAGTTTGTTCTTTTTAAGAACGACAAACTAACTGGCAAGATCCCCAGGTGAAAATAAAAGAAAAAAAATCTAAAAAAGAACATATTGCAGCCATCACAGCTAAGAATTGGTAAGCTGCAACGTAATAAATGTTTGTTTTTGGATTTAATACTGCTTATACTGCTTGACTTATCATACCTTGTTCTACATTGTGTCTGTCGCTCTGTGTCAATGACCATCTTGGTAGAGTTTTGCTTCCCCATATCAGAGCCTTCAGCAAGGAGACCAGTAAGCAGAACAGCAATGACATCATTAAATGTGACATCACCCTCATGCCAAATCATCTGAGAGTAGCAGACAGAAATAACAGTGCCTACAGCTATGTACACACATTAAGTTTTCTTACATTCAACCCAGTGGGTTGCCCCCTGCCCGACACACTGATCAGCACTGGCAGCCATTGTCTGCCAGTGCTGATCAGCTGCTGGTTTTCCAGCATGCCTGTTCAACAGAAACCGGACGTGAGGCTGGCTTCTGTCGGACAGGTAGATATACACACTGTCTAAATCTTGCTTATCCGGCCGATATTTGGATTGTGTGTACCCAGCTTTATACTTCACACTATGGATATACACTCATCAGACTCTTTATTAAGTACACCTTGATAGTATCGGGTTGGACCCCCTTTTGCCTTCAGAACTGCCTTAGTTCTTCTTGGCATAGGTTCAACAAGGTGTTGGAAACATTCCTCAAAGATTTTGGTCCATATTGACAGGATAGCAGATTTGTTGGCTACACATCCATGATGCCAATCGCCCGTTCCGCCACATCCCAAAGGTGCTCTATTGGAATGGGATCTGGTGACCATGGAGGCCATTGGAGTACAGTGAACTCATTGTCATGTTCAAGAAACCAATGGCGAGATGATTTGAGCTTCGTGGCATTATGTGACATTACTTCCAGCATTATCCTGCTGGAAGTAGCCATCAGAAAATGGGTATAGAGTAGTCATAAAGGGATGAACATGGTCAGCAACAATACTCAGGTAGGCCATGGCATTTACCCAGTACCAAACCGCCCCCACATACATATACTGCAGTAGGGTGCGTGACTCGCACCCGTGAATTGGGGAAACGCACCCCTGCTGTCACTGCGGCGATCCGATTCGATTCAGAACCAATCACTCAACAGGTTCAGGCCAATGATTTATGGCCTGGACCTGCTCATCGGTTCTGACCAATGGACAAACATCCTCTGCCTCTGTAATGTAAACAAAGGCAGAGCAAGTGATGCGATCTCCTGTCCTGGAGCCCTTTTGGTTCCAGCGTGCGGGAGAGAAGCATCTTACCGTGAGTACATCAACACCAGTACACGTAGGCACATATTTTCACCCCCTGATTGCCGCCTAGTTAACCCTTTCACTTCCTATCACTCTCTGTCACAGTGTCACCAAATGCAGTCTTCATATTTTTTACTGATCACTGTACTGGTGCCACTTGTGACAGAAGTTAGTGGTAGGTCCTGATATGTTTAGGGTACCCGCCATATATCCCCTAATAAAGGTTTAACCCCTTGAACACCACCCAGTTAACCCTTTCACTCCCTGTCACAGTGTCATTAGTATAGTGTACGAATTTTTTTTCTTCTGATCACTGTATTAGTGTCATGTGTGACGCTAGTTAGCTAGTTAGTGTCAACGTCAGTTTAGGTGTTAGTTTTAGCGACAATCCCAGACATTCTAACTCTTTGATTGCCAGTAGCACTAACACACATGCGCACACCATACACCGCCCTTATTAGAATAGCATATGGACGGATCAATATCTTTGATCTGATCAGATCTATACTAGCATTTTTGGGAACACTAGTAGTATAGTGTTCTCAAAAATGCAGCGTTAGCAGGATCAGCCCAGACACCTGCCAGCACCTGCGTTTAGCCCCTCTGCCCAGCCCACCCAATGCAGTATCAATAGATCACTGTCACTTACTAAACACATCACACAAAACTTCAGCATTAGCAGAGTCAAGCCTGATCCCTACTAACACTAACAGTTAATTTTTTTTGTATCAAACAAACAGTCCTCTGACAACCAGGTGCTCTTTTACCTGTGAGTTGCTCTAGTTACCTATAAATTTATTTTGCCAAAATTTCAAATGAAAGATACACTGGTGAGGAGGCCTACAAAATGCTGAGCATGACAGATGAGAGCGGGGAGTCTTAACTGTCAGATTCAGGCTCAGTATTTGAACCCGTAGGGAGCGGCACACTGACAGATAGCTCTGACGATGGAGAATGGGTCCCTGCTAAGGTTAGGTATACCGGACCCCTGTTCCTGAGGTGCAACAACCGCATGATACTCTTATGCAGCAGTGTCAGTACTAGTGCTGCTCAACCTTCTGGTGAAATAGCCAGCACCAATGGCCTAGTACATCCTGGTCATAGACAAACAAGCACTGCAGTATCACTTGGTGACGTGGCGAGTTACATAAGTGCAGTTCAAGCTGGTGCGGTGGCTAGCACAAGTAGTGCCAAGCAGCCACCAAGAGTTCAAACATAGGCCCGTAGAGTCCATAGTGCCCTTTCTGCTGCGCTTAAAAGTCCTGATTGGCAGCCCACAGATTCTGCAGCGCCCATAATTCCCCCATTCACTGGCCAACCCGGAATTCAGGTGGAAACAGCATATTTAAAGCTCCTGGAATTTTCTGAGCTGTTTTTCACAGAAGATCTGTATGGATCTATTATGGACCAAAGCAATTTATACGCTGGTCAATTAATCACCCAAATCCAAAATTCACCCCTTGCCAGCCAATTTGCCTGGAGACCTATAACGGTTCCCGAATTTAAGGCCTTTCGAGGCCTTTCACTCAACATGGGCATTACTAAAAAGAGTGAGTTGTGGTCATATTGGTCCACTGACCCAATTCACTATATGTCCGTGTTCTCTGCTGCCATGGCCAGGGCTAGGTACGAGCAGATATTGCAGTTTATGATTTTCAATGACAGTGAACTCTGTCGTCCACGGGGTGACCCTGACTATGATCAGTTTCATAAAATGCCATCCCTAGTAAAGCACTTCAACAAAAAAATGTCAGTCTTGTTTATCCCCGATCAAGATGTCTGCATTGATGAGTCCCTGAATAAATTTTCTGTCCGTCTTGTTTTCAATTAATATCTCCCCTGCAAGTGTACCAGATATAGGGTCAAGATGTATAAGCTCTGTGACAGGGCAACAGGCTATACAGGGGGTTTTCTGGCTAACGAGGAAAAAGATAGCAGCTTGGAGCCCCTCAATTGCCCAGACTACATAGGGAGCAGCGGCAAGATTGTTTGGGACCTGGTGTCACCCTTAATCGGAAAGGGGTACCATTTATACGTAAACAATTTTTTTTCAAGCGTGCCACTTTTTAGATACAGCCATCAATCAGTAATTGGCACATGTGGCACCGTGCGATCTAATCGTTGGGGCTTCCCCCATCAACTTGTAAATGCCCAACTTAGTCTGGGGGAGAGAGCCTGCTTGAGGTCCAATGAATTACTTGCAGTGAGATGGAAGGACAAGCGTAATGTTTTTGTTCTGTGTTTCATTCACCCAGACACGGCAGTCCAAATTCCTACAGTGACTGGTGTTGTTGAGAATCCCCTCTGTGTCCACGACTACAACCGTAAAATGGGAGGGGTGGACTTCATGCCTTAGTTGCCCATAAAGCCAGACACTGGTATAAAAAAGTGTCTGTATACTTATTCCAATTGCCTCTGTTCAATGCTTATGTGCTATACAAAGCATCTGGACAAACTGGAGCCTTCCTTCCAGGAAGGTTAAAGATTTATTTATTTTGACAGCAACAGGGTTTGCTCTCACAATATGTAAATCTGTGACTCCGGCTCTGTAGGAGGTGACTTCACCACCACAGTTAAAAAATAGCACATATCCTGAAGCATAGGGGCAGGGGTGGACATAGGGACGGATCTATATTTTTATTAACTTTTCTTGGCAGAGATTTCTTTATCCACATCGATCGATGTGAATGGAGAAATCAGGCTGCATGAAAAAAGAACATTACAATATATGCCCAACAAGGACCAGCGATGTACTGGTATGTTGCTGGACTTTGAGTGGTTATACCAGAATGATGCCTGCAGGTTTAGGTATCATTTTGGTAACTTTTTTTTAGCCGGCAGTCGGCTTTCATGTAAAAGCAATCCTGGTGGCTAATTAGCCGCTAGACTGCTTTTACAAGCAGTGGGAGGAACTCCCCCCCCCCTCTCGCCGTCTTCCATGGTTTCTCTGATTTTCCTGTCCCACCGAGGAACCCGAGAATGCAGCCGGTGGTTCCGCAAGCTGACCATAAAGCTGATTGGAGACCAGAACGGCTCCAATCATCTCTATGGCCTAAGAAACCGGAAGCTACTAGCATTTCATGACTTCAGTTTCATCGGATATAAACAGCACCATTGGGAAATTGGGAAAGCATCTTATTACACCGATCTTGGTGTGTTCAGATGCTTTGGAGGCAGAGGAGAGATCTAGAGTCTAATAAACCCCAAGTTTTTCTGTCACTACCTATTGCTATCATAGGTGATATTTACATTCCCTGTGATAACAATGAAAAAAAATTAAAGGAATAGTGTAAAAATAAAATAAAAAAGTAAAATAAATAATAATAATAAAAAAAATTAAAGCACCCCTGTCCCCCCATGCTCGCAAACGCAAGCATTGGTCTCGCGTCGTATGTAAACAGAAATTGCACCATGCATGTGAGGTATCACCATGAACATCAGATGGAGGGCAGTAATTTTAGCAGTAGACCTCCTCTGTAAATCTAATGTGGTAATCTGTAAAGGCTTTTAAAAATGTGTGTAGCTTGTCGCCGCTGCACTGTTGTGTGTAATTTTAAAGCATGTTGTGTTTGGTATCTATGTACTCGACATAAGATCACCTTTTATATTTTACCAAACATTTGGGCAATATAGTGTATTTTAGTGCATTAAAATTCAAAATGCAAGTTTTTTTTTCCCCAAAAATTGCGTTTAAAAAAAAAAATTACTGCGCTAATACTGTGTGAAAAAAGAAATGCAACACACACCATTTTAATCTGTAGGGCCTTTGCTTTAAAATGTATAATGTTTGGGGGTTCAAAGTAATTTTCTAGCAAAAAAAAACAAAAACGATTTTTCTCAAGTAAACAAAAAGTGTCAGAAAGGGCTTTGTCTTCAAGTGGTTAGAAGATTGGATGATGTGTGGCATAAGCTTCTAATGTTGTGCATAAAATGCCAGGACAGTTCACAACACCCCAAATGACCCCTTTTTGGAAAATAGACACCCCAAGCTATTTGCTGATAGGCATGTTGAGTCCATGGAATATTTTATATTTTGCCACAAGTTTCGGGAACATTTTATTTATTTTTTTTACACAAAGCTGTCACTAAATTATATAATGCTCACACATGGCATGAGTATGGCATGGCATTGCATGGCATGGTTGTGAAATTACACCCCAAAATACATTCTGCTGCTTCTTTGTGAGCATGGGGATACCACACATGTGGGACTTTTTGGGAGCCTAGCTGAGTACAAGACCCCGAAAACCAATCACCACCTTCAGGCTCTCTAAGGGCGTAAATTGTTGATTTCACTTCTCACTACCTATCACAGTTTCGGAGGCCATGAAATGCCAAATGACCCCTTTTCGGAAAGTAGACACTCCAATGTATTTGCTAAAAGGCATGGTGAGTATTTTGCAGATCTTATTTGTTTTGGAAATTCAAGAAAGAAAAGGAAACATTTTATTTTATTTTTTTCAAATTTCAACATTTTGTGACAAAAAGCAAGATCTGCAAAATACTCAACATGGCTCTCAGCAAATAGCTTGAGGCCCAAAGGGTGCCAAGAACATATCCCCCACACCATTACACCATCACCATCAGCCTGAACGGTTGAGACACAGTGGATCCATGTTTTCCTTTTGTTTATGCCAAATTCTGACACTACCATCTGAATGTCGCAGCTGAAATCAAAACTCATCAGACCAGGCAACGTTTTCCAATCTTTTATTGACCAATTTTGGTGAGCCTGTGTGAATTGCTTCAGAGGTGGTATTCTGCATGCTTTGGTTGTAACAAGTATTTATTTGAGTTACTGTTGACTTTCTATTATCTCAAAACTATTCTCCTCTGACATCAACAAGGCATTTTTGTCCACACAACTTCTGCTCACTGGATATTTTCTTTTTTTCTGACCATTCTCTGTAAACCCTAGAGATGGTTGTGCATGAAAATCCCAGTAGATCAGCAGTTTTTGAAATACCCAGACCAGTCCATCTGGCATCAATAACCATGCCATGTTCAAAGTCACTTAAATCCCTTAGTCACTAAGTCACTTAGTTCTACTTTAAGACAAACCTTTTTTGGTTTATATTTGTGGTGGGGGGTTAGTACCACTATAAACTTTTGTTGCTGTCTATGTCCATCTTAGGGAGGTTTACTCTTTCTGATTGTTCTGATCACCAATGTTACACTAAATGAAAATTAAGTTAAATCCAACATTTTGAACAGGACTAAAGGGGAAATCTTCCAATAGGGACACATGTTCCCATGACAGTTGCCTAGGACAGAATTTGCCTCACATTGGTAAGATATCTTCTCACTTCCTGTTTAGTCTAAAGGACAGGGAATGAAGGGAAGGAAAGTCTCCGTAACGAGTTTAGATATTCAAACTAAAAAAAATGAGCCATTGAATCTATCCATATTTGACAGTTGAATGTCTGGAGTCTCATCACCACAAGGGAGCAGGTCTTAATTTTGACTTGGAAATAAGTCAAGGCATTGTACACAACTTGGGCCTAGTATTCAGAGTCCTCACAGAGCAAGACATTATAATCCAGAAAGTTATAAAGATCAAGGATAAAAGAAACTAAAAGTCCACCACTGAACAAGTGCATAGCACAATAGAGCCTTTTTGTAACATAAAGCAAATTACCTGTCTCATTCCATCGCATATCTATCATCACAGTAGGGAGAGCCATGCAAATCATCCCTTTTTGCCCCAGTGGCCTGCTGTCTATTCAAAACTGCTGTTGTATAGTACAGATACTGCCTAATATTATGGAGCCTTTTATTCCAAAATGAATTTCAGGCTTTTTTGGCCATCATCACTGAAGTGTGTGGAAACCATGGCTTCTATAGAGTAGGGCCTGGGACCCAACATGAAAGTATAACCCAGAGAATGCCATGAAAGGGACTAAAAAGGCCTTTTATTAACCAGTGCATAGCAAACTAGAGCATTTTAAAGTAGAAAGTATTGACATGTCTTATTCCATCAGGTCCCAAAAATAAGAGGATCATTGCTTATTTTAGATCCAAGCAATTAATTCCTTTTAGCCCCAGTAGCCAACTCTACATCCAGAATCACTGGTGTATAACTCAGATACAGTCTAATATTTTACAGCCATTTATTTAATATTGAAAAAGACTGTTTCAGGGTATCAGGAGTCATACCGCTGTTAGAACCCTGATTAAAACACACCACCCCAATCCGGATCCAGCTTTTGTGCCTCAACACCCAGCAGAAAAAATCCATCTAGGAATTTTCTTCAGTGGATGCTTTTTCATTTTAAAAGAGGGATAGCAATTGAAAACAAGGGACTAATTAAAACATTTAAATACAAACATTCAACACTTTACTTACTTCCTGTGCAATAAGGCTACAGCTAATTGACAGCAATGGGTTTGATATACTTTCATATTTTAAATGGAATTTCTATAACATTTCAAAAGTGCAGACCACATCTGTGAAAAGGAAAAATAACCTTAAAAACTGTAAATTAAATTTAGTTTTATAAGCTATATACTGTGTGCACAAACAGGTTGAGTGAAATTTACATGTGCTTTATAGCTGCCTCCTTGTTTTTCTTGGCCCACCCACCAGTAAAACATGCTGATTGACAGCACAAACTACACACTAAATGGTTCCATTGCATTGTGGGATTCTTTTGTTTGAAGTCAAAGCTGCTTAGCTGTCGCTCTGATGGGAAAGTGATGGCAGGAGACAATTTAAACATCTTCCAATAAAATAAGTAATTTTTCACAGTAAAACCAGTAAAAAATTCTAAAGTGAAGAGGGGTGGAATGCCAGAAGTATGAATTGTAACGGCAGTAATATACAGTACATTTAATCCTTTTTTATTTATTAACAGATGCAGCCCTGAATAAGAGGGGTTTGAAAACCATGAAACACACTGGAAATCACCTTTTAATGAAGATTAAAATGGCTTATTTACATCTGTTTTACAGATTTATATCTTTGGTATTCTACCCCTCTTTTGCACACTTCAGGTTTTACCCAAGGATTCTTATGCCGCGTACACACGGTCAGAGAATCCGTCGGAATGCGTCTTATCGGACCGTGTCGTCAGATAATCCGACTGTGTGTGGTATGCATCGGACTGATTCCGTCCGAATCTCCGTCGGACCCAATTTTCCAACATGTTGGAAATATTTCCCGACCAAGTGGGCCGGTCGGACGTAATCCGATCATGTGTAGAGAATTTTGATCGGACCAAGTGCCACGCATGCTCAGATAAAATTCCTACATCAAAGCTATTGGCTACTAGCCTGAATCTAGTCCCATCGTAACGAAATTACGTCATCACGTTCTGAAAGATCGGATTTTTCCCCAACTTTGTCCGACCGTGTGTATGCAACAGTTTCGGACAAGATCCGACGAACAAAATCCGACAGGCAAAATCCGACGGATTTGGTTGTGGAAATCTCCGACCGTGTGTACAGGGGCTTATTGATTAGAGCAAACCTGAGTTCCAACACGTCAAGTCACCTGGAAAGTCTGTGTTTTACGTTTCAGCATCTGCTCACCCAATCTGTAAAATTAGTTTCACAGTTTTTCCCTATGACTCGATCCAACCCCTCTCCCTGCTCCACCCCCACTTCAGCTAGTTATTTGCCAACTCCCACTGTATGCCAGGTCCTGCTAAGAGAATGACAGGGTCGGAGGCTGGGAGGAGAATCGGCTCCCAGTTAACCCCGCCTGCCTCCCCCCGATGTGGCTCCACACTCACCCTCAGCTTATTTCCACTCGCCTGATGCGAGCAGGCAAGTGGAAATTTTGAGGGCTGCTAAGAGCATGGAGCAGCAGTACGTGTGGCTTTGTGCCAAAGAAGTAGGGGACACAGAAATTATCTTAATCGGGAATAGGGAGAGTGTCAGAAACCATGAATCGGACTGAAACAGAAGTACAGTTAAAGCACACTTGTTTAATAATAATAAAAAAAAGTTACAGAGTAAACCTAGTCAAAACATAGCCAGAGTTCAGGAACCGGAATGGATAGACAAGCCAAAACATCAGGGGGCAAGAGATGAGCGTAGTAGAACAGCAAGCAGGATCTGGAGCCAGAAGGAATGTCAGCCAAGCAAGTCTTTAACAGGAACACAGGAGAGCGTCTCTAAAGGGACTCTGGGACTGTGACACCATAATGGACGGGGACATCATCCGGTGATGTCCCTATATAAGTCGCCGCGCATCGTGTCCGTGCCATTGTGAGCGGAGGATGTGACGAGGCAACATCTGAAGAGAAGAACAGAAGGCGGCGACAGCAGCGACAGAAGACCGGGCCAATGCCTGTAAAAGAGCTAAAAGAAGGCGCGGTGGCCCGGCAAGAAGAACCGAAGAGGGGGACAAGACCCCCGAAGTCGGAAGAAGAGGGCGGCGGCGAGGAAGAAAGCCTGGCTCCTCCGCTAGTAAAAGAGCTAGAAGAAGATAGCGGAGGAGCCTGGCAAGAAGACCCCCGAAGACGGAAGACCCCCGGAGCTGTGCAATAAACTATTTTAACCCTTGTGTGTTGTGTTTTTTTTACAGGTGAATGGGTAGGGGTACATTGTACCCTATACTCATTCACATAGGGTGGGGGGGCCCGGATCCGGAGGCCCCCTTATTAAAGGGGGCTCCCGGTTTCCGATAAGCCCCCCGCCCGCAGACCCCAACAACCAACGGCCAGGGTTGTCGGGAAGAGGCCCTTGTCCTCATCAACATGGGGACAAAGTGCTTTGGGGTGGGGGGGCCGCACGGCCCCCCCTTCCTTAAGGCACCCCCCATGTTGAGGGCACGCGGACTGGTATGGCTCAGGAGGGGGGCCGCTGGCTCGTCCCCCCCTTTCCTGGCCGGCCAGGTAGCGTGCTCGGACAAGGGTCTGATGTGGACCTGGGGGGACCCCCACGCTGATTTTTTTCAGCGTTGGGGTTCCCCTTTAAGTCCATACCAGGTGGCGAGGCCAGCGACGTCTCCTTCGCGGGCCCCGCTTACCTGGAGACGCGCTCAAAATGAGTGGACTTTTCTCTGGGCGGGAAAAGTCTGTTCATTTCAAAAGTACGAAATGCAAGTCTGGCGGGAAGATTGGAGTGCAAAACTACTTTCTAAGTCCGCCGTACTTTCGGGTAAAAAAAGTCAGCCGGAGGCTACACACGGGGGGATTGTCCGGCGGACTTGAGTTTGCCGGACTTTTCCACCCGATTGTTTGATCGTGTGTACGCGGCACAAGTCACACCCCATTTGTGGCAATGGAACCACTCAAATTGCTGCAACTCAAGTCGCAGCGACTTTCAAAAAGGTTCTTGCACTATTTCTATGTGATTTCAGTCTGACTTGCATTGACAATTGTTAAATAAAGTCACACAGTCTTAAAAACTGCATTGGTGTGAACCAGGGCTAAGGGACATCCTAAAGCAGTCCAACTGAGGGGCGGGTAGCAGAGCAGCGAGCAGCTGAGCCTACGGAGCCGTCTGAAGAACCTTATGACTGAAGCTAGCATTACTGTAGCTGAGGCCTGAACATCCACTTGGTAAAACTTAACAAACGTGTGAACTGAAGACCAGATGGCAGCCTAACAAATCTAAGAAACAGATGCCTGAGGCTGAAAAGCCCAAGAGGCACTGACTGATCTAGTGGAGTGTGCTTTGTCAGGAAAAGGTGAACCTTGTCCTTGAGGTCATACGCTTGAATGATGAGCTGGCAAATGCACCTGGTGATAGTGGAATGAGAAGCAGACTGTCAATCAGGAAGGATGGAGTGTCATGGAAGGGAACTGAAGCTAAGAGGTAGACTTAAGTCATTGTAAAGTCTCGTTTTTTTTTTCTATGAACTAACAAACATTTTATACTTACTTGCCCTGCGCAGGGGTTTTGCACAGAGCAGCCTGGATCCTCTTCTTCTCAGGTCCCTGGCTGCATCTCCTGGCCCCTCCCTCCTGTTGAGTGCCCCCACAGCAAGCAGCTTGCTATGGGGGCACCATAGCTGAGCTGCAGCTCCGTGTATCCATTCAGACATGGAACTGCCATTTGGCCCGCCCCTTCTCTCTCCTGATTGGCTAACTGCTGTGTCTCAGCCAATCAGGAAAGAGAGTTCCGGGCAGCTGAGGCACTCGTGGACATCCCTGGACAGAGATGGGGCTCAGGTAAGTTATTGGGGGGGCTGCTGCACACAGAAGGTTTTTTATCTTAATGCAATAAGATAAAAAACCTTTTGACTTTACAACCTCTTTAACCGCTTCAGCCCCGGAGGATCTTACCCCCTTCGTGACCAGAGCATTGCGTTGCTTTAATTGACAATTCGGCACTGCGTTGCTTTAACTGACAATTGCGTGGTTGTACAACGTTGCACCCAAACAAAATTTATGTCTTTTTTTCCCCCCACAAATAGAGCTTTCTTTTGGTGGTATTTGATCACCTCTGCGGTTTTTATTTTCTGTGCTATAAACAAAAAAAGAGCGTCAATTTTGAAAAAAACACATTAGTTTTTACTTTTTGCTATAATAAATATCCCCTAAAAATATATATATAAAAAAATTTTTTCCCTCAGTTTAGGCCGATATGTTTTCTTCTATATATTTTTTGTTAAAAAACATTGTAATAAGCGTATATTGATTTGTTTGCGCAAAAGTTATAGCGTCTACAAAATAGGGGCTAGATTTATAGCATTTTTATTTCTTTTTTTTATTTTTTTTACTAGTAATGGCAGCAATCTGTGATTTTTATTGTGACTACGACATTATGGCAGACACATCGGACAATTTTGACACATTTTTGGGACCATTGGCATTAATACAGCGATTGGTGCTATAAAAATGCATTGATTACTGTAAAAATGTCACGGCCAGTGAAGGGGTTTACACTAGGGGGCGATCAAGGGGTTAATTGTGTTCTAACTGAAGGGGGGAGGGGCAGACTAGGGGAGATAACAGATCGCTGTTCATACTTTGTTTGAGCAGACGATCTGTCACTTCTCCCCTCAGAGAACTGGGATTTCTGTGTTTACACACAGAGATTACAGTTCTCGCCGTGTTATGAGCTGCGGGCACGCGCGCCCCTAGTGGCCACCAGAGGGAGCGAAGTAACATAACAGTGATTCGCGCAGCTGAGCCATGTTGTCGCAGTACAACTGCGGTGGCTGGTCGGCAAAAGGTTAATCACTTCAGCCCCAGACCATTTTGCTGGCCAAAGACCAGACCACTTTTTGCGATTTGGCACTGCGTCAATTTAACTGACAATTGTGCGGTCATGCGACGTGGCTCCCAAACAAAATTGATGTCCTTTTTTTCCCACAAATAGAGCTTTCTTTTGGTGGTATTTGATCACCCCTGAGGTTTTTATTTTTTGCGCTATAAACAAAAATAGAGCGACCATTTTGAAAAAAACGCATTATTTTTTACTTTTTGTTATAATAAATATCCCCCAAAAATATATAAAAAACATTTTTTTCCCTCAGTTTAGGCCGATACGTATTCGTCTACATATTTTTGGTAAAAAAAATCGCAATAAGCGATTGTTGATTGGTTTGTGCAAAAGTTATAGCGTTTACAAAATAGGGGATAGTTTTATGGCATTTTTATTAATAATTTTTTTTTACTAGTAATGGTGACGATCAGCGATTTTTATTGTGACTGCGACATTATGGCGAACACATCGGACATTTTTTACACATTTTTGGGACCATTGTCATTTATACAGTAATCACTGCTAAATGCAGTGATTCCTGTGTAAATGACACTGGCAGTGAAGGGGTTAACCAGTGGGTGGCAGTGTAGGGGTTAAGTGTTCCTAGGGGTGTGTTACTAACTGTTGGGGGCTCTCATTTAGTGAACACTGATCTCTGCTCCAATCACATGGAGCAGAGATCAGCGTCACTAGTTGCTAGGCAGAACGGGGAGATGCTGTTTACAACGGCATCTCTCCGTTCAGCCGTCCCGTGAGACGATCTCGGGTATGCCCACAGCGACCGAGTCCGCGGGACCCGCGACCGGACTCACGGGGGTCCCCGACCAGCACGCGAGCGCACCGCCGACGGCGCGTTTGCGATGGCATGGCGGCATTAAAGATTGGACGTACCTGTACGCCAATTTGCCTGCCTGTGCCATTCTGCCGACGTACATCGGCGTGCGCTGGTCGGGAACTGGTTAAACAACGCATACCACTTTCATACAATAAACAGAAATCTCCTTAGGATGTTTCTGAGAAGGACAGAGAGATGTAAGAACAATGTACTAGTTAAGGTGAAAGGAAGAAACCACCTTGATAGGAAAGAGGCTTCAAAACAACCTTGTCTTTGTGTAGTACAAGAAATAATTATTTTGAAGGGCAGGGCTGCTGACCCTGCAGAAGTGATGGCAACAAGAAAGGCAACCTTGCTAATAAAGGAAGACAGATGAGAATATCAGACGGATGATCATCTGTTTTTTTTTTTTTGCATGATGGACTCATTTCGAAAATTAAAGCAGAACTTCAGTCATTTTTTTAACTATCTATTAAATCATCTTGCTTTAACTTTAGATAGTAATATTTTTTTTTCTGCCAGTAAATACCTAATATCTTAGTCAACATCACATAGACGCTATCCTGCATTCCTGTTTAACCACTTCCAGACCACCGCACTCCAATATACGTCCTTACTTTGAAGGGGGATATCATTGTTATGGCAGCAGCTATCTGCCATAACCCCAGTATCCTCTTGTTCGGCCAGCGGTCTGGTTTCCGATAATAGTGGTCTCTGTGATCACTTTTATCAGTGGTGGGAGATGGCCCACACGCTCCCTCTGCCACTTACTGGAGCCGTCAGCAGCGGTGGAGGCGATTGGATCTTTACCCTTGCTGGGCATGGAGACGAGTGAGCGGAAGATGGTCCCCATCTGTCTCCATAACAATGCAGGGCGGAAGCGACGTCATAATGTCACTTCCGCCTATAGGTCTTAAAGGGCCATTTAACCACTTGCCGCCCGCCAATACTCAAATGACGGCTGCAAAGTGGATTCAAAATCCTGACCGGACATCATAGGACGTCCTCAGGATTTTGAGCCACTGTGCGCCCCCGGGGGCACGCATCGCGGCGATCGTTGTTGCGGGGTGTCAGTCTGACACACTGCAACTACGATCTCGGTAAAGAGTCTCCGACGGAGACTCTTTACCACGTGATCAGCCGTGTCCAATCATGGCTGATCACAGTGTAAATAGGAAGAGCCGGTGATTGGCTTTTCCTCACTCGCGTCTGTCAGACGCGAGTAAAGGAGAGCCGATTGGCTGCTCCTCTGACAGGGGGGGTCTGTGATCATCGACACAGCCCCCCCAAGGATGCCCACACTGGACCCCCAGGGACGCCCAGCACCAGGTATGCCACCCTAGACCACCAGGGATGCCAGTCAGTGCCCACAATGGATGCCAATCAGTGCCCACAATGGATGCCAATCAGTGCCCACAATGGGCATCACTGATTGGCATGCATTATTGTTTGGCACTGATTGGCATCCATCAGTACAATACAATGCTGCTTATCAGTGCCCATCCGTGCCACCTATCAGTGCCTATCCATGCCCATCTGTGCCACCTATCCATGCCCATCTGTGCCGCCTATCCATGCCCATAAATGCCGCCTATCCATGCCAATCTGTGCCAGCTATCAGTGCCAATTTGTGCCACCTTTCAGTGTCCATCCGTGTCGCCCATCAGTGCCACCTATGAGTGCCCATCAGTGCCACCTATCAGTGCCACATATCAGTGCCCATCAGTGCTGCCTTATCAGTGCCCGTCAGTGCAGCCCCATCAGTGCCCACCAGTGAAGGAGAAAACGTACTTACTTACAAAGTTTTGAAACTGAAACAAAAAAAAAACATATTTTTTTTCAAAATTTTCGTTTTTTTTTATTTGTTTAGCAAAAAATAAAAACCGTAGAGGTGATCAAATACCACCAAAAGAAATCTCTATTTGTGGGGAAAAAAATGATAAAAATTTCATTTGGGTACAGTATAGCATGACCGCGCAATTGTTATTCAAAGTGCGACATTGCTGAAAGCTCAAAATTGGTCTGGGCAGGAAGGTGTTTAAAGTGCCCAGTATTGAAGTGGTTAAAAAAAAAAAAAAAAAAAATTTGAAATGACAAGTTTCTTTTTAATTGCATTTAAGTGTAAATTTGAGATCCGAGGTCCTTTATGACCCCAGATCTCATATTTAAGAGGTCCTGTCATGCTTTTTTTCTATTACAAGGGATGTTTACATTCCTTGTAATAGGAACAAAAGTGACCCTTTTTAAAAAAAAAAACTGTGCAAAAAAATAAAGTAAAGGGTAAAATAAATAAGGAAAAAAGAAAAATGTAAACGTGTCCCCATCCCGCCGAGCTCGCGTGTAGAAGCGAACGCATACGTGAGTAGGTTTCTCAACCAGATTGAGATATACTTTTTAGATGCTGCCCCAGGCGTTTCCCACGGACAGAAGCAAAGTAGGTTTTGTGATATCTTTGCATTTATGAGAGAGCTTTGGCCTGGGCAAATCCTCTATTGGAGACGCAAAAACCTGTTTTCTTGAGTTCCGCTGATTTTGTGGCCTCCTTTAAAAGGGTATTTGACGTTCCCGCACGCTCCGCTTCTGCTGCCAAGTACCTCATGTCCATCAAACAGAGTACGAGAACTGTTGCCGACTACGCCATTGAATTCCGTACACTGGCAGCAGAGGTTGCTTGGAACAATGAGGCCCTCGTTGGTAGTTTGCCTCCACACCGGCCATATGACTGTGCAATTGACCTTCAACCTGGTGTCATACCCCCTCGTGGCCGGGTTTACCCTTTGTCGGTCTTGGAGTATAAGGCCATGGAGGAGTATGTTGCAGACGCACTTTCCTGAGGTTTCATCCGCAAATCCTCTTTCCCTGCTGGTGCTGGTTTCTTCTTCGTGAAGAAGAAGAGTGGTGAACTGAGACCCTGTATGGAATATAGGGGTTTCACGATTAAGAATGCCTATGCGATTCCGTTGATTATGGAGTTATTTGACTCAAAGGAGCAACGGTTTTCATGAAGCTTGATTTGAGAGGGGCATACAATCTCGTGAGGATTAAGGAGGGCAACGAGTGGAAAACTGTGTTTAATACCAGAACACGAGTACCTCGTAACGCCTTTTGGCCTTTGTTGGACCTCATTCACACGAGACGGATCCGCTCAGCAGAGTCCGCCAGCTCAGCAGGCAATCTCTCCGTTGATCTCCGCTGAGCTGGCAGATGACAGGTCCGTCACTGCTCACTGAGCCTATGGAGGGATTGGGTGAAATCGGACAGCATGTTTTCATCAGATTTCACCCGATCTGCCAGGACGGATGCGAACATATCGCCATACATCTGATTTTAGTGGATCGGATCAGATATCAGTGAACATGTCACTGCTGACATCCATCGCTCCATAGACCTGCATGGAGCGCCCGTTCAGGTCTGCCTAAAAAACTGACAGGGGCACCTGAGTGGTCTGTCCGCGTGAAAGGGGCCTAGCAACCCGTCAGTTTTCCAAGAATTTATTGACAATGTCCTCCCTGAGATTTGTTGCAGTTATGTGTGGTGGTTTATTTAGATGATATCCTCATATTTTCCAAGTCCCTGGAGAGCCACCACACAGATGTCTGTCGTGTGCTTCAGAAACTAAGAGAGAACGATCTCTATTGTAAATTGGAGAAGTGCTAGTCTCATGAACATGTGACGGACTGGGGTTTATATGGTCACAAAACAGACACCCCAAAGTAAAGTACATATTCATTTTTTTTATATATTTCTAAACATCTCCCTTCTATTCTATTAATAACCAGTAGATGGCAGAGAAGGTACACAAACAGAGTCTATATAAGGCCACACACCATGTGACTGGAAATTAAACTACTTCCAGCCATAAAGTCAGTGGTCATATCTCATGCTGTTTGTGTGATTCTTTGCAGGTATGTACTCTAAATCGTTCCTAATCTGTATTAACCTGTGATAGAAAGATTCCTAAAAATCTTGAGCAGATGCAGAAAAAGTCTCAGCAGATTTTATGCTATAGTTTTGCTGTAATTAGAAGTTTAGAACAGCATGTGTCAGAAACAAGTGAAAAGTGCATAAGAACATGAAAATACTGCATTAGTCAGAACAAATGTCTATGATAAACACTAAACCTTTCTAAATAGGTATATTTAAACCTGATTTCTTGAAAATGGCATAGATTTATAGAAGCACATGTTTTCTGTTATTTAATATAGAAAAAAACCTATTGTATGTAAAGCTTATGTATTGCATCATACAGACATGCAATGTGCACCATCTAGTGGTTAAAAAAGAGTACTACCATGAAAATATTTGTATTAAAGCAATGCATTGCCAGTATGATTATTGCACACTTAAAATGTACCAGAGAGATAAAGATAATTATCTATAACACTGAATAACAGGGATATATATGTTATTAAATTTAGTAAGGTTCATTGTTGTAACTACGTTTTAAAATACTTTAGTTAAAATCGGTATTATATATATTGTTAATGGTTATAAACATGTGACTATAAAAATGTAAAAGATGTATTGTTATGTAAAAATTAAAGTACTTCCAGCCATAAAGTCAGTGGTCATATCTCATGCTGTTTGTGTGATTCTTTGCAGTCCACGCCAAGCTGATCACCTTATCTCATCGCGTCTACAATCATCGGCTCTCTTAATTCACATTTTGAGGCCGGTAACATTTTGGGGGCTCGTGTGCCGGGATTCGTTGTGTTACCAGTGAGAGGGAAGTGCGAGACAAGTGTGAGCCTGCTACAGAGCTACAAGGAGAGTCGTGAGTGTCGTCTGCCTCGTGAGTGCAAGTCTTCAGATTGCAACAGAGATGGCGTCTCCTCATCGTGCGCTGATGTGGGATATCCGGAAACAAATTCATCTGCTTAATGAAGAACAGCTGCATAGCCTCGCTATTACGCTGGAAGATGAAAGAGACGTGGACGTTCCATCAGTGACTGGTACCAACGAAATGGAACTTGTTGAATTTATTAAAGACTACTTGAGAAGTGATCAGCTGGAAAAGTTGGAAGATCAAGGTATGTCTTACCTACTCATTATCCAAGACAAGATCAATGAACTAAAACTTAACAAGGAAAGTACACCAACTGTGGACATTGCAACCGCTGCAAAAAAAATAAGTAGTGGGACTGCAAGGACTGAACAGGTATCGGAGGTGGTGAGATTAACTGATGTTGTTGCTTTATTGCCACTTAGAGAATTTAAAATGCATGGTGGTGTAATTTCAGATCATGGTTCGGACATGAGTTACAGTAGCGTGTGCAGACAAATTGACGAGGGTCTAACAGAAAAATTCCCTGAATCTGAAATTATACGCACAGTGTTGAGAATAATCAAACCTGGTAATTTTAAAGATATGTTGACTGACAAAGATGATCTTACTGTTGCTGAATTGAAAAGGTTTTTGAAGTCACATATGAGAGAACGAAGTGGTAATGAGTTATTTCAGGACCTTAGCAATGCTACCCAGCAAGAAAGAGAAACAGCACAACAATTTGTTTACAGGCTAGTGGGGTTAAAACAAAAAGTTCTGTCTACATCACAACATGATAGGCGAGAGCTTAACTATGACAAAAAACTGGTGCAAGGCATATTCCTTCATACACTGTATCAGGGACTAAATGAGAAAAATTCTAATGTTAGACGAGATATCAAGCCTTATGTGTCTGATTTGACAGTAACGGATGACTTTATCATAGAGCAAGTCACCAGATCAGTTGATGAGGAAACAGAAAGGCAGAGACGCTTAAACAGTGCACCTAAACATAAACCTCTTACTGTTCATTCATCACAGACACCAGGTAATAGTGAAAAAGACACCTTGCAAAAGAGAGTTGAGGGAGATGTTAGAGTAAATCACACTGCATTAATGGAACTAACAACACAGGTCTCTGCTCTCACAAAGAACCTGGAAAAGATGATGAAGCTAACTCCTATTGTTGGAAACCAAATGACTAAGCCACTAACCAATGTTCAAGTTCCAGATACAACTCACTGCAAGCCCAGGTGTGATGATTGCATTAAACGAGAGAGTCAGAACTGCTACCATTGTTTCTACTGTGGTTGGACAGGACACAGAGCGGTTGATTGCTTGAAGAAAAGAAGGCAGTCGGGAAACGACAGACGGTCACTGGGAAAGGGACAACCAGTGACCACCTCAAATGATCTGTCCCATGCTAAGGTAAACAGGGTATTCACCCACCGGTCAACTAGAACACTCCCAAAAGAGAATGGATTCTCCAAACAACACATAGCACAATTAATTGGAGGAAAATGCCTACTGTCATGTCGGATGAATGGTGTTCCGGTTGACATGTTGATGGATACAGGAGCTCAGGTCAGCATTGTCGGGAAGGCATGGTTAGAAAAGTTTCTACCCAGCGTCTCCATTAGGCACATACAAGATTTACTTTGTGATGACAACTTATCCATTACAGCTGCAAATGGTTCTATCATTCCATTCATCGGGTGGATTGAAGTCTGCCTGGAATTCGAAAGTAGTGGACATGGAAACTTAGCCATTTATGTGCCAATGCTGGTGAGTGACTGCTGTAATGACAATCCAATTCTTGGGTTTAATGTTATCGAAGAATTGATCAGAGAAAACCGTGACCGACCAAACAGCACCCAAAACCTGACTATCTTGCTGAGTGAAGCTATGAAAGTAAGACAGAGTGTAGCGAATAACATTGTAAATGCTGTCAGTCAAGCAACTGACCCAGGAGAAATATTCGATAGATGTATGGTCAAAGTTGGGAAGAAGGGACTCCAGATTAAAGGAGGCGAGCTCTGTGAAGTCAAATGCAGAATTAGAGCGTGGCCGAAAGGAGGAATCATGCCATTTGAACCACTTCCCGAATATCCAGTTGAGGAAGGACTTGAACTATTTCCTTCAGTGGTAGATGTGCCAAATGGGTTCTCTAAACTGGTGAAGATACCTATACTGAACCGTGCTCAACATGACATCTACCTTCCACCCAGAACAGTATTGGGTACCATTTCTCCAGCAGCTGAGATTCTACCATTGTCTCCAAACAAAGACGATGGAAAGGGAATTGACCAGAAGAAAAGGGTGTTTCATGTAAACCAGTTGAATCAAGTGGACACTAGAAATCAGCTACCCACTAACAAATCTGTTAAGTGGCACCCACCTGTCAATTTGGAAGATCTCTCAGAAGAAGAACAGGAGATAGCGAGACAAATGTTATATGATGAATCAGATGTCTTTGCTCGAGATGAGGGAGACATAGGATGCATCCCTAACCTGAAACTGAGGATAAATCTGAAAGATGAAACTCCTGTCCAGAAACGCTACAATTCGATACCGAAACCCCTATACAAAGAAGTGAAAGAATATATCCAAAACCTTCTTGACCGAGGTTGGGTAACAAAATCTTCTTCTGCATACTCATCACCAGTTGTTTGTGTTCGAAAGAAGGACAGTAGCCTACGACTATGTGTTGACTTTAGGGAGTTAAACCCAGGGCCAGATTAACAGCATCATGGGCCTGGTGCTGAGGATTTTGGTGGGCCTTTTTTACGGAAACAAAATGAAAATGCAAAAATGTTTTGCTAAAACAAATTAAATATACTTTCACCAGTAATATCGGCCGTGCAGCCTTTGAGCAGCAGGAACACCCCCAATACCACCTGCTATGCGGTCTCTCAACAGCAGCAACATAGGAGACCACATTTCCAAACTGCCATTCAGGGAGATCCCCCCCTTCCCAAAAAAAAAAAAGAGGGGGGATGTAGTCTCGGGTTGATGGGGAAATAGGTGGCGGGGGGTGATTTTTCAGGCAAATGGCACTTAGCACTTAAAATCATCCTGACGCTATGCTTGATATGGCATCGGGATGATCAAATTCCATTATTTCTATTACTACATTGTAATATATAGTGAAATAGTTCAACTCACCATGATGCATTATCAGTGGGAACCTGAGCTTGTCACTTCCCACCAGATGCAGTGTGTCGCTTGCCACCATTGCCTGCTGCCAGATGCCACCCGCAGCCTGCCACCAGATACAGTGTGCCACTTGCCACCAGATACAATGTGCCACTTGCCATCAGCATGCCACCAGATACAGTGTGCCACTTGCCACCAGCAGCCTGTCACCAGATACAGTGTGCCACTGGCAGCCTGCCACCAGATACAGTGTGCCACTTGCCACCAGATACAGTGTGCCACCAGATACAGTGCCACTAGCAGCCTGCCACCAGATACAGTGTGCCACTTGCCACCAGATACAGTGTGCCACTTGCCACCAGCAACCTGACACCAGATACGGTGTGCCACTTGTCACAAGCAGCATGCCAGATAGTGTGCCACTTGCTACCAGCAGCATGCCACCAGATTAAAGCGGGATTCCACCCTAAAGTGGAACCTCCGCTGATCGGAACCCTCCCCCCATCCGGTGTCACAATTGACACCTTTCAGGGGGGAGGGGGGTATTTTCACCCACTTCCGGGCATAGACTCCCACGGGAGTCTACGCCATTTCCTGCCCTGCCGCGCTGTCTGCTGGGACACACACGGGTCCCAGTGACAGCGCGGAGATTTCCTATTGCGCGGCGCAGCTCGCGCAGTAGGGAACCGGGAAGTGAAGCCGATTCGCTTTACTTCCTGATTCCCTCACCTAGAATGGTGGCGGCAGCAGCCGAGGCACGAGCGGTCGATCGGCCTCGGCATCGCTGGAACCCGGGACAGGTGAGTGTCCATTTATTAAAAGTCAGCAGCTGTAGTATTTATAGCTGCTGGCTTTTAATATTTTTTTTTGGGCGGAATCCCTCTTTAAGTGTGCCACTTGCCACCAGCAGTCTGCCACCAGATACAGTGTACCACTTGTCACAAGCAGCCTGCCACCAGATAGTGTGCCACTTGCCACCAGCAGCATGCCACTTGCCACCAGCAACCTGCCACCAGATACGGTGTGCCACTTGTCACAAGCAGCATGCCAGATAGTGTGCCACTTGCTACCAGCAGCATGCCACCAGATACAGTGTGCCACTTGCCAACAGCAGCCTGCCACCAGTTACAGTGTGCCACTTGCCACAAGCAGCCTGCCACCAGTTACAGTGTGCCACTTGTCACAAGCAGCATGCCAGATAGTGTGCCACTTGCTACCAGCAGCATGCCACCAGATACAGTGTGCCACTTGCCAACAGCAGCCTGCCACCAGTTACAGTGTGCCACTTGCCACAAGCAGCCTGCCACCAGTTACAGTGTGCCACTTGCCACAAGCAGCCTGCCAGATATAGTGTGCCACTTGCCACAAGCAGCATGCCAGATACAGTGTGCCACTTGCCACCAGCAGCATGCCAGATACAGTGTGACACTTGCCACCAGCAGCATGTCACCAGATACAGTGTGCCACTTGCCACAAGCAGCCTTCCACCAGATACAGTGTGCCACTTGCCACAAGCCGCCTTCCACCAGATACAGTGTGCCACTTGCCACAAGCCGCCTGCCACCAGATACAGTGTGCCACTTGCCACAAGCAGCCTGCCACCAGATACAGTGTGCTACTTGCCACAAGCAGCCTGCCACCAGATACAGTGTGCTACTTGCCATCAGCAGCCTGCCACCAGCAGCAGTGTACCACCAGATACAGTGTGCCACTTGCCACAAGCAGCATGCCAGATACAGTGTACCACTTGACACAAGCAACATGCCACCAGATACAGTGTGCCATTTGCCACAAGCAGCCTGCCATCAGATACAGTGTGCCACTTGCCACCAGCAGCATGCCAGATACAATGTGCCACTTGCCACCAGCAGTGTGCCACCAGATACAGTGTGCCACTTGCCACCAGCAGTGTGCCATCAGCAGCCTTCCACCAGATAGTGTGCTACTTGCCACCAGCAGCAGTGTGCAACCAGCAGCCTTCCACAAGATAGTGTGCTACTTGCCATCAGCAGCCTGCCACCAGATACAGTGTGCCACTTGCCACCAGCATGCAACCAGATACAGTGTGCCACTCGCCACCCACAGCCTGTCACCAGATACAGTGTGCCACTTACCACCAGCAGCCTGCCACTGCCTCCAAGACTCTCCCCAATTGGTTAGAAGAGACAGGGCCTGCATAGTCAATCAAATCCCTGGAGCCCCCACCCCTCCTGAGCTGGGATGGTATGGCTGTATGCCAGGAGTTTTGTTTAGACCAAGTTGTACAGGGTTGTGTGTGCAAGCTTTTGGGCTCACACTGGTGTGCTGCAGTTGGCTGCACTGCTCATGTATCTGCAGTTTTAGCTGCAGTCCTATTGATTTATATCAGGTTGCAGGTTTTTGCTGCATTTTCTGACAGTGTGCCAAAGATGCAGCATGCAGGAATTTTGGTGCGCTTTCAGAAAATGCAGAAAAAACAAACAACCTAATAGAAATCTATAGGACTGGGGGTAAAACGCAGGAAAACTGTGGATACACCAGCAATGGGCCAAAACACAGCAAATCAGTGTGAACCACCTAAAAGCACAAGGGGCCACCAAGCACTGCCACAGGCTGATGACACAATTCTAAACACTTTGGCTGCAGTTATAACAGCTACTGCTGGAGAAAAAAGTTAAAAACGAGGGAAAGGGATATAAGAAACCAGTCACTGAGCTCACATGTGGACGGTCCCTGGAGGCTCATCACTCAGAGATATCCTGTTCACCTTCTATCTGCCGGTGTTTCCCACCCACACGGCTCCTTCACTGCACAGACTTCACAGAGGGGGAGGGGAAAGGCAGAGCCAACTCAGCCTCTCCCATTTGTGTAGGGGGGGGAACTGTGCACTGTGACATTGTAATAACCACAGTGAGCAAACACAGATGCAGCCAGACACCCCTACATTTACACACACTTCTCCTGTCCCATAGAAGTTTATGGACAGGAAAAAAAAAAATCGGGCTTATGCTGCTGGCTGGGTGGGCCTATTTTAAGGCAGGGGCTTGGTGCTGCAGCTCCATCAGCCCCTATGTTAATCCGGCCCTGGTTAAACCGAAAGACTATCCCAGATAGACATCCACTACCCAGAATACAAGATCTGCTGGATAGCTTAGGAGGATTTACGTGGTTCTCAATCCGGGACCAGGGTAGTGCGTATCATCAAGGCTTTGTGCATGAAGACTCCAGACATCTGACGGCTTTCAGCACCCCCTGGGGACTCCTGGAGTGGAACCGTATTCCATTTGGATTAACGAATGCCCCAGCAGCTTTTCAGAGATGCATGGAGAATGTATTAGAGGGCATCAGAGACAAATGTTGTTCTCCATACTTGGATGACGTACTTTGCTACTCCAAAACTTTTCAGGAGCATGTCAATGATATTAGGCAAGTGCTTAGTCGAATGCGTGAGCATGGTATCAAACTTAGACCGAAGAAGTGTGAACTCTTTAAACGACAGATTCGATACCTTGGACGAATGGTGTCAGAAGAAGGCATAAAAATTGACCCAAAAGATCTTGAAGCGGTATTACATTTGAAAAGGAAAGAACCAAAAACAGTGGGAGGGGTCAGATCTTTGTTAGGATTCCTGAGCTACTACAGGTCCTTCATTCAAGATTTCTCTCGACTGGCTAAACCACTGTATGAACTTTTGCAGAACACTGAGAAAGAATCTGCTACATCCATCCCCAAAAACAATCGGAGGGAATCTACAAAGAAAAACGGGAACAAAGCACAAGTGCCATCTAAAACACTGATTCAATGGACACCCAAACATCAAGCTGTAGTATCCAGACTGGTGGACATGCTAACCAATCCACCAATTCTAGCATACCCTGATTTTGATTTACCCTTCGTCTTACACACTGATGCTTCCAATGAAGGCCTAGGTGCTGTACTATACCAACGACAAGGAGAAAAACGTCGTGTTATTGGGTTTGGCTCCAGAACATTGACTCCAGCAGAGCGCAATTACCATCTTCACTCTGGTAAACTTGAGTTTTTAGCTCTCAAGTGGGCAGTCTGTGACAAATTCAGAGATTACTTGTACTACGCTCCAACATTCACCGTTTACACAGACAACAACCCATTGACATATGCATTGAGTACTGCCAGACTGAATGCTGTGGGTCATCGCTGGGTTGGCGAGTTGGCTGATTTCCACTTCGATATCAAGTACAGGCCAGGTAAACAGAATGCAGATGCAGATACACTGTCACGATTTCCGGTGGAACTCACAAAGAATCTGAGTGAGTACACAGAGCTTGTACCATCTGAGGTTGTGTCAGCTATGTGGCAAGGGAGCAAAGCTGTTGACGAAGAAGAGGCATTATGGGTGGCTTCATTGACTCTTCACTCAGAAAGTGATGTGGCCGAAGAATTGCTGAAAGGACAGACAATCTGCCCAATGACTATCAGAATGAGAATATCAGAGCATTACAACAAGACGATACCAACATTAGAGAAGTGGTCTGGCTTAAGGAGAATGACTGGATTCCAAACCACAAAGAAAAGGAGAGTATGACCAGCAAAACAAGACGTTTGATACATGAATGGAATAAACTCAGAGTCGATGAAGGAATCCTCTACCGACACTCTGGAACCCGAAAACAGCTAGTTCTACCAGAAAAGTTAAAACCATTGGTCTTAAGAAATCTTCATGATGACATGGGTCACATTGGTACTGACAAGGTAACCCACCTAGCACGTGAACGATTTTACTGGCCATTTATGTAAAAAGACATTGATGAATATGTGCTGAAGAAGTGCAGCTGCATCAAACAAAAGCGTCCAAATATCACCGAAAGAGCACCTATGGGTTTGATTACTACCAGTTCACCTTTGGAGTTAGTATCCATTGATTATCTTCACTTGGAGAAAAGCAAAGGAGGATATGAGTATATACTTGTAATAGTTGACCATTTCACACGCTTTGCACAAGCGTATCCAACTAAGAACAAATCTGGAAAAACGGCGGCAGAAAAGATCTTTCAAGATTTCATACCACGTTTTGGCTATCCAGAGAAACTCCACCATGACCAAGGAAGAGAATTTGAAAACAACTTATTTCAGACATTGCAACGATTGGCAGGGATTTCTCATTCAAGAACTACTCCATACCATCCACAGGGTAACCCAGTGGAGAGACTGAACCGTACTTTGTTACAGATGCTTCGCACCTTAGAGGAAGAGAAAAAGTCAGATTGGAAAGAACATCTTCCACATATGGTTCATGCATACAATTGCACCAGGCATGAAGCCACAGGATACTCGCCATTCTTTCTATTGTATGGAAGATCTCCTCGTTTGCCAATTGACCTAATGCTCAACCTAAATTTGGAAAAGGAATCAGAAAGTCAACCAACATTTACTCAGAAATGGGCATCTAGAATGCAAGAAGCTTACAAAATCGCATCCGAGAATAGCAAAAAATCATCTGCTAAAGGGAAGAAGTACTATGACAAACAGATAAAAGGAGCACCTCTTCAACCGGGTGATCGGGTCTTAGTACGAAATCTCTCTGAAAGAGGAGGACCTGGTAAACTTCGTTCATACTGGGAAGAATCAGTACACAAAGTGGTAGAAAGAATCAAAGATGGGCCTGTGTACAAAATTCAGCCTGAAAGTGGTAAAAAGACTATTCGAGTACTGCACAGAAATCTTTTACTACCAGTAAATGACCTACCAATTGAAGGACACATTCCAAGAGTACAAAGGCAATCAAGTAACAGAAAGGATACCAGAATGGATGTGGACCAGGAGGAGGAATGTTCAGATGAAGAAAGATGGTATTATCCTTATATACCAGAGACTACAGAAAGTCATGATTGTATTGTGTCTCAACCAAACTCTCAAAACGTACAGAAAATTCCATTAAGAGTTTCTGCTGAAGAGTTCTATCCTACAACTACCACACCCAATCTTGAACAAGAACAAAATGATGGAACAGTAGTTGGCGACCAAATCTGGGCTACAGACATGGTGGGACTAGACACTGCAGAATTACCCTCATTAAGTCAAGACTTACCTGTGAACCAAGATATGCAAATGGATAACGATGTTGATGGAGAAGACTCAACTCCTGTCAGAAGATCTACCAGACAAGCTAAGCCTAAAGAGATCTTTACATATGACACACTAGGTCAGCCAAGATACAGACCAAGTCAGGTTCACACCATACAAACTCCTATAATGCTAGCTACTCCCATGACATGCCAGGTAGTTAACGTAGCTCCTTGGTGGCAACAAGTACCTATTTGGGTTACTTAAATCACTAAATAGTGTTCAGATACCAATTGAGTTTAATGTCGGGAGCCATTAACTGAAGGAGGGGAGAGTGTGACGGACTGGGGTTTATATGGTCACAAAACAGACACCCCAAAGCAAAGTACATATTCATTTTTTTTATATATTTCTAAACATCTCCCTTCTATTCTATTAATAACCAGTAGATGGCAGAGAAGGTACACAAACAGAGTCTATATAAGGCCACACACCATGTGACTGGAAATTAAACTACTTCCAGCCATAAAGTCAGTGGTCATATCTCATGCTGTTTGTGTGATTCTTTGCAGGTATGTACTCTAAATCGTTCCTAATCTGTATTAACCTGTGATAGAAAGATTCCTAAACATCTTGAGCAGATACAGAAAAAGTCTCAGCAGATTTTATGCTATAGTTTTGCTGTAATTAGAAGTTTAGAACAGCATGTGTCAGAAACAAGTGAAAAGTGCATAAGAACATGAAAATACTGCATTAGTCAGAACAAATGTCTATGATAAACACTAAACCTTTCTAAATAGGTATATTTAAACCTGATTTCTTGAAAATGGCATAGATTTATAGAAGCACATGTTTTCTGTTATTTAATATAGAAAAAAACCTATTGTATGTAAAGCTTATGTATTGCATCATACAGACATGCAATGTGCACCATCTAGTGGTTAAAAAAGAGTACTACCATGAAAATATTTGTATTAAAGCAATGCATTGCCAGTATGATTATTGCACACTTAAAATGTACCAGAGAGATAAAGATAATTATCTATAACACTGAATAACAGGGATATATATGTTTTTAAATTTAGTAAGGTTCATTGTTGTAACTACGTTTTAAAATACTTTAGTTAAAATCGGTATTATATATATTGTTAATGGTTATAAACATGTGACTATAAAAATGTAAAAGATGTATTGTTATGTAAAAATTAAAGTACTTCCAGCCATAAAGTCAGTGGTCATATCTCATGCTGTTTGTGTGATTCTTTGCAGTCCACGCCAAGCTGATCACCTTATCTCATCGCGTCTACAATCATCGGCTCTCTTAATTCACATTTTGAGGCCGATAACAAACAGGTTAAATTCCACTGCTGAGTTTTCGATGACCTGACAGGGAAAGTGTAGTCCATATAGGAATTTTACATATACTGTAAATGCACGGATGATAGTGGTCAAATTATTATCAATATATTTGGTTGATTGCGACTATACTCCTAGATCTTTAAATTTATCAAGTTTTAATAGGCAGTGATTGTTCAGGCCTAGATCCATCACATGGTCCATGGGGAAGATATTCAATTTGTACCAATTTTCTTTAAAGTGTTTGTTAATCCAAAAAAAATAAATAAATGCAGATCCTGGTCCCTAAAATCAGATTACACAGCACAGCGCATGTGCTATGTAATCTGTCCCCCTCTAAACTGTAAAAAGAAAACCTGAACATTGCACTTCCTGTATGCCCCCTCTAAACAGACCACGATGTAGACCAATTTGATGCAGTGTGCGGCGTTTGGTCTGAGCACTGATAGGCTGATCCCCCCCACCCCTTCAACCTCTGTAACAATGCTAGCAGCACTCATACGTCTATTTCTTAAAGACAACCTCTGGACATGACGCTGAGCACATGCACTCAACTTCTTTGGTCACCCATGGCAAGGCCTGTTCTGAGTGGAACCTGTCCTATTAAACCACTGTATGGTCCTGGCCACCATGCTGCAGCTCAGTTTGAGGTTCTTGCCGTTCTTCTTATAGCCTAGGCCAGTGATGGCGAACCTTGGCACCCCAGATGTTTTGGAACTACATTTCCCATGATGCTCATGCACTCTGCAGTGTAGTGGAGCATCATGGGAAATGTAGGCCTAGGCTATCTTTATGTAGAGCAACAATTCTTTTTTTCAGATTACAGATTTCTTTGCTATGAGGTGCCATGTTGAACTTCCAGTGACAAGTATGAGGGTGTGAGAGCGATAAAAAAATTTAACACCCCTGAGACCTTGCAACACTAACGAGTCACATGACACCGGAGAATTTGGACATTTTCACTTAGGGGTGTACTCCCTCGGTTTAGACATTAACAGCTATGTGTTGAGTTATGTTGAGGGGACATCAAATTTACACTGTTATACAAGCTGTACACTCACTACTTTACATTGTAGCAAAGTTTCTTCAGTGTTGTCACATGAAAAGATATAATAAAATATTTACAAAAATGTGAGTGGTGTACTCACTTCTGTGAGTTACTGTCTAAGCCTTCAAAATGGGCACTTCATTTTTTCCAGTTCGGGTCCCATAGACTTCAATGGGGTTCATTATTCGATTCCGAACTTTCGCGATATTTGAAAGTTCTGGTGCGAATGGAACAGGGGGTCGTTCGGACCATCCCTAATCATTAGTGGTAATCAACACGGATTCATGCCAAATCGTTCTTGCCAGATCAATCTATTAACATTCCATGAAGGAGTGAGCGGCCATCTAGATAAAGGAAGGCCTGTGGATGTGGTGTATCTGGAATTTGCAAAGGCATTTAATACAGTTCCCCACAAATGTTTACTTTACAAACTGAGGTCTGTCGGCATGGACCATAGAGTGAGTACCTGGATTGAAAACTGGCTACAGGTGTGGGTCCAAAGGGTAGTGATAAATAGCTAGTACTTGGAATGGTCCAGTGTGGTAAGTGGGGTCCCCCAAGGATCTGTCCTGGTACCAATTCTCTGTAATTTATTCATAAACGATATAGAAGATGGGATAACCAACTCTATCACTGATTGGCACCACTGGTGGGCATTGATAGGTGGCACTTGTGGGCACTTTGAGGTTGCAATTATGAGGCATAATTGCCTCTTCCATTTTGGGACCGATGTCCCTTTAAGGTGAGCCGGTGATCGGCTTTTTTTTTTTCCTCCACTGTCAGCGTAAGGAGAAAAAAAAAAAAAGCGATTACCGAGCTTTTATTTTGATCATGTGATCAGCTGTCATTGGCTGACAGCTGATCACATGGTAGGGAGCCGGGACTGGCCCCTTACTCAGATCGGTGATCACCCGAGTCTCAGTGACTTGGGGATCACAGAATGCTCCACGTGCGCCCTGCAGGGAGCGCGCAGAGAGCGTGCACAGGGGAGGCCGTCATATGATGGCCTCCTGGGAATTCACATCTGCGCTGTGGCCGTCATTCGGCCATAGCACAGATGTCAGGTGGTTAGACTGCGTAGATGGTTCTTTACTGTCAGAGTGGTAAGGATGTGGAATTCTCTTCCACAAGCAGTGGTATCAGCGGGCGGCATTGAAAGTGTAAAAAAAATTATTAGATGGGCACCTTAATGATCACAACATACAGGGATATACAATGTACTACTGACATAAACACAAGCACACTCCCAATCCACTGTGAACTGGGTGGACTGGTGTCTTTTTTCAGCTTTCCCAACTATGTAACATTGATCTAAAATGTTGTACTTTATAAATGGAAACAAAATGTTCACATGACCATCCTTGGTATTTTTACTTTGCTCTACACACTGTCCTGTAAGAGAAGTCAGAACATCAATGCAGTAATTCCCACTCAACAGTGATTGACATTAAAGCAGAGGTCCACCCTAAAATGGACCTTCCGCTCATCGGATTCCTCCCCCCCTCCGGCGCCACAATTGGCACCTTTCAGGGGGGAGGGGGGTGCAGTTACCTGGATAATCCAGGTAACTGCACCCACTTCCGGGCTAGCTCTCTGCGGAAAGGGGCGTACATTACGCCCCTTTCCGCAAGTGCCCGCCCCCTTCCGCAAGTGCCCCGCTGCCTGCTGGGAAACACACAGATCCCAGAGGCAGCGGGGATCGTCCTCATTGCGCAGTGCGGCTCGCGCATGCGCAGTAGGGAACCGGGAAATGAAGCCGTAAGGCTCCATTTCCTGATTCCCATACCCAAGATGGTGGCGGCAGCACTCGAGTGTCGATCTAGAGATCGGCTTCGGGTGCCGACATCGCGGGCGCGCTGGACAGGTAAGTGTCACTATTTTAAAAGTCAGCAGCTGCAGTATTTGTAGCTGCTGACTTTTAAAAAAAAAAAAAAAAACGCGGAGTCCCGGCGGACTCCCGCTTTAACATGACACCACATCTATCCAAACTAATACACGGAGCTTCACCTACACAAGAACACTGTAATGCCCTGTACACACGGTCAGACATTCCGACGGAAAATGTGCGATCGGATCGTGTTGTCAGAAAATCCGATCATGTGTGGGCTCCATTGGACTTTTTCCGTCGGAATTTCCGACACACAAAGTTTGAGAGCAGGATCTAAAAATGTGATCATTTAAATCCCGATCGTGTGTAGACAATTCCGACGGACAAAGTGCCACGCATGCTCAGAATAAATTATGAGACAAAAGCTACTGGCCCCTTTATAGTCCCGTTGTACGTGTTCTACGTCACCGCGTTCAGAATGATCGGATTTTCTGACAACTTTGTGTGATCGTGTATATGCAAGACAAGTTTGGGCCAAAATCTATCGGAAAAAAATCTGACGGATTTTGTTGTCTGAATGTCCGACCGTGTGTACAGGGCATAAAACAGATGCTGTGTTATGTTTATGTAATTTATTACAGGTATTTATATAGCACCAACAATTTACGCAGCGCTTTACATATATACTATACATTACATCAGTCCCTGCCCTCAAGCTTACAATCATACATACACATACTAGGGCCAATTTAGATAAGAGCCAAATACATACACATACTAGGGCCAATTTAGATAGGAGTCAACTAACTTACCAGCATGTGTTTAGAATGTGGGAGGAAACCGAAGAAACCCCACACAGGCTCAGAGAGAACATGCATACCATATGTGTTTCCAGTCGAGATAATGCCTTACACTTACAGCATAGGACACTAGTCCGAGGTCCCTTTCCAAATGCCTTACTGCTCCTGTATGGATCCACCATGGATCGTATTTCAGAGACGACTCAATGTGAACCTAGCCATGCAGAAGTAGTAAGGGGTATGGATAGGGACCTCAGACTAGTGTCTTATGTTCTACTCTGTGACCTCGACTACAAACACGTGTAACACTCAATATGCAACAGAGGGTGGTTAGGTGCAGCTTACAGGCATTCAGGTGGTAATCCTGCTTCCTCCTGAATGCCTGTTTTTGTTGCTCTCTTTTCTTTGCCAAATTAAAATGGAACCAGCGAACCCCAAATACAAGCCAAAAATTATTACTGACCTGAATAGGTGACTTTGACAGGCAGTGCCAGCTGTCAGTTTAACGAGCTGCATTACATTTTCTGTGGCTGGCACACAAAACATTGTGGCATGTGTACCACCCACTCTGGCTGTATGTTAAGTCTTAGGTGGAATGTTGGGGTGTAGGGGGCTGTAAAACCTGTGTGAAAGAGTCCTATATATGGTTAACCACTGAGTCACATTAACTGACATTTGCGCGGTCATGCGACGCTGTACACAATTGATGTCCTTTTTTTCCCCACAAATAAAACATTTTTTTGGTGGTATTTGATCACCTCTGCGGTTTTTATATTTTGTGCTATACACAAAAGAAGAGCGACAATTTTGAAAAAAAAACACAATGGGGGTTATTTACAAAAGGCAAATCCACTTTGAACTACAAGTGCAAAGTGCACTTGAAATTGATCTGAAAGTGCACTTGGAAGTGCAGTTGCTGTAGATCCAAGGAAAATAAAAAACAGCATTTTAGCTTGCACATGATTGGATGATAAAATCAGCAGAGCTTCCCCTCATTTTAGATCTACCCCTCAGATTTACAGTGACTGCACTTCAAAGTGCTCTTTCAGTGAAATTTCAAGTGCACTTTGCACTTGTAGTTTGCACTTGTAGTGCAAAGTGGATTTGCGTTTTGTAAATCACCTCCAATATCTTTTACTTTTTGCCATAATAAATATCCCAAATGTTTTTTAAAAAAACAAAATTTTTCCTCAGTTTAGCCTGATGTGTATTCATCTACATAGTTTTGTTAAAAAAAATCGCAATAAGTGTATATTGATTGGTTTGCACAAAAGTTATAGCGTCTACAAAATAGGGAATAGATTTATGGCATTTTTATTATTATTATTATTTTTTACTAGTAATGGCGGTGATCTGTGATTTTTATCGGAACTGCGATATTGTGTTGGACAAATCGGACACTTTTGACACCAGTGACATTGTCATACAGTGATTACTGTATAAATGTCACTGGCAGGGAAGAGGTTAACACTAGGGGGCGATCAAGGGGTTAACTGTATTCCCTAGGTGTGTTCTAACTGTAGGAGGGATGGGACTGAGTAGGGAAGAGAGAGATCAGTGTTCATACTTAGTATGAACACACAATCTGTCTCATCTCCCCTGAGAGAACTGGGATTTGTGTGTTTACACACACACACACACACACACACACACACACACATCCCCGTTCTTGTTCTGAAACGCGGAATCGCGGGTACCTGCCGGTCATCACACCCGCCGGGCACTCGCATCGGCTTCAGGGACACGTTTCAGGCGCAGGGGAGCCAACCTGCCGTGGTATAACTGGTCCGGAAGCGGTTAATAAAGCACACATTATCACCTAATACAAATACATTTACTGAGGTAGGATCTAGTGTGCAAAGGGGACAGGCCATGCAGAAACTCTTCCCTGTCCAGACAAAACTGTCTCTTTAGAAGCCATCTACATCAGAAGACTAGGCATCTGCCGACAGGAAGAGTACTTGCTGTGATGTTCTTCAATAAAGTTGCCAGATAATAAAGATATTGATATGGGGGGGAGTACAAGTGTCAATCTGATTATAATAAAACTCAGCCTGGCTGAATGCGTTAGATTAACTTTTAATGAAGCTGTATGTCTAATATCCAGGACTTGCACATGTGACAGAGCTTGATAAATTTACTTACCCTGTATGCTGGGTGTAATTCTCAGTATCTTTCATTCTTTATTTATGGACACAGTATGCTCAGTATTAATTTTCTTGTTTTGTATGCTGGGTGTAATTTTTGTTGTATCTTTCCTAATACTAGCTCCAGCCTGTTCCTTGTTGACCTGTGTTGTGACCGCTAAAGGACAGTCCAACAGTAGGCCGTAGGTAGAATCATACTTACCTAGCTGGATGCAGCATTTGTCCCCCTCTGGCTCTAACACTGAGAACCGAACGATCAAACACTGCTGATTGCTTGGTTCTCACAGCTTTATGAGCAGAAAGCTGGTGACTGCCAGTCGCTGGCTCTCTACTCTGCCCCCACCACGCTCACTGGAGCACTGGTCTGTGGAAGGGGCAGGAGCATCCGGCTCAGGCTGAGAGGTTGAGCCGGGTCTCGGCCCAGGCATGTGGGCGGATATCAGCCATATGGTCGCGCTCCTTCCTAAAACTGGACCGGCTCTGTTACTTCAGCCCGATGTCTGCTGAAAACGGGTCACATGAGTGCCCGAGTGCCAGAGAACAGACTACACTCCTGTGAGCCACAGGAAAAGTACAGTCAAACGAGCTTTGGCTATACTTCTCCTTTAACGCTTAAAAATGGTCCTTTTTCTTTTTGTATGGACGCTGCATATTTCCTCTACTTTGTTCTCGACGCTGGGTGCTGTTTTCACAGTTCTTTTTCTGTATACAGTATATGGATGATGCACTGTAGCAATTATCTGTATCTGTGCTTATTCTGTATATCTAGAGATGCTTCACAGTAGAACATTCTATGAGAGAATTGCAGAACATACTTTTCCTGTTGCAGCTAAATTTTTGTACGTGTCACTTTTCATTCTGCAAATCTATGTGCCAACTATGCAACAAAAGTGTGAATGTTGGTCTGCTTTTACAAATTTGTCATAATTGCTTTAAAATGGAACTTGTATCATATACTTACAGTGACTTTCCTTTCCTGGCACCAAGCCATGGCAGCATACATGCTACCATATTGTTGGCAGGAAAACAGAAAATTGTATCAAATACTTACCTTAATTTTCATTTCTGGCACCAATCCATGGCACCATACTACCATACATATGCTGCCATGTTGGCGCTAGGAAATTAGTTTGTGGCAGAATTCAGGCTGCATTCATACCCGTTTTCTGAGCTTCTTTTGAGTGTTTTAATTACCTAGCTAGCTAGGCTTTATGTGGCCAATGAAAAGCAGTATGATATGCGATATCACAAGATTGATTCTCCTCTTCCTGCATTATCTCTGAGCTTTTCACTGTGTGGTTGTTCTCTGCATTCTCTAAACTGTTCACCATGTCTGGCAAGTGCAGCAGCTGCATTATTAATACTGAAGTAGGAAGAGTGTGAGAGAAGCAAAGATACTGAGTCCATCCCATTACTGCAAACAGAGAAAAGCAAGGCCAATTCTGGGCCATGTATAATGATCTCCATGTGCATGAGGAGACATTCTTAAAATATACTGTACATGGATGTCAGTGAAAAGGCGAGCAAAACTCCTCATCCACACAAAGCTTACAATGTTTAGGCTGTCACAGATTGCCCTGGTTGCGACAAGTTCAGCATCTTCCCAGCAACCCTCCACCCTATTTACCTTTCAGCAGGGCTATTTTCAGGCCAAAATCTAAAGGTAACCATGGGGTGGGGATTCTGGCTATCATCATTGTCTATGTGCATGAAAATATTTGGACAATATTGTCAGATAGCGTCCCTTTCCTTTTATTTACTTCCAGCTGTTGGTTTAGGGAATCTCCAAGCTGGCAGCTGAATGGGGCCAGGGATATTGACAGCTGGCAGCGTTATAGCTAGAATTGGCTAAACATGTACAGAAGATAGAGTGTCTGCAAGATCGACACTCCAACTCATTGCCACCTTTGATCATGCAAGAGATTCATGTACGTGTTCCCAACAGCTACACAAGTTTTTCATCCTCCACCAAAAACAACTGGGATCAAGGGAATTCGTTGGGAGAGTGTATGACACCATCACTAAATCCCCTCAGATTCCTTATGCTAGTAGTTACAAACATACATCCAATTTTCATTCCTTTACCATTTCAATTAGTTGCTTAGGTTACTCTCTCTGTATCTGAAGTAACAGGACAATTTTTTTTATTCGGAACAGCAGGAGAGGAATGTCAATCAAACTGGGGACATTTTTTTACATAGCAATATGGGTGTACATTTCACCTTTCTGGTGGCATTTCCACACAGCAATATTATATTTGGATCCAATTCTTTTTTTTAATTATTTTGGGAAAATTAAAAAAATTAAAATAATCGACCAAAACAATCTAACATTGTTCCTTACACAGACTCAGAAATTCCTTAATAACATAAAATGTTGAAGGGTGGACTAGATTTTATATTTTTCAACCCTTGTTAAGAACAGACAGTGTTAAAATCTAGTTAACTTTTAACATAGTACACACAGTATTAATTATGGTAAATAAAACTACACAGCACCCTCCTAAAACTCTGGATAGAATTGTAGAATAAGAAACTAGAGACTGGTATTCAGTTTGGGAGGATTTAGGGCTATGGACATACATTTTTTCTTTATTTCCAAAGAAGATTCACTGGCAGGGGCAGGAAGAGGTGAATGTCAGGAGAAACACATTAAAGAGGAGGAGAGGCTGGAAGGGAAATTAGGATGGCTATGAGGATAATAGGGAGATTGATAAAGGGCTGAAAAGGGTTGTTGCGAATAGTGTTACTGTTGGGGTGGGACAAGTGATACTGTGGGAGAACAGTTGGTGGTGGTACTGGTAGGTATTTGGATGTAGCTGGGGGGTGAGAGGTAGGTGGGTAACTTGTAAAATGGGAGGAAGGAGTTGGTGATGGTGGGTATGTAGATTGAGCAGGGTGGGGAATAAACGAGTCAATGTAGTGCATGACCCTGGTTCTCATCTCCACCAGGAAAAGCTCTGGAATGCTAACAAGTCTCTCAAGGCTCCAAAACAACAAAAGCATCTCACTATACTCATTTTTTCTGGTGGAGTGTGCCATGAGGGCCCACCAGTTTCCTATCTCTCTAGGTCCGCTCCCTGTCTCTGGCAGAACTTGATATCACTCTCCTATGTGGAGCTTCAACAGTTATCTTCCTCTTCTGGGATGGGTAAAGTGCACGAGGAAATGGTGGCTGTTGGTGGAAGGTCCTGGCTATCATACAACACGCATGCTGCTGCAATGTTGCACAAAGATTCTAGGCTGGAAATACAACAAACAAAAGATGAAGATGAGCATTTTGGGAGAATACATAACACGGTTTGCATGTCTGCAAAATCTACAGCTGCGCTGCTGCACAAAGTTACAGACATCATAGCAACATGATAAACATGAGGGAGAATACATGACATGCGTCTGCCAAAAAATCAGCTGCATTATTGCACAAAATTTACAAGCAGGTTAACTAGCAAAGCATAAAGTTGCACATAATTAGGAATGAGCCGAACACCCCCCGGTTAGGTTTGCACCAGAACTTTCGAACGGTCCGAAAAATTTGTGCGAACTTTAGAACCCCATTGAAGTCTATGGAACTCGAACGTGTGGAATAAAAAGTGCTAAATTTAATGGCTAATATGCAAGATATTGTCCTAAAAAGGGTTTGGGGACCAGGCTCCTTCCCCAGGGGACATGGGTCAATGCCTAAAATGTTTTTAAAAACTCCAGTTTTTTCGGGAGCACTGATTTTAATGACGATTAAAGTGAAAAAAAGGTGAAATATTCCTTTAAATATCGTGCCTGGGGGGTGTCTATAATATGCCTGTGAAGTGCCATGTGTTTCCCGTGTTTAGAACAGTCGCTGCACAAAATGACATTTAACGGAAAAAAAGTTATTTAAAACTGCTTGCAGTTTTAATGTAATGTCTGGTTCTGGCAATACGGATGAAAATCAATGAGAAAAATGGCATGGGTAGCCCACCCCCTGCCGATTACCAGCCCCTTTGGGTCTTGTATGGATATTAAGGGGAACCCCGTACCCCCCAAAAAAAAGGAAAAGCGTGGGGTCCCCAGGCCCTATATACTCAGAACAGCAGTATACAGGCGGTGGAAACAAGACAGGGACTGTGTAGGTTTGTTGTGTTAAGTAGAATCGGTTTATCATTTTGAACTGATACATTTTTAAAGTGTAGCTCCAGTCAAAAAATCTATTTGTAACCTTTTTGGAAAACATAGGAAAGGGTTATCACCCCTGTATAATTTTTTTTCTGCCGTCTGTCTTTTTTCATCTCACTTCCTGTTGTCTCCTTCCATTTGCAAGTAGGAGATGTTTGTAAGTTGGATGTTTGAAAGTAGGGGCCTGCCCTATATGCTCTGCAGAAATGGGGGCCTAAGGTGTTGGTGTTGCCACAACACTGTAAGCCCTCAAAGTGACTCTTGGTGGGCGATGGAGCGCCCTGCTGTGAACGATTATATCAAGAAGTGTAATCACATGTCATTGTTGAACAGTGGTAGAAAAATTGGGCCTTTGGTGGTTGTGTTGGTGGTGCTGGTGCCACAACACTATACGTCCTCACAGTTACTCTCTGGGGTGCAGGAATGGGCCCTGCTGTGAAATATTATATCAAGAATTGTAATTACATGCCCCTGTTAAACAGGGGCTGAAAAATTGGGCCTTAGACACTGATGCTGGTGCCACGACACTGCAACCTCTCCCAGATACTCTAGTTGGAGTGCAGGAATGAGCCCTGCTGCAAAGCATTGCATCAAAAATTGTAATTACATGCCCCTGTTAACCAGGGGCTGAAAAATTGGGCTGGTGGCACTAGTTCTGGTGCCACGACACTGCAAACTCTCCCATATACTCTATTTGGAGTGCAGGAATGAGCCCTGCTGCAAAGCATTGCATCAAAAATTGTAATTACACGCCCCTGTTAAACAGGGGCTGAAAAATTGGGCTGGTGGCATCACCCAGAACCAAAAATGTTCTTCCAAGATATCAGCGGGATCATTGAGGAGGAAGAGGATAGTCAGTCAACATAACAGGACAGTCACTCAGCATCAGCATAGGCAGTCTTGAAGGGATGTGACATTTCAAAAAAAATTATTTGGTTACATCAGCTTCAGGTGCTTGGTAGCTGGTGGTGATCCAAGACTGATGCATCTTTATGAAGGTCCGCGTCAAATAAATTGTGAGCTGCCATCCACATTGCTCAGTTAAGGATTTTTAGGGGTGGAGTGCAGCTGATTCGCCAGAAAATATGCAACAAAATGTTTGTGTCATTCGTTCCCGTATCCTTGATTGTGTCACCTGTTCCCATTGAAGTCTATGGGGCTAAAAACACTCTAAACTGCCTGAAAAGTAGATCAGAGCAGCAGGCATTTTGCAGCAGTGAACAAAATGCTCAGATATGAACAGGAATACATTGGATTTGGATTGTCGAGCATTTTGGAGCAACAAAATGCACAGGTAAGAATGGAGCCTGAGGCTCCTTTCACATTAGTGTGCTTTTGCTGTGCGTTTCCAGAGTGACAAAAGCACATGAAAACTATTCCCCATTAAATTCTATGTAACTGTATACACTGCAGCTGGGCGGTGCTTTGAAAAGTCTTGCATGCTGCGTCTTTGCTGCATTTTTTCAAAAAGGCACCTTCCATTGTAAGTCTATGGAAATGCATCAAAAGTGCATCAGTGTGAAAGGGCCCTTAGACCCTGATCTGCGTCTATTAAAATGATGTAGCCTGCTTAAACAGGTGCAACAGGCAGATTTTGGGTAAAGTGCCAACTGCAGTTACATGCAAGGCAATTCTATGGCAAATTTGCCACATTTTTGCTTATTTAGAAACAAAACAGCAGGGACAATGGACTGCAACACTTTAAGCTGTGGCATTGTTAGAAATCTGTCACTTTTTAAGGACATCTAATGTGGCGCATTTGTGGATGCAAATTTATTGATATACATCCTTTTTATTCTGTATGCAGGGATGTTGCATTGTACCTCTCCTCCTGACCTTCTGTCAGACATTCACATCAAAGTTCTGGCCTGCTAGAGAAAGAAGGCAGCTGTTTGGTAGTGTGTGAACAGGTAAGTTAGCCACTGTACACAAATGCAGGGCTGGGGTTTAATTTGCTCCCACAGATGATTATCACTTAAAACCCACAGACACCAACTGTGGGAATTTTACTCCCACTAACAAGGAGATTTATTTTAAACTGGCCATATACTAGTAGATTTTAAAATGAACGTTTGAACAAACAATTATACAAAGATTCTCAGTACATTTGATGACTTAGTGGATTACATTTGAAAGTTCTTCAAAATGTAGTTACTTTCCCAAAATGAAAACTACATACACTTTTAGATATTCATTTAAAAAAAAAATTCCATCCTGCTCTTTTGAGTTTTCTTGTTAGAGGGGTAGAAATTGAACGTCAATTTGACCCAATAAAGATGATAAAATGTTCTTTAAGCAAGATTTTGTTAGAGCAGACATAACTAATTGGCAGGCTGTGATCCGCATCTGGACCCAGCTAATGTCTCATGTGGATCGCCACAGTCCTGCCATTTAGGAGACGTTCTGCCCACAGCCATCATGGCTTAGCATGGCGTTGATGTGTCTAAACGTCCACAAGGCAGGGCTGTAAAAAGCTATAAGTGCTCCATTTGCCAGGCTGCTTTTGGCTATGGAGAAACACAGGAGCAGACGGGGGCATTTGAGTGGGGTGACACAGGCATTCCATGGCAAGTGTACTTAGCATCAGGCTGAGCGTTAATAGCAGTGGCTGGACTATTGCTCAGCAGTGGCTGGACTATTGCTCAACAGTAGATGCGTTTTTTTTCTGGCAGAACCTCTGCATTTGTGCTTAGGACTATGCCTGCCAGAATGGGAGGTGTAAACACCCCAAAAAAGAGGCCCAAGGGTATACCCCTCAGGTTCTGAGGACCAGAGTCTAACCTTTACAATGCCGCCCTCCTCTGAAAGGGTGATCCATAGGGTCTGTCAAGGGTTGCAATTGTTTTCACCATTTCAGCCCCTGTCTATGTTACTGAGGAAGTTTTCTCCTCAGCCCCTTTGGGGGACTGGAAAGGATAGCTGCTTTAATCACATCTCCTCAGAATAGGAGAAAATGCGATAGGTCCTCTCCTACTGCCCAAGACCCTCAAACAGAGGAACAATGGGACGGGAGAGGTTGAATTGCCCTCAGGGGACCATGAAGAGGCTGATGCTCCTCTTCTGGGGGATCAATTGTGGAAGAACCTTCTTCAAGTTTCATCTTATTGAGATGGTCCGCTCCACATTTAAGCTGCCCTTAACCTCCCTGGCGGTATGATTATTTCTGATTTTACGCGCTGAAAGCGGTACAATTATTTTGCATGAAAATTTGGCGTTTTATATTGTAGGCCTGTAATTCTTAGGAATAACTCACATAAATCTGTCCAAACCAGAGTCTAGCAGACATCCCGGGTATAATAAAGTTTGAAAAATGAAATCATAAATTATATTATAATAAATAACTATAAATAATTGTACCAAATAATAATATAACAATAATAAAAATTATTCAATAATGTAATCAAATCAAAAACCCTGAAATGTGCTCAGTTGCAGAATTGTCACTGTCATTACTTTTCAGTGTTTGATGACGGATCTCCCCACAAATTGCTATCGCTCAATTCTGTGAGTGATTCTAATTTATTATCGCTGTTTTCTAGCTGGTCTAAAATCATTTTTGATGTAAAGGGACAGTTTTGGCTGCTATGGACAATTTCCAGTTTCCAGGCATAAAGAACAGTTTTTATAATATAAAACTGCATGCAGGACACTGGACAGAACACTAGGGACAAAGGGGATGTGAAATGATTACATACAGCAATGTAATCTGTAAGATTACATTATACTGTATGTATACTGTGTGTTTCACTTTTTGAATTTGGCGCCGCTCTCCGTCCCCGTGCGTCACAATGCTCGCAGGGAACGGAGATCGGCTCCGTGATAGATCGAGCAGAGGACGGCTCGCTCGTACAGCGAGGGGACATCGCTGGATCCAGGGGACAAGGTAAGTAACCTCTCCCTGCATTCAGCGATGCAGTCCCAAGTCTGGGTCGGGGTTACCGCTTTTGGTATAAAATCTCCACCCCGAGCCAGGTTTGGGAATACCGACAGGGAGGTTAACTGAGTCGGCTGGAGGCCCACTTCTTTTTGGATTCGCTAAATCCTCCTCAGGCTTTGCCTGCCTTTCCTGTTCCTCCTTTGCTGGAATAGCTTATATCTTCTGAGTGAGATCACCCAGATAAGCATTTTTATCATCCTAAAAAAGTTCTCAGTACTTTATCCTATGGAAGAAAAATTCACTAAAAGGTGGGATATAACAGCAATTAGGGATGAGCTTGAACACCGGCTGTTCGCCTGTTCGGCGAAGCCAGAACTTTGTGGGCAGTTCGCGCCATATTCGTGTGGTGCTCACGGCCCACAATGCACTGTGCAATCGCAGTGTATTGCTGGCTGATGATTGGCCAAGCATGCACTGTGACCCGCATGCTTGGCCAATCACAGCACCGGCAGCGAGGGGAGCCATAATTGCCTGTGGCCAATTATAGCTCAGGGGTGTTTAGTACACGCCCTACACTATATAAGGCCGCCAGCGCGGTGGCCTTGTGTAGTGTGTTGGCGTGCAGGGAGAGAGCAGGATAGGCAGGGACAGTGTCATCTTTGCTTGTTAACCTAGCGCAGTTACAGTGGGTGTAGTGTGCCTCCTGCACAGTATACACCTGAAGCTACCCCTTATTGCTGGTGTTGTTCTGTTTCTGTAACACTGGCATCTGCAGCAGTTACAGTGGGTGTAGTGTGCCTCCTGCACAGTATACACCTGAAGCTACCCCTTATTGCTGGTGTTGCTCTGTTTCTCTAACACAGGCATCTGCAGAAGTTACAGTGGGTGTATTATGCCTCCTGCACAGTATACACCTGGAGCTACCCCTCATTGCTGGTGTTGTTCTGTTTCTGTAACAGGGGCATCTGCAGCAGTTACAGTGGGTGTATTGTGCCTCCTGCACAGTATACACCTGAAGCTACCCCTTATTTCTGGTATTGTTCTGTTTCTGTAACACAGGCATCTGCAGCAGTTACAGTGGGTGTAGTGTGCCTCCTGCACCGTATACACCTAAAGCTAGCCCTTATTGCTGGTGTTGTTCTGTTTCTATACCACCACAGGCAGCTGCAGCAGTTACAGTTAGTGTATTGTGTCACCTGCACAGTATACACCTGAAGCTACCCTTTATTGGTGGTATTGTTCTGTTTCTGTAACACAGGCATCTGCAGTTACAGTGGGTGTGGTGTGCCTCCTGCACCGTATACACCTAAAGCTAGCCCTTATTGCTGGTGTTGTTCTGTTTCTATACCACAGGCAGCTGCAGCAGTTACAGTTGGTGTATTGTGTCACCTGCACAGTATACACCTGAAGCTACCCCAATTGCTGGTGTTCTTCAGATCCTATACCACAGGCAGGCAGCTGCAGTAATTTCAGTTGGTGTACTGTGTCATCTGCTCAGTGTGCACCTAAAGCTATCCCAATTGCTGGTTTTCCCACCTCCCTGCAGGCCTGGGAGTCTGGAAGGCCAACAAGGAGAGGCAGACATTCACGAGCCATAAAAGAGGGCAAGCAGGCTCTGTGTCTAGAGACAACAGTGCTGGTTTTGGACGCGGTGCATCGCCATCAGCACGTGGCCATGGGACTGACGTGTTGAGCCGCATCATGCCGAAGACTTGGTAGAGTGGATGACCAAGCCCTCCTCATCCTCTCTCACCCAGGCTCAGGGTACTGGCAAAGTAGCTGCCAACGCGTCCTCTTCCCTTGTCTCAATGTCATCAGTCACTCCTTCCCTAGAACCATGTCTTCCTGAGGAGTCCCTCCGAACTGTTTGAGCACAGTGTTGGGTACATGCTCCAGGAGGATGCCCAGCGTTTTGAAGGCTCTGATGATGATACCCAGCTAGAGAAAGGCAGTAGCGTGAGCGCAGAGAGAGGGGATACTCAAGGACAGCAATCTGCCAGTCATGTTCAACCAGCTGCAGCGTACTGCCAGGTTTGCTCCAGTGATGAAGAGGGAGGGGATGATGAGGTCACTGACTCCACGTGGGTGCCTGATAGGAGAGAGGAGGAGGAGGAGGCACATCTCCAAAGAGGCAGGATTCCCTCCGGGGGCCAGCTTAAGGGCAACGGTTGGACTGGATGGGCTTGTGTCTTTTTTCAACCTGACTAACTATGTAACACACTGGCTGAATTACACCGCAGAGCTCCGCCTGTGCAGGGTGCTGTCTCTGCACGTTATTTCAAAAGTTCTTTGGTATAGGCCTTTTTTGAGACGAGTGCATCAGATCGCACCGCTGCTATATGCAACATATGTCTCAAGCGTATCTCGCGTGACCAAAACATCAGCCGCTTGCTTGACATGCTTGACCAGACATATGTTGACCTGCGGCCATGCAGCTCGTTGGCAAGCATACCTTAAAGACCCACACCAAAGAACAATGCAAACCTCTCCTTGCTCCTCATCAGCTGGGATCTCCAACCCCACTATACCTTCAGTCCTCTCTGAAACCTGCACTGAAAGGAATGAAGGTGTAGAATTAGGTATGTCACAGCTAAGTACTTGTAGGCACTCTGCCAGCAGTACACCGACGTCCGATTGTAGCAGGCAAATTTCCCTGCCCCAGCAGCTGGACCGTCAAAAGAAGTTCACTCCCAGCCATCCACATGCCCAGTGGTTGAATGCTAGCTTGGCTAAATTGCTAGAACTTCAACTGCTGCCTTTTCAGTTGGTAGACTCGGCCCCCTTCCGTGAGTTTGTGCAATGTGCGGTTCCTCAGTGGCAGGTTCCCAAACGCCACTTTTTCTCACGGAAGGTGATTCTGGCTCTCTATCGGCATGTGGAAGGCAATGTCCATGCCTCGCTGGACAGGGCGGTCAGCCGTAAGGTACATATTACCGCTGACTCATGGTCCAGCAGGCATGGACAGGGACGTTACCTATCTTTCACGGCACATTGGGTCACTCTTCTGGCAGCTGGGAAGGATGCAGGACAAGGATGCAGGACAAGGTGCAGTAGTGTTGGAGGTTGTTCTGTCACCACGACTCCAAAATGCTACTACTGGTTGTGACACACCTCTCTCCTCCACCCCCTCCTCCTCTTCTTCCTCCATGGCCTCTTCCTATGCTTTGTCCTCGGAAGCAGCGGTGCTCCGTAGGCATTCAAAGGTCTACGCAAGTAGCAAAAGGATGCCATGCCGTGCTTCCGCTGGTGTGTTTGGGGGAAAGAAGCCACACTGGGGCAGATATTTTGTCAGCTCTGCAGGGGCAGGCCGAGAGGTGGTTAATGCTTGCCAGCTTAAGCCAGGAATGGTAGTTTGCGACAATGGCACCAATCTCCTCTCCGCAGGGACAACTGACCCATGTGCCTGTGTGGCTCATGTCCTTAACCTGGTGGTGCAGCAGTTCCTGGGCAGGTACCCGGGCTTACAGGATGTCCTGAGGTAGGCCAGGAAAGTCTGTGTGCATTTCCGCCGATCATATAATGCCAGTGCTCGGCTGGCTAAGCTCCAAAAGCAGTTGAACCTGCCCAAGAACCGCCTTATATGTGACATGCTCACCAGGTGGGACTCAACGTTGGCCATGCTGCAGCGGCTGCACATGCAGCAGAGGGCCATCAATGAGTACCTGTGCAACTATGGCACCAGGACAGGGTCAGGGAGCTCGGTTTTTTTTCACGCCAGTGGAGCATGATCAAAGATGCATGCACTGTCCTGTCACCATTTGAGGAGGCCACGAGGATGGTGAGTAGTGACAGTGCATGCATCAGTGACACTGTACCGCTTGTCCACCTGTTGGAGCATACGCTGCATGGAATAATGGACAGGGCACTTGAGGCAGAACAGAGGCAGGAAGAGGAGGACTTCCTTGCCTCTCAAGGCCCACTTTATCCAGACAGTGTTCCTGCTGTCCCACCCATCACACAGGAAGAGGACGAGGAGGAGGATTGTGTCAGCATGGAGGTGAAGCCTGGCACTCAGCATAAGCAGTCTTCTGGGGATGATTTACAGTCCCAAGAAACCCATGGACTTGTACGTGGCTGGGAGGAGGTGGCTGCGGATCATGTCGTGCTTAGTGACCCAGAGGACTCCGGACCGATTGCCTCAGCTAACCTACGCTGCATAGCCTCCCTGATCCTGCAAAGCCTGCGGAAGGATCCTCGTATTCTTCTGATCAAGGAGAGGGACCATTACTGGCTGGCAACTCTCCTTGATCCACGGTACAAGGGTAAGGTTGCGGACCTTATCTTGACATCGCAGAGGGAGCAGAGGCCTTGCAGAAAGATCTGCAATGCGTCCCCAGACTTGGAGGTTACAAACTCCTGGTCCTGGACAACGTGTTGCTGAGGCTTCGGTCAGTCACAGAAGGAGCGGTGGAGAAGGTGGCCGTCTGACCGATGCGTTCAGACAATTTTTTAGTCCCCGGCCCCAAGGTATGATCGTTTCCAGCAACCATCGCCAGCGTCTGATTTACATAGTGCAAGAATACCTAGGGGCAAGGTCAGACTTGGACACCTTTCCCACCGAAAATCCTCTGGCTTACTGGGTCTTGAGGATGGATCACTGGCCAGAGCTTGCACAGTATGCAATTGAGCTACTGGCCTGTCCTGCATCCAGCGTTCTTTTGGAACGCACATTCAGTTCTGCTGGAAGCTTTGTAACCAATCACAGGGTGCGCCTGTCCACTGACTCAGTTGATCGACTGACCTTCATAAAGATAAATCTTGGATCACCACCAGCTACCAAGCACCTGAAGCTGATGTAACCAAATATTTTATTTTTAAATGTCACATCCCTTCAAGATTGCCTATGCTGATGCTGAGTGACTATCCTGTTATGTTGACTAACTATCCTCTTCCTCCTCAATGATCCTGCTGATAGCTTGGAAGAACATTTTTGGTTCTGGTTGCCGCCACCAGTGGCTAAGGCCCAATTTTTCAGCCCCTGTTTTACAGGGGCATGTAATTACAATTTTTGATGCAATGCTTTGCAGCAGGGCTCATTCCTGCACTCCAACTAGAGTATCTGGGAGAGGTTGCAGTGTTGTGGCACCAGCGCCTAAGGCACAATTTTTCAGCTCCTGTTTAACAGGGGCATGCAATTACAATTTTTGGTGCAATACTTTGCAGCAGTTGAGACAGATGCTCAAGGTTATCCCTAATCAACAGGCCCAGGATTTAGCCAAGCTGCCAGGGGCTTTATGTTTTGCAATTAACACTATGAGAGATTCTATTCTTCAGGCCTCACGCCTTATGCTTGGGCTGGTGCATATATATATAGAATTTTATGGTTGAACAATTGGTCAGCCAAAGCACCATGCAAAAAATTCATGGCTGCTTTTTTTCCTTTCTCCGGTGAACGGATGTTTGGGGATGATTTTGGATAAATACAGCCCAAAAATTTCAAGTTGAAAAAGACCCTTTTGCTGGTTAAGAGAAGAATTAAACGTCCCTCATTTAAACGGGCGCCTTTTCCATGGCCAGGGGCATCAGCCTCTAGGCAGTCCCGATGGCCTCCACCATCAGACAGAATGCTAAAAAGCCCCTTTATAAAGGGGCGCCCCTGCTCGCTCGAGTGGGGGGAAGACTTCTGCAGTTTTCAAGGGTCTGGCAGGTAGAGTTTCGAAACAGATGGGGGGGGTCTCCACAATAACTCTAGATTTCAAACTAGAGTTCCGAGAATTCCCATCTTCCAGCCAAAGATCCAGAGAAAAAGAAGTCTTTCAAGCATTAGACCGACTTTTGTCTCAAAAAGTGATCATGGTGATCTCCATGGAAGAGCAGGGTTTGGGGTTGTATTCAAGCCTTTTTACTGTACCAAAAATCAAATGGAGATGTCAGACCAATTCTAGATCTCCAAGATCTAAATTAATTCCTGAAAATCTGCTCTATTCGCATGGAATCAATCCAATCTGTTGTCTCCATCCTACAAGGAGGAGAACATCAGTTGACATCACGGATGCATACCTGCATGTGCCTATTTTCCCCGCTCACCGGAAATATCTGTTTCGAGGTAGAAAAGCTCAATTTTCAGTTTGTAGCTCTGCCTTTCGGTCTAGCTACTGCTCCTCAGGTGTTTACAAAGGTCCTGGCCCCGTCTACGGTCAAATTAAGGGCTCAAGGTATAACAATTATAGCTTACCTAGACGACCCGCTCTCGATAGACCAGTCGGTAGCCTGATTAGACCAAAGTCAACTATCTGGTATACCTAGGTTGGATTCTCAACCTAGAGAAATCATCTTTAAATCCATCAAGGAGATTAGAATACTTGGGGCTGATCATAGATACAGCCCAGAAAAGGGTATTTTTGCCCCAGGCAAGATCAGCCCCATAAAGGAGCTGATTCAGGTGGTCAGAGCAAAGAAGAATCCTTCCATTCGGCTTTGCATTAGGTTATTGGGAAAGATGGTGGCTTCATTCTAAGCCGTTCCTTCCGCTCAGTTTAATTCCACGGCTGTAGCCTATATCAATCACCATGGGGGCACAAGAAGTCATGCGGTCCAGGGAGGTGAATCATCAAATAATAACTTGGCCAGAAAACCATGTACCTTGCCTATTGGTAGACTTCATTCCAGGAATAGAAAATTGGCAGGTGGAATACTTGAGTCGCCAGCAGTTGTTCCAGATATCTTCCTGGCAATCAGCCGTAGATGGGGGATCCCGGACATTGACCTATTTGCATCCAGGTTCAACAAAAAGATCGACAACTTTGTGTCATGAACAAAGGATCTGCTAGCATACGGAACAGATGCTTTGGTGGCCCCCTGGGATCAGTTTTCACTGACTTATGCATTCCCTCCTATTATGCTGCTTCCACGACTTCTTTGCAGGATCTAGCAGGAAGGGCATATTCCTTTAGTCCTTTTGACAAGGAAGCTTGTTTTCTCTGGTAGCCATATCTTCTGCAAGAAGGGTATCAGAGTTGGCTGCTCTTTCTTGTAAAGAGCCATATTTAATTATTCACAAGGATAGGGTAATATTGTGTCCTCATCCTAACTTTCTACTGAAGGTAGTGTCAGGTTTACATCTAAACCAGGAAATTGTTCTATAAAAAGTCCAAAATTCAGCTCTTCAAATTAGTTATTGATCATGAGACAGTTCTGTCATTGAAGAAATAGGGAATATGAAGAACCCTTCACCAGCTTCAGTGTGTACAAGACAGCACACCACACCCAAGTGAATCCAATCTGCTTACCAGAGGGTAATAGTAAAAAGGCATGTATCATGAACCAAAGGATCAAGGTATCACACTCCAGAAAATGTAAATCAATCACAAGATCTCCATATCCAGATCGTATATAGCCATCAACTTATCAGACTCCAAGACAGGGATGCAAGTGATAAACACTCATCAATGTGATATAACCCAAATGTAAGAAAATAATGCAGCAATAGTGAAGCTCATAAGGTATAAAACAATAATTTATTGTAGTCTACTTACAGGTAGTAAGAAAACACAGGCATCATGATGCATTATAAAAATTTCCGTGGCTCACAGCGTACTTGCATCGGCCAGCCTGACGTTTCATTCCATAGGATATCATCAGAGGCCTCTGTTAAAAGTTTCTAGCATTAACAGATTTTTATTTTCTTCTGGTAAAAAACATTTTTGCTTCCACAGCATTTACTATGTAGCCCAGGAAGATAACTTTCTGAGGTGGAAGCAGATTTGACTTTTCTGTGTTCACTACCCAACCCAGAGACTAAAGAGAATTTGTCGTAAAATTCATTTTTTTCTCGAACTCTTCTTGGGACCCCACGAATAAGAGAAGATCGTCCAGATAAGGTGTTATCTGAATGCTTGTGGTCTTTAAAGCGGAGTTCCACCCCTCAGAAGATTGGCCCCTCCTCTGCCACACCAATTAGAAAGCGCAGCGTACATGCCCAGTGGGGAACCGAAAGGCTTCATGGCTGGTTTCCTTTAGTGCATATGGCGGCGGCTGGGGTGCCGACATCGTGGGCTCCCTGGACAGGTAAGTGTCCATATATTAAAAGTCAGCAGCTAGAGTATTTGCATTTTTTTTCCCCAGGCAGAACTCCTCTTTAACACTTCTAAGGCTTCTGCCACGACTTTCGTAAAGATTCTGGGAGCTGATGCCAGCCCAAACAAGAGGGCATTGAATGGAAAGAAGACAGCCTGGCCTGGTCATTTCACTGCAAATCTGAGGAAAGATTTTCAACAATCTCTGATGGGTATACGCATCTTTCAGGTCAATTGCCACTATGAATAATAGCTCTCTCCTTGAATATTGGGGGTTATTTACGAAAGGCAAAGCCACTTTGCACTACAAGTGCACTTGTAAGTGCAGTCGCTCTAATTCTAAGGGGTAGATCTGAAATGAGTGGAAGCTCTGCTGATTTTATCATCCAATCATGTGCAAGCTAAAATGCTGTTTTTTATTTTCCTTGCATGTCCCCCTCGGATATACAGCGACTGCACTTTCAGTGCAAAGTGGATTTTCCTTTAGTAAATAACCCCCATTGTGTCCATTTAGAATATTTTGTAAATCACAGTTTTATTGACTTCCTTTAAATTGAGGATCAACCTGTATTATCCCGAAGGTTTTCTGCTCATGAACACATGGGAGTAGAATCCCGCCCGAACACCAGCAGCCCACCAAGATGTCCCTTCCGTCACCCAGAAATGACATGGCTCCAGCGCCTTCGAGAGTGTTGCATGCCCCTGGACCACCATGGTGCTCAGGAAGACAAGCCCCATGCTGCCCACCTCCGGGAATGCAGACTCTGCAAAACCTCCAGAGACAGCCTCCACTGTTGCTTCCCCTGAAGGACACAAAAAAATAGAGAGGAAGGGGTCCCTCATTCCCCAGAGCTCCCCAGTTTAGACAATCCCCAGGGTCACTGCCCCAGTTAAGGAGAGACTAGGGTAGGGAGGCTCCTGCCACCTAGCACGTAGCCTCGACAGTATAAAATATCAGCAATCTTAAAGCGATCCTGTCTGGCCAAGGAAACACAAAATACTGAGGGACTCTGGCTCACACCTGTATTTCAACTAACGTGGATTGTGTTTCCTGTGCTAGGTGTCCTGGAAGATGACAGGGGAAAACAAGACTCTTACCACTTGCCTAGTGGGCACTTTTACCCCCTTCCTGCCCAGGCCAATTTTCAGCTTTCAGGCTTGTCACACTTTGAATGACAATTGCACAGTCATTCAGCGCTGTACCCAAACACATTTTATTCACACAAATAGAGCTTTATTTTGGTGTATTTAATCACCACAGTTTTTTTTTTTTTTTTTCTGCTAAATCAACGAAGACTGAAAATTTGGAAAAAAGAAAAAAAAAAGTTTTCAGTGTTTGTTATAAAATTTTGCTAACAGGTAATTTCTCTACTTCACTGATAGGTGACACCAATTGGCAGCACTGGTGGAACTGATAATCAGTGTGCATGTCCCTTTCAGGGAAGCCGGTTATTGGCTCTTTTTTCCTCATACTGAAGTGCCGATAACTGGCTTCTGTTGACATATACGTGATCAGCTGTGATTGGATGCTGGCTCTTTGCCACAATATGTGATCAGCAGTGTCCTCTATACACTGCAGAGTCCGCCCTGCAACGGCCACGATTATACAATGCCGTTCCAGAACTAGCCGACTGCTATGTAGCCGCCATTCGCTATCGCTTTAATGTGTTTAGTGCCCGTTAAAAATTGAGCTGTTGGTACCACCATACCTCCCAACTTTTTGAGATGGGAATGAGGGACGCCTATCATTGCTCCAAATCAGGGACAGTTGGGAGCTATGGGTACCGCACATATCTGAAGAAAAAATGAACAAGAAACTGATTAACTTTTGTCCATTGAACGATCGTTAGAAATTTGGCTTAATACACGATTTTGTTCGCGCTCACGACCGTGTGCTCATTTTTCAAAAACAAGTTTAAACAATTCTTTGACTGGTGTATGGTCAGCATTAGTCTGGTTCCATTATCTTCCCCCTAACGGTTAGTGAAGATGATCTGGCACACATGTCCCCTCATCTGTTCCTTATTAGAATAGCGAAGATCACAGATCTCTCTCAGCAGAGTGGAATCCTGGCCACGCTTCCCGCGCTCCGCACACAGGAAGTACGCCTGCGCCCCGCACTCATACCGCACAAGCCCATCTACAGGAGACATGCTTTCTATCCTAGAGCGGGAAATGTTCAGAATACAGTACAGTCACACTGCAAGATTAATCTCCGTATGACCGTACACATCACACTCCCTCCCCTCAGCTGCGTCTACTAACAGAAGCAACCAGCTCCTCCCCTTAGCCCACAACCACTGACGTGTCAGTCACACCACACCTAACTCTCACTGTGATTGGTGCGCACATTACTACCCGCGTTCTCATTTCTCATCTTCCTAAATATAGTAAAAACAGAAGAAAAGACACGAATGGTATAACCCTATACAGCCTCCCACTACACCGTATTAGCTCTTCATCCCAACCCTCTGTCACTGGACGCCACCTCTCCTCAACCAACTTCCAACCCTACGCTGTCTAGGCGCGCAACCCCGCCCGCTCTACGTGACGCCAACATCTAGGCGCGACTTCCGCCCTAACCCCTCCCCTTATGTCTGGCGGGCGGAGAGATTCTACCAGCAGCGTCCCCGCCTACGACCTGACGTCAGAGTGTGGGCAGAAGCCGTCGCTTCCTTGCCCCTCCGTAGACGTAGCGCACGGCAACGTCCCGGGGCTGTGTCAGTGAGAAAGAGAGCGCAGAGACGCGTACGAGTCGAGGCGACGACTGGACAGTACCGGAGGCATCATGGGTGAGTCTCTCTCACACAAACACACAGCCCGGGCTCTACTAGACTGAGTGTGGGCCGTGCCTGGCGTATGGAGAGGGGAGTGCGGGGCCCCGTTGTGTGCTGCTACAGAGAGGAATGATGGAGGGAAGAGGCCCAGTACTGTAGAGGAGGGGAAGAGAGGCAGCTGGGTACTAATGTTTATATAGAGTGAAGAATGTGCTGGAGGAGAGAAGAGGGCTTATTTACATGAGGATAGGGGGGTGAGGCCTCCGTGTCCTGCATCAGAATGGCTTCCTGAGAGCAGACATGGATATTATAAGATAAGGCTACCCCCTTCTACTACACAGTGCTAATAGGGAGAGCCATACATGTGTGTTGTGTGTGTGTGTGGCTTCATGGCTCCTTATTAGCCTGACCATTGTATGAGATGTGTTCATTGCAACTCCATGTAGGGAGGCAAACCAAAAAAAATGAAAATGCACCCCCCCCAAAATAAAATTATATTGCCGTAATATACATGCGTGCGGATATATATATATATATCTTACCCGCAGACTTCAGGCCGCTTCCTGTAGGTGTCGGTTGTTGTCACTCGCCCTCAACGCAGGATCCTTGAGAAGCTAAGGATCCCCAATCACGTCAGAAGATTCTCCAGCGCTGTGCGGAAGTATGTTCATATGGGATTTGTGACAACCCCCCCCCCCAGCCATGAGCAAACCTATCAGGGGCAGCCTGCCATCACAAATGTCTATTATGTCATGGTTTTGTTCATTTTTGTAATCAAAGGCACTGGCTAAGGATGAGCTCAGGCGTGTTCGCATGCTCCACTTGCAGAGCCCGCCAGGAAGTCCGCTCAGCGCTAATCACAGGCAGTGAGACATTGCCCCGATGCACGGCCGCAGAGATCGGGAAATGTCTCACTGCCTGTGATTAGCGCAGCGCTGCGCCGACTTCCTGGCGGTTTCTGTATGTAGAGCATGTGGACACGCTTGAGCTCATCCTTAGCGCTGGCCATACCATACATTAACCATTTTTCTTTCCCTCAACCATTGGTTGAAGGAAAGAAAAAGACTTGATTTCCCCATCAACACGTTAAAGCTGATCACTGCATCTGAGCACCACAAACCAAAAAAAAAAATTTCATTCATTTTTTAAAAATCAAAGCAAACTGATCCATCCATATCTCTATACTTTATTTTGTTAGTGTGACGAAGCCCAGTAATAGGAAAATATTTCACCCGCCCCGTTTTTAAATCTTCTTTTTACATTAAAATACTGCCACTATATACCTTTTTGGATAATTTGTATACCACGGTTACATGATGATAAACTGCACCGTTTCGCTGCTGAGAGTTCAGGTAGGAGGAGATTTCTGCTACAGCCTGTATACATGCCCACATGTGTGATGTCAATATCATGATCATGTGACCTGGCTATCTCTAAGAACAAGTAAATGTTCTCTCCAGCATAAAAGACACAACTGAGCATGTGCAGGTCGGCTGGCCTTTCCCAGATAGGCAGCGCAGGAGGGGGAGGATAAAACAGCCTTTTTACACAATGCAAAGGAATAACCCCGTAAGTTCCACAGTGAGCATAACCAGCATGCTATGCTGCATATAGAGACTGATTTTACAGTTGTGGGTTTAGTAACACTTTAAGAAATCACTTTGAAAATCACCCTCTAGCATTTCTAATACTCATGTTCGCCAGCACACCATAGATCTCAAATTGCAGTCCAAAGCCTTTGTTGTAGAAAGAGCACATCACAACAGGATAAGTGCAGTGTTTTGGAGCCACGCAGCACATTCGTCATTGTCATTCGGCATTTGTCTGTGGCCATCTTGAGTAAGGTCAATGATTCCTGTAGTATTTATTTCCTGGAATCCATCTGCCCTTAGCTCAAGCATGCATACAGTAGACTGTTCTTGGTAGAGAATTCCCCTCCTCCTCTCCTTCCCTACTGGAGACACCTGGGATGTATGACGACATTTGCTTAGGAAAGAAACCAGGAAGTCTGACAAAATGTAAAAACAAGTAAATATGATATACTTTCCTATCTATTTACTAATGCTAGGAGCACAAGGATTACGAGCAATCAATGTTAATTGGAAGAGTGAAGTTCCATTTTAAGGCTGGCCATATGTTATACAATTTCTTTTTCTTCAATTTCCTTTAGATTTCCCTTTCAACTATGCAGCGCAAGTGTCTGCCTGATTGCATATAAATGAAAAGTGTTTAGGTTTGACCTCATATTATATGGTTTTGGTAAATCTAAAATAAATTTGTATAATGTATGGCCAGCCTAAGAAACCCAACAGGTTGGTTCTTCTGAAGTCTTCTGTACAGCCAGCCTGCCCATACATGGATTGAAACTTGTCTGATTCCTGCTGAAACGGCAGAATTTTTGGATCTGTCTATGGTTGGCTTAATGGTATTGTTCACAGTGGCCTGAAATTTGCTGTATATATGGTTTAATAGGAATGGGCTCGGGTTCCTAGTCCCAACCCACCTGCCCGATCCCACCAGGCAGCCGACATTGCACACCGCAAATCACAGGCAGTGCGACATTTCCTGGTCCGCAGCTGCACAGATCAGATAATGTCTCACTGCCTGCGATTAGGGGTGTGCAGTGTCGGCTTCCTGGCGGGACTGGCAAAGTGGGACTAGGGACCCAAACACGCCAGAGTCCATCTGTAATGGTTAACAAAAAGATGCCAGTTGTCCGACGTGAGAACAGTTTCACACCTGCGCAGTGGCCAAGTGGTTGGCACTTCCACATAGTAGCACTAGGGTCATCGGATCAAATCCCAACCACAGCACTACCTACACAGAGTTTGCATATTCTCCCGTGTTTGCGTGGGTTTCCTCCCACACTCCAGTGTCGTGCTGATAGGTCAATTCGCTTCTGTCTATATTGGCCCTAGTATTTATATGTGAGAATGAATGAGACCTTAGGTTGTAAGCTACTTGTGGGTAGGAACTGATGTGAATGTACAGTGTGTGTGTGTGTGTATGTATATATGTGTGTGTGTGTGTATATATATATAATATGCTCTGCTTAAATTGATGGTGCTATATAAGTACCTGTAATAAATATTACAAATATGTGGTAATAAGTGCAATTGTTGTCCATAATGACTAGTTGTGTTTTTGTTTCATTGACTCAGAATTTAAAGATTCTATTTTTATTTTACAGTTCCCTTAGGGGATTGATAGCAAAGTGTGCCAGGAAGTTTTTAGAACATTTTAGCAACTGTGTCTCTAATTAGCATAATTAGGGCAAAAGGCAAGGAGTGAGATAAATATGAGTCTAATTATTACGTGCGTACTTTTGAAGATTGTCAAAAATATTGCTAGATTTAATGGTTTCCTCTTTTGTATCCCAAGATGAGCCATTTTTAGCCCTTATGCACACCTAGTTGGCGCTTTTTTATTTTTTATTTTATTTTTTTTACTTCCAAGCATATACTTATGTTTTTATTTTCAAGCATTTGTGCACATGTATACAAGCTACTGGGTAGGGGGAGAGGAGAACTGTTTTTTAGGTACAAAAAAAGCCTACAGGAGCTAAGGGGCCAAAACTAACATAGCTTGAAGAAAAGTGCATGTACCTTTTTTAGTACTATGTGCAATGGAGCGTAGAGATATGAACAGCTTGTATTTAAAAAAAAATAAATAAAAAAATATGACTGCTATTGCTGAACATTGTCGCATATATAGGCTTAAGCGCACCACTAGGGTTTTTTTTTTTTTTTTTTATGAAAACAAAAACTGAAAGCTGTGGTCGAAGTCACTGTATAACCAATATAACGGTACAGCGACCGCCCCCGCAGTTCTATTGTGTTCTGACGGGGATGCCCCGCCCACCAAAACACTACGGTTAGGGCTCACAGTCATTGGCTGAGAGTGCTGATTAGGAGCTGGCGACTGCTGGTTTGCATACTTTTCCGACAGAAACCAGTGGAATAGCTGGCTTCTGACGGGCCAAATGTTGCCCGACATCCTGACCATTTCAAAAACGGGTGTAAAGGGGAGGGGGGAAATGTCATTCTGCTAAGTAATAAAATACTGAGAGAAGTATTTTTGTTTTTTAGCTCAATGTGCATCACATTATATTTGTTGTGCGTACAAGAACAACTTTACTTGAAGGTCTGATTGTAAAACTACTAAGCTATAAGTTGATAGACTCTTTTGGACAAATAAGATGTTCAGCTAGTAACTAAGGAGATTTCTGAAAAAAAGCAATTCAGATATATATTTTGTGCTTCATTCTAAATAAAGTGGTCATCTGTACGTTAATGTGGTCTCGTGGCATAGAACCAGACTTGAAGATGTTGTTTGATTTGTATAAACACTTATCTTGTGTTCATGACTGAAGGATAGCAGCTGTGTTAACTCTATTACATGGCTGACATTCCATGCAATTCTTTATTTTCGCTGCAGAAATATCACATTTCCTTATAAACAGGTTTTCAAATTTTGGATGAAGTGGGTTCTTTAATTGCATTTGGGAAGGAACAATCTGTTAAAATGCCTTGGATACGCCTGGAAATAAATGTGGACCCCCTCCTCTGATTCATCCCTTTTTTTTGTCTCCTGGGTTGGACTTCAGGAAGAGGCCCCTCCCTGGCATTATCAGAGATGTCTGGAGCTCTGGTGTGTGGCTGTCAAGCCCAGACCATCTTTTACCTTATTTATGTCCAGGGGGCCGGATAGCTGTGCTCCTGCCGGAAAGGCAGAAGGAGTGATCTTCATGTGGGAGGAAATGGAGGAACAGGGTTTAGAAGGTGAACTTTGATGCGTTTTTTTGTTTCTCAAGCCCGAAGAACTATTTGTTGTAACTTGAATACTGCTGTTTTATATACGCTGTTTAGTTATTCCAAAACTTTTTTTATATGAGCAACGAAAACAATATTTTTATGCTTCTGGAACTTTCCAGTTTTATGGAATAAAAAAAGTGCATTTCTTGGCTATTTTATCTACGGTGTTGATAATTTGATTTTTCTATTGTTGTCAGATTAACTATTCAGAATTGCATCCAAAATGGTTGATGACTGTTTTTAAATGTGATTTATAGTTATATTGCTCAATTTCGATCTTTGTGTGCAAGCAGCACAGGCTGGATTATAGCCCTTTACCCCCTTTTAAGCTGGGAATTGTCTGCTTTGGAAAAATGCTCCTGAAACATTTTAAATGGTCCCATTCGTTGATGCCTGTGTTTCTAAGCGTGATCAGATCTCTTAAAAACGTTTTGTTAATGGAGACCTTGCTTAACAAATCTCTCTTATAAATAACAGTGATGAGAGATCTTTATAAAGTCTAGTGTTAAATGTAATTGAGTTGTAGTCGTCTAGTGTGAATACGTAGTTGCATGTAAAAGGAAGAACTTGGCATGTAGGGTTATTTAGCGAATTATTTTCTGTCAGTTTATGTATCCCTTTTTTTTTTTTTTTTTTTATATTGTAAAGACTGGAACACAAAGTTATTAAAGTTATGTTGTCAGTCATGCTTGATTTATTTTGACATTGTAGGATACTTTTTGAATGTATCCTGTTTGAGATCTACAAATTTGTGCTGTGGTAACAGCTTGTATTGTTCATTATTAGGTGGCGCTGTTTTCCGCAGGAATCACAAGGGTGCTTTTCTATGGCACCTTATAATTGGCTTTACAGTTGATCAATACTGGCTGTACATTCACATTTCATCACATTGCTTAATGTGGTCTAAATGAACAATTTTTTTAAATTTGAAAATATTATTACAAGGACCAACGTTTTAAAAAAAAAAAATTTTTTTTATGTCACAGAATGAAGAAAACGCACTTTTTAATTCAGGACTTCATTATTCTATCTATGTTGTAACAGGATTATTTGACACTGGAAAAATGTGCTTCCATTAATAGAAGCGTTGTACCTGGGATTTGCTTAACAAAGTTATTATAATACTGTCATCTCATGTGGTGCTGTAAAAAAAAAGTATGAGACGGGGGAGGGGGAGAGAGGCAACAGATAATATAAATACATTAAATGTATCCAATAATGAGCACGCACAGTTGTAAAGTTAAAAAAAATAAAAATAAAAAAATATGTAATAAGAAAGTAAAGGGGAGAGTTCTGCTTGTACAAGTTTGCAATTTGGAGGCAACAAGCATATTGGCTTTTGTGTGTATATGTATATATAATATATTTTTTTTTTACTTAAAGGACTCGGGGGGGGGGGGGGTTTAACTGCTCATTTTTGTCTAGGGGATTGCAGAGCAGCTTCTGCCCCCCTGTACACTGGTGATCTTGTGAATCGCCTGTTCTCAACATCGTCACACCCATAGACTGGCTTTAGACGTGAGGGCAGCAGGGACAGTTCACTGCTGGATGTGGGGGAGCACGGTTTTTCGAAGAATTGGGTAAACATTGACTTTCGGTGCGCCCCTAGACAAAATGGGCAATTCACCCGTGAACTGCAGGCACAGACCCACTGCATGGGAGAAACTATAAAACGTGACAGCACATTTGTTATCTAAAATCTACAACCCCAATTCCACAAACATTGGGATGCTGTGTAAAATGTACATCAAAACAGAATACAATGATTTGCAAATATCATAAAAAATTTTTTATTCAGAATTGAAAAATGGAGAACACGACAGATGTGTTAAACTGGGAAACATACACATTTTTAAGAAAAATAATTTTGAACTTGATGGCAGCAGCACATCTTAAAAAAATTGAGACAGGGCAACAAAAAGCTGGTAACGTGGTACTAACAAGGAAAGGCTGGAAGAACAATTTTTTTTCCACTATTTAGGTTAATTGGTAAAAAAAAAGAGCATCTTAGAGAGTCAGCGTGTCGCAGAAGTAAAGATGGGCGGAGTTCACCAGTTTCTGTAAAGCTGCATCCAAAAAGTGTCGAACAATTTCAGAATGTTACTCAATGTAAGATTGAAAAGACTAAACATATCTACAGTACATAATATTAAAAGATCCTGAAAATCTGGAAAAACTCTGTTCCCCAGGGAAATGGCAGAAATGCAATCCTAGATGCTGTGTTCTTGGGGCCCTCGAAGACACTGCATTAAACTGCATGGGCTCAGGAATACTTCGAAAAACGCTGTCCGATCTAAGCCCCTGCATCGGTCCTTGGTCACCACCTCTGTCGCTGCCATGATACCCAGAGTGACTTCCGGGTATCGCGGCTACAGCGCTGTGACTGTCTAGAACCGCGATTATGCCACTCCCACGCATGCACGCTGGTGCTGCCACTAATGCATGGTCGTCATTGGCAAGGGCACGCTCAGTGCGCCTGATGCCTATGGCGCATAAGCCCTAGACATCGGTGCCGCTATTCTTGCAAATATCTCCTAAACCTTTTTAGGTTTGGGAGATATTTCTTGCACCTACAGGTAAGCCTTAATCTAGGCTTACCTGTAGGTTAAAGTGGTTGTAAGGGGTTTACAACCACTTTTAAATGCAACATTCCGTAGGTTAAAGTCAATATAGGCTAGGCACTCCATGTACAGGTCATGAGGGGTAACCAGAGCTGCTCATGATAGTGATGTCTTCAGTAAAGGGGATGGTGTCCACTGTGCAAAGCTACTGTAGGCCGCATGGTGTTTGTTCCTGTGGCAAATTTTTTTTTTATTTTTTATTTTTTTTCTACTCCTTTTCTAGAGGAAATCTTCCCAATTAATCCTGAATGGCACACAACAAAAAACTTTACAATGGTTCATATCCCTCACTCTCTAAAAAGTAAAAAAATAAAAATCCCCCACAGTATCTGGCCATTTTTCTTGCTCAAGCTGTAGAATGTGGGCAACTTTTGACATCCTTGTGTTCAGTGAAATACCAGCAGTGGTTCCTTCTTTGCAGTAAAGTGACTGTAAACAATCGCCTTGTAAAACAACCTATTCAGTTTAAATGGAAGGCAAAACATTTTTGTATAGATGGGGGGGAAGTGTTTATAATGTATTTTTCTCTTTTATAAATGATTGCATTCCCTCTGTTCTCAGCTGCATAAGAGGTGGGGGAGGGGGACACAGCAGCACACTGAGCTTGCCAGTGAAATGGCTGTGCAGCAGGGATGTCGGTACAAGTCTGATCATTGGAGGAAAGCACGCTGAGTTCCCAGCATACTGTGTGCTCTCCTGCTTTAGTGCGGTCAGTTTTTTTTTTTTTTTTTTTTTTTTTTTTTAAATCGGAGAGCAGGGGGACTGGCAGGAACACCAGTGATTTCACATAAGGGAAGCAATACAAAGAGAACCGGATACTTTTCCATACAAGTACATGGAACAGTAGGCACATATCAGGAATATGAAGCTTTGGGGTAACAAATGCTTTAAATATGATGGCAAGGGGGCAGCCACACTATCGGGAGAATAAGGGTGACTTTGTGGCACTGTTTGTCCATTTCATTACCAACAGGAATGAAGTCTGCACACATGGACTTATTATATAAGTTATTCTCTGTATGGCACCCCTAGACTAAATTAGTAATAATTCATGAATACTGGGGGGAGGCATCCTAAATACATTTTTATTTATTTATTTTTTCATTCTGGTTTATTATTGACCTGAATTTTGACTTTAATAGAAAACATGAACTGAGAAAAGTGTAGGCTACAATTTCTGATCTCCTTTTTAAACATGCTAGTTGTCTTTGGCTTCAACATTTCCTTTGTCGTTTACCTGAAACAAGCACGTTGAAACACTTGTGTGCGTACATATTCCATGTTCATAACATTTTTAGAAGTAGAAGCCGACAGTGACAGACAATATATTTCTCTCAGCAGAAGTTTCAAAGTCAAAATGGGCTTTGGCAGTGCAGAGTTATAAAAAGGTGTGTCGTCGCAATTTCTTGGCTGACCAGCCCTGAAACTCTTACTGATGAATAAGTTCTGATGATTCTCATGAGTGTTTTGCCTTGTTTCGGTCAGACAGAAGGGGAGCAGTCCTGTTGCACAGAGTGAATTTTCAATTCTCACACAACTTTCGTGAATGAAGCTGACTGTGCATGTTTGAATTAAAAGTATATAAAGCCATGCTTTTTATTTTATTTATTTTTTTTTTTTCACATTTTGAATGGCGTAGGGATATGAAAACCAGTGTCGTGTTTTTTATTTTTTTTATTTTTATGCCATCTGTGCCTCATTAGGGAGATTTCTCTTTGCGTTCTGCCCTGTAGATTCAAAGGGAAGTAAGAGGATACTTCTTTATTGTGAAAGAGATACCCTAGCCTTAGTTCAAGTATGATTTCAAGGAGCAGTTGTGGTGCGATTCTGCTGTGACTTTGACACGATTGGACAGCGCTACGATTTCTCTTCTGGACAAAATATTTCTCTGTATTTACAAATACAGGACACCAGCTTAGAAAATGCACTGAAATAGCAATGCATTTGAACACCAGTGCGATTTGCTTGCAGTTTCCATCTATGGGGCTCTAAAATGCACTGTATCGCACCAAACAAGCACAGCACCCTTTTGGAAAGGACCCTCTTGATTGGAGCACGTTAGTGTGAACCCCGGTTAGACAGCTGTCACGGGAGCAGGATTTCCCACTGGAGGATTTCCTCTTCTAGTTCTGGTGGCGAAATTTGAGATTTACCCTCAGTTTTGTTCCTGGTGATCAGAACTATTCAAAAGAGTGAATCTCCCTATAAAAACCTGGCAGGGGATCTAATCTGTCACCACTTCATATTTTAAAAATAAACGCTTTTGATGTTTTATTATACCCGTCCATTTTAATTACCTGCTATTTTATCTACATCCTGTTCAGTCAATATATTTTTCTATATAAATTTACTTGATTTTTGCAGGAAGTAGTTTAACCACTATACTTATTTCCTGTAGAGTTTCATATTTTATTTAAAGCAGTACTCCAGTCTTTTTTTTTTTTTTTTTTTTCAATCCTTTTTTTCTATTTTTATTGTAGCTGCTGACTTTTAATAAGACACTTGCCTGTCCAGGGATCCAGTGCTGTACACACCTGCACCAAACCTTTCACTGATCTTCATGTCCCTGGTGCCGCCATGCTGTATGTGAAGCCAGCTCTCCACTGTGCATGTGCGAGCCACGCTACACGGTGTGACTAGTCCCACAGACTTATGGGACATGTGACGTGTCTCGGAAGGTTGCTGCAGGGAGGTGAACTTCCATATATAATTTTTTTTGTTTGTTTTGTTTAGTTTTTTTACATTTTCACCTGGCAAAGTGGTAGATGAGCCTTTTTCAGTTATTTTAAGAGTCCATTCACACAGGGGGAACGCGACTTCTAGCGCGACTTTGGGAGGCAACTTGACACGACTTGAGTATGAATCACAGCACGACTTGGGGCAACTTGAAGTTGCCTCCAGAACAGGGGACTTTGCCAGTGGCCAATCACATAATAATCTGCTCTGAGGGAGGGGTTTGCCTAGAAAACGATTTTAACTTCCTGGGAAGTTGCTTCAGTTAAGACAGGGGATCCGACTTGGAGGCAACTTCCATTGAAATCAAGTCGCCTGGAAGTCGTACAGGAACTTTTTCTTTAGTCAGAACGACTTCAGTAGTGTACCTTCAAGACGACTCTCATTCATTGATTTTTATCATGTCGCGTGACTTGAGGCCGGATCCAACGTCGTCCCTGTGTGAATGGACTCTCACAGATCAGGCTGTCTAGACAAAATAGCAGAAGACAGAAACCATTTACCACTGACAGGGGCACTTCAAATCATCAGCTTTTATTTAGGTAATGCCTTTTTTATCCCCCAAAAAAAGTTTACTGTAACTGCTTATAAAGTGTTAGCTGGATTTGAGCTTCAATTTGTTGGCCAAGTCCATTTAACTCTGCTAGTCTAAAGCTGGCCATAGACAGATTGAAATTCGGGCTGTTCAGCAGGGACCGGCCTAATTTTTTTTTGATCCATTTATGGTCGTTCATGCTCTACCGAAGTCTAACTTACGGTTGATTTTTGATGAACAGGAATGTTGGAAAACTTTTGTGAATCGGTGGATGTAGCCGCTGATCAGTGTATTCTGACAGTGGAGAATGTCCCAGCAGGGTGGAATTACTCCATCTTGTGTATGGAGGAATACGTTTGTTTTCTTTTGGCCCACTGGCTGAATGAGAAACAAAAGCCTAATCTATGGGCAGCCTATTGCTACCCTCACCTCAGCCTGATGATGCTGCTGTCCAAAGGTCTCCTCTTTACTACTACATCCACAATGCAGATGCCTCAAGACAGGAACTATTACTGGCAGGATCACCAGATGAAATGAGGGGGAAAAAAAAGCCATAAAAGATCATTTAATGCAGCCACCACATCTGGATGGTAAGCTGTAAAAAAAAATAAAAATAAAAATAAATAAATATATATATTCGTTTTTATCACCACTTTAACTGGCCAGATCCAGGTATCCTGTACATGGGTGCAAGCAGAAATTTAGCAAACTTTAGCTTTTTAAGTTATAAAATAAAGATTATGTTGTACGTTTTTAGCATGAATAGAGCGGATATTATTTTTAAATGTCATTGCTTTAGTTCTCTGTAAGACAGTTCTGCTGTCCAAACTGTCACTTTCTGTGAAACAATTATGTTGCTGATCCTTTCCAGTGTATCTTGTGACAATCTTTACAGCTTTAGAGGGAGAGATCTAGTTGCATCCCCCACTATGTCTTCCTTTCTGAATAGTAGTTGTGTCCAGTCATGCCTCTGGCATTTCCTCTTCCGATCTTCCTGTTTTTAGTTTTCCTTTTTTTCCCCCTCTCCAGCTCTGCCCAGTGTATGTAAAACTTCAGACCTTAGTAGGAGTACACCCTACTTCAACCAGAGATCTTCATACAAACAGCAAAAACTTGGTTTGTGCTTTCCCTCCCCCACGTCATATGTGAACAGAAGCAGCCCACAGCAATGTGGTCTGTCAGCTCATAAGCATCTACTTAACTAGTTCCTTGCCAGCTTAGTTTTAGAAGCGTTTCCTGTCTGGTGTGTGTGAGAATTTAAAGGCGTTGTAAAGGCAGAAGGTTTTTTTATCTTGATGCATGAGGATAAAAAGCCTGTGTGCAGCAGCCCCCCACCTGAGCTCCATCTCTCTCCAGCAATGTCAACAAGCTCCTTGGCCATCTGGGACTCTCCTCCTGATTGGGTGGGACAAATGAGCGGCACCATTGCTGTCAAAGTCAGCCAATCAGGAGAGGGGGTGGGGCCCAACGACAGCTCTGTGTCTGAATGGACACACAGAGGTGCAGCTTGGCTCTGGTGCCCCCATAGCAAGCTGCTTGCTAAGGGAGCACTCGGCAGCAAAGAGGGACCTGAGAAGAGGAGGATCTAGATTGCCCTTTGCAAATCCACTGCACAGAGGAGGTAAGTAGAACACTTTACAATCGCTTTAAAGCTAATTCAAAGCCAAAATACAACATTGTGTGTTTGTATGTGACATGTAATCTTTCCGTATGCGTTCAGCCTTCATATATATTCACAAAAAGTGAGTATATATACCCCTCGTGTTTTTGTAAATATTTTATATCTTTTCATGTAATGTATTGAGTGTACAGCTTTTATAACTGTAAATTTGCTGTCCCCTCAAAATATTTCAACACACAGCCATTAATGTCTAAACCGCTGGCAACACAAGTGAGTACACCCCTAAGTGAAAATGTCCAAATTGGGCCCAATTGGCCATTTTCCCTCCCCAGTGTCATGTGACTCATTAGTGTTACAAGTTCTCATGTGTGAATGGGGAACAGGTGTGTTTAATTTTGGTGATTATCGCTCTCACTGGTCACTGGAAGTTAAGCATGGCACCTAATGGCAAAGAACTCTGAGGATCTGAAAAAAAGAATTGTTGCCTAGGCTATAAGAAGATTGACAAGACCCTGAAACTGAGCTGCAGCACTGTGGCCAACACCATACAGCGATTTAACAGGACAGGTTCCACTCAGAACAGACCTTGCCATGGTCGACCAAAGTAGTTGAGTGCAAGTACTCGGCGTCATATCCAGAGGTTGTCTTTGGGGAAATAGACATATGAGTGCTGCCAGCATTGCTGCAGATGTTGAAGGGGTGGGGGGGTGCTCAGACCATACGCCACACACTGCATCAAATTGGTCTGCATGGCTGTCATCCCAGAAGGAAGCCTCTTCTAAAGATGATGCACAAGAGAGCCTGCAAATGGTTAGCTAAAAGACGAGCAGACTAAGGACATGGATTTCTGGAGCCCTGTCCTGTGGTCTGATGAGACCAAGATAAATTTATTTGGTTCACTTCAGTTGGTGTCAAGCGTGTGTGGCGGCAACCAGGTGAGGGTAGAGCTGCACAATTAATCGTCAAGAATCGTTGACTAAAGTATTTCACAATTCTTTCTATGCAAAGAATTCTCTCTGCTCTTCTGAAGCCACAGCCTTCAAAATAAAGGAAGAGAAAAACTGGGAAGTCTGCTAAGAATCAAAACATTCTTTATCAGTTGAACTTAAGTATAAATATTGTAACAATTTGTCAATGGAATAGACTTTGTGTGTAAGTGGGGAAAAAAAAAACCCACTAAGGCCCCTTTCACACTGTCGGACCGTTCAGGTCCCCCTGTCAGTTTTGACGGTGGACCTGAAAGGGCGGGCGCTCCATGCTAGTCTATGGAACGACAGATGTCAACGGTGACATGTCCGCTGACATCCGACCTGGTCCGATCCGCCAAAAGCAGACGGATGGCCCTACGTCTGGACCTGTCGTTATCTGATGAAAACTGACATGCTGTGGGATGCCTATCGGTGCCATGTATCAATGCCCAAATAAGGAGCATTTCCAAGGATTTGATCATTTCTGGTCCTTGGCTGTAAAATCAGTCTGTTGTGTCAGGCCTGCAATAAACTGCAGAATGGTGGGCAGATGACTCCCTGGGAGACATTTGCCCATCTAAGGCTGGTTTTAGTGTCAATGTACTGAAGTAGAAGTGTAGTATTGAGTAATATTGGCTTGTTTTGTACAACTACAACAAGTCAGAGCTTTACTGCATCTTACTCTTTCTTGTGCAAGTTTTATTTTTTATTTTTTTTGGTGTGTGATCATTCAGATGCATGAGTTTTGTATTATGAAGCCACCCTTTGTGCTGTTTAAAACAATCAGAGCTTGTTTTACCAGATAGCTCAGTGCTGGTTGCTCAACATGTGGCAGCCTCTGAATTGTAAGGATAATGCGTACATTCCTTACATTTTATGGTATCCTGCTAAAGAATGTATAGATGTAGTGTAACACATGACTGCAGATGTCTTCACTGCTGCATAGATAGTTTTGTGTTAGGCTTGTTTTGAGGTGTTTTAATAATTTAAATATTTTTTTTAACACTTTATTTTCTGTGTGCCGCAGTGTGAAAAAACACTAGTGTTTTTTTTGTGTGTGTGGCCCGTTCACTCAATGCACAATTCCTGGATAGATTTGTGGTGGTGTATGGGAAAATTGTAGACAGGCTTCACTTTTCCTCAGCGCACTGATTGGAACTGCATGTCCCCTACAGCACAGCGCACTGCGGAAACATGAATGAAGTGTCACTATGTGACAACGAGACAAGCAGTAAGGACTGCAATGTGCATTGCATTAAACCCTTTCCCTTCCGGAACGCACACAGACCCTAGTCTGCACAGTAATGTTTAGGCTCCATGTGCAAAGGACTTTCTTTCCTGCCCTCAACACCTATGTTACGGGGAGGAATAAGAAGCAGCAGTCGTAAATCACATCTAAAGGCGTGTTTTGCAAGCACGCTTAGGCGCGTCAAGCTTTTGGATGTTCATTCCATTGGCCAGAATTTTGATTTATTTTGGCAATTGGAATGAGTGTTCGTGTGCTGGATACGCATGGCGATAAAGCATGTTTAGATGTGTTTACACACGTTAAGGCGTATCGAACATGGTTTTGCCTCGGGAATGGAGCTCTGCTGAATGGCGCTGGTCTTGGGTGTTTTTTCTTTTTTCAACCTCCTAAATGCTCCTGCCTCTCTAAATTTTATTTCAGGTACTTATATAGCGCCATCGATTTAGGCAGCGCTTTACTTATGTATTCAACATTCACATCAGTCTCTGCCCCCAAAGAGCTTACAATCTCTGGTGCCTAACTCAATTTATACATGCATACCTACTAGGGCCAATTTTGAAAGGAGCCAATTAAGCTTCCAGCAGGTCCGTGGAGTGTGGGAAGAAATTGGAGTACCTGGAAGTGAGCTCCAAGCCTTAAATGCTATGAAGTAAAATGTAATCCAATACTAGGATAGGAACATTGATAATCAGAATAACAAATCATTTTTTTTTTTTTTTTAATGCAGGCAAAAGGAAAAAAAAAGAAATGATAGGAAGGTCCACATGAATTACTACACACCACGTTCCATTAAAGTGGAAGTAAAGGGAAAACCTAGCTAACTCAAAACCTATTCCTGCCCATGTTCTAAGCCCTGTAAAGAAAAGATGGCTATACTTGCCTGTTTTTAGGGTTGTCCCCATTACCACTATTTTAAGACAGTACAATTACCGATACTTTTTTTTTTTTTTTTTTTTTTTTTTTTTTTTTTGTCATGTGACAGTTTTCAAAGCACAATACAGACTAATACGGGACACTGATACGTGGCACTTGCTGGCCTGGCACAATAAATGACATGACTGAGAGGAAAGGAAGGATTTTGCGATGCTATGATGCTGTATATTATATACAGTAGTATGCTGCGACTTGGTACACCTTGCACTCGACTGCAGTACGCAGCAGCGTACATCTTGTTAAACCCAGCTGGAACTATATGGGCTGGGTGTAAGGAGATATCCACTGCTTGCTTACTGCAGCTGAGAGCAGGGTGTACTAAAGGCCCATACACACGATTGGACTTTTTGACAACAAATATGCAAATGAGCTGTTTTGGAGCAACATCCGACCGTGTGTAAGCTCCATCGGACAAACTTTTTCGCTTTTCATTGGACTTTTGTTGGCTGTGCGAACGGACAAACTTTTTGCTAACATAAGTCAGATGGAGCAAAGTCCGATCGTGTGTACAGAAAACCATCGGACTTTTGTACAAAGTACAAACACACATGCTCAGAACCAATGCAAAAGATCAGACAACAATACAGAAGTTGACCAAAGGTGGCGCTGGAGTAATTGAACGTCCTCTTTAGAAGTGTCGTCAGTACATTGAAACATCACTACGTTTGTGTTTGTTGACTAAAAAGTCAGATCGTGTGTATGCAATACAAACTTACGGCCAACGCCCTTTGTACAAAAGTCCACGGGAAAGTTTGTACAAAGTTTAATCGTGTGTGGGGCTTTAGATGGACGACGTGATGTTTAACCTCCGAGGGGGACACTGAACGCCACTTCCTTTACTGAATATGATGGCTCCGGTCTCTGATTTCATTGGACTATGAGGCTGCCAGCTTACCCCTAGTTCCACTGCTGCCAGCCCATTGACTCACTCTCTGCCAGCTGACTTCTGGTTCCGCTGCATTCCCAGGTATCAGATTAGGCAGCAGGTGAATTTGTGCTAGTACAAGTACTTACACAAATGCTTGGCATTGGTCCTGATACCAATGCTAGTATCGGTATCGGGACAACCATACCTATTTTGAAGCCACTTTGGTCTGGTCTCCATTGGTGTTCTCTGTGTGCATGAAAAAGCTGACAACTGCTGGGAAGAGATGCCGCCCATATATTTACTATGGGGCTTCCATTGTTGGCTGGCTCTCCTACGCTCTGAAGCCACCGCTGACTGCTCAGCCTGGGACCAGACCAGAGCTGCTTCAGAATAAGTAATATATAGCAATCTTTTCTTTACAGGGCTAGATAGATTAGGCTTAGCATGTGGCGAGGAGTAGGTTTAGAGTTAGGTTTTACCTTTACTTCCACTTTACTACATATTAAGATGGGAACAACATTTTTTAAAGAAATTTTACTTCAGTTTTGCAGGATGCTGTCCTGTCTAAATATAAAGTTTTTCTATTTTCTTTTGTGTATTGGAACAGTGCAGGAATTTTGAGTTTGGATACATAGGTCAACACAAGGATTGAAGAACATCTTGTTCTGAACTATTAGGGTTCATTCACACGGACACTTCTGGGCATACACTGCAAGAATTCAAAAATGTTTTCTGTGCCTGGGAGCCACAGGCACTGGTGTACAGCTGTAGCCTGTACAAATTAATGATGGGCTCCCTGGTGCCACACCACACAGTGGTAACATGCATACAGGGATGGATGAGTGACCTTGGGTGAACAGTTCATGCCCAGGGTCCCTTATCCACCCACCTTCACTTCACGGGGGGTGGAAAATACACAGAATTCTTAGTTTTATTTTTCCCAATTTTTTTTTTGTTACAAATTTTCTTGTCCATCTAGTGATATAGATTTTATACAGCTGTCAGTATTACACACAGCTTGCCCCTAGTCCAGCTGTTCTCAGCCAGGGTTCTGTGGAACTCGAGGTTACTAGAGGTTCCTTGAGCTGTGTCTGACCTCCCATTTGATGCCTGCATAGTTTAGTGGTTAATGATACTTGGAAGAGTGGGCTGCATGAACCCATTGATCTTTTTAGCTGTCTTTTAAGAGTGGCATTTTGACCACCGATGTAAGGAACATTTTTCTCACGGATCACCAATGAATTGGTTTTTGGAAGGGTTCCCTGAGACCTGACATTTTTTTTCTGGCATTCCTTTGAGTTAAAAAGGTTGAGAGGCTGCTGTAGTCTATTAGAAGCTTGTCTGCATGACTTAATAGTTGCACTATTTGTATTTTAGGTAATCTCCTAATGCAATGTCACAGGACAGAAATGCATCAATTAAAATGCTTACAGCTACGTTTCGAATGGAAAAGCTTTCAGATAGAGGATGCTTTAGGGCCTCTGTCAACAAGCTTTGCACTTGTGTTAATGGCATCAGTTTGAGATGATTCTGAGATCATTTATAATTCACTGACTGGCTGCATCTAACCTGCTGTTAACCAACTTTTAACTGTTTTTAATGGGGTTTTGCATTCCCAACGTCTCCTATTGGAGTTCAAAACTCATTTGAAGTGAACAAAAGCCTTTTTGGTGTCTGTTAAAGTACAGGGAAATGAAAAGGTATACCAAAATAGATTATAATATGCCTTTTTAAAAGCACCCGTTTAGCTGAATCATCTATGGCTGACATCCTTCTAACATACTGACAGCGTAAGGTAAGGGCAAGTTATCTTTTTCTGAATCTAACACTGCTGCTTGGAGAATCTTATTGTATATAAGCACAATTCCTTCAGAGCTTTAAAGGGTTAAGGAATTTAGCGGGATCTGGAATAGTCTTAACCTGACTTGGATTAAAGCTTAACAAGTCAAGTCCTGAAATGTTATTTAAAAAAAAAAAAAAGCAACAGTAGGGCATTAGCTGGTCAAACTTTTGGGCCGGGCGCATGTTGCATTTTGATTTTTGGTTTGTTTAAATTAGTAAATCTTGGCAAAAGCTTTGATAATTTCAGAAAAATTCACTTAAAGACCAAGTTCACCTTTTCGGCCAGAAGACAATAAATGCACATATTTTTGCAGAAAAAATTGTGCATTTTTTTTTTCCCCATCAGGAGGTTGCAAAGCATTGCACCCTTAGTGGATCATGGGTGCAATGTCAGGCTCCTGCAGGCAAGCCCTACAGCGTTCAGCCCCTACCTCTCTACGGGCTAGCCCTTTGAAAGCTGTATGGATTCTGCATGAACTGATGCATGCTCATTAGCACCTTCACAGTTCAGTGAGAACTGCAGGTCTTCTGCCATATTCCTGTGAATGAATGAGGCTGTGTACGTGGAGCTCCGCACAGCTGTGCTGTTTTTAAAATGTGGGTGTGGGGCTAGGATCCCTTGCCGCTATCACGGGGGTGAGGAGGGCATGGTCTGGAGCATGTTACATGGCAAACGTGAGTTTAAAGCGGAGCTCCACCCGAATTCCTACTCCTATGCCTATGTGATGATCTGGTTCCCTAATCGCTGGATATCCCCCTTACCTTGCTGCTGTCTTGTTCTCTTTTTTTTTTTTTTTTTCTTATTTTAAATCTCCTGCTCCTGGAGATTCTGGAAAGGGGCGGTGCTGCTGTGGATATGGGCGGGGCTTCAGCGGCAGGTCAGTTCTTCCTGTCGGCCGCACGGGCTCCTGGGATTGTTTTTTTCAATTTCCCAGGAGTCTGTGCGGCGCCCAGGAGATCCGAGATTATACGGGCGGTGCATGCTGGGACATTAGCAGCACAGTGTCCCAGAAGACAATGCCTGTGGGCTTCACATGCCCACAGGCAAAATGGAAAACGTCAGACGTTTTTATAAATGCTTTCTAAGACAGAAAAACGGCAGCAAGACGCTTTTCGAAAAAATAAAAGTAACATAATTAGAAAACTTAATTATTGCAATTAAGATGAAAAAAAAAAAACGTGGTGGAACCCCGCTTTAGTGTGTAACATTAGTGATATCGATATTGGTGGCGATAATTAGCGTTTGCACAGGTACTTGTGCAAATGCGCTCATACTAAAATTGACACCTTGAGCTCTCCTTCACAATGGTGCGATTTATCATGCAATTTGACACATCAAATTTCATGCTAAATCTGCGGCTATTGCCTGCAATGTAACCGCCTCAATTGGTGTGATGCTGACTTTGTGGTTCTGCACCGAGTCCGAAATGTAGTTTCTGTGCTACTTTTGGCGAATTCAGGTGCAATTTCAATAGAAACCTGTGCAGGAAACCGCGCAGATGTCTCTGAAATTGTCAGACCGACGTGGGAATGGAATCGTGCTCGTTCAGCTGGACTTCAGTCCCACAGCAGTGTGAACCTGGGCTCAGACTCTGTTCACATATGTGCAGGCCGGTTTGCAATGCGATTTCAAATTCTGGTCAGGTGCGTTTCCAATGCGAATGGTAGTGTATGAGATTAGAAACGGCATCTAAGCCATACTGAAATCGCACAGGACTCTTTCAAATCGCAAATATGCGAACATGTGTAAAAACTCACTGAAACGCACATGAAAACTCATGTGAAACTGATGACTCTGCAAGTGAAATCTGTGCAGTTTGCATGTATGGTATGAACGAAGGTATCGATAATTGGTATCGGCGAGTACTTGAGAAAAAGCATCGGTACTCGGGCTTAAGAATCTGGTATCTGTGCACCTTGTGTAACCGATTTTCAAAAGGTGAACTTAGCCTTTAAAGTTGCCCTGTCATTAAATTCACTCTTAAAGTCAAAATTCACACTTGTGGAATACATGTAAATTACATGCGAGAACCCCAGTGATGCTTTCTGGCTCTTGCAGCAATTGGCCCTGGATACAATCTGCGTCCAGAAGTGATCACTTGCAGGTGATGGTTGCATGAACGATTTACACGTTGGCAGCTGAGATTAGCTATAGGAGTTTGCAGCCTCCCATTGCTTTTATGGCGCTCCTGCATGTAATCAGTGTGGAGCCTGTTCGCAAGTGTAAATGGCACCCCCTTTTACCTTCAGAACTACCTTAATTCTTCACAGAATAGATTCAACAAGGTGTTTGAAAACATTCCTCAGATTTTGGTCCATGTTGACATGATGGCCTCACGCAGTTGCTGCAAATTTGTCGGCTGCGTATCTAGTCTGCAAATCTCCCATTCCACCACATCCCATAGGTGCTCTACTGTATTGGATTTCAATCTGGTGACTGCAGAGGCCATTGAGTACAGTGAACATATTGTCATGTTCAAGAAAGATGATTTTAGCTTTGTGACATGGTGCATTATTCTGCTGGAAGTAAGCATCAGAAGATGGGTACACTGTAGTCATAAAGGGATGGACATGGTCCGTAAAAATACTCGGGAAGTCATTTAAACAATTATCAGTTGGTACTAAGGGGCCCATAGTGTGCCAAGAAAATATCCTCGCACCATTACACCACCACCACCTGCCTGAAGCGCTGATACAAGGCAGGATGGATCCATGCTTTCATGTTTATGCCAAATTCTGACCCTATCCTCCTGAATGTTGCAGCAGAAATTGACTTGTCAGACCGGGCAATGTTTTTCCAATTTTCTATTGTCCAACTTTGGGAGTTTGTGTGAGTTGTTGTATCCTTGGTTTCCTGTTCTTAGCTGGCAGGAGTGGCAGCCGGTGGGGTTTTCTGCTTTAAGATTCAATGTGTTGTGCATTCAGAGATGGTATTCTGTATACCTTGGTTGTAACAAGTGGTTATTTGTGTTACTGTTGTCAATCATCATCTCTAATTAGTCTGCCCATTCTCCTATGACATCAACAAGGCATTTTTCATCCACACAACTGCCGCTGGATATTTTCTCTTTCGGACCGTTCTCTGTAAACCCTAGAGCTGGTTGTGCGTGAAAATCCCGGTAGATCAGCAGATTTTTGAAGTACTCAGACCAGCCCATCTGGCATCAATAACCTTGCCATGTTCAAAGTCGCCTAAATCCCCTTTCTTCCCCATTCAGATTTTTCGGTTTGAACTTTAAGTTGTCTTCACCACGTCCTAGATGTCAAAATGCATTGTGTTGCTGCCGTGTGATTGACTGATTAGCAATTTGTGTTACCAAGCAATTGAACAGGTGTACCTAATAGTGGCCATAATTTAACTGGGTACAGAGTTCAGACTGGGAGATGAAAAAGCAGCACAAGGAGCCAATCGGTTGTGCTGCAGTGCAAGGAGCATGCTCCTAGGAGTAGAGTGGCAAAGAGGTGAGCCACATCAGTTTTCTGCTTCTCCTTTCACTGTTCAGTCCCAGGCATGTAAGTGTTGATTTTCAGCAGAGAAAAACAGGCCTTCATCCCTGCCAGACAGGGCTGTGCTGTGTGTAAAATATCAATACTGGATGGATAAGATACCATTCCCTTATGTATTCCTTGTTTTCCTGGAGCTCGGCATTAAAACCTCTGGGTTTTCAAGTCATCTGGGTTCCATGTATGTAATTTCCCTTCATTTACTGTCCTGTAAATACAAACGTAAGAGGAAATCTCTACAATTTGAAGGATATCCCCCTCTTACACAATTGTCAAGTTTCCCTATTTTAAGATTCCCTTCAATTCCTGTTCTAGTGCCAACTTTTAAAATTTTGTGTTTTTCTAATCCTGGTAACAGAGATTTTAGGACAAATGGAGGTTGAATCCCAGTTAAAGCGGAGCTCCACCGTAAAAATATTAAAAGCCAGCAGCTACAAATACTGCAGCTGCTGACTTTTAATGGACACTTACCTGTCCTGGGTGCCCGCAATGTCGGCAGCAGATGACGAGCAATCGCTCGTCTCTTGGCTGCCCCCCCCACCATCCTCTGTCAGGGAATTGGGAAGTGAAGCAATGCAGCTTCACTGCCCAGTTCCCTACTGCTAATGCGCGAGTCGCGCTGCTCGTCTTCACTGGTCCCTGTTGTGTTCTGATGATTGTTACACTCACCCCCCCTGTTCTGGGAATCTGTGGCTAGCTATGCCTGGAAGTGGGTGCAGATACCTGTATTTAGGGTGGAGCTCTGCTTTAAGGCACAAACGGAGAGGTTCTAACCTTTCACCACTTCTATGCTAAAGTAAAGAAAAAAATTGCATGGCATATGGCAAGTTTTTATTACATTAACACACATTGATAGGATAAATCTGACCCTATTCCTGTGTGTGTATAAGTCTTTTAATTTCTTACCCTCGCCTGTATATAATACGTATGCTGTGTTTATTTTATTTTTATTTGAGGCAATTCATATATAAATTTAATGGACCACTTATATTTTGGCATCAAGCTAGTATTATTCTTATACATGGTTTATATAGCGCCGACATTTTGCGCAATGCTTTACAACACGAGGGCAGACACTATAGTACAATACATTTTAATACAGGAGGAATTGGAGGGCCCTGCTCCCCAGAGCTTACGATCTTAGAAGAGGGATCAACAACCTGTAGATTGTGATCTACCAGTAGTTCGAGGCTGGGTGACCGATCGCTGTCTGGGCTTGCTGACCCTATATTCCAGAGCATCAGAGGGACTAGTTGTAAAGTTGGACCTGTAGTAGGAAGCAAGTCCTGTGCCATGTTGAGGAATACCAACTGAACCCCCCACTTATCCCAGCTAGCAGTCTCCAGAGTGGTGCCAGTAGCAGGAAAGATCTTTAGCTCAGTGTGAAGCATAATGGTGTAGGGTTGCTTTCACACTGATGTGCTCCTTTTTACCCACATCGCGGGTGCAGTGCAGTGTACCTGCAGGTTTGCTGCATTTAGCCATAGACTTCTATTAGATCCTGTGGGTTTGGTGCACTTTCTGAAAGTGGTTTAGAGGCACTGCTGCTCCTTTCAAAAAGTGTTCCCAGTGTGTTTGACATCATTGCTTTTAAATCATGTCTTGAGTAGGTAGCATACTTATCACCACCTCGCTAACTAATTTAAACAAATGATTGCAAATCAATGCATTCGATTGCCACACGGTAGTATGGCGATTAGAGGTTTAAATTATGTGTGAGGAGGCGACACTGTACCCGGTGATCTTTGAAGTCTTCCATGTTGTTCAGGTAGATCTCCAACCCTTTAGGTGTGCCTACCCATTATCTAGGACAGTGATTCTCAACCAGGGTTCCTCCAGAGGTTGCTAGGGATTCCTTCAGCATTGGGCAATTTCTGCCTCTTGGATAAGTTCCCACTCACGCCATTGATCTTTTTAGCTAAGGACCATTCTTCCCAATGACCACAAGTGTAAGGACCATTATTCCCACTGACCATCACACTAATGTATCAGGAGTTGTAGATTTCAAATTTTTAGCAGGGGTTCCCCGAGACCAGAGAACTATTTCAAGGGTTCCTCTGTGTTGAAAAAAGGCTGATCTAGGAGATGTCAAATCTTGAAGCGTGTTTCCACTTTTTTTTTGCAGCTAAATTCATATAACCTCTACCTATTGTTTTATATAGCATATTTATTTATTTTTAAATTCTAGCAAGGAGAAATCCTACTAGTTCTTTGTATATGGGGGGGGACTGTGTTTCCATAATTAACCCTGTGTGTGTGTGTGTATATGTGTATATATATGTATATATATATATAATATATATATATATATATATATATATATATATATATATATATACAATTAATATTATTAATAATATTGTTATTATTTTGGAATGAAGTTTACTCAACAAAAAACACATTCATTGCTAGAAATTCATTCATTTGCGGAAAAAAAACTTTCATCCTGCTCCTTTAAATTTTCTCGTCACTGCAGTCAAAAATATTGATTTGACACACTAATAAGAAAAACTTACACATGTTCTTACAACAACAAAAGTTGAACAAAAATTTTACTAGTGTATATAAAGCTTTAAACTAGATTTTAAAACAGTCCTTTACAAAGGACTCAATATTTACAAGCTTTGCCGTTGTATGTTAATGAGAGGGCACTCTCCTTGTCCTGCTGGTCATACATGGGTTGAAACTAAGGTGGATCAGCAGAGACCAGCCAAATTTTGTCCATGTATGGCTGTCCTCGTTCGACTGAAGTTGATCATAAACATTGGAAAACTTTTGTTCGTCAGTATCTATAGTCCTGATCAGTGTATCCTGACAGCTGAGGAGTACCACTGTCAGAATTGCAATGTCACAGTGGGGGGTATTCGTCTATTCACCTTGCTTGTGTGACTGGAGAAACAAACCCGTTAGATTTTTTATTTTTTTTTGATCAGACTGTCTGGGAAAAAAAAAAGTGAGTTATCTATGGCCAGCATAAACATATCTATTGGTACATATCCCAGGTAACTTTCTGAAACATGCTTGCAGTCATAAGAGAAGGGATATGGGGCATCTAGCTCCTGTGTGTGCAGCCTTTGCATTTAGTGGGCCCAGGAGGCACAAGTCCAGCTTCATTGGTAATCTTGTTTATGGCCCTTTGCATTCAGTTCCACTGATTGCTGTACGGGTTTGCTTCCCGGTTGCACTAAAACAACGAGATTGCCCATACAGGAGATGGATGCCCTCTGTGTAAAGCGTCCTAAAAGATAAGAATTTTTTTCCTTTAACCACTTGCCGACCGCCGCACGACGATGTACGTCGACAGAATGGCACGGGCAGGCATATGGGCGTACATGTACGTCCCTGCCTTCCCGCGGGTGGGGGGCCCGATCGGGCCCCCCCCCGGTGCCAGCGGCGGTCGGTTTTCGTTCAGAAGCGATCCGGGATGAGGGGGCGGCCATTCATTCATGGCCACCCCCTCTCGATCGCTCCTGACGAATGGAAGTGAGGCGTGACATCACTTCCTCTCCTGTAATGTAAACACAGGAGAGGAAGTGATGTAATCTCTCCTCCGTGTCGGTATTTTTCGTTCCGGCACCGAGGAGAGAGGATCGGTGAGTTGCACCAACACGACACTTCACAGTAGAACATGCCAGGCACACTCTCACCCCCCCTTCACCCCCCGATCACCCCCCCAATCACCCCTGCCCCCCCAGTCACAGTGACACCAATAGCATTTTTTTTTTTTTGCATTGGTGTCATTTGTGACTGTAATAACTGTTAGGGCAGTTAGGGTTAGCCCCCTTTAGTTCTAAGGTACCTCCCTAACCCCCCCAATAAAGGTTTAACCCCGTGATCACCCCCCGTCGCCAGTGTCACTAAGGCTGGGTTCACATTGCAGCGGTTTGAGAACGGATGTGATTCGCACCGCACTGCAGTGCAAATCACATCCGATCTCTGTGCGATTCGAGTTCAGCCATACAGATAGTATGGCTGAATTTGCGCCGCACCCGCCGCAAATTCGCACGGGACCCTTTTTTTGGTCCGCAGCAGAATCGGATCGCATGGGTGTTCACACCATGCGATCCGAGTTTGCAGATCGCACTGCGATATGCGAACTGATCTGGGGGTGTCATTAACATTTCACTGACACTCCCAGCAGTTCGCATAGGGCAGTGTGAACTGCCGCCGGGAGGCATGCGATGCGGGAACCCGCCGCGGATTCGTGGCGTTCCCGCATCGCTCCAGTGTGAACCCAGCCTAATAAGCGATCGTTTTTCTGATCGCTGTATTAGTGTCACAGGTGACGCTAGTTAGGCAGGTAGGTATTTAGGTTCGCCGCAGCTTTTTATAGCGCCAGGGACCCCCATATACTACCGCATAAAGCCCCCTGATTGCCCCCTAGTTAACCCTTTTACCAGTGATCACCATATAACTGTTATAGGTGACGCTGGTTGGTTAGTTATTTTTTTATAGTTTCAGGGCACCCGCCATTTATTACCTAGTCTCACTAGTGTACCCCTAAATTTAGGGGTGTCTACTTTCCAAAATGGGGTCATTTGGGGGGGGGGGGGGTTTGTGCCATCTTGGCATTTTATGGCCTTCAAAACTGTAACGCCCTTAGAAAGCCTGAAGGCGGTGCTTGGTTTTCGGGGCCCCGTACGCGGCTAGGCTCCCAAAAAGTCCCACATATGTGGTATCCCCGTACTCAGGAGAAGCAGCAGAATTTATTTTGGGGTGTCATTTCACATATGCCCATAGCATGTGTGAGCAATATATCATTTAGTGACAACTTTGTGTAAAAAAAAAATTCAATCGCTTGAGGCAAAAAAATAAAATATTCAATGGGCTCAACATGCCTCTTATCAATTTCCTTAGGGGGTCTACTTTCCAAAATGGGGTCATTTGGGGGGGTTTTGTACTGCCCTGCCATTTTAGCACCTCAAGAAATGAGATAGGCAGTCGTAAACTAAAAGCTGCGTAAATTCCAGAAAACGTACCTTAGTTTGTAGATGTGAAAACTTTTGCGCAAACCAATAAATATACAGTTATTGACTTTTTTTTTTTACCAAAGACATGTGGCTGAATACATTTTGGCCTAAATGTATGACTAAAATTGAGTTTATTGGATTTTTCTAATAACAAAAAGTAGAAAATATCATTTTTTTTCAAAATTTGCGGTCTTTTTACGTTTATATCGCAAAAAATAAAAATTGCAGAGGCAATCAAATACCATCAAAAGAAAGCTCTATTTGTGGGAAGAAAAGGACGCAAATTTTGTTTGGGTACAACATTGCATGACCGCGCAATTACCAGTTAAAGCAGCGCAGTGCCAAATTGTAAAAAGACCTCTGGTCATTGACCAGCAAAATGGTCCGGTCTGAAAGTGGTTAAAAAAAAATAAAAAAATATAGGTATGCTGTGTGAATGGGAAACATAACAAACGTATAGTATACGTTTATTTGAAAATCTGACTGAAACTAAATCCACTTTAGGAGCTCACACTGCTCCAACTCGTGTGTGTGTGTGTGTGTGTGTGTGTGTGTGTGTGTTAGTGTTATGCCATGCATTGCATTTGGGCAGCCTAATCATTTGGGTGGGTTGGTAATGCATTAAATCGGACCACAAATCTATTATGCAACGTACCCTGCAGCGCATTTGTGTTGAAGTGTGTTAGAGTGACCTTGAAAATGAATGACACTGGAGAAGTGTAAATGGATCCCCTTGCAGAGCAAAAGGCCAACACTTTGCATGGCTGCTTGCTGTCAGTGGTAAAATGCAGTGACACAGGTTTCAGTGATGTAAAAAATGAGACAAAGAAAGATAAATAATTTCAGAACTTTTTCCACCTTCAATGTGACCTATAAACTTTACAATTCAATTGAAAAACAAATTGAAATCTTTTAGGGGGGTAGTAAAAATAAAATGTTATTGCATAAGTGTGCACACCCTCTTATAAGTGGGGATGTAGCTGTGCTCAGAATTAAGCAATCGCATTCAAACTCCTGTTAAATAGGAGTCAGTACACACCTGCCGTTATTTAAAGTGCCTCTGATTAACCCAAGATAAAGTTCAGATGTTCTAGTAGGTCTTTCCTGACCTTTAAGTCGCATCCTACAGCAAAAGCCATGGTCTGCAAGAGCTTCCAAAGCATTAGAGGGATATCATTGTTAAAAGTTATTAGGAGAAGGGTAAAAAAATAATTTCCAAGGCATTAGATCTACTAGGGAACATAGTGAAGACCGTTATCAAGTGGAGAAAATATGGCACAACAGTGAACTGGAAAACAAGAACTGCACTTCCCTCCAAAATTGATGAAAAGACAAGAAGAACACTGGTCAGGGAGGCTGCCAAGAGGCCTACAGCAACATTAAAGGAGCTGCAGGAATAGCTGACAATTATTGGCTGTGTGGTAGATTTGCCAACATCTCCCGTATTGTTAATGTCTGGCTATGGGGTTGAGTGGCAAGAAGGAAGCCTTTTCTTATGGGAAAAAAAAAATCCAAGCCCTGCTAAAGTTTGCAAAAATGCATCTAAAGTCTCCCAAAAGCATGTGAGAGAATGTGTTCTGGTCTTGTGAAACCTAGTTGAACCTTTTTGGCCATAATTCCAAAAGATATGTTTGGCGAAGAAACACTGCACATCACTAAAGGAACACCATACACACAGTGAAGTTTGGTGGTGGCAGCATCATGCTTTGGGGCTATTTTTCATTAGCTGGAACAGGGGCCTTAGCCAAGGTAGAGGGAATTATGAACAGTTCCAAATACCAGTCAATATTGCCACAGAACCTTCAGGCTTCTGCTAGAAAGCTGAACATGAAGAGGAACTTCATTTTTCAGCGTAAGGACCCAAAGCATACATCCAAATCAACAAAGGAATGGCTTCACCAGAAGATTACATTTTGGAATGGCCCAGCCAGAGCCCAGACTCGAGTCTGATTGAAAATCTGTGGGGTGATCTGAAGAGGGCTGTGCACAGGAAATGCCCTCGCAATCTGACAGATGTGAAGCATTTTTGCAATATTGCCGAGTCAAGATGTGCCATGTTATTGACTCATTCCCAAAAAGACTGAGTGCTGTAATAAAATCAAAGGTGTTTCAACAAAGTATTAGTTTAAGGGTGTGCACACTTACGCAACCATATTTTAGTATTTTGTTTTGCTTCCCTCCACCTAAAAGATTTCAGCTTGTTGTTTAACTGAGTTGTACAGTTTATAGGTCACATTAAAGGGGGAATAGGTTCTGGAATGATTTATCTTCGTCTAATTTTTTTATTTCTTTTTTTACATCACAGAAACCTGACATTTTAACAGGGGACTTTTTATATCCACTGTGTATATATACACTATACAGCGGGTAAAATTATGTATAAAGTATTGAACATGTCACCATTTGTCTTGATAAATATATTTTATAAAAGTTCTATTGACATGAAATGTTCACTGCATGTCAGTAACAACCCATGCGATCCATTGAGAGTTGCTTTGTGTTTGGGATCATTGTCTACCCTCGTTTCAGCTTCATCAATCCTGGTAGATGGCAGCAGATTTTTATCAAGAATGTCTTGGTACATTTTTCCATTCATCCTTTCTTCAGTGACATGAAGTTTGCCAGTACTGTATGCTGAAACACAGCCCCACACCATGATGATCCCACCTCCAAACTGCACTGTTGGTATGGTGTTTTTGGGGTGATGTACAGTGCCATTTGACCTCCAAACATGGTGTGTATTTTGGCATCCAAAGAGTTCAATTTTGGTCTCCTCTGACTAGACTATATTCTCCCAATATTTCACAGGCTTGTCTAAATGTTGTGCAGCAAACGTTAGCCCAGGTTCACACTGACTGCAGGTTAGAAATTGTGTTCAGCTGAACCCGCACAATTTCATACCCGCATGTCAGTCCAACTTCAGGAACAATTTCAGAGACATCTGTGCAGGTTCATTAATAGATGTCTATTGAAATTGCCCCTAGAGTCGCCATAAGTAGTGCAGGAACTACTCTTAGGAATCTGTCGGCGTTGCACCGATTCAGATGGTGCTATAGGCGCAGATTTGACATGGAAAATCACCCCAATGTGAATGTGGGCTTAAACGAGCTTCAACATGCTTTTTTCTTAAGAATTGGAGTCTTGCGTGCTGAGTGTGCACACAGGCCATGGCAGTTGAGTGCAATACTTTTATTTAAAATAAATAAAAATAAATACATTTGCTAATTCCAGGTCTTTCTGACGATCTCCACAAGTGGTCCTTGGCTCTTGGACAACTCTTCTGATAATTCTTTTCACTCTGTCAGAAATCTTGTGAGGAGCACCTGGTCATGGCCAGTTTATTGTAAAATTATGTTCTTGCCACTTCTGGATTATGGCCCCAACAGTGCTCACTAGAACATTTAGAAGTTTAGAAATCCTTCTGTAACCAATGCCATTAGTATGTTTTGCAACAAGGCTGAAAGGTCTTGAGAGAGCTCTTTGCCTTTACCCATTTATAAGAGGTTTCTTGTGTGACACCTTGGTAATGAGACATCTTTTTATAAGCTATCAGTTGAGACTGAACCAGTTGATATTAATTTGCACTGACAATGGGCATGGCTGCTTTCTAATTACTGATTTCAGCTGGTGTCTTGACGTTCTATGCTTTTTTGCTTCTCCCTTTATTTAATACTTTTTTTTTTACCCTGAGTCATTCAACTTTATTACACATAACTTTAATTTCAGAACTTATTTGTTTTGGATTCTTTGTACGTATGGATTGCATATCGGACTGACGTGGTGAAAATTTGTTCTCAATAGTGCCTTTAGAAATATCTTTACCTAGAAAAATGGTTATCTGTTTGTATATGTGGAACATATACTATAATAAAAAATATTTGTGTGTGTGTATACAGTGCCTTGCGAAAGTATTCGGCCCCCTTGAACTTTTCAACCTTTTGCCACATTTCAGGCTTCAAACATAAAGATATAACATTTTAATTTTTTGTGAAGAATCACCAACAAGTGGGACACAATTGTGAAGTGGAACGAAATCTATTGGATTTTTGAAACTTTTTTAGCAAATAAAAAACTGAAAAGTGGTGCGTGCAAAATTATTCAGCCCCTTTACTTTCAGTGCAGCAAACTCACTCCGCAAGTTCAGCGAGGATCTCTGAATGATCCAGTGTTGTCCTAAATGACTGATGGTGATAAATAGAATCCACCTGTGTGTAATCAAGTCTCTGTATAAATGCACCTGCTCTGTGATAGTCTCAGGGTTCTGTTGAAAGCGCAGAGAGCATCATGAAGACCAAGGAACACACCAGGCAGGTCCGTAATACTGTTATGGAGAAGTTTTAAGCCGGATTTGGATACAAAAAGATTTCCCAAGCTTTAAACATCCCAATGAGCACTGTGCAAGTGATCATTTTGAAATGGAAGGAGTATCAGACCACTGCAAATCTACCAAGACCTGGCTGTCCCTCTAAACATTTTCAGCTCAGACAAGGAGAAGACTGATCAGAGATGCAGCCAAGAGGCCCATGATCACTCTGGATGAACTGCAGAGAACTACAGCTGAGATGGGAGAGTCTGTCCATAGGATAACAATCAGTCGTACATTGCACAAATCTGGCCTTTATGGAAGAGTGGCAAGAAGAAAGCCATTTCTCAAAGATATCCATAAAAAGTCTCATCTAAAGTTTGCCACAAGCCACCTGGGAGACACACCAAACATGTGGAAGAAGGTGCTCTGGTCAGATGAAACCAAAATCGAACTTTTTTCCCACAATGCAAAACGATATGTTTGCCGTAAAAGCAACACAGCTCATCACCCTCAACACACCATCCCCACTGTCAAACATGGTGGTGGCAGCATCATGGTTTGGGCCTGCTTTTCTTCAGCAGGGACAGGGAAGATGGTTAAAATTGAAGGGAAGATGGATGCAGCCAAATACAGGACCATTCTGGATGAAAACCTATTGGAGTCTGCAAAAGACCTGAAACTGGGATGGAGATTTATCTTCCAACAAGACAATGATCCCAAACATACAGCAAAATCTACAAAGGAATGGTTCACAAATAAACGTATCCAGGTGTTAGAATGGCCAAGTCAAAGTCCAGACCTGAATCCAATCGAGAATCTGTGGAAAGAGCTGAAAACTGCTGTTCACAAACGCTCTCCATCCAACCTCACTGAGCTTGAGCTGTTTTGCAAGGAAGAATGGGCAAGAATTTCAGTCTCTCGATGTGCAAAACTGATAGAGACATACCCCAAGTGACTTGCAGCTGTAATCGCAGCAAAAGGTGGCTCTACAAAGTATTAACAAGTATTTCAGTTTTTTATTTGCTAAAAAAAGTTTAAAATATCCAATAGATTTCGTTCCACTTCACAATGGTGTCCCACTTGTTAGTGATTCTTCACAAAAAATAAAAATGTTATATCTTTATGTTTGAAGCCTGAAATGTGGCAAAAGGTTGAAAAGTTCAAGGGGGCCGAATACTTTCGCAAGGCACTGTGTGTGTGTATATGTGTGATATATGATATTATACAGATCAGTAGCATTCACTGATTTTCATCTGTAACCCCTTTCTTCCATGTTATGCATAATGAATTTCATCAAACAATGTAGTACATTGTTTAATAAGCACACCTCAAAATCAACATCGAAACAGTTTAGATGCCTGATTTGTCAGAAGATTTTGTGTAAAATTGGCTTTTATTCCAAGTCATCAACTTCTCCTAAAGCTTGATACCCTTGGGCCGTTAATTGGTGTGACACGTGACAGTAAATATTACTGTAGAGTACGCTTGGCAGGCCACCTTAAACAATGAAACATGAAAGGCAAATGGTTTTCTGTGTGTATCTGTCGTTAATACTCTTTATCTGCAGTCACATTTCACAGTGTGGGTTGAACAAACCAATGCAGGCTTCCTGTTTCACTTGCATATCTATGACCTCATCTCTAGAATATGATATTATACATGGAGCTTAAGGTTACTATGAATGGTGTCTTATATTGGAGGGAAAAAATACGTCCTGTAGTGCTAAACTATGTGAACCCTATTGTTTTCCAATGCAGTCCCCATACAATTTTTGTTGACAGTTTTGTAGATTTAAAGACCCGCTCTGCCCAAAAACAGCAGCGGGTAAAAGTCTAGTCACTAGCCCATTCTAAGGGCCCATTCACACCCATTTTAATGCATTTTAACTTCATAGAGTCCAAAATCCAAGGTTATCTTATGGGCATAGTTCACATCATCAGTGCAGCGAAAGTACAGCATGTTGCAATTTTCCTGCAATGCAAAAATGCATGCAAACACTCCAACGCATCACAGTGCATGTAAAAGCCCACAGAAAGAAGGAAGTGACCTTGCATGCCAGATAGAGATGGGAAAAAAGTTTGTCCGCTGCTTGTAAATGTGCATAAAAAAAGCACCCGAACTGTATGCAAATGAGCATGAAAAATAACGCAGCAGACGTACAATTTCTGGTGTGGATGGGTCCTAAAGGCTTGGTTACAAGTGTGGTTGGGGGGGATAGTAAAACCAAACAGCTGACCTGTGGGTTTTGCCAGTCCCCAACAGCTCCCCCTCTAGCTGCAGTGGCTTGGGTCGTATACATGCTGTGGCCACCGTTTTCATATGCGGGACTTGCATATGCGTTCGCTTCTGTGTACGAGCTCACGGGGACAGGGGCACTTTACTTTTAATTTAATTTTTATTTTTTTTAGTTTGACACTTAAAAAAAAAAAAATAAAAAAAAAATTTATGACTTTTTTATTCCTATTACAAGAATGTAAACATCCCTTGTAATAGGAATATGGCACGATCGGACATATTTACAGTGAGATATGGGGTCAATAAGACCCCATAACTCACTTCTAGGCTGGGAAGAATAAAAAAACAAAAAAAAACAATCCTGGCTTCCTAGCCAGATCGGCGCCGTTAATTGACGTGACGTCATAACATCGTGCCCGGCCTCCGAACGATCATAGAGACTCCGGGGATGATCTGGTCCGCCGGAAATCTCTATGGTAAGGTGCGGGGCCAGCGAATCGGTACAAGCGCGGGAGGGGGGGTCCCCTCCCGCCGCCCGTAAGAATGATCAAGCGGCGGAACAGCCGCTATGATCATTCTTATGGTGCAGGGAATCGCCGGCTGAAAACGCCGATATCTGAATGATGTCTGTGGCCTCAGGCATCATTCAGATATAACCACCGAAAGCCCATGACGTCAATAGACGTAGTATGGGCGCCAAGTGGTTAAGAGTAAGATGGCAAGTGGCCATTTTACTGCGGCAGGTTGGCTCGGCTGGGCAAATTGCCGTTATCTTGCGTCGCTTCCCATTGGGACCACTAGAGAGCGTACAGCACTGGAGCTGATGCGAGTGCCCGGCGGGCGCGATAACCGGGCACCCACGATCGATCATGATAGAGTGAGAATCGCTGTGTGTGTAAATGCACAGAACCCGATTTTTTTATTTATTTTTTCTTCAGGGGAGAAGACTGTGTGTTCATACATATGAACAGTGATCTGTCATCTCCCCTGGTAAGTCCCATCCCCCCTTAAGATTGCCCCTAGTGTTAACCCCTTCCCTGCCAGTGACATTTATAAAGTAATCGGCACATTTTTATAGCACTGATCGCTGTATAATTGTCAATGGTCCTAAAAAATGCGTAGTGTCTAATTAGTCCGCCGCAGTATTGCAGTCCTGATAAAATCGCAGATCGCTGCCATTACTAGTTTAAATTTTTTTTTTATAAAAATGCCAAATCTGTCCCTTATTTTGTAGATGCTATAAGTTTTGTGCAAACCTATATATTTACCAAAAATATGTAGAAGAATATATATTGGCATAGACTAAGGGAAAAATGTTTTAGTGTTTTTTTTTTTTTAAATTGGGATATTTATAGCGCAAAATTTTGTTTGGGTACAGCGCCTCACCACTGAGCAACTGTCAGTTAAAGCGACGCAGTGCCGTATCATAAGAAATGGCCTGGTCATTGAGCAACCAAATCTTCTGGGGCCGAAGTGGTTAATCTCTGGATTGTACACAGTCACTGTAAAGATCTGATTCACAAAAAATCTGCCTATTCCCTGTAGTGCATGTCCTCACGATGACTCTATTTTGCCGCAGCTAAACAGAATGCAATTCTAGAGGTTTGGGTGTCAATCTCTGATTGTAAGATATTGGAGTTTATTCATCTCGGATCTCTTGTCATTTATTTTATCAATATCATTAGAGATTTATTTGTGTAACAAATAGCTGCTAAATTCCAGAATGCTTGGCAAGATAATTTCCTGTAGTGCACAACAAATCATGTTGCCAACCTTGTCTCTGAAGGTTAGCTATTGCCTTCAGCAAAAATCTTTACGGTTCTAATATTGATAGGCTTATATAATGGTAAAGTCCAGTTGTATATGCGTTTCCTCTCGCTTTTTTAAATGCAAGGCACCTTCTTTCTGAAATCAAAATTGCCCTTCGTTTTGTACTAATTAAAAAAAAAAAAAAAAAAAAAAAAAAAATTATATAAATATATATATTGTGTGGGGGTTTTTTTTTTTTTCTGTCTTTGTTTTAAAGTTGTATAAAGAAAAAATAGTTTAAAGTATTGTATTGCCAATAGTTTTTTTTTTTTTTTTTTCTTTTCTTTTCTTTTCTTTTCTTTTTTTTTTTAGTTTGCGATAGCGTAGGAAAGGATTAAAACTGCTGTATGTTTTTATTGGCAAAATGTTCTTTAATTTCCTGTCACAAACAGCTGTAATATTATGGACTTATATTTTTACACTACGATCCATTCACAGTGCTAGATTTAAAATGAATAAAAATAAATGATATTGCTCTATTTAATTACTTAGAACTGCTGCTTCAAAAATGTTTTTTGTTATAAGTGAACGTGTAGCTAACTTGTTTTTTTTTTTCTCCCTTTCTTTCCACATGTCTGCTCACATTGATTACCACATCTTATTGAACATCTGTGATACTGCAAATCCCTGGAATCTTTCAATGCTGGATATTGGTTATTTACAAAGTAGCTGTAAGTAGTGCTCTTTTATCCTTTCCGTTTTCTTTTTCCAGGTGATAAAATGTGAATTGTGGCATATAGGTTTTGATATTTACAGCTGAACTCGTGGCATTTAAAAAAACAAAACACTGTTCAGTCTAGTTAAATATTTAAAAAAAAATTATAAAAAAAAACCTTGACATGTACACTGGTCAAAAAAATGAAAGGAACACTTTGAAAACATATTAGATCTCAATGAGGAAAAATATCATGCTAGATCTCTGTATTGATATGGACTGGGTAATGCGTTTGGAACAAAAGGATGCAACATTGATGGAAATAAAAAATGATCAACCTACAGAGGGCTGAATTTAAAGACACTCCAAAAATAGTCATCTTTTTTTCACTAGTTTTGCATTTGGCTAGGGTCAGTGTCCCCACTGGTAGCACGAAGCGATGCCTGGACCCTATAGAGGTTGCACAGGCAGCATGGCACATCAATACGCACCATTGCCAGAAGGTTTGCTGTGTCTCCCAGTACAGTCTCAAGAGCATGGAGGAGATTCCAAGAGACGGGCAGTTACTAGTTATCAATATTACAGCTCTTGCAGTATTACAGATTCATAACCTCCAATATACTGTCATTATTGCATGAATATACACATTTTATAGTGACTAAAGCATGATTATAGTGTAAAAAGATTCCTCTTGTAATCCCAATAATACTGTGATCAGAAAACTCAGAGCTGGACAGGGCTGTAGAAGGTCCTTAACCACTTGGGACCCGCGCTATTGCAAAATGACGGCAATAGCGCGGACCCACATTTTCGGGACTACGTCTATTGACGTAGTCCCGGTTACGAGCGGCCTGCGCGCCCCCTGAGGGGCGCGCGCGGCGCGCTCTGTGATCGGCGAGTCCGTGAGACTCGCCTGATCACCGATCCGTGTAAGGGGTCGATCCCGACCCCTTATCACGTGATCAGCTGTCAGCCAATGACAGCTGATCATGTGATAAAACGGAGCCGGTAATCGGCTAGTATTCCTCCTCGCGCTGACAGCGCGAGGAGAAAAAAAAAAAGCCGATCGCCGGCGGCCGTGTTCGGGACATCAGTCCCGATCACGGCCAGCAATTTAAAAGGACACCTGCCCCCTGCCAGTGCCCACCTGCCACCCGCAGTGCCATCCTGAATAAAGTAAGTGCCCCCCTGTCAGTGCCACCCAGCAGTGCCCACAGTGCCACCCAGCAGTGCCCACAGTGCCACCCAGCAGTGCCCACAGTGCCACCCACAGTGCCACCCAGCAGTGCCACCCACAGTGCCACCCAAAATCTGCCTCAGGTGCTGCACCCCAGTGCCGCCCATCAGTGCCCAGCAGTGCCGCCCATCAGTGCCCAGCAGTGCCACCTATCAGAGCCACCTATCAGTGCCACCTATCAGTGCCCATCAGTCCCATCTATCTGTGGTACCTATCAGTGCCCATCCGTGCCACCCATCCGTGCCACTTATCCGTGCCACCCATCCGTGCCATCTTATCTGTGCCCATCTTTGCCCATCAGTGCCGCCTTATCTGTGCCCATCGGTGCCGCCTTATCTGTGCCTATTAGTGCCGCCTTAACTATGCCTATCAGTGCCCACCAGTGCAGCCTATCAGTGCCCACCAATGCAGCCCATCAGTGCCCACCAATGCAGCCCATCAGTGCCCACCAATGCAGCCCATCAGTGCCGCCTAATCAGCGCACTTCAATGAAGGAGAAAAATGACCCGTTTGCAAAATTTTATAACAAACTATTAAAACATGATTTTTTTTTTTTTTTTTTTGCATCTTTTTTTGTTTGTTTAGCAAAAAATAAAACTCCGAGCTGTAACTAAATACCACCAAAAGAAAGCTCTATTTGTAGGAAAAAAATGATAAAAATTTCATTTGGGTACAGTGTTGTATGACCGCGCAATTGTCACTCAAAGTGCATCAGCGCTGAAAGCTGAAAATTGGTCTGGGACTGAGGGGGGTTTAAGTGCCCAGTAAGCAAGTGGTTAAAGAGGAAGTAAACCCTGATGGGTTTACTTCCTCTGTTTCCCTGCAAAGGTAAAGCATAATGGGCTACTATGCATGGCATAGTAGCCCATTATGTGTCACTTAACTGACACAGGAGACAGCGATGTCACTGCTGTCCCCTCTTCCATAGAATGTCCAGCTTCTTTCTGGGTATTGTGGCTCTAGCGCTGTGATTGGCCAGAGCTGCTTCTTCCTGTAAAGTTTTTTAATGTGCTAGTATGCATCACACATTATTTTAATCTTAAAACAAAGCTGTTCCAGCGCCTGTGGGCCACACCCGGCCCGCTTGTGTGCTTTTTGTCTGGCCCGCAGCTCTCCTAGACTCTGCCAATACAGCGTTGCTGATTTGCCGCCTTTTAAAAGTGGCTGCTGTTATCGGCAGTATGTCTGGCAGGTCCTGGAAACAAAGCCGGTCCCCCACACCCTCCAATGCTGCTACACTGTGCTGAGGATTGGCTGCTAGTACCGCTGTTGTCCTAGCAACTAGTGACCTCATCAGTGTGGCACCTCCCGGCTTCCCATCCGCTGTTTGTATTAGGATTACTTCCGCCTGTGTAGCAGCGGTTGGGAGTCGGGAGGTCAGGTTTACTGAGGCAAGAGGCAAATGGGCAAATGGGCTTAAATGTGCTGAAGAAATGTGTGTACAGGACACTCTGCTGTAGGGGAGAAACTGATGTGGTGGGAGCGTGACTTGGGGATGTTTGGGGTAGAAGTATGGAAAATGTGCTTAACATCTACTCCGCTTATTTCAGTTTCCCCCTTTTCGCAAACTGTCCCATCTATTGCTATTGCATAGATCCTATAGAACACCAACTCCATTACATCGTTGGGGAAGAAGTCTCCCCGCTATGTTCAAAATGCAAAAGATACCGGGAATTTTATTCAAAATGTTTTGGTGATGCCCAAAACTGTTTTGCTATTGGACAGATGTTCTCGATACCATATCTTTTGTGTATATGATCGCACTCTTTGCGAAACCCTATTTGGTTAGCTGGCTGGATACACCTGGTCTGGCCCTGCCCCGATAAATACCTTAGGCTCCTACAGAAATTTCAATGACAAAGTGAAATATGGAAGTAGGTGAGAAGACAGGTGTCCTATAACAGGTCTGTCTATGCTTGCTTGGTGAGGAACATATGGGATCATATTCATGCGTCTACTTTAGAGTTTTTCTCTAAAGTGGACATGGCCCAGCTCAATTTGGAGCAAATTTTTTATGTTTTCTTTTCTACCTGTTATTGTCCCACATTGTTATGATGCTCTTAGATTTATATATGTGAGCATATCTCTTATATGGAATGATTTTGTTATTGTAAATGTAAAATAATTGTACTGCTATTTCACTGTGTACACAACTCATGTATTTTCAATAAATCTTTTCCATAATAAAGGTGTTGGCTCTAATGATGAACTTCTCTTTTGCTCCATATTTTTGTCACACGCAGTGGTTTATCAAGTGAAAAGTTACAGTAAAAAAAATGATAAAATTAGGGCTCATAAATGCAATATTGCCCATTTTTGCTCCCATTTATGGGATGAGGTTGCACCAAGTAAAACCTACAATTTAAGTCTCAAAGTGGTATGTGACCTTTTAAACGGTCACATACATCAGGGGTCTTCCAACAAAAGGCTTAGGGGCTTGGCCAGGGCATGGCTTCACGCCACTAAGAGAGCAAAAAAAAGTATGTTCCCTTAGCAGAAAGTAAAAAAACAAACGCTCTGAAAAATTTTTGTACATAGTTCAGGGAAGATTTTTTATTTATTTTTTTTTCTCCAGAAAGCTCCAATCAAACGCAAACCAGAAGGTTTTTTTTTTTTCCCCTGCCTCTAAAGCCTCATGCACACGAGACGCAGTTAAACGCGCGTTCAGATGCAGTTGGACAGTTTTTTCAACTGCACCTGAACTCATTCAATGTTATCCTATGTGTCCATGCACACAGTCTCGTTTTTTTCCGTTTATATGCAGTTGCGTTTAATCTCGTTTTTCCAGAAGCAAAAAAATGCGTTCAGAAACAAAAATTTCTGCGTTTCAGACGCAAAACGCGGTAAAACGCGGCAAAACACCGCTACCGCGTTTAGCCGCGTTTGCGTTTATATGCGTTTTTAAAGGTGACCTTTTTTTTTACATTAAAAATCTCAAAAATGATTGCAAATGATGAAAAACCATTAGAAAAATATTTTAAACAATTGCAATTGCAAGTGGACAATCCACAACTTGTGGCAAGTGACATGGCAAGTGATGTGGCAAGTGGACAATCCACAACTTGTGGCAAGTGACGTGGCAGAAGAAGTGGCAAGTGACGTGGAAAGTGGACAATAGACAACTTGTGGCAGGTGACGTGGCAAGTGACCTGGCAGGTGACGCGGCAAGTGACTTGGCAGGTGACGTGGCAAGTGGAAAATCAACAACTTGTGGCAGGTGACTGGCATGTGACGTGGCAAGTGGACAATCCATAACTTGTGGCAGGTGACGTGGCAAGTGGACAATCCACTTGTGGCAGGGGATGTGGCAAGTGACGTGGCAAGTGGACAATCCACTTGTGGCAGGTGATGTGGCAAGTGACGTGGCAAGTGGACAATCCACAACTTGTGGCAGGTGATGGGGCAAGTGATGTGGCAAGTGGACAATCCACTTGTGGCAGGGGATGTGGCAAGTGACGTGGCGAGTGGACAATCCACAACTTGTGTCAGGTGACGTGGCAAGTGGACAATCCACAACTTGTGGCAGGTGATGTGGCAAGTGGACAATCCACTTGTGGCAGGGGACGTGGCAAGGGACGTGGCAAGTGGACAATCCACAACTTGTGGCAGGTGATGTGGCTGGTGACGTGGCAAGTGGACAATCCACATCTTGTGGCAGGTGACGTGGCAGGTGACGTGGAAAGTGGTGTGGCAAGTGGACAATCCACAACTTGTGGCAGATGGCATGGCAGGTGACGTGGAAAGTGGACAATCCACATCTTGTGGCAAGTGACGTGGCAGGTGATGTGGCAAGTGACGTGGCAAGTGGACAATCCACAACTTGTGGCAGATGATGTGACTGGTGACGTGGCAAGTGGACAATCCACAGCTTGTGGCAGGTGGCATGGCAGATGACGTGGAAAGTGGACAATTCACATCTCGTGGCAAGTGACGTGGCAGGTGATGTGGCAAGTGATGTGGCAGGTGATGTGACAAGTGGACAATCCACATCTTGTAGCAAGTGATGTGGCAGCTGACGTGGCAGGTGACGTGGCAAGTGACATGGCAAGTGGACAATCCACATCTTGTGGCAAGTGACGTGGCAGCTGACGTGGCAAGTGACGTGGCAGGTGACGTGGCAAGTGACATGGCAAGTGGGCAATCCACATCTCGTGGCAAGTGACGTGGCAGGTGATGTGGCAAGTGATGTGGCAAGTGACGTGGCAAGTGGACAATCCAAAACTTGTGGCAGGTGACGTGGCAAGTGACGTGGCAGGTGACGTGGCAAGTGATGTGGCAAGTGGACAATCCACAGCTTGTGGCAAGTGACGTGGCAAGTGGACAATCCACAACTTGTGGCAGGTGACGTGGCAAGTGAACAATCCACAACTTGTGGCAGGTGATGTGGCAAGTGACGTGGCAGGTGAAGTGGCAAGTGACGCGGCAAGTAGACAATCCACAACTTGTGGCAGGTGATGTGGCAAGTCACGTGGCAAGTGGACAATCCACAACTTGTGGCAGGTGATGTGGCTGGTGACGTGGCAAGTGGACAATCCACAGCTTGTGGCAGGTGGCATGGCAGATGACGTGGAAAGTGGACAATCCACATCTCGTGGCAAGTGACGTGGCAGCTGACGTGGCAAGTGGACAATCCAAAACTTGTGGCAGGTGACGTGGCAAGTGACGTGGCAGGTGACGTGGCAAGTGATGTGGCAAGTGGACAATCCACAGCTTGTGGCAAGTGACGTGGCAAGTGGACAATCCACAGCTTGTGGCAAGTGACGTGGCAAGTGGACAATCCACAACTTGTGGCAGGTGACGTGGCAAGTGAACAATCCACAACTTGTGGCAGGTGACGTGGCAAGTGGACAATCCACAACTTGTGGCAGGTGATGTGGCAAGTGATGTGGCAAGTGGACAATCCACAGCTTGTGGCAAGTGACGTGGCAAGTGGACAATCCACAACTTGTGGCAGGTGACGTGGCAAGTGGACAATCCACAACTTGTGGCAGGTGATGTGGCAAGTGATGTGGCAAGTGGACAATCCACTTGTGGCAGGTGACGTGGCAGGGGACGTGGCAAGGGACGTGGCAAGTGGACAATCCACAACTTGTGGCAGGTGATGTGACTGGTGACGTGGCAAGTGGACAATTCACATCTCGTGGCAAGTGACGTGGCAGGTGATGTGGCAAGTGACGTGGCAAGTGGACAATCCACAATTTGTGGCAGGTGACGTGGCAGGTGATGTGGCAAGTGGACAATCCCCAACTTGTGGCAAGTGACGTGGCAAGTGGACAATCCACAACTTGTGGCAGGTGCCGTGGCAAGTGACACGGCAAATGCAAGTGTACAACTGCTCTCTATGCTGCTGCTGCTCACTCTGATCAAAATAGCAGAAATAGTTAAAAAAAATTCTTTGAGAGCTTGGGGAGGGTCTACATGATGTTATCTTTATAAACGCGTTTAAACACGTCTAAACGCGGCATGCAAACGCGGCAAAACGCGCGTTTCTAAACGCGCGTTTCAGCTTTTTTTTAACAGAGGTTTCATCTGCGTCTTGTGTGCATGAGGCCTAAATGTTGAGCTTAAAGCGCGAGTCCACCGGGACTCCGCGGTTTTTTTTTTTTTTTTTTAAAAGCCAGCAGCTACAAATACTGCAGCTGCTGACTTTTAAATAGTGACACTTACCTGTCCAGCGCGCCCGCGATGTCGGCACCCGAAGCCGATCGCTCGCTCGTCTGGCGGGTGCTGCCGCCGCCATCTTCGGTATGGGAATCAGGAAATGGAGCCTTTCGGCTTCATTTCCCGGTTCCCTACTGCGCATGCGCGAGCCGCGCGGCGCAATCCGGACGGTCCCCGCTGCCTTGGGGAGCGTGTGTTTCCCAGCAGGCAGCGGGGCACTTGCTGAAGGGGGTGGGCGCTTGCGGAAAGGGGCGTAACGTACGCCCCTTTCCGCAGAGAGCTAGCCCGGAAGTGGGTGCAGTTACCTGGATTATCCAGGTAACTGCACCCCCCTCCCCCCTGAAAGGTGCCGATTGTGGCGCCGGAGGGGGGGGGGATTCCGATGAGCGGAGGTCCATTTTAGGGTGGACCTCCGCTTTAAAGTATGCCTGTAATTGTCCTAATGTGCATGGATACATAGGATAGCGTTGAGCTGCTTCTACAGGCAGAACACAAAACTCCTTTAGAAGCAGCGATTTATTTTATTTATTTTGCCAGTGTAGTTGGAGCCTTCGCATCACTTTCACTGCACTGTGGTGGAGGTGTTCCTACTTTGCTGTGTATGTCTTCGCAGCACTTACTTGGGACTGAGCTATATCACTATTAATATGGGATTAATCGTGATTTGGTTTAGTGGTATTTTGATTGTTGAAAACACATAGAACACCAGATTATAGATATTATTACTTGTAGACAAAGTATTGGAGATAGCGCAGCATTTTCTTCTTTAATGTTAGGTATCTTGTTACTCGATGCAACAGCATCTTTTTATTTTTTATAATGAAGCCCTAATGCGGGGGCTTCTGATGTGATGGGGGAACCCATTTTAGACTTAGGATTATCTAAAAATGTAATTTGCAGCACTGTTTGAGAATATGCAAATAATGGCTGAGAAAGATTGACTTAGGCCTCCTACAAACCTCATCTAAAAGCCTTTCTCCCCTGGCAGGTGAAAGCAGCGTTAAAAACCTGCCTAAAACCATGGTCTGGTGCATCAAGTTCGTTAATTTCATTGACCCGAGCATTACTTTATTTTGAATATTGAAATGAATGAACTTTTAAGCGCTAACCATGCCTAGCACTTAAGCACCTTTTACATTCAATTGGGCATGTTGGGCTTTTTTTTTTTTTTTTTTTTTTTAAGTGCTCCTTCGCAGGTTTGTTTATGAAGAACGAAGCAGTGCTCGTTAACGCTCATATAGCATTTGTGAAACATTTATGATGTGTTTTTATCGTGTTTATGAAGCTTTGAAAAAGTTTCAAGAATGCTCGATTAAATGCCCATGAAAGTTTGCTTTTCTAGTGGGCAGTTCATAAGGGGGAAATGATGTAGAGGAAATGATCTACGTTGAGGTGTGGTTTGGTTGTGGTGTGATAGCAGACATTTTTCTACAGGATGGCTTTTGTATACTTTGATCTCTTTGACACTTGGTTTGGTCCAGCTCAACTTTGCTGAAACAAAAAGCTTTGCCACTGGCAATGTTCAATACCTCTGCTCCTACCTGGCACTGCCAGTATTATTGGCTGGCCTGATGCTTTTGCCTGCTCACAGAAGGAAATGCTACCACAGAGCTGCTCTGTTCAAAGAGGAAGTGTCTGAAGCTGCCCTTTTCCTTGTTCTCTATTATTGCCCAGTGCATTCTGGGGTACATGAACCTCCAATGCCCAGCTAACACTTTATAAATGCTTCACTAATATGCCATAAATGCTATTGGTGCAGTTAGAGCATTATCATTCAAATGAATGGAGATGGCTGACAAGTGACAGTAGCGCTGTGTTAAAAGTTAAGCAGTATGTCAGTCACTTCCTTTTGATTTCACATGTGATCTGTAACCACACCTAGACAGTGGGGGCTTCTGTATCCCAGAATGCACTGAAAATTGAGAGAGTAGCTCCAGTCACTATCTGGTTGTACAGAACAATTGTGTGGTAACACCATTTGTTTCTGTATGTGAGCGAAAGCATCAACCAGCCAGCAATACCGATAGTGCCAGGAAAGGAGCAGAGGCACTGAGCTTTGTCAGTGGAAAAACGTTGTCAACAAAATACCTCAACAAGTGTTGGGACATGGAAGGACAGTGTCAACATGTCACGTAGGCTGATATTAATGTATCTGCGTACTACAACCCAATTATCTTGCGCTAATGTGACGCATACGAAAAAACAAACCTCTCAACAAGTGGGTATTTATCCTTAAGCCTGGTACACACTATCCGCCTTTGAAAAACAATGGAAGGGCTTGGGAGGAGACCCTGTACTAACAATCCGATATTAGTACAGCAATTTCCTCTGCTGAGCTATTGTGTTCTGACGGGGATACACCCAGACAGCCAATGGCTGAGGGCGCAGCTCTGTCTGACTCGATTTTGTTCCTGGAGCGGGATGGAAAGTTCCATTCCCGCTGTAGAAACACAGCGCTCTATATTGTATGTAGCTGATGTTTATATACAGGTTAGAGCGTGCCCAGCAGGCACATATGTTGGTAAAGGAAATGGTTTGAAAAGTTTAAGACTGCTTTTATTGATCACCTCCAATAAATGTTGCCTGCCCATTATTTTGATTAGCTTGATTCAGTACTTAAAGCGGGAGTCTGCCGTTTTTTTTTTTTTTTTTATTTTTTTTTTTTTAAAGCCAGCAGCTACAAATACTGCAGCTGCTGACTTTTAAAATAATGACACTTACCCGCCCAGCGCGCCTGCGATGTCGGCACCCGAAGCCGATCTCTCGATCGTCTCTCGGGTGCTGCCGCTGCTGTCTTGGGTATGGGAATCAGGAAGTGGAGCCTTGCGGCTTCATTTCCCGGTTCCCTACTGCGCATGCCTGAGTCGCGCTGCGCAATAAGGATGGTCCCCGCTGTCTCTGGGATCCGTGTGTTTCCCAGCAGACAGCGGGGGACCTTCGGAAAGGGGTGTAGCTTCTGCAGATATCTATGCCGGAAGTGGGTGCAGATACATGTACTGTACAGGTACCTGCACCCCCCTCCCCCCTGAAAGGTGCCAATTGTGGCGCCGGAGGGGGGAAGCGTTCCAATGAGCTGAAGCTCCGCTTTAATTCACTGAGCAATATCTTTTGTCAACGTTTTGTGTGTTTTAATATTCTGAGACATTAAGGGCTTGTTTCAAATGTTTTGCCATCTGCAGCAGATCACCTTTCAGAGGGCATTTGACAGGCATTGAGGTGTGGTGTTGCCTCCTCACCATATGTTTTAACACTTTTTGAAAGCACCACTGCGCCACAACCACATTTCAATTGAATAGGTTGCATTCAGCGATTGGTTATTTTTTTGCTGTGCCATGATGCTGCAAAGCCTCGTGGTTCTCGTGTACATCCCTGTCTATTGCCTTTGCAGTCTTCGGTGGGGCAGTTAGGGCATGGTAAAAACATTGCGCAACTGTGTGGTTTTTACCACACCACAAGAGCAAATGAGGCTTAATTTAGCAAAAACCTTGAATTTGCCAGTTTTTTTTTTATTTGGCTTGTGCTCTTCAGTGTTCAGTGCACTAATACTACTGTTTATCAGATAAATCTGTTTGCATTTATATTCACTTAGAAATTTTATACCAAGTATTGTTTACATTTTTTTTACTATAACCTTAGCTGGCAACATTGGTGTTAATGATTTACTGTATGTACTGATTACAGCAACAGAAGAACCTTGAAGGATATGTGGGATTTGCCAATCTGCCAAATCAAGTATACAGGAAATCTGTGAAGAGAGGATTTGAATTCACGCTTATGGTAGTAGGTGAGATCACATGCTTAATATAGTATAAGTAAGATTAAGATTATTTTTTACTTATTGGCGATGTTATGTAGCAATATAAAATAGATACAAATTAAATCTGCTCCATAGTTTCATAGTTAGTGAGGTTGAATAAAGACACCAGTCCATCCAGTTCAACCTGAGTGAGTGTCTACAATTGTCCCTATCCCTGTACATTGCACACTCACATCAGTCCCTACCCTCAAGGAGCCCACAATCCAAGGTCCCCATTCATTTACTAGGGCCAATTTTGCACAGAAGCCAATTAACCTACCTGCATGTCTTTGGAGTGTGGGAGGAAACTGGAGTACCCGCAGGAAACCCACGCAGGCACAGGGAGAACATGCAAACTCCAGGCAGGTAGTGTCGTGGTTGGGATTCAAACCAGCGACCCTTCTTACTGCTAGGTGAGAGTGCTACCCACTACACCACTGTGCCGCCATAATCATTAATACATCACAGAATGCATTTTTGCAAATAGCTCAATTTGCATTACATTGTATAGCAGAGCTGGAGTGTGAGGAAGGAGCCAGTCAGATCATAAGCTGACAAGGAGCATGCTGATAGGAGGAGATGGCAACGAGTAATGAGCTTATCACTGATGCTTTTGCTTTTTCTCTGTCCAGCCACTGGGAGGTTCTGTCTGGTCTCAGAAAATGGGTTGAATGATGATGACCATCTAACTGGTAGCATCTTTATAGTGGGAAAGAAATACACTGGGTGAAATCTGTAGGTTCAAAGTGAATAATGCAAAAAAAGCAGCGTTTAACAATTTCATCTTTTAATTGGCTGTTCGTTTTTCTTTTTGGCTGAAGTTCTGCTCCTAGGTGTAAGTTTTAGTTTTTACAAATTCTAGTGATTATGAAAAAAAAAAAAAAAAAAAAAAAAAAATATATATATATATATATATATTATATATATATATATAATATATATATATATATTATAATTTATTTATTTGAAATGCCAATGGGTTTTCCTTTACTGCATACTCTTTTTTTTACCTGTTTCTACAAGATCATTGAATTTAAGCCCTGTCTAGCACTTTTTATGTTTATTAAATCAGTCCATTTATCAAATATCATAACCTTTTCTGGTTGTTTGTCATGTAAACATCTGCTTATAACAAGTGTTTATTGCATTAAAATCTATCTGCTAATAAAACTCTATACAATTTAAGTGTACCAGTAGGTATAACATGCCAGTCTATTGATTAACCTATATGTAGTGCTATCCCTGCAGAGGCTGCTGGTATTAACTAGTTCTTCCCCAAAAAATGTAGAGGTCGCCAGTCATCCAAGCAACAGTCCACTTACTCCAACTCCAAAAGAGCAGTCTAGGGGTTTTCTTTTTTAGATTTCTTTAGGAAACTTGAACATGAGAGGGGTTAGGGCATGGGATACTCCAAAACGATTAAAAAAAAACGTTAGTGGACAGTCTTCTCCTTTTGGTAAATAGAGATCAGTGTATACCAGTGATGGCGAACCTTGGCACCCCAGATGTTTTGGAACTACGCATAATGGGAAATGTAGTTCCAAAACATCTGGGGTGTCAAGGTTCACAATCACTGGTCTATACCCTCACAGCTGGAGACCATGAGGCAAGTCTCTGGTACCTGGTTATCTTGCGCTGGTGGTTTCTAGTTTACAGAACCCTAGAGTCAGATCAGCTTAGGGTCTTTACTCACAAGTCCTTGGGACAGTTTGCACCTTCCAGCTTCCTCCAGACATGGTCCAGTGAGTGAGACAGCACCTCTCCAGATCAGATCCCTTGTGGCGAGGTTCTGCAGTCAGTTTCTATCAGTCCATCCAGGCCTTTGGCTTTGACACCGCACAGGCCGCCAGAACAGCTGTACAGTCCATGGGCTGCCTTAAAGCAGCAGCCCCTCAGGCTTTGGATCCCCCCCTGGAGAGAAGGAAACCCTGCTCTTCAGTTTCTCAGACTATTTATCATCATTCCAGCTCCCTTCTGGACACTCGTCTCCAGGGATTAGCTGGAATCCTATAAATATTCAAGCTGGCTGTTTTGAATTTCCTGCCCTAAGCTGTGAAAGCTTATTCCAGAGGCAGGGGAAAGCATTTAAACTTCCAGTTTGTGAAACCCTGAACACACACCAGAATAAATGGAGCCAAAATCTAAATTTACCTAGCATCCTACGCTAGGAGGGTGCTGCATCTATACAATCTCCGTAAAACACACAGATGTATTAGCTTGTTGGCAACTCTTTGAAGGCAGTATTTAAGCATTTCTATTTTTATGAAAGAAAGAAAAAGAACTAGTTTGTTTTGTTGTGTGCACCGGATTTACCTACTGACTAAAGAAAAAGCATTGTCCTTAAGGCTTGTTTCACACTTGTGCTATGCAGGAACCCTGCAAATCCACTGCGCATTCCTGCATCACACCTGACTCGTGCGGCAGTTCACACTGCCATATGTGAACTGCTGGGAGTGTCAATACAATGTTAGTGGTAGTAAACCCTTACAAACCACTTTGACCTACAGGTAGGCCTTAATCTAGGCTTACCTGTAGGTCAAAGTGGTTTGTAAGGGTTTACAACCACTTTAACATTGTATTGACACGGTTTAGGAGATATTTACCGAAAGACAGGCACCGCTGTCTACGGCGCATGCGCCGTAGACAGCGGCACGCACTGAGCACGCCGCAGTTAACGGTGATATGCGGCGAGTGACGGCTCCCATGCGCATGCGCGGGAGTGACGTCATCGCGGCTCCGACGAATGACAGCGCAGGAGCAGCGAGACCCACCAAGAAGATGGAGGCTCCGGACTACAGGGGATAGCGGTGACTTTGCTGGCTCCTGTGTCAGGTAAGTGACACATGATCGACTACTATGCGATGCATAGTAGTCCATTATGCTTTACCTTTGCAGGGAATCAAAGAGGAAGTAAATCCATCAGGGTTTACTTCCTCTTTAAGGACACCCCCATTTCAGCTCCCATCTTACTGCGAACTGATGGTTCAGACATGAATGCCCATACCATCCAATTCTGGTGCGGACCAAAAAAGGGTCCTGTGCGAGTTTAGTCCGAATGTGATATCAGCCATACAAATGGTATCTGCACCCACTTCCAGGCATAGATAGCCGAAGAATCTGCGGGTATTTACCCCACTTCCTGCGGGGCCCCCACTGTCTGCTGGGAAACGCACGGATCCCAGAGACAGCAGGGACCGTCCTTATTGCGCAGCGCGACTTGCGCATGCGCAATAGGGAACCGGGAAGTGAAGCCGCAAGGCTTCACGTTCTGATTCCCGCACCCGAGAGCCGATCGGCGGGCTGTAGGTCTAAGTGTCCATATTTTAAAAGCCAGCAGCTGCAGTATTTGTAGCTGCTGACTATAGAAAAAAATAAATAAAAAAGGCGTGACTCCCGCTTTAAACTTCAACAATTTTATCCCTGACCTGTCTGGTGTGTTCCTTGGCCTTCATGATGCTGTTTGTTCACTAAGGTTCTCTAACAAACCTCTGAGGGCTTCACAGAGCAGCTGTATTTACTGAGTCTAAATTATGCACAGGTGGACTCTATTTACTAATTAGGTGACTTCTGAAGGCAATTGGAACCACTACATTTTAGTTAGGGGTATCGGCATAAAGGGGGCTTAATACAAATGCGCGCCACACTTTTCAGATATTTATTTTGAATATGGTTTTCCTTCCACTTCACAATCATGTTCCACTTTGTGTTGGTCTATCACATGAATGAAACCCCAATAAAATACATTTTACGTTTTTGGTTGTAACATGACAAAATGTGGAAAATTTCAAGGGGTATGAATACTTTTTCAAGGCACTGTAGAAAGATAATTATGTAGTACTTTGAAACTGAAACCCCCCCCCCCCCCTTAAAAATATTTTTGGTAAGGCTAAGGCCAGCCATACACGGTGCAACATTCTTTCCTGCAACCATTGCCAAACAGGAAGCGAGGAAAAAATCCTTGAAAATGTAAGAATTCCTTTGGGACCCCCAGGCCACCAGAACTAGTGTCCCCATTGAAACATTTCCCCTATATTACCTTTCTAGGGACAACCCAAAATTGAGGTTTTCTCTTACTTTCAATGATTGTAAACCGGACAAATAGGGAAATATTACTTAACGGGTGCACAAACAATAGTAAACCCCTGACAGGTGTTCTAATCCCTCTCCACTTTTATCCTCTATTGGGTTCACTGCTGTTATTGAATTCTTCTGCATAGCAAAGTGACAGGTTCACCTACCTGCTATATTCCCTATTTTCACTTACTAACTATTCAGTTGCCTGCCTGTCTCTCAGTTCAGCAGCTGTTAGTAAAAGGCAATACCTACTACTTCTAGGCATAGGGAGGCTGCCCTTCCTCTAACATGAAACCTGAGGTCAGTGCGAAATGCACACGTCACCTCCTGGCTTCCGACACTGTCTTTGTTGGCTGGCTGTAGCTCTTTTTTTTTAAATAAAATTGTTGGAAAGTTCCTGTGGTGTGCAGCCTTTCTTTTCTTCCTATTGATCATCAGTGGTGGGCCATGGCGTGCACCCAGCGCATTCGCACTTTAGTGACTGCTCACCTGGAGCCGCGTCTTCCTTGTTTGAATCTTATGGCGACACTGGTGCTTAGTGAATGGCTGCTCAAGCCTGGAAAGGCAGGATGAAAGTCCTTTCTGTAGGCTCTAAACTGCAATGACTGGTCTCTGCTACTGAATATGGGCACATTTTTATAAGTTTTATGCTGCATAGGTGCAGATGTGGGTAGAATGATGCATATATTTGTTCCAGGTATACTGTAATGTAAATTGTCAGGGTTACCGTATATACTCGAGTATAAGCCGAGATTTTCAGCCCCTTTTTTTACGCTGAAAGTGCCCCCCTCGGCTTATACTCGAGTCACACAGATCAGGTAGGCAGACGGCGGCCATTCCACTATTCAAAAGCCGCGCCTCCCTGTCTGTGATAGGCGGAACACTCAATTTCCCAGCAGTCAGTGTTCCGCCTATCACGGACATCCGCTCATTCTCATACTACGGACGAGGATGAGAGGATGTCCGTGATAGGCGGAACACTGACTGCTGGGAAATTGAGTGTTCCGCCTATCACAGACAGGGAGGCGCGGCTTTTGAACAGTGGAATGGCCGCCGTCTGTCAGACGAGGAGGAGAGGTGCGGCATGGCACACAGAGGCTGCAGAAGGACAAAGAGGCTGCAGATTGGCACAGGTAGGCTGTGATGGACGCAGGGATGGACGGGACGCAGGGATGGACGGGACGCAGGGATGGACGCAGGGATGGACGCAGGGAGGTATGCAGCTGCAGATGGGCATTGTTGACCCTCTTTTCCACTCTTTTAAGCGGTAACAGTAGCTGCTGCATGTCTCACCCTCGGATTATACACGAGTCAATAAGTTTTCCCAGTTTTTTTGTGGTAAATTAGGGGCCTCGGCTTATATTCGGATCGACCTATACTCGAGTATATACGGTAGTTTTATTGTGCCTAGTGTTTAGCTTTAAAGTTGCTGTAAACCCTCCCATATACCCAGTGAAGTAAACAGCCTCAGATGATACACAGGGATGAAACAAATCTCCCTACATAAGTTTTACATGCATATCTGCTGTCTTGAGAGAGAGAGAGAGAGAGAGAGAGAGCGCTCAGATCGTGTTCAATTTTTTTCATGTCCAAAGTCAGCGCAGCAATTTCTAAAGCACTTCATGCTTCCCTTCGCTGACCAGCTTTATAGAGATGCTGATTTCATATTCCAGCAGGACTCGATACCTGCCCACACTGCCAAAACTACCACTACCTGGTGTAATCATCATGCTATCACTGTGCTTGATTGGTCAGCAAACATGCCTGACCTAAATCCCATAGAGGATCTGTGGGGTATTATCAAGAAGACGATGAGCTGAAGGATGCTTCCATATAACCTCAGCAGTGCCGCAGGCTGATCACCCTCCATGCCACGCCGCATTGATGTATTAACCATGCAAATGGAGCCCCGACCCAGTATTGAGTGCATACTATACTGTACATACTTTTCAGTAAGCCAACGTTTCTGTATTAAAAATCCTTAAATTTTTTTTTTTGTGTAGTATTTCTAATTTTCTGAGATACAGAATTTTGGGTTTTGCTAGCTGTAAGCCACAATCCATCCAAATTAAAATAAATGCTTGAAATATATCAACCTGTGTGTAGAGTTTTTTACTTTTTCAGTTAAATTACTGAAATTTAACTTTTTGATATTCTCATTTTGAGATATACCTGTATGCAGCAGTGTTCACTTTAAAGCATTACCTTTTACTTTTATCAAAAAACTGCCTATGCAGATAAGGGGCACTGTAAATAATAACAAACTGTACCTTTTGAGGTAAGTTGAATAATGCTATAGGTAATTTACGTACCTCTTGAAGTCTGGCTGAAGAACTCCCAGAGATGGCATGTTCTTGTCTTGCATTTTTGCTAGGACGTTGCTAAAACATTCCCAGCTGTTACTTACATTCTTTACCACAGAAGCGAGCTCGTTCTCTGATTCAGGCCCCCTTGCATGCGCCGTCTCTCTCCTGTCACAGTAGCTCTGAGCTCAGCGATGCTGCAACAGAAGAGATGGTGGACCACACATGTGCGGGGGTTAGGGAACAGTAATGATGGTGGTGAACAGTAACATGGAGGGACAGGATGGAGCCATTTCTGTAAGTTTTTTTTCAGCCAGGCTTCAGGAGGTATGTAAATGGCCTATACTTTAAGCAAGGACATTATCCAACTTTAGTCAGTTACACGGTTTGTTTTTCTGTTCAGGTTGCCCTTTACCTGCATAAGCAGTTTTTAAGAAAAGTGAGCTTGGGGTTTAGAGATTTCCCCCGCAGTACTTTTTCCTGTTACTAAATGTCCTCAGTCTGGCCGACATGAGTCAACTCATTTCCTCTGAGCCCAGGTTGAACTGGACCCTCCCCAGGCTGTGACAGAACAGTAAAAGCTAGTTTTTCCTTTCGGCATGTGAACTGATTGGCTCCTTGTACTGCTGCATCCTGTCATGCCTCAGTCCTGCTATACATACAGGCACTACAAAAGGGTAGTACCAGGTCATAATCAAATTATAATCAAATGTAATGTATACATGAATACAGAGCTTTAATTTGTGTCTTTTTAGATCTACTTAAGCCCCCATCACACTTGTGCGGATTTTACTGCAACTTTGGACATCAGTCGCATGACAAGTTGTCCCCCAATTATTCCCAATGCCCAATTATATCTGTGCGAATTCGAAGTAGTCCCTGTAGTACTTTGGTTAAACTTTGATACGAGTTGAGGTCCTGAAATCACGTTAAAATTGCGGGTGCAAAATCATGGTAAAATGACTTGACTATCAAGTCGCAGCAGCATGAAAGGGGCCTTAGAGTTTAGCTTTAAGAAATGGATTTTCAAACACTGGAGAAGTCCGATTAGAATTTTTTTCTTAAGCGTTTATCTTCAAGTGTTAATGTGCTTAAATGGTTTGGCCATCATCTCTCTATGGTTGCAAAGACAGGACTTCTCTGTGTGGGGTTTCTTGTAGAGATTCATACTAATAAGCTTGATGGTTGTTTTTATTTCCTCCTCCTTATCCATTCAAAAATCTGTTTAAAGATGCATTGCATATTTCTGACTACGTGGGCTAGAACTACAACTCATGATGCTGTTTCTAAAAATAGCTTCTTGTGGAAATGATCTCATAATTCTATGTATTCTTCCTTTTTGAGAAATGAACTGTTTAGTAAATTGTCTGTGAGGGTTTTATTTTTATTTTTTTTAAGTTAATAAAAGACTGTAATTTGACAGCTGATTTGCTTTAAATTTTGAATATTATGTCAAATTGGTATAGTATTTCTTTAATGCTGTTAAGAAAAGCAGTTCCTCTGAAGATGAGAAAAGTTGGCCAGCCTCTTCAAAACCACAGAAGCTTGGCTCAGTAAAGGGGATTTCAATTAGTCATTAGCGGGTGGTTGATCCATGATGTCCTGCACTCGAAGCATCTCAATCATTCAATTCAGAAGAATGTGGCAGAGAAAATGTTGTTGTGTTGTGGGGGACAGCACTAGCTAGGAAGTGAATATTGCAGCTAAGGTTAATATATCATTTTTATTTTTTTCATTTCTTTTCCTGGAGGGTAAGGCTCGGTTCACACAGGGGCGGCACGACTTGCAGCGCGACTCAGACGCGACATGCAAACGACTTCAGCGGCGACTTGCAAAACGACTTCTGTATAGAAGTCAATGCAAGTCGCCTGAAGTCGCCCCCAAAGTAGTACAGGAACCTTTTTTCTAAGTCGGAGCGACTTGAGTCGCTCCTATTAGAACGGTTCCATACTACAGAACGGAGCGTGACTTGTCAGGTGGCTAAGTCGCCTGGACAAGTCGCCCCTGTGTGAACCGAGCCTTAGAAGTATGGATACACACACATCCATACTTCCCACCCTCCAGGAAAAAAAAATATATATATATATAATTATATTATATTTTTTATTTTTTTTTCCTGGAGGGTGGGAAGTATGGATGTGTGTGTATCCATGCTTCTCACCCTCCAGGAAAAGAAATGGAAAAAAATAAATAAAATGATATATTAACCTTAGCTGCAATATTCACTTCCTAGCTAGTGCTGTCCCCCACAACACATTTTCTCTGCCACATTCTTCTGAATTGAATGATTGAGATGCTTCAAGTGCAGGACATCATGGATCAACCACCCGCTAATGACTAATTGAAATCCCCTTTACTGAGCCATGTTTATTTATTTTTTGTTTAACAGGTACGTTTTTAATTGTCTCCATCTAGGAGAAAATCTTTGGTACAATTTTTACTGAGCCATGTTAGTTCCAGGTTATGAGGTAACAAAACATGAAAAATGCCAAGGGGTGAAAAAAAAAATAATAATAAATAAATTATATATATATATATATATATATATATATTATAATTTTTTTTTTACAGTGCCTTGCAAAAGTATTCACTCCCGTGGAATTTTTCGTGTTTTGTTGCCTCACAACCTGGAATTAACATGGAATGTTTGAGAATTTGCATAATTTAATTTACAGAACATGCCTGTAACTTTGAAGATGTGTTTTTTACTAAAACAGAAAATGTCAATGTGCATAACTATTCACCACCCTAAAGTCAATACATTGTAGAGCCACCTTTCACAGCTCCAAGTCGCCTTGGATAAGTCTCTATGAGCTTGCCACATCTTACCACTGGAATTTTTGCCCACTCCTCCTCGCAAAACTGCTTCAGCTCCTTCGAGTTGGATGGTTTGCGCTTGTAAACTGCAATCTTTAACTCTGACCACAGATTTTCTATTGGATTGAGGTCTGGGCTTTGACTAAGCCATTCCAACACATTTACGTTTCCCCTTAAACCCTCAAGTGTTGCTTTAGCAGTGCGTTTTGGATCATTGTCCTGCTGGAAGGTGAACCTCTGTCCAAGCCTCAAACCACACAGAGATTGGTAAAGATTTTGCTCCATCAATCTTTCCCTCAACTCTGACCAGTTTCCCAGTCCCAACTGCTGAAAAACATCCCTACAGCATGATGCTGCCACCACCATGTTTCACTGTGGGCATGGGGTTCTTTGGGTGAGTGTGATTTGTTGGGTTTGCGCCAGACATAACGTTTTATTTGATGGCCAAAAAGTTACATCTTAATCTCATCAGACTAGAGCGCCTTCCTTCATACATTTTGGGAGTCTGCCACATGCCTTTTCGCAAACTCAAAACGTACCATTTTGTTTTTTACTGAAAGTAATTGTTTTCTTTTGGCCACTCTGCCATAAAGCCCAACTCAATGTATCATATGGCTTATTGTTGTCCTATGTACGGTTACTCCAGACTCTGCAGTTTCTCCAGGGTTACCTTAGGTCTCTGTGCTACCTCTCTGATTAATGCCTTCCTTGCCCGGTCCGTGAGTTTTGGTGTGTGGCCGTCTCTTGGCAGGTTTGCTGTTGTGCCATGTTCTTTCCATTTGGTTATGATAGATTTGATGGTGCTCCTAGGGATCATCAAAGATTTAGATGTTTTTTATAACTTAACCCTGACTTGTACTTCTCAACAACATTGTTCCTTACTTGTTTGGAGAGTTCTTTGGTCTTCATGGCAGGGTTTATTTAGTGGTGCCTCTTGCTTAGGTGGTTGCAGCCTCTGGGGCCTTCATTTCACCAATTATGTGACTTCTGAAGGTAAATGGTTACACCAGAGCTTTTTATGGGCTTTATAACAAAGAGGGTGAATACATACGCACATGCCAATTATCAGTTTTTAACTTCTGAATAATAGTTTTATGTATATATTTTTCTAATTTTACTTCACCAACTTGGACTATTGTGTTCTGATCCATCACATACAATTCAGGTTAAAAATGTATCTAAAGGCTGTAACAAAATAGGTAAAAAGCCAAGGGGGTGAATACTTTTGCAAGGAGATATATATTATTATATTAATATTTCTCCTAGGACCTATGCTGCATCTTTTCTCTGTTGCCTCTCAAAGACCACGGTCAGTCACTGGCTCTCTGCTCTGCCCCTCCAGCACTCACTGGAGTCTTGGACTGTGGGAGCGGCTGGCTCAGGCTCAGTGTACTGAGAGGCTGAGCCCGCTGCTGGTCTGTCAGGCACCACCCAGATGCCTAAGTCTGGATCCTAGAAAAGATGAACCACCGCTCCAAAGTAATCCTCCAGGACTGAAGCTCTGCCGGAGTATGCATGGACTGAGTGACGTCAACTGTCAGCCCAATATGGGTCACAGGAGGGAAGAACTAAGTGAGCTTTGGCCATACAAATGCACTGGCACAAGCCCCGCCTTCTGCAATAAAGTGCTTCCTATTAAACCCTCCTACACCCAATTCACATGTAAACATTCAATTTCTCTTTCCCAGCAAAAAATATGCTGCTACCTGAAAACCCCCCAAGGTGTTGATTCTTGGAAGATGTAAATCGGGGGAGGGGGGGAATGCCTAGGTTGATGGCAACTGAGCCCCCGGCAGCTGCCTCTGCAAGAATTTTACAAGCCTGATGATTTTACAGAAAAAAAAGCTCTCTAAAGGGAACAAGGTAAAAGAGAATGTTGGGTCAAGATCTGGAGGGGAAGAGGGATGTTATGAAGTCAATTTTGGTAAAATTATTAAAAAATAAATAAATAAATAAAGCCTTTATTTATAGGCTTTTTAGCGTGTAATTTGGAGCACTAATAATACAAATGCATATGCTTTGTGTGAATATATTGGGTGTGTATTTTGTACTAGGGATTTCGGCATGCTCAGAAGTTATGCTGCATTACAACTGAAATGATCAGTCTAGTACAGCTTGGCATATGTGATAAACTAAGGGTTAAAAAATAATTTGTTTCCTGAAAGTAATTCCCTCCCCCTCCCCCAAGCTTCTTTGGCTTGGTCTGGGAAGCTTCCTGTGTTTTTCATTCAAGCATCTAGAGCTGGGAGCCAAGGAACTGAACTGAACTTTAATACTTGAATTGTATCTCAACTTTTCCAGCAGAGAACTCCCAGATCATCCACATTTTGGTTTTGCCCAGTTTGTTTAAAAATCTGTATTGGCAAGGTTGATCCAATACAGTAAGTCACAAAAGTGAGTACACCCCCTTACATTTTTGTAAATATTTTATTATATCTTTTCATGTGACAACACTGAAGAAATAACACTTTGCTACAATGTAAAGTAGTGAGTGTACAGCTTGTATAACAGTGTAAATTTGCTGTCCTCTCAAAAGAACTCAACACACAGCCATTAATGTCTAAACCATTGGAAACAAGTGAGTCTGCAACAATACTGTGGCCGTGGCCACCAGCCTGAACCACTGATACAAGGCAGGATGGATCCATATGCCAAATTCTGATCCAACTGTCTGAATGTCGCAGCTGAAATTGACTTGTCAGACCAGGCAACATTTTTCCAAACTACTTTTGTTCAGTTTTGGTGAGTCTGTGTGAACTGTAGCCAGTTTCCTGTTCTTAGCTGATGGCGTGGCACCCGGTGTGGTCTTCTGCTTCTAGCCCATCTGCTTCAAGGCTCGATGTCTTGTGTGTTCAGAGATGGGATTCTGCATACCTTGGTTTTAACAAGTGATTTTTTTTTTTTTTTGTTACTGTTGCCTTTCTATCATCTTGAATCAGTCTGCATATTCTACTTGGACCTCTGACATCATTGAGGCATTTCCGTCCACACAACTGACGCTCACTGGATATTTTCTCTTTTTCGGACCATTGTCTGTAGATCCTAGAGATAGTTGTGCATGAAAATCCCTGTAGATCAGCAGTTTTTGAAATACTCAGGCCAGTCCATCTGGCACAAAAAAAAAACATGCCATGTTTAAAGTCACTTAAATCCCTTTTCTTCCCTATTCTGATGCTCATTTTGAATGTCAGCAAGTCATCTTTGCCACGTCTAGATGCCTAAATGCATTGAGTTGCTGCCATGTGATTTAACAATTTTGTGTTACCAAGCAATTAAACAGTGTTCCTAATAAAGTGGCTGGTGAGTGTATTTTCGTGTGGATTAAGGAATCGGGTTTATTTTTTTCTCTTAATTTCAACCAGTATAACAAATTGTACCCTAGGGTCATTGTCAATTAAATAGTTTTTTTAGCTTTTTTTTTTCCTTCTTCTTTAATATAGCATTCCTGTCGCCAATTAAATTGTGCTAAATTCGGTTGCTTTGTTTTCTCGAGTTAAGAGAATTATGGGTTTTCCATATTTGTTTTTTTTTCCCCCTCCTATTCATACTTACCTTGGTGGATGGAGCATCAGACCAATGCTGCATCTGTCCCCCGGCGTCTCTGCACTGAGAACCGTGCCACCGAACTTCATTGATGGCTCAGTTCTCTCACCTCCCCGAGCGGAGAGCTGCTGTCAGTCAGCATCTCTCCTGCTCTGCTTCTTCATGCTCATTGGAGCAATGAGCTGTGGAGGGGCGGGGAGCGGCCGTCTCAGCAGCTCGCCGAGGCAGCCATCAGTCAAGGCAGCTGGCAGAGCCAGACTTCCTAAGTCGGGATGACGCACTGCCTCGACTGATTGCAGTGATGTCGGCGGAGAGCGGTCTGAAGTCCGCTGAAAATGGGTCACAGGAGTGCAAAAAAATTTTACTCCTGTGACCCATAGGAGAAGCCCAGCCTAAAAAGTGCAGGCTGGACTTTTTTTTTTAATCACCGTCGCCCTCTGTCTTGAATATAATAAGTTTTCTGACCGTTCTGTTACTTACCACAATGTGGATTGCTGTCTGATTTAGGGCCAGTTCACACCACATGCCGTTCCGTGTGCTTTTTTTCTGCACGAAATGCATGCACAGTGTTTTCCATGTATTCCAATGGCTCTAGTTCATGCCATGCAGTCAGTTTCCGGTCATTTTCCAGTCAGTTTCTGCACCGGAAACTCGCTGCATGGTGTGGACTACAGCCATTGGAATACATGGAAAACACTGCATGCATTTTTAGTGCAGAAAAAAAAGCACACGGAATTGCGTCTGGTGTGAACTAGCACTAAGGGATTTTTTTGGTCGACCATATTAGTCATCCTGCAGTAACGCGATACACAACACATTTCTATGCTGCCCCTGCTTTATTTAGTAATTGCAGAAATATATATCTGCCTTTTTTTTTTGTCCTTTTTTGTTTTGGCAAATGGTAATCAATTACATATAGTTACTAGTTGTGGACACTGAGTGTGTTACACATGGCAAAAAACACGTCATCAAATGTACATGTCCTGTGCCGGGCCAACCATGCACTTGCAGGCTATTCCCAGCATTCAGAATGATAGCCTGGAGCTGCTATGTAGATACAGCAACTGTAGTAGCTAGTACTAAACAGAGGAGGGAAAAGGAGAGGTTCAGGAGCTCACGGAGGATGTTAAAAGGAGACATAAAAATGTAATAGAAAACTAATGAAAAAAGGATTACAGGTCATTAAGTATGGATTATTTTTTGAGACTAAGGAAATGTTTTGGTGGCAGTCTAGTGTCCAGAATATGGGTGTAACATGTTACCAAAGATGTATTTATCCTTTAACTTGTTAGCGTATCATCTGTCATTCATCCTAAACAACTGTTTGTATCTGGGCAGGCATGTGTGCTTTGACCCTTTCCTTGTCAAATATTCCCATTTCATCCATGTTATGGCTGGCATGTCCCTTGTGCTGCCTGGATTTGCCACACCTTTAGTTGAAATGTAATTGATCTTTAATTATGTGCCAAGCAAACATTCTCTCCTTGGAACATATTTATTTATTTCAATGAAGAAACTGAAACCATTAGAGGCACTTCTGGAAGAACATGTGTTTCTTATTAAACTGAGAGCATTCCAAAATACGAACTCCTTCAAATCATCCATTTTGACTTGCACGCTCTGTGTGTTAGTCAACATTTTTTTTGTATGTTCTATTGAATAATATATATATATTTTTTTATATAACATTTGAGTATTGTTCCATTATCCTAAAATATAAACCAGAGGGCCAGGTTACTGCAATCAAAATGTCCAGGGCTCATTTGGATCTTTATGGTGCGTTTAAAGGCAGTCCTTTTCCACCAGAACCTGCATGAAATCTTACACGATCCTTCTCTTAAAGTGAAACTACACTACATCTGAGCACCACAAACCAAAAGCGCTATTTATTCATTTTTATTATTCAAAGGAAACTCCCCCATCCATCCATCCATGTCTCCATGCTTTATTTTGCTGAGAAATCGCTTAGAAAAACACCCCCCTAACATTTCTGGCTGTTGACATGTTGAACAAGGGCAGATGATTCATGTAGCATTTACTTCCTGGAATCATTCTGCCCTTAGCTCATGTATGTAGGCAGGAGGGTGTATTTTAGCTGAGAGAAGCCCCTCCTCCCTCCTGAAGATTCCTGGGATATGACATAATTTGCCTAGGCACGGAAACTAGGAAGTAACTAAAGACATGTAAAAAAACAATGTTATAACATGTAAATATGATTGCTTTATATTTACTAATGCTAACAGCATAAACATTCAAAATGGTGGATGTTGATTTAGAGAGTGAAGTTCCACTTTAAATTTCCTTTCCTTAAGTGTGCTGTGTAGTTTGCTGCATTGAGGGATGAGTTGTCTGTAGACTGACGGGAATAAGTTAGCAGCAGAACCAAAGGAGGAAGTTGACTTCCTGGAAAATATCCAAGATTTCCTGAGAGCATGCAGCTGTCTTTGGAATGAGGCAGTAAACTAGCTTTAAAGCAAGTCCTCACTGACCTCTAGTTGCAGGAACTGCAGTGCAAATCATTCTCAAGTGTTCTGCATCTGGAACAATTTCATGCTTTCCTTTGCTGTTTTACATGCGAGTCATTTTAATATTTGAAGGTGGTGTTACAATGGCGATTATCATTTTAATACCTTATGCTGAGCAGAGGGCTGGATGAGTGAGGCGAGAACCATAGGAAAAGGAGTTCATTGCATAGGTGTCGGGGACCATGGATCAGACTGAGACAGAAGTGCAGTAAAAGTCACACTTTTTAACAAAATGGTAGAATGGTACAAACAAAGCAAATGTAGTCAAAACCATAGCCAGGGTTTTGTAACCAGAGCGGGTAGTTGGAACAAGCCGATGAAACGGGAATCCAGAGATCGGAATAGTAGAGGTAGTAAACAGGATCAGGAACCAGAAGGGAAGGCAGCCAGGCAAGTCATAACAGGAGAACACAGCAGAGAGTTTCCGGATATGTTGACCAGGTATCAGGAGATCTGATCCAGGCAGTTTAACCACTTTAGCTCCAGGAAGGATTTACCCCCTTAATGAACAGGCCATTTTGTGCATCGCTTTAAATGACAATTGCACGGTCATGCGACGTACACAAGCAAAATTTGTATTGTACATATTTTTGGTAAAAAATCGCATTAAGCGTATATTACTCGGCTTGCACAAAAGTTAGTCTACAAAACAGATATATTTATGGTATTTTTTTTTTACTGGTAATGGCGATAATCTGCGATTTTTAGTGGCTGTGGACAGAACGAACACTTCTGACGCTTTTTGGGACCATTGACGTTTATACATTGATCAGTACTATGAATAGCCACTGATTACTGTATAAATCTCACTGACAGGGAAAAGGTTAACACAAGGAGGGGGGGGCAATCAAAGGGTTAAGTGTTCCCTAGGGTGGTGTTTCTAACTGTGTGTGTGTGTGTGGGGGGGGGGGGGGGGGGGGGGAAGTAGAGAGCGATCACTTTTCATGATGACTAGGAACAGCAGATCTCTCTACTTCCTGACAGAATGGTCATCGGTCTGTTTACATTGACAGATCCCCATTCTGCCTCTCTGAGCAGTGATGGCAATGGCATAATGTGCTAGTATGTATCACATACTATCACATTATTAAATATGTACCTTAGAACGAAGCCCCCACTTGGCGCCGGTCATCGCTGAGGGGGGCTAACATGTTCCCCCAGCATTTGTTCCCGGGTTCTTGGGCTTCGGCACTGTGAGTGTCCAGAGCCGTGATGGCGTCACTCCACATGTGCGCGGGAGGCCTCCGTTCCAGGAAAGAGCTCTGAAGTTCCATTACGATGCACTGCTGAGATCAGCGGCTGCATGTTTGGGAGATATTCACCTTGCCAGTTATGGTGAAGCTTGGCACCCTGATGTTTTGGAACAACATTTCCCATGCTGCTCATGCACTCGGCAGTGTAGTGGAGCATCATGGGAACAGTAGTTCCAAAACATCTGGGGTGCCAAGCTTCGCCATCACTATCCTAAACCATGCAGTTTTAGGAGATATTTGTTTTTATCTACATGTAAGCCGCCTTATAGGCTTACCTGTAGGTAAAAATCACCAAGTGGGTTATACAACCGCATTAAAGGGTTTGTAAAGTCTAAAAAATGTTACCTTGATGCATTGCTTGCATTAAGGTGAAAAACTTTTAGGTGTCAGCATCGCCTCCTCAGCCCCCCTTTACTTACCTGAGACCGCTTTTGATCCAGTACCATGCACATCATTTATCCCCTCGCTTCTGGACCATTGGCTCTCAGTGCTGTCAATCAAAGCCAGCGATAACAGTGCAGGGGGCGTGGCTGAGTCCCTCTGAGAGGCAGCTTCCCATGGGGGCACTGAATAGAGTGTAGGGGCCAGGAGCTCTGGCAGGGGACCCGAAAAGAGGTGGTTTCTGGGAAGCTCTGTGCGATTTCCATTGCAGTTGGTTTAGACGTGTGGTGTGTTTTTTTTTTTTTTTTTTTTTTTTTTTTTTTGCCCAAAAAAAATGAACAGAATCCACCATGCAAGGACCTTTCAGTCTGACAGCGGGAACCTGCGCTGGTCGACAGCTGCCGCCACTAATTGACAAAAGGTTTTTTCCAATGTCTCCTTTAACCACTTCAATACAGGGCACTTTTACCCTCTTCCTGCCCAGGCCAATTTTCAGCGTTAAGAACTGTTGCACTTTGACAATTGCCTGGTCATGCAAAACTGTACCCAATTATCAGCTGTCCTTTTGAGAGTCAGGATTAGCAGTGTGGGGAGTGGTGGCAGGGGAGAGACGTTAGATGTAACAGATGCATCCTAAAAACTTTGAGGTTTTTAAGGACTTGTCTCTTACAAAATCCTCAAATGGTAAAAATGACAGTACAGGGTCAAACCAGCAAAAAAGTACAAAGGAAAAAGCATTTTTTTTTTTTACTTTGCCCATGTCTTGAAATTCCGCTGAAATACTGCTCCTTGGCCAATGTAGACATTCAGCACTACATGCTGGTTCACACTTGTGTGGTGTGGGTACCCTGCAAATCCACTGTGAATTCCTGCATCACGCTCGACACGACCTACTGGCAGTGTCAATACATTGACACCCCCATTTCAGCTCACATATCGCACTGCAAACTGACAGTTCGGATGTGTAAACACCCATGCGATCCGATTCTGCTGCAGACCAAAAAAAGGCTCCTGTGCAAGTTTGGTCCGAATGAGATATCAGCCAAACTATCTGCATTGCTGAAATCACATCGCATGAGATTTGCAGTGCGGTGCGAATCACATGCAGTCTCGCAGAGCGAGCTGGTGTGAACACGTGTCCTATCATATACAGTCCCCCCCCATCGGATAGTGTCCGATGTTTACTGTGCATGCGCAGTACACAGCACACACAGATTCCGAAAATAGCCGAAGATGAACAGCGCCTGGGCCGTGAGTCCAGGTTCTAGCCCCACCATCCAAGTGGACATAGAGATGGAATATAAAAGCCGAGCGCAGCGAGGCCGAGCCCGAAGAGGCGAGGGAAGCGAGCCCGCGAGGGGCCCTCTAATTTTCCCAGCCCTATGTCCACTTGGATGGTGGGGCTACCACCTCGACTCACGGCGCAGGCGCCGCTCATCTTCAGAGATTTTCCGAAGCTTCTTCTGCTCCGTACTGCGCAAGGGCGGACAGTCGGACGCTATATGATGGCTGGACTGAATATGCCAGAACACCGGCACTAAATGACTGAATACCAGCTATTCCCTCTATGCACGGTGGTTCCCTCTGCTTCCTTTGCATCACAACAGGACAGACAGGCTAATGGGGAGGAACTATTGTGTGCAGTGGGGAAACTGCCATTTATCTAACTGGCCGAACTCTCCAGTAGCTGGGGAACAGCATTGCAGCAGCATTTAAAGTTGTTTGATCCTGTAGTGATGATCAGTGTAAAGAAACCCTCTTGCCAGACCCTTTATTTTGACAAAAATGTTCTCATGAGATTGTATGAATTTAACAAATTTTATTTATTTACCTGTAATAGCCTCCCTTGTGTAGGCATCCTAAAGTCCTGAAACTGCTGCTGGATGTCAGCAGCCCCAACAGACTTTTGGAGCTGTTGCCCAATTGACACTATAGCAGGGGTCTCCACATTTCAGGAGGAGGACTATATTGTATATTTAAAGTGGTGTTGCCACCGAAAAATAAAAAATAGTTTAAAATTCTTTAAAAAAAAAATCAGAATTTTTTTTTTTTTTTTTTTTTTTTTTTTTTACTCATCTCTTAATGCTTGTTGCTAGGGGGTCCCTCGTAGTCTGCCTTCTTCATTGCCGGGGCTGGTGACATCACTTCCCCTCGCACCGCACAGTCATCTGGGACCTGTCGCGTGTCCCAGATGACTGTGATGACTCTGCTGCGCATCACGGTGCCCTGCGCCGCTCGTGAATGCGCAGTGGGTGCTCGGCTGTGATGCCACAACCGGGTGCCCACAGTAAGAATGACAGCGCCGCGAGCGGAGCGGGGAAAGAGGGGGGGCTTCGTTCCCCCGCATCGCTGGACCCTGAGACAGGTAAGGCTGTGTAGAGTGCGGAAACGCCTTGGCAAGGAAGTTAATGAACATTCCCAGAAGAGGCGCGGGCCCCGACCTCCACAGAAGGGAGGAGGCTGTGCTAAAGAAATTAGTTGTCACATTTTTCTAGCAAGTTCAATAGTACAAGTGCATAAAATAAAGGGAAAACATTTTTTTTTATTTTATTTTTTGTGTATTTACCTGCAGTATTTTTTAGGTTGTTGATAGTCTCTTTACGGAGAAAAATCCCCGGGGAGAGCTCCAAGGGGACTCCATGGATTTGCAAGCTTGAAAATGACATGAAAACATTTGCAATAGAGAGGTTTTCAAAGCTGCTTAGTCAATGTTGCCTCCCAGGAGACGTTTGCTACATTTACTTGTGGCAATAGGTATGCGATTATCACCAGACGCATCTGAAAATGGCTGGTACTAGAATATGGCATTTCATTTCTTTGGGCTGCTTAGCTGTCTCTTGCTTCCTCTCCCTCCTTGTGCTAGACTGATGACTCATTGGTGATCTCTTTACATTGATAAACAGAGTATTTAATGCGGTCCTTCTAGAAAAGGAATTCAAAGCAGTAGATGTAAAATCACTTTTAGTGCCCGTTTACACAGGGGAGACGCGACTTGCAGCGCGACTCAGACGCGACCTGCACACGACTTCAGCGGTGACTTGAAAAATGACTTCTGTATAGAAGTCAATGCAAGTCGCCTGAAGTCGCCCCAAAATTAGTACAGGAACCTTTTTCTAAGTCGGAGCGACTTGAGTCACTCCTATTAGAACGGTTCCATAGTACAGAACAGATTGCGACTTGTCAGGCGGCTAAGTCGCCTGACAAGTCGCGGTAGTGTGAACGGGCACTAACTGTATACTCTGTGAATTGTTGAATTTGGTTAGGAGACAAAGATCGCCAATTTTAAAACCAAAAGTATGATATGCAGAATAACGAGCTAATCGTGTAGTCTACATTCTAGACATATTTTTTGGCTCCATTTCTGAACACTGTGCACTATAGAAAAGTAGCCTTTTTTTTTGTCAGTTCCAGAACAGAAATGGGTAGATATCAACAAGGCATGTGGTGGTGTGGTGTGTGTGTTTTTTTTTTTTTAAACAACCATTTCAGCTCCGGCAGGTTTTACCCCCTTTCTGACCAGGCCATTTTTTTTTGCAATGCGGTACTGTATCGCTTTAACTGACAATTACACAGAGGTGCGTACTAATCACACTGGCAGAGAAGGAGTTAACATCGGGGGAAATTAAAGTGGTTAAGTGTGCTTCTAGGGAGTGCTTTCTAACTGTGTGGGGGATGGACTGACTCGAAGAATGAGATCTGTGTTCCCGATCAGCAGGAACACAAGATCTCTCTTCCTGTCTGACAGAACGACTGTCTGACTTGTTTACATAGGCAGACCGTCGATCTCTCGCAGGTGGCCATCGGAAACTGCTGATTGCCTCCCGCGGTGTTCAGTCACAGCGATGACGCTCGTGACCCCAGACCCAAGAAGAGAGATCGCGCGCAGATACGTGATTTTGAGCTTAAGGGCCTCCCTGCCACAGTAAATGTGCATGGGGTGGTCCTTAAGTGGTTAACTGGAGTCTTATTTGAGCTCTTAGCTTGTGCAATTACTAAAAAGGTTCTAACTTCATGTGCATATTTTTGTAAATGAATGGCAGAATCATTTTGTGCACATACATATTAGAGGTGCGCATCTTCACTGGTCTCATGATTTGATTACAATTATCCTGTCAACGATTCAATTTGATTCTGTGATGCATCACAATTACTGCCCATTCGCCTTTTCTTTTTTTTTTTTTTTCTGTTCTAAAAAAAATAAAAAAAATAACTCTCTGCATGTAGCAAAATCTAAACACAGCCGACCACTTAAATAGGAACTCCAGGCTCCCCCAAAATACTAGGAGATGGTCAGATTGCAGACATGGTACAAGACATGGTCAGAAATGGACAGCAACTGCGGGCATAGTGCAAGAGATGGACAGAGACTGTGGATAATGTCCCCCCCCCCCAAATGACAATGTATGCCATTTCAATAATTATATGGTGTATGTATGTCTCATCTTGGTGATTTGGTTTTTACATCTTAACTTCATTGATAACTTTTTTTTTTTTTGTATGATTTATGTTTTCATCGCTGCATGTATGGGACAGTGATGAGCAAAACTATAATTCATACAAAAAAGTATCAATGAAGTTGTGATGTGCATCAATAAGACATAAACCATAATTAATAAAATGGTATGGTCACTTTGATGTTTAGGTCCATCTTCAAGTTTATTTTTTATTACGGCCATAATTTGGCAAATTTGCACGTAAGTGTGCATAGCTATATACTGTCAGTGTCTGACGTACCTGATGATGACAGAGTATCCTCCATCCTCCTCGTAGGCTGCTGCGGGCAGCAGGAAACCAGTGCACAAATGCAGCTGATCAGTATTCTTCTGGCTCGCTCAGATCTCCCACTGCCCGCAGCAACCTGTTGTGAGGAAGACAAGCGCGGGACGCTGGCTCAGGTCTCCCACAGCAGCCTGTGTGACAGTGAGCCGAGGAGGAGGATGACTCTGGGGACCGGGAGTCAGGGACACTTCTTCCACATGTCTCCACTCCTGTAGCAGCCAGCTTCACACACAGCAATGACGTCAGCGGAAGGCAGGAAAAGAGGGAGTGACTAACACCCACGGCTCATTTCAGCTCCTTTTGGAATGGCAGAGTACAGCGTGGACATCATCCAAAAATGTATTATTTCGGTCATCGCATCGATGCCGAATAGCGGCTGGCCGAATCGTGATGCATCAATACTGCAATTTAAATTCAACACCACTAATACATATGCCCTACGTATTACGTACAGTGAGCAACTTGGTTTGAGAGTGTTTTGCAAGACAAGTTTTTATTTAAAAAAAAAGTATGTATGTATATATAAAATATAATTTTGACTTGATATACAAGTAGCGTCATGTCAAAGCCAAGAATGAGAGGCTCCTCCTAAGTGTAGCAATATGGTTACATTTAGACTTTTTTTTTTTTTTTTGGGTGGGGGGTGGGGGAGAGTAGTGTGTACCCTCCTTTTAGTGGGACTAACTGTCCCACTTCCTTCTTCCTGTTCGCGACTCCTGCCCTAGGTGGCCCCTCCCTTCCAGCGATCTTCTGGGAAGCAACACAGGTTCCAGAAGATCGGCTGGCCAATAGCACAGCGCAGCACGACTCGCACCTGCCCGTGAAGCCATAAGCTATCATGGTCAGGTGCCCACAGTGGCTATGAAGGTGCTGGGGTAGAGGAGTGAGGCTCCGGGTGGCCGATTCGCTGTACCATGGGATAGGCAAGTGTCAGTTATTAAGTCAGCAGCTATGCTTTTTGTAGCTGCTGACTTTTAATAAACAAAAAAAAGGGTGGAACTCCGCTTTAACCAAAGTGAATTCTATGCATCCAAAATATAGAAAATATAACAAATGAAATCATCATTCAGCCAAAAAAAATAAAATAAAAGCCTCATGCATGTGTTCTGCTTTTTAGTATAGGGGGTCAACAATGCCAAGAGTTGGTGAAAGCAGAGGTCTTTCACCTGGAGATAATTATCTGGATTATTCTCCTGGAGCTCCCGCAGCAAAGGCATAAAACATGATTGATCACTATTAAAGCAAACAATTTTTGGTTCAAGAAATCCTCCTGTTCCTGGACTGGACTTGGGTCAAAGCAATAACTCCAAGGCCAATAATAAATAACACGTTATCTCCTCCGATTCATGTCTTGTTGACAAACGGCCATTCAGAAGCGAGATGAAAAGCGCGTATTAACGCTCGCCAAACTTCTACTAACATGAAATTGGCAGAAGGAGCTCAAAGGGAGTTGCTAGAAGAGCTCAAACACCACATAGTACATCACTACGTTCGCGTGTTGGCCGACAATTCCTTGCCATTTGTATGAAAGACCAAATTCAGGCACACGAGGTCCGAGGTTTTGTCAGCGGAAAATCCGAACGTGTGTACGAGGCTTTAGAGGCGCGTCTCTTCTCTTTTATACTCTGTAGCTCCCGATGGATTTTGCTTCTAATCTCCTTCTGGAGGCTTCCACTTGTGGATGGACATTTTATGGTTGCACATCCTGGTCACCTTACTAGAATCTTTATTTTTTTTATTTTTTATATAGACTATAAACTGAAGGACTTGTGAGTAAACGGTTGTGGAACGAATCCTTTGTATTTCCATTATTTCTTATGGGGAAATTCGCTTGGATATAAGAGTGCTTTGGATTACAAGCATGTTTCTGGAACAAATTATGATCTCAATCCAGGGTTTTATTGTAATTACTTTTGTCTCTTGTCACAAGATGTAAACCCATATTGTGGCATGAGATTTTATTTGTTTCTACAGCTGCTAGAGAAGCTTCTGGCAAATCCCTGTCAGCTGCTACTCCAAAATGTGCCTCTAGTATGCTTGATATGACTAGGCTGAAATAAGGCAAATAGTTGGAAGTCTTTAAATGCCCCTTATGGACAGTCTTTACATTCTTATTTGCATAGTTGTTGGTTCTGCTGCATACATTGAAATAGTATGAAGCCTTTTTGTAGCAAAAAACTGATTAACTCTTTGAAACGGAACATTGTCCTTCAAGTAAATGTGGAATTTGAGTTGTTTTGACAATTTGACAATCTGTGCTGTATATACTATACAGTGAGGGGAAGAAAAAGTGCGTGGATCCAACATGTTATGGCTTTAACCTGGTACGTATACTGTAGTCAATGGCTGAGTAAAGAACTTCCATTTTATTTACCTGTAACTTTCTATAATTGGCACTTGGCTATCGGCTTTATTCTTAAAGCAGCATGGTTTCCTCGGTGCTCCACTATGAGATTAGTCTTCCTTCTCTTTGGGTTTAATTTACTAAAACTCAACCCGGAGTTCACACTAGTGCGATGCGGCAACCAGCGCGATTCCTGCATCGCTTCTCTCCCACAGGCAGTTCACACTGCCTTGTGCGAACCGCTGCAGGTGTCATTAACAAAGTAAATGACATACCCAGTTTAGTTCACAGATCGCAGTGCGAACTGTGAACTTGCACAGGAATTGGATCGCATAGGTGAGAACACCCATGCAATCAGATTGTAGTGCGGGGGAAAAAAGAGGCCCCTTTCTGTGCGAATACAATGCGAGTTCAGCCATACAACTGTGATTGGCATCTGCAGTGTGGTTGTGAATCATCACATGCCATCTCTGAGATTGTGCTGCTAGTGTGAACCCAGGCTGAAAGTGAAATGTGGTGCAGTTCTGCATAGAAACCAATCAGCTCCAGGTGTTTTTGTAAAAGCTACTAGGCTATAGCTGCACCACATTATTTTTTTTTTTTTTTACTTTAGTAAATAAACCTTTTTTGTATACAGATCTTTTGGCTCATGAGTCCAGGGGATTGAGTAAGACTCTTCTAGCACAGGTGATTATGGGCATGTGCAGTAGCGCAGCAGAGAGTCAAATAACTGATGTAATGGTAAAATGCAATGAGTGTGTTTCCCACCACATCATAGTTGTCTACATTCAATGCCAAGAGCTTTCCCCAGCTTCACAGGGCTAAAACACTACATGCTGACCTCAGGGAAATTTACCTGCACACTCATTCTGGTGTCTAAGATTGAAGCAAACTGCATGATGAGCCCATGGGAAAACTAATTTCTTCATGCAGTGTAAAGGCCAGTTCACACCAGGAATCGCACAGGAGCACGCTCACATTCTTGTGCAATTCCTAAGTGATTTGAGTTCACCGTACCTATAGTAGTGCATGCATTTTTTTTTTTTTTTTTTTTTTTCATATTGGAACGCATTGTACTTTAGTACCATGTAATCCAGTGCAGGCAAATGCAATGCGTTTGCTGTTTGCATTTTGGGGTGTCATTAACTGTACACTGATACCTGTTGCAGCTCAGACAAAGTGCTTTTTGAACGCTGTGTGGGAAATGTACATGAAATGCAGGTTTCCCACACTGTTCGTGTGAACTGGCACTTATCCCAGGTTCACACTGATGTGGTGCTGGAAAAAAGATGATCCACGTGCATTTCCTGCACCACATTTAGTTTGCATTGCCCTTGTGATCCGCTGTGGGTGTCAGTGCAATTCCCCCCCCCCCCCAAACGTAGGTTGCAAACGCAGTGTGAATACAAAAGTACCATTCTTTCTGGTTGCAATGTGTTTCCAAAATTTCTGCAGGCCCAGCTTTGGTGCGATGCTGTGATTTGAGCTCATTCAAAATGAATAAGCCCAAATCACACCACACTGAATCGCATGTGAATTGAACAAGAATGCAGTGCGATTCACATGTGGTTCATAATGTGAACCAAGGCTTAAAGTGGTCGTAAACCTCAGACGTTAAAAATGAAGGAAGCACATCCCTCTATAGTGTATACAAGCCTGAATCCAAAGCGCAGAGTCTGATTCCTCTCTGATCTCTCACTTTCTTTGCATAAGGAAGAGCGCTGCCTGCTAGGGAATCAAATGAATAACAAGTATTTCATTTTATTTATCCTCTAGGCAAAATGAACAGTTAACTCTTGTAATAGGGAGGGGTCACACTGCAAGAGTACCCCCCCCCCCCCCCCTCCTCAGGGTTTAGCTTTAAACTTGACATGAGTATCTATGCTTTCATTTTTATTTAGATACAATTTAACACACTGGGGACTACCGCAATAAATTCTTAGCAGCAGTTGAGTGAGCCCCATGATCCCAGTGGGGAAATTCAATAAACATAAAATTGGCGCTAATTAAAAGTTCTCAATAACAAGTTTATTTTTATTAACCATTAAATGTATAATCTGTTTTAGTTCTGTTGAATTTCATATACCAATGTTAATGAATTTAGGTTGGCAACTTTATATTGGATAAGATTATGTATAATTTTATATGCTAGCGGAGAAAATGAGTGCAACTCTGACTGTAATAAAACAATGCACGCTGTTTGCCATAGTGTAATAAGCTGCGAGTGCCGGGCACTGCCACCCATCCAAGTGAACGGTCGTATGCTTGTAAACACCAATGGCTTCTCCATCGGCGATTACTGCTGCAGCCGTTAATCAAAAGTTGTCCAACTTGATCATTTAACAGAAGTCAGTCTATTAATTGGCTTCTGGCGAACAGGCCGGGCCACACACAGATCAGAATTCGGCTGGTCCCTGCTGAACCACCTTAATTCTCTAAGGGATTACTTTACTTAACAGTTTTAAATTTGCTTTCTTTTCCTCATGCATTATGCAAAGTGAGAAACCTTTTGAATATAGATTTTTCCATGACGTAGATGCATTTAAAATGCACAAGTCTGTATAACGCTTTTAGTTTTATGCATTTACTACTCAATTGTGTCCCCCTCTAATGCAATGCTTGCCATGTACACACGTGAACTAGCCACATGACAATTCTTAACATTTCTGCTGGAAATTGTCATGTAGTAAAATAGGCACGTGCGAACAGGCCCTAAAGCAAAGTTTAGAAAGCAACCAAGCACCTGCCATTCATTTTTCAACTACAGTAAACTGAACAATGGTTACTCTGTGCAGGCCGGTCCTCCACCCCAAACTTACACATCCATAGTCTTTATGGACCTTGCTTTGTGCACTGGTCCAAATCATTGGTGTTGGGGGGGGGGGGGGGTTGTTTTTCAGAGGTTGGGCTTGGCCCCTTGGTTCCAGTGAAGGGAATTAAGCATTCAGCATACCATGTCCTTTTGGATAATTTCATGCCCCCAACTTTGTAGCAAAAGTTTGATGGCCCCATCCTGTTCCAACATGACTGCGTGCCAGTGCTCAAACAAGGTCCATGAAGACATGGATGAGCATGTTTGGGGTGGAGGAACTTGACTGGCCCGCACAGAGTCCTGACTTCAACTCGATAGAACACCTTTGGGATGGATTAGTGCGGAGACTGCAAGCCAGGCCTTCTCATCCACATCAGTGCCTGACCTCACAAATGTGCTTCTGGAAGAATGGTCAAACGGGAAACTCCTTACAATGTATATGCATTTTTTATTTTTTTTTATTTAAATGTAACTAATACAAAAAAGGACACCTGGAATACATGGATGATTCCCCATTTTGTATCCCTTTTAACTGCTTCCCGACTGCCTCACGCAAATATACTGTGGCAGAAGGGCAGTTACAGGCAGATTAACGTACCTGTACGTTGCCCTTTTAAGAGGTGGCTCGCGGGCGTGCACCCGCTGGGAGTCCCGCAGACCCGATGTCCATGGGGATGCCCGCGATCATCTCACGGTGAGCAAGAACTGGGAGATGCTAATGTAAAGAAGCATCTCCCCGTTCTGCTTAGTGACACTGTCACGGATCAGCTCTCCCGGTAATCGGGAACGCTGATCAGTGACGTGTCATGCACAGCCCCCCCACCCACTCCCTAGTACACACTTAACCCCTACAACACCTAGTGGTTAACCCCTTCACCGCTAGTGGCATTTTTACAGTAATCAATGCAATTTTATAGCATTGATCGCTGTATTAATGCTAATGGTCCCAAAAATGTCAGAATTGTCCGATGCGTCTGCCATAATCTCGCAGTCACGATATATTGTTTTTTTTTTTCTTTTACCAAAAATATGTAGAAGAATACGTATCTGCCTAAACTGAGGAAAAAAAATGTTTTTTAAAAATATTTTTTGGGGATATTTATTATAGCAAAAAGTAAAAAATGCATTTTTTTCAAAATTTTTGCTATTTTTTTTGTTTATAGCGCAAAAAATTAAAACCACAGAGGTGATCAAATAACACCGAAAAAAAGGTCTATTTGTGGGAAATTAAGGACATCAATTTTGTTTGGGAGCCACGTCGCACGACCGTGCAATTGTCAGTTAAAGCGGCGCAGTGCTGAATTGCAAAAAGTGCTCTTGTCAAGAAGGGGTTAAATTCTTCTGGAGCTGAAGTGGTTAAAAACAGAAGTATAGAAAAATGTCTGTTTTTCCTGAAATTCAGTGTGATTGTTTAATCTGCTCAATGCTGTAATGAGCACAGATCATCTCTGCATATGGCTCTAAACTAAAATTCTATTCAGTAAGCACAGTGTCCAGCCACCACAGATTTCAGGCTGTAGTAGGCTCAGCGCTGTACCTGAGACTCCCAGGTGCACAAAAATGCCATGATTTGGCGCAGATGGGCCAAGCCAGGCTTGTGTACTTATGTTACTTTCCATTAAGCAACACCATTCCACTTTGGTGTGGCTGTTCTCAACACTGTGTAGGATAATTTAGCTGCAGGAGATTTCAAAGATGGATTAGGATACTGTTAGAGTTTAAGTTTAACTTTTAGGATTTATGTTGTTAAAGAATTTAAGCATTAGTTGCGATTTTTAAGTATTAACCTGTTTCAAATTCCCTTTTTACAGAATAATTCTAGGTATCGGCATGTTATGACATTCCTGGCCAGTGCTGCTGGGAGCTGGAAATCACTGAAACAGACACCACTTCTCAAGTGAGTTCCACTTGCTTCTGGATCCTGTGTTGAGCAGCTTGCCAGATGCCATGTGAAAGAGATGGGTTGCTCAGTACAGGTGGATTGCAGAGAAATTAAAGATTTCTCTGATTGGATGAGATGGAGAGTGATGTCACCATAATGCCTCGCCACCTCATCCAATCAGAAAATGCTTTGAATGAACTCGGCATGCAAAGCATTCTCTGAATTGCGCTGTGCCGATTGATCCAACCTCCTGTGGAGATCACTAAATTAGTGGTGTCTACTTCTGTGACTTCTGGCTTCCATTGGCATTCGCCAAATATGTCATATACATAGGTTATATTGGTCGCACAAGTAGGAAAATGCACTTATGCGTGCGTTCTGTACACTAATGGTGTACAGAAATTCTTTGGGTTGCCATATTGCATTTCATTTGCAATAACCTTTAATTTACTATATAATGTGTAACATCTGTATATGATTGAGATACGAGCACGCACGCATACTCTGGCAGTATTTGTTTTCTTGGCCATTTTTCTGAGAATATGAATGATGACACAAACTTCTTTCACTCATGGTTAGTGTTTGGCTAAAGTCATTTATTATCAGTCAACTGTGTTTACTCTTTTTAAATCCTAATGGCAACAGAAACTACCCAATTGACCCTGATCAAAAGTTTCATAACCTGGTGATTTTGGCCTGATAACATGCACACAAATTGACACAAAGGGGTTTGAATAGCTATTAAAGGTAACTAATCCTCCCCTGTGATCTGTTTGCTTGTAATTAGTGTGTGTGTGTGTGTGTGTGTGTATAAGGTCAATGAGTTTCTGTACTCCTGACAGACCCTTGCATCTTTCATCCAGTGCTGCATGAACGTTTCTGGATTCTGAGTCAGGGGAAATGCAAAGGAATTGTCAAAGGATCTGCATGAAAAGATAGTTGGACTGTATAAAACTGGAAAGGGATATAAAAAGATATCCAAAGAATTGAGAAAGCCAATCAGCAGTGTTCAAACTCTAATCAAGGAGTGGAAAATGAGGGGTTCTGTTGAAACCAAACCACGGTCAGGTAGACAAACTAAAATTTCAGCCACAACTTCCAGGAAAATTGTTCTTGTGTCAGGAAAATAACTTCAGGTGAAATACAGGAGACTCTGGAAACATGTGGTGTGGCCTTTTCAAGATGCACAATAAGGAGGCAATCGAAGAAAGATGGGCGGCATGGTTGAGTCACCAGAAGAAAGCCATTACTAGGCACATGCCACAAAGTATTTTACGCTTGCAATACTCCAAACAGCACAGAGACAAGCCTCAAATCTTCTGGCACAGTCATTTGGAGTGATGAGACCAAAATTAAGCTTTTTGGCCACAGCCATAAATGCTACATTTGGAGAGGAGTCAACAAGGTCTATAATGAAAGGTACACCATTCCTACTGTGAAACACGAAGGTGGATCGCTAATGTTTTTGGAATGTGTGAGCTACAAAGGCACAGGAAATTTAGTCAAAATTGATGGCAAGATGAATGCAGTAGGTTATCAAAAAATACTGGCGGAACATTTGCATTCATTAGCTAGGAAGCTGCTCATGGGACGTACTTGGAAATTACAACATGACTGATCCAAAACACAAGGCCAAATTGACCTGTCATTGGCTACAGCAGAATAAAGTGAAGGTTCTGGAGTGGCCATCTCATTCTCCTGACCGTAATATCATTGAGCCACTCTGGGGAGATCTCAAACGTGCAATTCATGTAAGACAGCCCAAGAATTTCCAGGAACTGGGGGCTTTTTCTAAGAGGAATGGACAGCTTTACCATCTGAGAAGATAAAGAGCCTCATCCGCCAAATGCCACAAAATATTTCAAGCCATCGATGTTAAAGGGGGCAATACACGGTATTAAGAACTGGAGTATGTAAACTTTTGATCAGGGTCATTTTTTGGGCAGTTTCTGTTGCTATTATGATTTTAAAAAGAGTAAACAGTTGATTGATAATAAATGGCTTCAATCAAACACTAACCATGAGGGAAAGAAAAGTTTTTGTGTTGTCATTCATTTTCTCTGAAAAATGGCCAGGAAATCATAAATTCTGCCAGGGTATGTAAACTTATGAGCACAACTGTGTGTGTGTGTGTAGATGGCTATAAAAAGCTCTCGCGCTCTCTATAGTGTGTGTGTGTAAAAAAAAAAAAAAATATATATATATATATATATATATATATATATATATATATATATATATATATATATATATATATATATATATATATATATATATATATATATATATATATATATTTATTATATAATTTATATATAGTTAGTGCCTGTTACCTTTTTTAAGATTTATCCAAAGAAAAAAAAAGGTTTAGCAATCCTGAGTTTTTATTGTTTTCAACGTATCCAAGTGATCATTGTTGCCAGGAATGAAAATCCAAAGTTTTGCGTGGTCACTGGGACAGGAATGGAGGGGAAATCTTACAGTGGAAAAACATATTCTGATTACAACTGTCTAAGAGCTAAGTTTAAATCCAATCTACTCAAGCCAAATCTAAAAATAGTTTTGGCTTTTGAGATAAGAGCCCATTTACACTTTAGCACTGTAATGCCACAATCTACTATGCGCTGCTTTAAGAGTTTTAAGCTTGAATTATTTTTTTTGGGCTGCTGATGCGCCATAATTCAGCCTAAAATTTATATGTACCACTTATCCCCCCCCCCCCCCCCCATTCCCCCAACACTGCTCTTTAACCTGTCAAGTGCATTTTGATGCACTACAGTAAGGGTCGACTGCCCATTACTGTAATAGGGCATCATTCAACATAGTTGAATTACCCCACTGATTAGGAGATGATCCAAAATCCAGCATAAAAGTGAAAAACCGTATGCGTTATAAACAAGAATTATGAATCTTGTATACACCAAAACACATGAAAAGCCTTAATACCCAAATTGATAAAGACTCGAAATCAAAAAATCAAGTGAAAAAAGCCAGTATGTGATCAAACTGAGTAGTGAATGAAATCTACCTACAAATGTTGTACTTCGTTGAATTCACTACAGTGGTGCTCCGAGTGCTAGCTCAGATCACTGGCCTTCTAGATGGTTCTGGCACAGTAGTTGCCGTGTGATGTTTTAAAAACCCATTGGGTATGGCATTCAGTTAGAAGCTTACTGAACTGGTATTTAATTTCTTCTTTTTAGAAGTCTGCCTTGGCTTAAAGCGGAGGTTCAGACAAAAATTGAACTTCTGCTTTTCAGAACCATCCCTCCCTCCAGGTGTCACATTTGGCACCTTTCATGGGGAAGGGGGGTGCAGATACCTGTCTAAGACAGGTATTTGCACCCACTTCTGGGCATAGACTCCCATGGGAGTCTGTGCCTCTTCCTGTCCCCCGCGCTGTCTACTGGGACACACACGGGTCCCAGGAGCTAGCGGGGACCAGTTAGGACGTGCAGCACGTCTTGCGCATGCGCAGTAGGGAACCGGAGCCCGATTCCCTTACCGAAGATGGTGGCGGCAGCATCCGAGGGACTGTTCGGCCTTGGGTGCTGACATCGCTGGACTCTGGGACAGGTAAGTGTCCTTATTTTAAAAGTCAGCACCTGCAGTATTTGTAGCTGCTAACTTTAAAAAAATGTTTTTTTCGTGTGACTTTAATAACATAATTCTAAATGTTTTTCGACTGGAGTATTCCTATTTTTAACTTGGTTGAAATTCGTATAGACTTGGGCCCCTTTCACAAGTGCACAAAAACCGCAGGAGATAGAAATCAAAAAGGAACTCACAAAATCCGTAGGTACTGCTGTGGTCACACTGTACTGCATCAGTGGGAAAGGGGCCATATAGGCTTTCTACGCGTTCTGCAACCTGCTAAAAATAGCGCATTTCATTAAACTTTGTGTGTGTTTGACTAGACTCCAATATTATAGAAATGATTTTCACACTTTAATGCATCTTAACTGTTCTTATGCTTGGCATTCTTACTGTGCCCCCACCTTAGCAACTGAATACAAGCAGTCCTCAACATTGGCTCCCAGAATGTGTTTTGCAGCACTGTCAATGACGGATGTGGTTGAATAGCTCTTATGGAGATAAATATTTCAAGGATGTCTTTTCCTAAGACACTTGCCAATAACCTGTCCTACAGAAATTTAATGAAAGGAAACTTTTGGACTCTAAATAAAATGCTGCTGTTTTTTTATTCTTGAAAAAAAGCTCTGGTTTGGCATGGCATTTAAATGTCCCAGTTACATTTTAAATTCCACTATTGTAAGGCAATTCAGTAAGCGCACTAGTGCTGTAATGTGCCTTTATATTTCTTAATTGCTACTGCTGTTCCTACTTTATTCACAGGCCTTTGGATGAAGCAATGCTTGGCATAGTTTAGAAAGAATAAGGGGAAGGTCTCCATGGCTACATGTTTAATGAATTTAGTAGTAATAATAGTGAACCAGTGATACTATGTGTTATGCATTCAGCTTTGATGCCTTTTTGTCTTTAGGCTTTTTTTTTTTTTTGTTGTTGTTGTTTTTAGAATATCTTTGTAGTAGTCATTTAGTCTTGGTCTGAGGAACATATCCCAATTAAATCAAAATCTTCCTAATGCTGTTAGCATGGCCAAATTATGAATTTCTTTGTTTTTCATGGGAAAACAATAGTTACTTTGCCACCATGTACAACAGAACAATGATGTATCTGTGAAAAGGTTGTGCTAATGGATGTTGAGGTAGTTTGAATGTGTTGCCCAGCAGGGAATGTGTTTTGAGACTCAAAAGCAGCCAATAAACGGAGCAAATTGCTTTCCTGAAACCTTGGCCTGGAAAGAAATTTGCTTGATTCCATGATCAACATAGACAGCATTGACGCAGATGACTCCCTCCTGATGGGGACAAATCGTGATTATTGCTAGCGGCTAGTGATCGCATGCAAAACCTGGCGCAGGGTGATTGTACTAAAGTTGATCGGTCAATCCACTTATGGCTGGCCTAAAATGTGATCAGCTGATGGATGATGCAAGCCACCAGCATCCACCCATATATGAAATAACAGAATTGCATCTCCTTTTAGAAATGATGATCTGGACTAGTTTATCATTTGTTGTCACTAATGCCAAAATGATAGCCATAAGTTCTGTTAACTACCACTTGAAAAAAAAATAGTATTATCTGGTACTTTTATGTACAGGTAAGCTTATAATGACGCTTACCTATAGGTAAAAGGAATATCTCCAAAACGTTCACAGTTTAGGAGAGCGATTCCATGTAGCAGCAGCCGGTGACCTCACTGGCAAATGCGCTCTGAAGCAACAGCACACTGTGCCATTCCTTCAAGAGGTCTGTACTGTAAACCGAGACTCCTGTGCCCATGTGTGGGAGTGATGTCATTGCGGCTGGACCAGTCAGACGGATGGAGCCCTCAAACCCAGAAGGAAGATCGGATGAAGATGAAGCCCCGTTAGTGGTGACAGCTGCTGGAGGGCTTCATTTTCAGGAAAGTCTCTCATAATGTGTTGGTGTGCGATGCATTAGAGCTGCACAATTAATCGTTAAAAGATCAGTCTCGATTCACCCCTCTGATCTGTATTGCAGTGTTTCCCGATTCTTTCATGTAACAAGTATAGAGAGTTCTCTGCTCACTCTGACAGTCTGCCAAATTTTTAACAACATTGTAACTCTTCCAGCTTAGATCAAAGGGATAAAACTTCTGTGTGAGTATGCACAGGAAGTTTAACCACTTAAAGTCTAAACCTTTTTCTGACACTTGTTTCTTACAGTTAAAATCTGTTTTAATTTTTTTTTTTTGTGTGTGAATTATGACAATATATAGATATAAAGGAATTCCCTCCAGATTGAGCTGTATCTGAAAAAATATTATATCTTTATTATTATTTATTATTTATTTTAATATTATATATTGTATCTGAAAAATATTACACAGCTCAAAAGATCAAGCTACATTTTTTTTATATATAAGTTAATATAAAGGTTGTGTGCTGTCTAGATTAAATAGAATAGTTTTTCAGTAGTGAGCTGAGAGGATAAAAAGGGCGGCCTAACCCCCCCAAAATTATCTATGTACATGGATAATTACAAAATATACGTACAAACTAGATTTTGTAATGAATTAACACACCTTGATGAGATTACTCAAGTTAAAGTCGATGTAAACCTTATTCATAAAATCTGAGCTGAGCACCTGTATCTGCAATGTTTTCTTATCTATCTTCAAAGCCCTAAGTCCCCTGCCTTTCTGTTGCTCCATTCTTCTCTTATCAGCATGATAACTTTTGACAAGTTCTCCAACTGTGATAAAACCAACCTGCATTTTGTGTCGGGACGGGTGCTATAAATTTGCAGAGAGTTGGTCAATTCACAGCACAGCTGTGCAAGTCTCTGCCTATGTGGAGAAGGGTGTGTGTGTGTGCCTTTCCTCCTATCAGCTGTCTCACCGTTTATTGTAAGAATACACGCCACCAGGCGAATAGGGAAGAGAAAATTCTAACAGGAGGTGGACTTTCTAAACTGTATAAAGATGAAGACAGCAGATATACATGTAAAACTTATGTAGGATGATTTGTTTCATCTGTGTGTGTCATCTGAGGTTGTTCACTTCACTGGGTATATGTGAGGGATCCACTTTAAGGTGATTATTCATATGCATATCTAAAAGTGTTGGCCAAAAATGATATCAATTAGATTTTTAGCAATGTGCATGACCAATAAAATGAGCAGCCTACTTATAGCAGGGCAGTGCACATCAGTGGAAGGCTTTTAGATATTTCATTACGTTCTCCAAAATTTCCAAGTTACTAAGCATCAGTAATTGGCAAATGGTTATGGTCTTTTAAGAGTAGTAGGTATTCTTCTGTTTTCAATTTTGTGATTGTGCCCATGTTAACTGCTGTTTGAGAATGCATATTGATCAGATTCCTCTCTATTGGAAATATTTCCATCCTATTATCTCAATTTTTTTTTTTTTTTTTCTATTTCTACAGTTTGAATGTATTTTAAGAAGATGGTTGTGTTTATTGTACAATTAATGCACAGGTGTATTCTGCTAGGTATTTCAACAATACATAAAGAGCACATTGAAAGTACATATTAAAGGAGAAGTGCGGGGTTACATAGATCACATGGCCACTGATTACTCAGTTCTTGATCTTCTCTGAGCAGGGAGTGATGACTGTCAGCCGCCAGCTTTCTGTTTTGCCCCTCCGGCACTCACTGGAGTGCCAGGCTGTGCAGGAGGTGGGAGCAGCTTGCTCAGGCTCTCGGTGCCCAGCTGAGCCAGCTGCCCCTCAGTTATCTGGGTAAATCTCAACATTAAAGTTGGGACCCCCTATAGAACCTGGAGCAGCTCTGTGACGTCAGCCCATAGTGGGCTTTAACCCACTGTTGGCTGAATCTGGGTCACAAGAATGCAGAACTAAGTGCACTCCTGTGACCCAGAAGAGAAATATAGTCAGAAAAACTATATGCCTTTTTAAAAGAAAAAAATGTTGATGCCCTCTGTTATGATTTGAGGTAATTTTATGATGATTTCTGTGACTTTCATGTTTATCACAAGCAGGAAAAAGTTTAAACTTTTAACACGTTTTTTTGTCTGTTGTTATAGGTGAATCTGGTCTGGGAAAATCAACTCTCATAAATTCACTCTTCTTAACGGATTTATATGCTCCGGATTATCCTGGTCCATCACACAGAATTAAAAAGACTGTTCAGGTGAGTTTATTTAAGTGTGTACCTATAGTCATGGGGAAAGCCATAAGCGGTTGACCTGTTGAGTAGAATAATTTTTATTGCCTACATATAAAAGAAGTGCCCTTCCAGGAGCTTTAGCCATTTGTTTACATTGAATACCCTCCATCCCTACTTAAAGTGGTTGTAAAGTCATTTTGGGGACTTTTACCTACAGGAAATCCTATAATAAGGCTTACCTGTAGGTAAAAAAAAATCTCCTAAACCGTACAGGTTTAGGAGAGATATTCCCCTCGCAATGCACCGCTGACTGCACAGGGGATTCCCGGCTGGAAGCCCGGCAGACGCCAGACCCTGCCGGGAAGAAATCTCCCGCGCGCATGCGCGGGAGTGACGATATCGTGGCTCCGGCTACTCATAGTGCTGGAGCCGCTATATCTGGAAGAAACGCCGAGGGGACATGTCAGCTCCCTCGGCGTGGATCGGGCCAGATGTCGGGGCCTCGTTCTAAGGTAAGTATTTCATAATGAGCTAGTATGTGGTGCATACTAGCTCATTATGCCTTTTCCTTTGCAGGTGGGGAAAAAAAAAACAGCGGGTTTACAACCGCTTTAACAACTGTTGAAATATTTATCAGTTGCACAGGGGGTGCATTGTTTGTGCCCCCCCCCCCCCTTTTTTTTTGCTTTTTGTCAATGGCCTTTTGTGTAGCCCTATGTAGGGGGAATCAGAACTGGTTTATGTAGTGAAATAATATGGCTGCTATTTTGATGTACAGTATAATCACTAAAGCTGGCCGTAGATTCTTTTCTTTTTTTCTTTTTTTTCTTTCATCCAGTGGGCAGAACAGGAAACTGTCCACACAAACAAGGTGGCTAGAGGAATCTTTCCCTTTGGGACATTGTATTTTGACTGGGGAGACTCTACTCTGATCATTGGTTGCAGCCAGACTGATCAAGAGAATTATTATTTTTTCTTTTAACAAGCCCATTCAAAGAAAGTCGATCTAAAATTTGGGCGGTTCCATCTATGACCAACTTAACTGTCAATAGAAATAAGATATTTAAAACATTACCACAGAAATAATTCTTTAATTTGTTGATCTTTTTAGGATTTATAAATGTAAAGGATATCTTTTTAATGTAAACTTTACACAGACCAACCTTAATATCACCAATATCATAACCCATTGAGACTTAGACTCATCTAGACCTCTAAAGGTATGCTGGAGTAGTATCTCACACCAAGCCAACGGTAGCAAATCCTTAAAGTCCTGTAAGTTGCAAAGTGGGGCCTCCATGTATCGGACTTGTTTTTCCAGCACATCCCACCCCACAGATGCTTGATTAGATTAAGAATTTTTAGGCCGGGTCAACACCTTAAACCCATTGTTGTGTTCCTCAGACCAGGCCACCCTTTTTTCATTGCTCTTTGGTCCAGTTCTGATGCTTATGTGCCCATTATAGGTGCTTTTTTTTTTTTTTTTTTTTCTGTGGACACAGGTCAGCATGGGCACCCTGACCAGACTGCAGCTACACAGCCCCATACCCAACAAACTGGAATGCACTGTGTTCTGACCCCTTTCTATCAGAACCAGAATTTTACTTTTTCAAGAACTCAAGTAGCTCTTCTATTGCATTGGACTACATGGGCCAGCCTTCGCTCCCCTCGTGCATCAGTGAGCCTTGGCCACCCATGAACCTATCACCACTTTGCCTTTTTTTACTTCCTTGGACTATGTTTGGTAGGTCCTGACCACTGCAAACTAGGCATTTTTCTATAAGAGCTGCAATTTTGGAGATGCTCTGACCCAGTTGTTTAGTCATTACAGTTTGGTTCTTGTCAATGTTGCTCAAAGCCTAATGCTTGTAATACATTAGATTTAGGGACAACAGGTTCACTTGCTGCCTAAGATTTAACCCATCCAATTTCAGATTCCATTCTAACAGGATAATCAATGTTATTCACTTTACTTCAGTCAGTGATCATAATGTTGTTGCTGATCAATGTACATTTCCCTTTTTTTAAAAAAACAATTCCATGCATAGTCCTCCTTTTTTTGAGTAGGTGGGCTATTTTATTTTATTTTTTTTTAAGCGAAACTTCAAGTAAGATCTTAATTACAGACTTATAATAGTCTATGTTGTAAGTATGTTTTTCCAACCCAAGGGACTAATGCGGAAGCAGACAATCACTTGTCAGAGCTACTACTGTGATCACCACAATCTTCCAAGCTGAGTGGGTGCCCTACTGCACATTGAGGGTTTGCTTGTTTGACACTGCTGCCATTCACTGAAAACTTGTATTTATTTCAGTGAGCACAAGGCGTTGTTTAAATGGACAAGGTGGGGACATTGCAATATCCACCTCATCCAATCAGATAACGCCTTGTATTGCCTGTAAAAATTAAAAGTTGTTCTATGAATTGCGACAGCGCCAAGTGAACACAGGATCCATAAGATTGTGGTGATCCCTGTAGTAGCCACAGTGATTGTTGGTTTCCACAAAAGTGCAGAGCTGATCGACCCAGAAAATTGTGCACAAAACAGACACCCTCCTGCTACATGAAGTCTCCAAGAGCCCTGCAGTTTCATTTGGGGGGTCTGCAGCTAACTATTGTAACTCTTGTGAAAGTACATGCATCTACAATCCAAACGAGTTTGAATTAATTTAGCCTGCATGGGTTGTGTGCCAAAAAAAAAAACACCTTTGCTTTGAACCTTATAGACAAAAAACTGGCCTTTTGGGACCATGTGCTGTGAAATCATAACTCTTAAAGATTTTTATTTTTTTTTTGCCTTACTGTAACAGTAAACCTAATTAGTGCAAACCGAAGACAACTTTTGTAGAACTACCTCATACTAACTGTGAAGCACAATGGTGATAATGTTTTGGTTTTATGTTTAGGTCTAGTTTTCACTTACAGTAAGGACTAGAAAGGTTTTCCTTTTTATATTCTCTTGCAAAAATATTTATTTTCTGTAATCCTCAGACAATAAAATGCAATAAAACTAAACCTAACACATTTTTTTTCTTTTTTTTGAGCAGTGTTATTATGCCTCATGTACACTGCTGCTGGTAAACTGACGTTTAGGAGCAGTTTGGCATTTTTTTTTCAACTGCTCCTGAAATCTCCTCTGTTATCTTATCCGTAAACACGGGTTCATTTATAGTAGTTTCTAGGCAGTTGCGTTTTGAGGCTTTGTTTGGAACCCCCAAAAAATTGTTCAGAAGCTGTGTTTAGAGGCATTTCAAACACTAAATGTGGCAACTCGCATTTAGCCACGATTCGTTTACAGGCATTTTCTTTTAAAACCGCTTCTATACACAAACGCTCATGGAAACTCAGCAAAACTGATGTTTTCGGAAAGTGTAGCTGCTGACTTTTAATAAACACACACTCGCCTGTCCCCTATAATCCAGCGATCCAGCCACTCGAACTCTCGCCTTTCCCCGGTGCCGGACTCACAAGTGTGGGCACCCCGCTGTGATAGCTTGTGTCTTTACAGTCAAGTGAACACTGTGCATGCGCCAGACATGCTGTGCTTCGCCTTCGGAAGTGAGGACTGTGTCCTTGTCAAAACTAGGAACCCACCAACACCCGCCCCCCCCCCACCCCCCCAAAAAAAATGTAACCCACCAACACCCATCCCCCCACGCCCCCTTATAATGCCAAATGTGGGCATATAAGGGGGCGAGGAGTCCCTAAAGCGGAAACCTCCACTTCTGGGTGGAAATCCACTTTAATAAGGGGTCTAGCAGAGGGACATCTTTAAAAAATAAAAACAGAATTTGTGTTTTTTTTACTTATCAGGTTGCTTTAAATTGTTACTAAACCCACAACAGTAAAATCAGTCTGTATATGCAGTAAAGCTTGCTTTTTATATGCACTGTGGAACCTAAGGGGTTAATCCTCAGCATTGTGTAAAAAGGCTGCTTGGTCTTGTATACACAGATCCTGCCCTCCCTTCACCTTCCCCCAGGGCAAGTCCAGATAAGACAGAGTCAGTTTGTTGTGTATTGCTAGTGAGGTTTATTTATTTATTTTTTCTTGGGAGAGTGCATGTGATCAGCACAGGGCCAATCGACACTGTCCAGACAGAGGCTCAGGAGCCCTGCAGCCTCATAGGACACCCCAGTGCAGTATGAAAACTCAGTTTCACCAGGAACTGATAGAAATCGCAAGACTGCTATATACTGCTGATAAGAAAAGGTATTCAGCTGTTTATATATACTAAAATGCATTTTCATGTTCTGTGTACTGTGGGAGACCAGATATAGTGAATGTAGGGTCCTGGGTTTAGTAACAGTTTAAAACGGAGGTCCGCCCAAAATGTAAAAGCAAGCAGCTACACATACTGCAACTGCTGGCTTTTAATAATAGAACACTTACCTGTCCTGGAGTCCAGCGATGTCGGCACCGCAGCTGATGTTTCCATCAGCTGTCGAGTGCTGCCGCTACCCTTGTAGGTAAGGGAACTCGGCAGTGTAGCTTTACGGCTTCATGCCAGGAACCCTACTGCGCATGCTCGAGGCCCCACTCCTCTTTCCTACTGGCCTGGCGACAGAGGGAGGAGGAGGAGGAGGAGGAGGAGGGAGCGCCCCCGCAGTGACATCATGGGCCACGGCACGGACTCCCAGAAGTGGTAACAGGATACCTGTCAGATGAGTATCCTGCCCCCCCCAAGGTGCCAATTGTGGCACCAGAGGAGGAGAGAAAACAAATCAGAGGAATTTCCGCTTTTGGGTGGAACTCCGCTTTAACCGATATCTGCAAATGGAAGATTATCCTTTTGATCTGCAGATGAATGAACAAAATGATACAAAAGTAACATTGTTACTTTGTATCTTTCTATATTCTAGTCTGGACCATTGTTTATAAACACTGATTCGGACTGCTTGTTTGACAGCTGAAGCTGCCGACACCTTTGCCGGGATGTCGCAGTGTATTTCAACTGGTTCATGAAAATTTTCCTCTCTGCATGGCCAGCTTTATTCAAGCTTTTTTTTTTCTTTTGTGTCTTTCTTGAAGTAGATCATCCATAAATCTAATGTTTGCCTCTTCAAATCTGTGGGGAAAAGTCAACAATTTCCATGAGGCGTACTTACATTTTCACCATAATTGTAATTCTGTAATCAAGGATGATTGACATGTAAACATGCTAGGTTACGCTATATATATATATATTTTTTTTTGGATATTCAACCAAGATATTCATAATAACATTTAGTTTTGTAGGATAGCATTGATGAGGCTGTAAATGGTTTCGCTCTTTCCCTCACTTGGATGCCTATGTAAGGATTGGTTGGTTGTTGCTTGCATGAATCTTCCTACTTGTTGGGGAAAATCTTTAACCTGTTAAGTGTGTGTGCACTGCTTCACTCCTTCAGGGAAATCGCACAAGAAATATTGGTGGATCCCAGTGTTGGGAAGACATCCATCTGTCCTCCAATTGTATACTTCAGGGGGGCATCTGCCCCTCTATGGCTCGCCGTAAAGGGCTGCTCTTCTTTTAGTCCACTAGTAGAGCAAGGAAGTAACTAAGTAGAGCAGCTGTAGTGATTACTTGATTGCCCATATGTTTACAGCAACACTGGTAATAAGCTTCTGCTTTACATTTATCAGCCTTGCTTCCCTGGTCTTTTTTTCTGTTGTGTTTTCATCTCTTCTTGCCATAGTGGGATTTTTCCAATGGGAAATTCCTTTTGGATCTTTTTGTTGTACATGAACTACTTTTTTTCTCGGGGAGCTAAAACAACTGTGACAGAAGCACGTTTTAATTGCATAAGTTTTAGACTTTAACCACTTCAAGACTGGACTGTTTCACCCCTATTTATTTTTTTGGCTGTATAAAGGGAAAAAAAGGGGGGAGGAGAATGTTTTCTTAGTTTTTGTTTATAAAATTTTGCAAATAATAATTCTTTATAAATTTAGGCCAAAATGTTTTCTGCTACATTTCTTTGGTAAAAATATTCCAAACCAGTGTATATTTAGCCTGTGTGAAAATCAGAATCTACAAACTATGGTATATATTTGAAAATTGAACAGTGCTGTAACTGCCCATCTCCTTCCAAAAAAAAAACAAAAGTCGTAATTTATCACATGGCAGTATAGGCATACTTGCATTTTACAAGCCAAAACACAATCCGCCACACCTCCCAAGTATTGGGGTACTATATGTGGAGACTTTTTTTTTTTTTTTTCACAGCCTAAATGCATAGAGGCAAAATCTGAAGAGTGAGTTTGGGGTTTCATTTTCTGACTACCTATCGTGTTTCTTGAATGCTTGAAGTGCCAGAACAGAAGAAACGCACAAAAAAAGTACCACATTTTGTAAAGCAAACACACCAAGGTATTTTCTGAAAGGCATAGTGAGTCTTTTAAAAAAATTGCTTTTTTGCCATTATTTTTTGGAAAATGGAAAGAAAATTAAAATGTGTGTTTTTTTTTTTTTTTTTTTTTTTTTTTTTTTTTTTTTGTTTCCCCCCCCCCCCAGTTGTTAAATTAAGATCTTTTTAGCACACCTCATAGGCATACTGAGAATTTCACCCCAAAGTACTGCTACTCCTCTCGAGTTTAGGGATTCCACATGTATGAGACTTTTTTACTGTTTGGGCTCACAATGCCATGCATTGTATAAACCAATTGTATCAAAACCAACGTACTATAATGATTCCCTCTATATGTATGGCCAGGGAATATGGATTGGTGTCATGTCCGAATTCCGATAAACCAAGCAAGCCTAGCCTACTGGTATGTGGCTGTCCCAAGGAATGCATTGTTCACTGGCCAGGAAGTACAGGAGGCTAAAGAGAGCAAAAGAGTTCCTGTGGTTACAGGATTGCAATTGTTTGCAGGGGATCGCTGAGCTGGTGTCTCGCAGGAGCATATTCACCCATACAGATGGGTCAGTTTAGGCAACGGGCAGAGACGCATCCAGCAAACCGGCAAAGGTAGGTGCAGGCAGAAACCTGATCAACAAACAAGCCTAGGTCAGTACATGCAGCAGTCGAAAGGCAACGCTGCCTGGTATGGTGGTGATCAGGAACATTGTTGCTGGCTGCACTGGTCTGGTGACACTTGGACTTGTGTAGCTGCTTTCAGGGATACTGTTGGTGTCTTACACTGGTCTGGTGACACTGGGACTGGTATGCAGTGATCAGAAAACCGTTGCTTGCTGCACCTGTGTGGTGCCAATCAGGAACACTGATTCTAGCTACACTGGTCTGGTGACACACTGACTGGTGTGGTGGTGATGGGAGACATTGTGGCTGGCTGCACTATTAGGGCTCGTTCACACTTTACAAGGGAGGTGGTAAAACCGTGTGGTTGTTATTTCTGTGGTTGGTCACTATGAAAGGACATGTTTCAGCCTTGTCCATTCTTCCTTTTTTTTATTTTTTTTAAAGCCTTTGACTTCCTTCTCCCTTCTTAAGGCTGGGTTCACACCGCTGCGGGGGGAGAACCTTTATTTAGGCTAGGTTCACATTGCTGCGATGCGGGAACGCCGCGAATCCGCGGCGTTTTCCCGCATCGCATACCTCCCGCCGGCAGTTCACACTGCCCTATGCGGACGGCTGGGGGTGTCAATGTTATGTTAATGACACCCCCAGATCCGTCGGCATATCGCAGTGCGATCTGCCGACTCGCACAGGAATCGGATCGCATGGTGTGAACCCCCATGCGATCCGATTCCGTTGCGGACCCAAAAAAGGGTCCCGTGCGAGTTTGCTGCGGGACCGCTGCGAGTTCAGCCATACTATCTGTATGGCTGAACTCGCAGCGCTACGGAGATCGGATGTGATTTGCTGTGCGAATCACATCCGGTTCTCCCCCCGCAGCGGTGTGAACCCAGCCTTAAGGTGTGTTTTGAATCAGTTCCTTGTACAGCTCCCTCAACTGTGTTCTCTGCTCTTTGAATTCTTCATGGATATCCCTTTTTAGATGACCTCTCCTGCAAAATAGCCCCTTTGGTTTCTATCACATCTGTCAGATATGTGTCTGAGCTTTCGGCTTTCTCGTAAGGAGCCATTTTTTTATTCTTTGCGATGACCAGGTAGTTATGTGCCAAGATCATCCTTTTTCCTAAGGCGTTATCTGTTTTCCACCTCAGCGTAGACCTAGTCTTTCCAGCTTTGTGCCCTGCTCCAAAGGAAATTACTCCTTTGTCTGGACATACTCAGAGCCATCAGTCTACCTCAAAGCACTTTGTATAACAAACATTTTTTTTTTTTTTTAATCCCATCTTCAATGAACATCGTTCTTTCAAGTCGATGGATGGATAAGACTACAGTACTTACTCTAAATGTAAAAAATACCTTCCTGCTCTCACACACTTTTTTTTGGTTATTCCTACACCAAGCCTCTGTGGCCCAGCTTTGTAAGGCTGCCACCTGCTCCGTTTTGTTTTATACATTTGCAAAGTTTTACAAGACGTGGGGATCCATTCTTCTACAGATGCAGCTTTTGGCCACAGGGTTCTTGCAGTGGCCCTCTGAACCTTGTTGCTGGGCTAGTTGGCACAGTTCTTTTAGCCTAGTTGGTGCCTGCCCTTCTCATTCATTGCTTGGGGACGTACTAAGGACTTGAATATGCTGCCTGTGTCCTGTGCTGTACAATTAAGATGAGGATTTTTAACTTGCCTGTAAATTTCATATCTTGGAGAATGGTGAAAGACACAGACCACCATCACCTCTGTTCTTGGTTACTCTTCATAGCTTGCTACAAAATTGAGATGGGAAAGTGCCCAGGGGGTGTATCCTAAAAAGTTTTGCCAGTGACCAATCACCTGAATGTACACACCTCTAACTCGAGGTCTATGAATACTCAGCCGGTGTTTTTACTGCACTGCGAGATATGGGATTTGCAGTTACACCAGCCTGGTCCGCTGCATTATGTTAGAGGAGCTCCCGTCCCCTATGTAAAAATTGCTGACTTTTAATGACCGTCACTCACCTGTCCCCATTGTAACAGCTTGTGGCTCCACAGCAGAGTGATCGCTGTGCACAGTGAACATGTCCTAGAAGACAGCGGGAAGGAGAACTTCACATTCTGATTGCCTAGGTGGTCGGAGCAGAAGTTAGAGCAGGTACCTGTCAAAATCGGGTACCTGCTTTTCTCTCGCTCTCTTCCATGGCTCCCCCCAAGTTCCATTTCACATACAAGAGCGGGGGAGGAGGCGGCCTTAAAGTGGAACTTCCCCTTTTTTGTGGAGCTACACTTTAAGTACACTTGCATTGGATCACGTGTTAATGTGGGCTGCTTTTGGGCAATAGGCTGCCCAATGCATCACAACATTTTTAAGCAGCATGGCAACACAAGTGCGTCAAGTAGGTGTGTTGGGGGAAATTGAGAGCAATCTTCAAGCTGCGTTGCTTATTTTTGCTTCTAAAAACGTTAGTTGCCCAGTATAACTTCATTTGATTATTTCAGAAATCACTGAAACCAGGTACAGCTAGGTTAACTATCTTTTTTTTTGTCCCCTCCACACAATATGGGCAGGTTCTGTGTTTTGACCAGTATGGCATTTCTTTAAGGGATTCTTCTAGAAAACCGACAGGCAGTTCTGGGCTTAATTAGGAAGTTAAACATATAGCTTTGCAAGAAGTATGATAGACGTGCCCTGTAATAGATTTTTTAAATAAAGATTTTGTCAGTATGACTGAAAATGTATAAAGCTTCAGTTAATAAACCTTAAACAGTTTGACTTTAATGGCACTCCTAATGCATTTGTTCTGATTAAGCATATTATGAACAAAATTGGCTTCAGTTACATAACTATGCATGTTCACCTCAGGGGCATTTTGTCCTTGACCTACATTAGAAGGAAACAGAATTGTTACAAGCTTCCACCTTCACTATAACAGGATGAACTGTGTTCCTGCATAGTCTTTTATTTGGCCAATATCATGGTGTGTTTGATCCCTGCGAACAAACGGGGAACCTAAGTCACACTTGGTTGTAATTATAAGTAAGGAATCTTCCACAACCGTACCTCAAACACTCCACATACAAGTATTATTTATTTTCAGAGCCGAAATATCAGGTGGTATCGGCCGGTTCAATAGAAACAGGCTGACATTCAGCCCGTATGTATGGCAGCTGGTCCAACAGAAGCTGACCAAACGTTAAGCAGTGGCTGAGAGCGCTGACCGCTGTGTTATGGTGGGGTGGCCGCTGTACCGACATTAGATTGTTGGTACAGGATCTCCTCCTGAGCTCTTCAGTTTTTTTTGTTTTTTTGCCGCCCACTGGGTTGAATGGAAAAAAAAAGTGTGCACCAGGCTTTAGTTAAAGTGTAAATTATTAAAGGGAGCTTTATTAAAGTCAAACTCTAGGCAAACATTAAGCACAGTTTTCTCCAGTAATTTGTTTGAGATTTTTCTTTAAACAAACCTAATCTACAAGCTGCTTGAGCTTGTTCTCTTACGCGGCTATCAAGGTCGGCGTATCCTCAACTATAATTTTGAGCCCTGCTGCCCTAGACAACTGCAGAATATGCATGCAGTGACCTTTGGGCACTGGCATCTCGGCTTGATATACTTTCTAGACCGCTGTGTATTGTGTTAGTGACGGACTACTTTCTAGAACCAGCACCAGTGTACACCCTGCGATTAAAGACTTCAGTGAGTAGGCTGTGTGGGCTAAGCATCAGGAGCTACTTCATTTATTAGAACTGTTGTGCTCCATAATTGTCCCTTTTATGCCGCTAACTACACAGGGTTATTATGCTGAGGAATTGGGTGCTGCCTCACTTAAGTGGATTGGTATGTTCACATGCTGCTCAGCTTTCCTGTTTTTCCCTTCCTAGTCAGAAGATGCATTTGGTTCCATCTCATTTAGTCTGCTTTTCCCGCCTACAGTGACCTCCAGCCTTTTGAACCTCTGCTTGTAACAGTCAGTTTGCTTGCAGTGCAACAAGTTTGATCCCAGATGCAAGAAAATCAGTCCTGCTGCATTTGATGCCTCTGGCTCTCAAACCACTAACTGTCCTGGAGCAGTCAGCAGAATTTACTCTCAGGGGCCTGACCACCTAAATCTTTTTTTTTTTTTTTTTTTTTTTTCCCCCTGCTTGAGTCCTTATATTGCTTAGTGTCCTCATCAACTCTGCCGAGATTCTGCCACAGTTTATGCCACAGTAAAGCATTGACAAGTCCTGTGGGGGATGTGCCAGTATTTATGGATCCCCTAGACAAATGTTTAGAGACTTTGGATCTTCAAAGCATAGTTTTTGCTTGCAGGCCCTGCATTGCAACCTGTCATGGCCGTGATGTTAGTCTGTTAAATATTAGGGGAATGGACTAAACATAGGGTACTTCTCACCAGTTCTGTATTTTTGGAGAGGTTAGAGTTACTGACTACTAGGGCTGCAACTAACTATTATTTTCATAATCGATTAGTTGGCCGATTATTGTTTCGATTAATCGGTTAATAACCTTAAAAAAAAAAAAAGTGGGTCAAAATGACGTTCATTTTCAACCACAGTGACAGGAAAATTTAGAAATAATAGAAAACTTCTCAGTCAAAGGAATTTGCAGACACTGTATGTGGTTTTTGTTCAAAAATGAAGTGAAAATTTCAAACAAAATTCTTTCAGTGAATGTACAAAGATTTTTCGTCTGAATATTCTCAGCTGAAAATTGATCCATGAGGCCAGCATAAAACTCAATACACACCTATGCAGATTTTGCTTTTGATCTGTTTCTGCAGTGCTTTTTGCTGTGCGTTTTTGATTTTTATGCACGTGATTTTACTGCAATTTGCATTTTTTGCATTTTTTTTTTGGGCAGATTATAAAAAACACAAATTGCTGCAAAAACGCATTACATTCTTTTCTGCAGCTTCTCCATTGAAGTATATTGAACCAAAAAAGCACAGTTTTGTGTTAAAAGTCCCTGACCCTTTCCAAATATGCAGCGGCTGAAAAAAGCACAGATATGAACCAGTCCCATAGGAAACCATGTAATTGAACTGTAGTGCATTTCTGCAAAAAGCATCATTAAACATACAGGTCCTTCTCAAAAAATTAGCATATTGTGATAAAGTTCATTATTTTCTGTAATGTACTGATAAACATTAGACTTTCATATATTTTAGATTTATTACACACAACTGAAGTAGTTCAAGCCTTTTCTTGTTTTAATATTGATGATTTTGGCATACAGCTCATGAAAACCCAAAATTCCTATCTCAAAAAATTAGCATATCATGAAAAGGTTCTCTAAACAAGCTATTAACCTAATCATCTGAATCAACTAATTAACTCTAAACACTTGCAAAAGATTCCTGAGGCTTTTAAAAACTCCCAGCCTGGTTCATTACTCAAAACCGCAATCATGGGCAAGACTGCCGACCTGACTGCTGTCCAGAAGGCCATCATTGACACCCTCAAGCAAGAGGGTAAGACACAGAAAGAAATTTCTGAACGAATAGGCTGTTCCCAGAGTGCTGTATCAAGGCACCTCAGTGGGAAGTCTGTGGGAAGGAAAAAGTGTGGCAGAAAACGCTGCACAACGAGAAGAGGTGACCGGACCCTGAAGAAGATTGTGGAGAAGGACCGATTCCAGACCTTGGAGGACCTGCGGAAGCAGTGGACTGAGTCTGGAGTAGAAACATCCAGAGCCACCGTGAACAGGCGTGTGCAGGAAATGGGCTACAGGTGCCGCATTCCCCAGGTCAAGAACCAGAAACAGTGGCAGAAGCGCCTGACCTGGGCTACAGAGAAGCAGCACTGGACTGTTGCTCAGTGGTCCAAAGTACTTTTTTCGGATGAAACCAATTTTTGTCGTGTCATTCGGAAATCAAGGTGCCAGAGTCTGGAGGAAGACTGGGGAGGTCCAGTGTCAAGTACCCACAGTCAGTGATGGTCTGAGGTGCCATGTCAGCTGCTGGTGTTGGTCCTCTGTGTTTTATCAAGGGCAGGGTCAATGCAGCTAGCTATCAGGAGATTTTGGAGCACTTCATGCTTCCATCTGCTGAAAAGCTTTATGGAGATGAAGATTTCATTTTTCAGCACGACCTGGCACCTGCTCACAGTGCCAAAACCACTGGTAAATGGTTTACTGACCATGGTATTACTGTGCTCAATTGGCCTGCCAACTCTCCTGACCTGAACCCCATAGAGAATCTGTGGGATATTGGGAAGAGAAAGTTGAGAGACGCAAGACCCAACACTCTGGATGAGCTTATGGCCGCTATCGAAGCATCCTGGGCCTCCATAACACCTCAGCAGTGCCACAGGCTGGTTGCCTCCATGCCACGCCGCATTGAAGCAATCATTTCTGCAAAAGGATTCCCGACCAAGTATTGAGTGTATAACTGAACATAATTATTTGAAGGTTGACTTTTTTTGTATTAAAAACACTTTTCTTTTATTGGTCGGATGAAATATGCTAATTTTTTGAGATAGGATTTTTGGGTTTTCAGGAGCTGTATGCCAAAATCATCAATATTAAAACAAGAAAAGGCTTGAACTACTTCAGTTGTGTGTAATGAATCTAAAATATATGAAAGTCTAATGTTTATCAGTACATTACAGAAAATAATGAACTTTATCACAATTAGTGATGGACGAACGTTTCGCCCGGCGGTCGTTTCGCGGCGAATTTCCGACATTCGCGGTCCGCACGTTCGAACGCCTTTTTCCGTCGTTCGCCGCGGCGGACTTACGTGTTTAATGTATACAAGAACTTTAACCTTTGGTGACACGTTTATCATGTGATACAGGACAGCCAATTGAGACATGACAGCACATGGACACTTGGACATTCCCCCTAACCTATAAATACACCCGATCCGGTGGCCATTTTACATTCTTTCTTCTGTTACGATAGGGACAGGTTCCTGTGTGGAGTAGGGAGAGATAAACCACTAGCTATTTGGTACACAAAAGTTCTTTTCAGGACTGGTATAGGTGTTAGGTGTTGATAGGTTTGCTGTGCTGCTGATTCTTGCAGCAGCCTGAGTGTCTTTTGTTAGTTTAGAGAAAGGGAAAGGACGGTGTATGCTACAGGGACAGCCAGATTAGTCTTTCATCATCATCATCATCATCATCATCATTAGCTGTTACTATCAAGGTCCACAAAAGAGCTGTTCCAGTAACCACTAATCGTTCTCTTTTTTTGCCAATTTGTATAGGGACAGGAAGGAAGCAGTGTTGTCAGGCAGTGAGGGTAATTTTAAAGACTTGCTGTTATTATTAGTTCCACAAAGGTTCTTTTCAGGACTGGTATCAGTGGTACAGTAATAGGCTTGTACATGTATAATATTCTTTCTTCCAAATATAGAAAGGATATTATACTTGACTGCTGCCCTTCTGCTGCAGTCTGCTAAACATTCACAACTCACTTGTTCCACAAAAGTTCTTATAAGGACTGGTAACTTGGTATAGGGTGCTACGGTACATAGGCTTGAGTGCGGTACAGTCTGCTGTTCTGTAAGGACCGCTATCGGTCCACAATAGATAGGGTTGACGTGCACCACTGCTGACCGCTGCCCTATACTGCAGCAGTCCTTCAGCGGTATAGGGACTGACGTACAGTCTGCTAATCACTAACACACAACCTGCTTGTTCCACAAAAGTTCTTATAAGGACTGGTAACTTGGTATAGGGTGCTACGGTACATAGGCTTGAGTGCGGTACAGTCTGCTGTTCTGTAAGGACCGCTATCGGTCCACAATAGATAGGGTTGACGTGCACCACTGCTGACCGCTGCCCTATACTGCAGCAGTCCTTCAGCGGTATAGGGACTGACGTACAGTCTGCTAAACACTAATACACAACCTGCTTGGTCCACAAAAGTTCTTATAAGGACTGGTAACTTGGTATAGGGTGCTACGGTACATAGGCTTGAGTGCGGTACAGTCTGCTGTTCTGTAAGGACCGCTATCGGTCCACAATAGATAGGGTTGACGTGCACCACTGCTGACCGCTGCCCTATACTGCAGCAGTCCTTCAGCGGTATAGGGACTGACGTACAGTCTGCTAAACACTAATACACAACCTGCTTGGTCCACAAAAGTTCTTATAAGGACTGGTAACTTGGTATAGGGTGCTACGGTACATAGGCTTGAGTGCGGTACAGTCTGCTGTTCTGTAAGGACCGCTATAGGTCCACAATAGATAGGGTTGACGTGCACCACTGCTGACCGCTGCCCTATACTGCAGCAGTCCTTCAGCGGTATAGGGACTGACGTACAGTCTGCTAAACACTAATACACAACCTGCTTGGTCCACAAAAGTTCTTATAAGGACTGGTAACTTGGTATAGGGTGCTACGGTACATAGGCTTGAGTGCGGTACAGTCTGCTGTTCTGTAAGGACCGCTATAGGTCCACAATAGATAGGGTTGACGTGCACCACTGCTGACCGCTCACCTATACTGCAGCAGTCCTTCAGCGGTATAGGGACTGACGTACAGTCTGCTAATCACTAACACACAACCTGCTTGTTCCACAAAAGTTCTTATAAGGACTGGTAACTTGGTATAGGGTGCTACGGTACATAGGCTTGAGTGCGGTACAGTCTGCTGTTCTGTAAGGACCGCTATCGGTCCACAATAGATAGGGTTGACGTGCACCACTGCTGACCGCTGCCCTATACTGCAGCAGTCCTTCAGCGGTATAGGGACTGACGTACAGTCTGCTAAACACTAATACACAACCTGCTTGGTCCACAAAAGTTCTTATAAGGACTGGTAACTTGGTATAGGGTGCTACGGTACATAGGCTTGAGTGCGGTACAGTCTGCTGTTCTGTAAGGACCGCTATCGGTCCACAATAGATAGGGTTGACGTGCACCACTGCTGACTGCTGCCCTATACTGCAGCAGTCCTTCATCGGTATAGGGACTAAGAGTTTTGTCACAGGGTCATTTAAAAAATGACAGGCAGAGGAAGAGGCAGGCCCTTCCGCAGGGGTGGTAGGGGTAGGGCAGGAGCAACAGGCTTGAGCCAAAGTGGGAAGTTGCAGAAGGTGCGTTCAATTACTTTAAAGGATGCACCAGACTTGGTTGAGTGGCTCGCTCAGCCTTACTCTTCTGCACCCTCCTCATCCTCTCGATCTGCACCCTCTTCTTCACTCTCTGCTATGTGCACCCCCAAAGACACTACCACCAACAACACGACCACCACCACCACATACCTTCCGCTTGAGTCACTGGAATTATTTTCCGATCCATATCAAGAGGACATTTCTGATGCGCAGCCACTCTTGGTATTGGATCAGGAAGAGGAGGTAGCAACAAGCGCTACTCAGCAGTCTGACGACAGTACCCAGATCAGCCCAAGGAGGAGGTTGGTCCCCGGTGTTGCTGCCTACTCCGAGATCTCTACTTATAGCGGTGGGGAAGGTGACGTTGATGATGACGTGTCTAGTGATGTCACGTGGGTGCCCACAAGAGAGGAAGAGGAGGGGAGTTCAGAGGGAGATATGGACCAGCAGATAGGGAGGAGAAGCAGCAATGACTTACATTGCACAGCAGGGACAAAGCAGACTGCAAATGTATCAGGAGCGAGTCATCGACCATGTACGGTCACATCTGGCGCTCCCAGGACACCGGCACATGGCTCCGCAGTGTGGGCTTTTTTTAACGTGTCCGCTGCTGACAATAGCGTTGCCATCTGCAATCTTTGCAGTCAACGCGTTAGTCGCGGTAAGCCCAATACTCACCTAGGGACGACCGCCTTAAGAAGGCACATGAGCAGCCATCACCGAGCCCAGTGGGAGCAACGGAACACACAAAGCCACACTGCAGGCTCTCACCGTCCAGCCTCGTCTTCTACTTCTCCTTCTCCTCTCTCCTCACAATTGTCCTCCACTCCACCTTCCATCACGCCAAGCTCACATTTTTCTGCAAAAAGGCAGGCTTCCGTGGGCCTAATGTTTGAGCGTAAAAAAATGATGACGCCGGATAACCCTCTTGCCCAACGGTTGGCGGCTGGCTTGTCAGAACTCATAGCCCGCCAACTACTGCCATATAAACTGGTGGACTCGGAGGCCTTTCGCAAATTTGTGGCCATTGGAACACCACAATGGAAGGTCCCAGGAAGGAAGTATTTCTCAGAGAAGGGCATCCCAGAGCTATATGGCCATGTTCAGCGGCAAGTGAATGTATCTCTGGCACACAGTGTCGGTGCCAAGATACATCTGACCACAGACACGTGGTCTAGCAAACACGGGCAGGGAAGGTATATCAGTTTTACTGCCCACTGGGTGAACCTTCTGACGGCCGTCAAGCATGTAACCCGTGGCACCCGTGTAGATTTGGTTTTACCGCCACGGATTGCATGCAGGCCTGACTCTTCTTCTCCTCCTCCTACTCCATCCTCCTCCCTCTCCTCCTCAGCTGCCTCCTCCTTTTCCGCTGCTAGCGTCTCTTCCGCTGCACCGCCCAAGCTCCCCAGAACCTATTCCACATGCCAGGTGAGACGTTGCCATGCCGTGCTGCGTCTGTTGTGCCTGGAAGCAAAGAGCCACACTGGCCCGGCACTCCTTTCAGCTTTGCGTTCACAGGCAGATGAGTGGCTAACACCGCTCAATTTGACAGTTGGTAAAGTGGTGTGTGACAACGGTGCCAATCTGCTTAGCGCATTGAAACAGGGCAAAATCACGCACGTGCCGTGCATGGCACACATCTTAAACTTGGTCGTGCAGCGATTCCTTGTCAAATACCCTGGGGTCCAGGACATCTTGCGGCAGGCAAGGAAAATCTCGGCCCATTTCAGAAGATCTTACACGGCCATGGCTCGCCTTGCTGACATTCAGCGGCGACACCATCTGCCGGTCAGACGTCTTATTTGCGATTGCCCGACGCGATGGAACTCAACCTTCTATATGCTTGATAGGCTGCTCCAGCAGAAACGTGCAGTTAACGTCTACCTGTATGAACTCTGCGAAAGAAACGGTTCTGGGGAGCTGGGTTTTTTTTCACCGCGCCAGTGGCTGCTCATGCGCGACACATGCAGACTTCTGCGGCCATTTGAGGAGATCACCAAACTGGTCAGTCGCAGCCATGGCGCCATCAGTGACATGGTACCTTATGCCTTCTTTCTGGAGCGTGCATTGCGTCGTGTCATTGATCAGGCTGTGGAGGAGCAGGAGCGGGAAGATGAGGAAGTCGCAATGCTGGATGAATTCCCAGGGGGGGCTACTCTATCTGAGACAAGTCAACAACAGGAGTCTGATGAGGAGTCAGAGGAGGATGGTGCCGGGGCGGATGAGCAGGAGCAAGAAGAGCATGCTTTAAACCTTTCTGGGATCCCTGTTGTGCGAGGATGGGGAGAGGAGAATGAAGAGGACGACATTATCCTGGATGATGAGCAGGAGCCAGGCCACCACACCGCTTCCACTTTAGTGCAAATGGGGGCCTTCATGCTCCAGTGTTTTAATAGGGACCCCCGTATAAAAAGCATGAGGGTCAAGGACCAGTACTGGGTGGCAACGTACTTAGACCCCCGGTACAAACACAAAATGGCGGAAATGTTACCGCCGTCGCAGAGGGCTGTCAGAATGCAGCACTTCCAGGCCTTGCTTCGAGAAATGCTGCATTCTGCTTTTGCGTGCGCTGGCAGAGGAGCAATTCCCACTCCCAGAGAAGGATTTGCGGGTACCAATCCAACAGCGCCTGCAAGAAGAGGCCGGTTTGAAGATGTGTTGGTGACTTCGGATATGAGGTCATTCTTTCAGCCGACCCATCGACAGGTGTCATCCGGATCCAGCATCAGGGAACGCCTAGACCGTCAGGTGTCCGACTACATTGGGTTAACGGCCGATGTGGACGCTCTGAGGAGTGATGAACCCCTAGACTACTGGGTGGGCAGGCTTGACCTCTGGCCAGAGCTTGCCCAATTTGCAATCGAACTGTTGGCTTGCCCCTCATCCAGTGTCCTGTCCGAAAGGACGTTCAGCGCAGCAGGGGGGATTGTGACCGATAAGCGTACTCGCCTAGCTCACGACAGTGTTAACTACCTCACATTTCTAAAAATGAATGAGGCATGGATCTCGGAGGAATTCAACACATGTGACCAGTAGACCATGTATATGTCTATAAACTATTTTTTTAATCAAGCACACAGACCTTCTTAATTCATTTGGCTCACTTCCTTGACCCAAAAAAGCACACCGTACTATATGCCCCTACCCTCCTCTTTGAAGAGGTTGAGCGGTGTCATATTTCTACTGGGGCTGCTTATGATATCCCTGTGCTGTGCTGACTTCCTCCTGGGGGTTCTTATTATGAAGGGATCACACTATCCCTGTGCTGTGCTGACTTCCTCCTGGGGGTTCTTATTATGAGGGGATCACACCATCCCTGTGCTGTGCTGACTTCCTCCTGGGGCTGCTTACGGTGCTGCTGTCAGTGCTGTATGTCACGGTGCTGCTGTCAGCGCTGTATGTCACGGTGCTGCTGTCAGCGCTGTATGTCACGGTGCTGCTGTCAGCGCTGTATGTCACGGTGCTGCTGTCAGCGCTGTATGTCACGGTGCTGCTGTCAGCGCTGTATGTCACGGTGCTGCTGTCAGCGCTGTATGTCACGGTGCTGCTGTCAGCGCTGTATGTCACGGTGCTGCTGTCAGCGCTGTATGTCACGGTGCTGCTGTCAGCGCTGTATGTCACGGTGCTGCTGTCAGCGCTGTATGTCACGGTGCTGCTGTCAGCGCTGTATGTCACGGTGCTGCTGTCAGTGCTCTGTATTACGGTGCTGCTGTCAGATGCCTCTATCACGGTGCATGTGTCATTCCGGTATGTCACGCTGCTGGTGATCATCTCCTGCACCCTCTTCTTTGCCTACCCTGGTCCCTGACCTTCCCTCTCCTCCATTGCCTTCATTAGCTCCATAGTCCTGAATTGTTAGAACAATTTCCCAAATAAAATAAAAATGCTTGTAGTTATCGATCCCAAATTCACCTCATACATGTATTATGTCATTGTCCAGATGGTGGGACTACGTTTTACCCCCTAATAATTACCACGTGGCCGCAAATTCGACATGAAGGTTTGCAAAGTTCGCCTCCCATTGAAGTCAATGGGGCCCGCGGCGAACGTTCGGTTTCGCGAACGTTTGGGTCCGTTCGCATTTCGCTTTCGCGAAACGTCCCGTCGGAAGTTCGTCCATCACTAATCACAATATGCTAATTTTTTGAGAAGGACCTGTATAGATGTGAACCAGGCTTAAGACGTTTAGTAACATAATGGGCTTAAAAATACTAAATTTAGCCCTTTATAGTACAAAAAAAAAAGCAGATAATCACTACTGGAAGGGGTTCATTTTTTTTACTGTAGAACAGTGAAAGTAATATTTATAGTAGTGATTATATTTTTGTACTATAAAGGGCTCATTTTTTTTTTTTTTTTCCCCATTATGTTACTGGCCGATTAATCGATTATGAAAATGGTAATCGATTAATTTCATAATCGATTCGTTGTTTCAGCCCTACTGACTACAGCTCTGCGCTATTGAGATGGGTTACTGGATCTCTCCAGTCTCATTTCCTCTTAGTTTCCAATCAGTTAAGTGTATGTTACCACAACATATGATATTCCTGGTGAGTCTATTGTACCATGTACTTGTATTAAAAAATATCCATTCTTTCTGCATTGCTTCATGTGTGTCAAATACCTGGTGATCCCACCAGTCCCCCTGCTTTCCTATTGTAAATTAACCACGCTAGGCATGGAAGCATATCCATCCTAGCATGGTCAGTTTCCTTTTTTGCTTTCTACTTGGGAGCACAGCCTGCCTGTACTCCAATTGTCAGACTTCTGCTGACACACGCCTATGCACAGCTAATAGCTGTAAAGATCAGCATACTGCTACTTTGTCTCCTACTGACAGGCCACCCCAAGCTCTCTAAGCCCTTTATGCACCTGAAAACAGAGGTCATATGATTACTTTTTAAAAGAAAAAAAGGGGGGTGTGTGTATGTGTGTATACACACACACACACACACACACACACACACACACACACACACACACACACACACACACACACACACACACACACACACACACACACTAATTTAATTATATACTTTAACATGCAGAGAACTCTGGATAGCAGAGCAGTCATGGAAGGACTGTTTACTACACATTCCCTTCGAGGAATGTCTTTTTAGAGGGGGTTTCATTAGGCTGTAAACGAGAGTTCCTTTGCCATTCCCCTCCTCACTCTTCCAATCTTGCTGCATCCCCATTATCAGACCCTTATGGAGCCCTTACAGGTCTTCTGGAGCTTGGAGTTATCACCCCTGTTCCTGAATCGGAAAGATTTTATTCCTTTTTCACACTTCCAAAACAAAAAGAGCTTTCACTCTACCATGGATCCTAAGGCCCTGAATATCCTCGTTCAGTCTCAAAAATATTATCTAGAATCCATCTTTTTGTAGCCTCCCTTCATCAGGGAGACTTTCTAGATTTTGTAGACATCCGGGATGTGTATTTGCATGTCTCCATTTTTCCAGCAAATCGGTGGTTCTTTCACTTTGCATTGGGTCTTTGGCACTTTGGTCTGTCTTCTGCACGTCACGTATACCAGGGCTTAACAAATTTGCTTGGCATCTAGGAACCAGCTAAAGTTAGGAGCTACTTTTTTTTTTTTTCGGCTGCCCAGAACTGTCCAGGGCGTCAGGCAATAAGAAATGCTCACTCCTGATGCAAAGCGAAAAAAGACAGAACAGTAAAAAACAAAAGAAAAAGGTGGCACTGATGGGGCTGTGCTAATAAGACAGTGCTGATGGGCACTAATGAGGCGGTGCTGACAGGTGTCACTGATGGGTGGCGCTGATGGACACCTGAGGCTGCCTTGATGGGGTAACACTGACAGGTGGCTCTGATGGACGGCACTCCCCGTCCACTCAGCGGTGGTAAGGAACGGGCAACCTGATCAAGCTCAGCTTTCAACCTGGGAAGATATTAGAGGTGGTAGGGCAATGAGAGCAAGCCACGCTCATCACAGCACCGTCCACCATAGGGCGCCGGTTCGCAGATAGGCGCTCCGGCAAGCCGCAAAGCCTCAATTATTGGCCAGGTGACGCTAGTGGGCCACATGAGAGGATCCGGCCACTGCTGAAGTGTGCTCCAGGACACAATTTCCAGTCACCATTGTGACCTGGCGCTTGGGTTTTGTGAAGCCCTGGCGTATACCCAGGTTCTAGCCCCTTTTCCAACCTTGTCCTCCCTGGGCATCCCTATTGGTGGGGTATCTGGAGGAGCTCCTGATGGGGGAACAAGTAGGCACAGGCCTTGGCCAACAATGTGGCACAAGAGTTCAGAACTTTGACCAAGTTTGTTTGGATCCTGGACCTTCAAAAGTCTGTGTTGTAAAAATTATATTAATCTTGGCCTGATCCTGGACATGGTTCAAGCCTCATTGTGCTTTCCTCCAGAAAAACCTTAAACTCTCCACCCCCATCCTGGGGTTGATATCATTTTTCAAAGTCCACCAGAAAAGTATGAGAGGTGCTGGGATTCCTATGTAATCGTACACAAACTAGTACAGATCATGAGGTTTAAAAGTTCACAATTTAACAAACTGCCCCCTTCCTCAGAGGTGTAATCACTTGAGAGAGACTCAAAACATTTAATCTAACCCAGAGGAATCTGTATTCATTATCTCTGAATTCTGGTGCTCTTTATAAAGGCAGACATACACTGGTAGTGGTCAGTGGCAGTTGTATTGACTTAACAGCATTATAGGAAAGTAAGTTCACAAGCTTTGTTTTGCTAGCTGTTAGGGGTGCCTTGCTTTCAAAATCTTTGAAAGCAATGTAGCTCACGTACGTGTTTAACTGATTGCTACAGTTACTATTGTGTGCAGGACTATGTTAAAATTTCTGGTAAGTACTGGTTTATATGCATTTCAAAGCTGACATGGGCATAATGCTGTTTAACAATACCCCTGTATTTTGTGTGTTAAGATATGTGCATGTTTTCCAGACCTACTATGAAAGTATGTTGAGTTCAGATGCTGTGGCCACCACCCTTTGTGAAGCATGCATGCCTTACATTGCATGTACAAACATATGTTTGTTTTACTGATACTTTATTCCTGTCCGGTCATTGCTTCCCTCTTTAAGTGGTGTGTGTTTGGAGCTGCAAATAGACATTTCAAATGGATGGAAATGACCTGCCTTGGGGAGTGCATGGGAAAACAGCCATTTGGAGTGGGTTTGCTGAGAAAAGTTTGAAATTCCAGGACTCAGGCTAATTTGTTTTCCATGAGCCTCTGGGGAATTCTGGCTAAAGCAGATGATGGGATACAGTTGGAAGTCTAAACGTGAAGGCCACTGCTTTACAGTTATGTTTTCTTGGATCATTTCCAGATGTTTTACTGCATGTTTGACCATGTATGGGAACAGAATGGGCCGTTCAGTAAATTAGTTGGAAGTTTCACTTCAGGACTCCACTGATGTAAAGCAGCATTTATTTGTACAGGTATTAAAATCAAATCTTTGAATAAATAAGTGCTCATGCACACGGACGTTTTAAAAAACTGGCTGCAAAGCTAGCTCCGATGCCTGGAAAAATCGTTGTTAAAAACGTGATTTTTACCGCGTTTTGCATTGGCGTTTTTGCGCGTTTTTTAGCGTCAGCGTTAAGTAGCGTTTTTTAAGAAACACATCTCTTGGCTATAGCACTCAGAAAACAAAGAAAATATGTTGCGCGTTTATGTGCGTTTTTGCGCGATTCGCGTTTTTACAGCTCTAGCTCCACGCCACAGAACGCACTGGTCCTGGGTTTTTTTTACAGCTTAAAAACGCCTATGCCCTTTGCAGCTCAAAAACGCCTAGGTGGGCATGAAGCCATAGACTAACATGGACAGCCGTTTTTAAGCTGCAAAAAAAGCTCAAAAAAGCGGCTGTAAAAACGTCCGTGTGCATGAGGCCTAATAATCAAAAAATGTAATCTAGGAAAGAGAAAAGAAGCGGGGTGTCTACAAGTTTTGTCTTGTGAGCTGTTTCGAATACTGTCAATAAAACCTTTCTTTTCTTTGCAACTTTTATTCTATAGTCTGCATTCAGTTTTTGGAGTGTAACTGATTGTCGATATTATACCATTTTATAAGAGTCCATTTTAACTATTGCAGTTGGGGGTCACAATTTTATGCAGCCTACAGATTGAGTTCCTTCAAATGATACTAAACGCACAATGTTTAAGTTACACTGTCCCTTTTTTCTGTATGTGGATGATGGCACTAATTTTGTTCAAAAAAAAAAAAACCCCCAATACAAGTACCTTTTTCCTAATATACAGAGCCATGACCCAGCTCTTCTCAGCCTGTCTGCAGGGCAACCTAAGCAGGAGAAGCTTCTAGTCCTCTGCTGCTGGTCACATGCTCAAAAAAACAAAAACAGCCTTTGGAATGCTGAGTAAAAATAAGTAAAATCAATAAACTGTTTTAAATTCATACATATATATATTTGAAACTAAATCTTATTTTTCTTTTGACAATAACCTGGTGAATGGCCGGATTTCTGACAGTCACAGGATGTGTCAGACCCCTCCAGCCTGTGCATTAGAATAAGAGGGAGTTGAGGCCTCCATTAAACTACATGTAATATCCCAACCCCATTGTGTTTAGCTGGTTAGTGGGCATGGAGGAGGAGGGAGGGAGTGGGCTGTCATTTACCACTGTGTATACACCCACATGTGACTATAGTCACATGGGCTGCTCAGCATAGAAACGCACAGAAAACTGAGCATGTGTAGAGTTGGCACCACAGCTCCAAAATAACTAGCTGAATTGCAGACATAAAAAGGTTGAGATAGAAAGCAGCAGGATCAACCAATTTTTTTTTCATTTTTTTTTTTTTTTTTTTTTTTCAGAATACAGGAAACAAATCTCATATGAGGTTTATTTACTAAAACTGGGGCGTGCTAAATCCGGTGCAGATCTGCATTGAAACCAATTGGCTTCCAGGTTTTATTGCAAAAGCTTAAAGTGATTGTAAACCTTCGTTTTTTTTTTTTTTTTTTAAATACACATATACTTGCCTCCACTGTGCAGTTCATTTTACACAGAGTGGCCCTGAACCTAGTCTTCTGGGCTCCTCCGGCAGTGCTAGCGGCTCCTCCTTGCATCAATAAACCCCCTGGGAGAAGCGCTACCTTGCGGGCGTGCTCCCAAGTCCAGCATTTGCGTGCATAGACACAGAATGTCGGACTCTGACACCCCCCAATCATTCGATTAGATTGACAGCAGCAGGAGCCAATGGCTGCGCTGCTATCAATCAGAGAGGTACAGGTCAGTGTCAGTGCCTAGGCTGCATTAAGGTGAAAAAACACAAGGTTTTACAACCCCTTTAATTGAACAAGCTGGAGTTAGACGCTGATTCGCTACCATGCACAGCTGCACCAGATTCTTCGGAATACAACACTTTTAGTAACTCTCCCCCATAGTGACTGAGTGAGTATGAACCAGATGTAATACAGCATTTATTGATATTTTTTTTTAATTTCAGAGATGCAGTAAAACATTTTGGTGTTATCAGCACTCGGCCGATAAGATAAAGTGCAGATAATGACACTGAAAACACGCATGTTTTTGCACAGATTTTACCACAATGTGTCTTTCATAGGTCATGTAACTCAAAAACAACATCAAAAACATAACACGGGTGCGTAAAAGATGCGTTCTTGCTGTGTTTTCAATGCAATGGAGCTGAGAGGTGTGTGGGTTTTTTTTTTCCTCTTTAATAAAAAAATGCAGCAAGCACGATTTTTAACAACACGATTGAAGCGCAATGGACCAGTGTGCAGACATGCATAGAATTTAAAGGGATACATTTTTCTTGAGCTTTTCTTGCACTAAAGATGGCAATAATGGCCGATGATAAATTCATATTCATTTAAATTTATGATATTAATTTAAAAAGTCGAATGCAATTATATATAAAAAGAAATATTTTTAAAAAAAACTAATTTTCTTCCAAGTGCATCCTGTATTTTCAGTTTCGACACCAAAATGTCCATTCGGTGCAGTTTTAGTTTTTTTTTTTAATGATACTTTGTTTTTAGAAGCTGAATATTTGGCCCAGCATGCAAACATAAAGCAGAACTTGTGTGCTTTTAAAATGTGCGATGCTGTAAATAGACCTTAAAGCGGATCTACAGTCATTTTTTTTCACTTTTTCATCTATTAAATCTTGTGCCCTTGTTTTAACCTTGGTTAGTAAAACTTTTTTTTTTCTGCCAGTAAATACTTGTATTTATTTGCATATAACACGCACCCTGATTTTAGAGGGAAGTTTCAGGGAAAAACCTTTCCAAAGCCCCCTGCACAGTACAAGCCTCCTGGGACAGCCCTGCCAGCATACCTTTTAGCGGTTGAGAAGCTCCTTTTGAGTCTCACTCATTATAGATGGGGGCTTCTGTGTGTCTCAATTAACAGAGCTCTCTCATGGACCCAGTCATGTGGCTCTCCTGCTGTTTCATTGATGGTCACATGACCGCTCTCCTCCAATCAAAAGCTACAATTGAGGAGGGAGGGGAGAGCGGTCATGTGACCATCAATGAGCAGAGGAGAGTCACATAACAGGGTACACGAGAGAACTCAATTGAGGCACACAGAAGCTGCCTCCTCCAATCAAAATCTACAATCGAGGCGGAGTGGGAGGGGGGAGAGGCCAGAACAAGCGGCGTTGCTTAGGCTCTTGTTTACAGGCACAGGCATCGGGGGTGATGTGGAAGGGGGCTGGCAGTGTTATTTTCTGAACCAGGGCCAGGAAGGGCAGGGCGGCTGGCCCGACACCCTCCCAATGAGACGGACCGCCCCGATCCCCGCCCCCCATTGGTAAAGTATATATCGGCGTATAACACGCAGGCACGATTTGCCCTCTGTTTTCAGGGGGAAAAAAGTGCGTGTTATACGCTGATGAATACGGTACCTTATACAGCCCATTTCCTGTTTTTGTCTGGTAAAAATTCCTAGGCTTATGACATCATCATGCACAGAGGGGGGGAGAGAGGGGGGATGTGTGTTAAGAGGGTCAATGAGAGCTGCAGAGCTGGAGGTTTGTGTGTGTAAATCTAGGAAGTGAACAGGCAGCAGCTTCAGCTGCTCCCAGTTAAAATGATTGCAACCAGACATAGTGGAAGAAGATTTCCTCATATATTTGGCAAGTACAGAATGACAGTATATATAAAATAATATGCAAAGTGGTTGGAGGGAAACTGCAGAATAGCAAAAATGGTTTTATTACAAATTATGTAAGTGGACTGCAGTTCCTCTTTAATGTTTTCTTACTTGAGAACAGTCATATTTGCTTATTAGAAATGTAAGCTCTGCTTCAACCTTGGAAATGTCTTTCAGTGATGGAAGGTTAGTAGTTTACATAAAGAAGATAACATTGTTTTAGGTTTGCTCACAGGCAGTGACAAGGGCACTACATTTCTAGCAAGATCAATAGTTTTGTTTTGTTTTTTGTAATAAAAATGAATGCAGCTACCACATTTTAGGACTTCTAAGCTGCAATAACCTAAAAAAAAAGTGCAGCCAATCTTTTATTAAAGCTACACATTTTAAGCTGCTTCTTAACCATTATACATTTAAGTTAACTCTTTAATGCCAGACAAAGAAACCAATGTGTTTTTGAAAGTTTACATCTTTAGTGACAAAATTTTTCAGAGTATTTTTTAATTAAAGTGATCCTGAAGTATTTTTTTTTTTTTTTTATATAAAAAAAAAACTTTACACTTGCTCTATATATAAATGTGAAGTACGCTCCAGGGGTGGGAGTATACCGGCACTGTATAGGGGCTTGCTATGGGGACACTCAGCTGCTGCTCAGTTGGCTCGCTGACTTTGATTGACAGCAGTGGGAGCCCATGGCTGTCTGTCTCAGCCAATCAGGAGGGAGAGTCGCAGACAGCCAAGTCTGTCGTGCAACATTGCTGAATCGCAGTTGGGCTCTGGTAAGTAAGGGTGGCTGCTGCACGCAGAAGTGTGTTTTTTTTTTTGGTAACTTAATGCATAGAATGTATTAAAATAAAATAAAACTTCTGCCTTTAGAATCACTTTAAATATTGGCTGACACTCGCTTTCATCTGTTGATCTGTCAGTAATACAATTCTGTCTTAGGGTGACACTACATACTTTGCTTTATTTATGGTGGAGCAGGATTGTCTCTCTAGGACGGGAATACTGAGCGCCTCCCTCTTGCTCTTCTTTGTAGAAAGGAAGGTTTCTGTAGTGCTAACAAACTTCCTGAGACTTGTTTGAAATTAAACTGCAGGACAGGATTTTTTCTTGGGATCAACAGGTATTTTTTGCACTTATTGAATAGATATAACAAACCAGAAGAGAGGTAATAAGATACTAATCCTGCGTAATATTAATTCCTGGCCACTCCTCTTCGGCGAGTGCCCCCACGGAGAGCCTATTTCTATGGGGGCACCCCTCCCGAGTCCTGCTTCTGTGTCCACTGACAGACAGCGGGACTTTGGCCCTGTCCTGGACTCCCGTGTCACTGCATTTGATTGACAGCAGCGGGCGCCAAATGGCTTCTGCTGCTATCCATTGAGGACCTGAGACAGCTGTTGGGCTCATTCTCGTCCCTGGAACGATTGGTTTCAGGTAAGAAAAAGGGGGGCTCTGGGGGGCAGCTGCAGCACAGAACGTTTTTCACCTTCATGCATAGAGGTGAAAAACCCTGAGACTTTACAACTCCTTTAATATAAAAAGAGAAGTTTACTGTGGGTGTTTACATTTTTAACCTTGGTGAGCCCCAATTCCCCCTGCCCCAGATTTTCTTGCCTCTACTTTACTGAGATATTTTGTTTGCAGCCTGTGTTGTATTTATAGCATATCACAATTTTCTTATGATTCTTTTTTCTTTTTTGTGTTGTAGGTTGAGCAGTCAAAAGTTCTAATTAAAGAAGGTGGAGTTCAGCTGCTTCTCACAATAGTAGACACACCCGGGTTTGGCGATGCAGTCGATAATAGCAACTGGTAATGGTCGTTTTTTTAATTTCAAGAATTTTTATTGACTGTTGAGCAGTTCCTGTAGCATTTCATTCTGCTTATCACTGTTTAAGATTTTAGTTTCTGCTCCTGCAGATGGAAAAAAAATACAACAGCCTGACACGCTGATAATAGTTGAGCGAAGTTTTATAACCCCAACCCCCCCCCCCCCCCTTTTTTTTATACAGAGTTCTTCCATAACACTGAGTTTTTTTAAAGTGGTTGTAAGCGGTTACACCACTTTACCTACAGGTACGCCTATAATAAGGCTTACCTGTAGATACTGTAAATGGCTCCTAAACTTGTTTAGGAGACATCCACTATATGCACTGCTGCCAATGTCATCGGCGCATGCGCACCGGTGGAACATCATGTGTGGTAGTGACTTCATTGCTGCTCCGGCCAATCACTGCTTCTGAGCCCACGAACCCGAAAGTAACTCCGGTGAAAGATGCCGGCCGTGGGAGCGGAGTGTGGGCCTCATTGCAGGGCATCATTCTAAGTTCAAGTGGATGTAAACCCGAAAAAAAAAAATTTGATGTCATAATGTAGAGTATACGATTTCCTATCATTTGAGCCCAGTCTTGCCACAAAGAGTTAATCCAACTCTGAGCAATCCTCTTTTATTATCCAGTGATTTTAAATCTTGACAATCAAAAAAACATTGTCAAATCCTCCCCGTCGCTGTGAGTGACAGGTGATTTACATATCTTGTGCACTAGCCTAAGAGACTTGCATTATTTTTTAATTCCCTCCCACTCCTTTCTTCTGCTGCTCTGCCAGGATTGGCTGTTCCTCAGCATAATTGGGTATGCTATAGTCATGTGGTGACTTTCCTGTCTTTTCACTGGATGTTAGAGATCATAGCAGAAGTTCAGTGTAAGAAATACACAGGAGAATATGCATATTGACAAGGGGAGTGTAGAGGTGGGCGGGGAGTCTACTGACATCACAACTCCACCCAACCCTATGGCAGTAGTTTATAAAGGATGACATGGGTTTACATCCACTTTAAGTATTTCAGGATGAGCTAATATGCAAAGCATACTAGCTCATCTTGCAGGGTTTGTTTTTCTGGAGATTTACAAACTCTTCAAAACTAGGCTGGGCTTTTTAAAGGCCAGCACTGCGGGCATCATTCTTGACAGCCAGTGTATAACTGAACCAAACAGCCCAGACTCTGCCTGGGGGCAAGTGGTTTTTTTTTCTTGGTCAATTTGTGCAATTAGATTTTCTCTGGGCAGTACTACAGCATAATAGTAAACAAGCTGCAGTAAGCTACTCAACTTGCTGGCTGTTTTTGAGTATTTGATTTGTGTATAATTAATTAGAGGTCGACCGATATGGGTTTTTCTCTGGCCGATGCCGATATTTAGAAATCATGGCGGCCGATAGCCGATATATGATGCCGATTTTTTTTGGGCCGATATGTTAGGCCGATTTTATTTTATTTATTTATTTTTTTCCTTTTTTTTATTTATTATTATTTTTTTTTTAATCCCCCTTGATCTAACACACCTTTCCCACTGGGGTGTTTTTGAGGTGCTTTTGGGCTAAAAATAGCGCCTGTAAAGTGCCTGCAAAATGGCTCCCCTGCAGTCTGTGTGAAAGACCGAGTGCTTTCACACTGTGGCGATGCGCTGGCAGGATCTTAAAAAAAAGTCCTGCAAGCAGCACGTTTGGAGTGGTGTATACCGCTCCTCCACCACTCCTGCCCATTGATATGAATGGGCACCACTGCCGAAGCGCATGCAATGCGATTTGGCAGCAGTGCTTCATGGGCGCATTTAACCTCTTCCTTGGCCGCTAGCTGGGTTAGATGTGCCCCACTAGCAGCCAAATAGCACCGCTAAAATGATGGTAAAGAGCCGCTAAAACTTGCGTTTTACCATCAACGCCTGCCCGCTCCAGTGTGAAAGCAGTCTTCATAAGTGATACAGAAAATTTCTTACATTTAAACATTTATTAAACAAAACAAACCTCCAATCAGTTTACTTGTATGTATGATTTAGATTAAAAAAAAAAAAACTATATATTAAATAAAAACGGGTAGTCAAAACTTTTGGACGAAAAAAAAATGGGCTAACTTTACTGTTTTTATTTTATTTTTATTTTTTAAATAGTGTATTTTTTTTCCCCAAAAAATGCATTTGAAAGACCTCTGTGCAAATGCCGTGTGACATAAAATATTGCAACAACCGCTATTTTATTCTCTAGGGTCTCTGCTAAAAAAATATATATAATTTTTGGGGGGTCTAAGTGATTTTCTGGCAGAAAATACAGGATTTTTACTTGTAAGCAACAAGTGTCAGAAAAGATTTAGTCTTTAAATGGTTAAACTGAGAACTTCTACACACTGAAATGACTTCATTCATTCAAATGTAAACATTGTATCATTTTGTTCTTTTCTTGGCAGCCTGCCCAGAGAGGAGGAAGACGTTTCTATGGCAACTTACACTGACTTCTATTAGAGAAGTCATTTCAAAGTCCCGCTGCAGTTCTATATCGGCTTTTTACCAGCACAATCGGCCGATGCCGATTAATTAAAAAACGGCAAATATCGGCCGATATATCGGTCGACCTCTATAATTAATACCCGATGCAAAAAATTAAAAAAAAAAACATTTCTATTCAGTAGTAAAAGCATATTATTGAAAACTGTACATCCCTTAGCAGTATAAAAAGATTTGAGATGACTTTTGTTCTTTTAGACACGTATGGAATTTGGGTGTGCTATTTATTAGTATGGTAAGATCACCCTGGCCAGTTTAAAAGCACTATAAAGCTGTTTTGTAGTGATATGTAAGCATTCATTATTTAATGTGTCATACACTGGACAATTTAACAAGACTTTCCATTTCTTGGTCCCCCTCCACTTTGTAAAGCCTTTTCATTCCCTTCCAAGGCACTTGCTCATGTATCATTGTTAAGAGCTTCAGGCATTGTAGATTCAGACTGCTGTTACTTCACATGAGCCAGATGGGGGCAGTCATGCACAGTATTTTGAGGCAGGTTTACTCCTCCTTTTTTTTTGATATTTGCATAGTGTCCGCATGCATGTATGTGTATGAAAAGTAGTTTAAATGCACACTATTTTTCATCTCGGGCATAGAGGATGTTTGACATGGCGTTTCTGTGCCTGTGTCTGGCTAGACATGTACTGTACTAGCTAAAGGCAAAGTGCTTTATACTGCCACTGCAACTTGAACTCGGCATTGGGAATTGGCACACATTTGCTATTTCTCTTTGAAAGAGGAGGATACACAAAGCCCAACTCCAGCCATTTTTAAAAAACAAGTTGTAGTTAGGGCATATGTGTGCAAAATCCTAATGCAGAGTTCAAGTTGCAGTGGCAGTATAAAGCACTTTGCCTTGTAGCTAGTACAGTACATGTCTAACTAGACACAGGCACAGAAATGCCATTTCAAACATTCTCCATGCCCGAGATGAAAAATCGTGTGCATTTAAACTACTTTTTGTATGCATGCATGAGGACACTACTATGCAAATATCAAAAAAAGAGTAAACCTGCCTCAAAATACTGTCAGGTTTATATTGTTGGTCTACATCCATAAAGTAGATTCTGGCTTTCGCCCTGCCACAGTAACAACTACTCCCTTCATTTCTCAGCAGCTGCCACAAGAAAGTGTGATGAATTTATCCAGGTGACACAGCCATTCAGAGTTGATAGAAGCATTTTCTCCCAAGTAAATCTTGAACACATTGGCTAGAGTAAAGTCTAGTACACTCTATTGTGAAAAAAACTGAAGGGTTCGGGAGGAGCCACTGTATTAACAATCCAATGTTAGTACAGCAATTGGTATCTGATACCGATCGGCAGACCTTTTTCATCATGCCCCTTCAACAGAAGCTGGACCAGCTGCCGTACGCATGGGCCACATTTTGGCCAGTTTCTATTGAACTTGCTGATACCGTCCGGTATTCAGCCAGTGTGTATGAGGCTCTAGGCTAAAAAAATGTGTGCCATTAAAACTTAAAGTGGAAGTAAACCCATCTATTTAAACGGTTTCAAAAAACGGCATGCCGGGAATGCTTACTGCACATTGGCTGTGCTCTCAACCAAACTGTCAAACCACCCTATGCTGGTGTCATAACGGATCACATGTGCAACACCGTGGCAGCTGAAGATTAAACAGAGGCAAAGATGGCAGCTTCCGTGGATGAAAACGATAGGGGAGTTTACTTCCACTTTAAGGATCTAATATATTAGTCACTTAAAGCAAAGTTCCACCCACAAGTGAAACGTCTGCTTTAAGCACTCCTCGCTCCCTTCATTTTTTTTTGGGGGGGGGGGTGGTGGGACCCTAGTTTTGAGTGGGACTTCTTGTCCCACTTCCTGCTTTCGACTTCCTGCTTCCAACTACGGGCCGCCTAGGCGACTCCTCCTCTCCGCTAGGCAGCCCCTCCCCCTCTGCAATCTTCAGGGACACGTCACAAGTCCCAGAAGATTGCCTGTCCGCTCAGACGTTTGCTCATTTTCATTAGTTATTTGTTGGGTCGAATAACTACAGTAAACATTTTTCTTATTTCAGTTGGCAGCCGGTTATTGACTATATTGACAGTAAATTTGAAGACTATCTTAATGCAGAATCTCGTGTCAACAGACGTCAGATGCCAGACAACCGTGTGCACTGTTGTTTGTACTTTATTGCACCTTCAGGTCATGGGTGAGTGTTCACATAAATTGCCGTGTACAGCAATTATGAAAATGTATAACTGTTTTTAAAGTTGAATTCCAGGTTTATAGTTTCAGGCATGCCCAAACTACTGGTATTTGTATTTCAGAAAGATGTGACCAGATGTGTGTTTTAACCACTTAAGGACCACCTCCTGCACATATACGTCGGCAGAATGGCACAGCTGGGTACAAGCACGTACTGGTACATTGCTTTTTAAGTGCCAAGCCGTGGGTCCTGAGCTCCGTGGCCGCGGGACCAGCGGACCTGATCGCCGCTGGTGTACCACGATCGGGTCACAGAGCTGAAGAACGAGGAGAGGTCTGTGTAAACAAACATCTCCCCGTGTTTCCTAGTGTGGCTGTCGCCGATCGTCTATTCCCTTTTATAGGGAAGGATGATCAGTGACGTCACATGCCAGGCCACGCCCCCCCTACAATAAAAAAAAAACAAATAACGTCATACATAACACCTACACTGCCCCCTAGTGGTTAACTCCTTCACTGCCAGTGTAATTTACACAGGAATCAGTGCATTTAAATAGCACTGATTGCTGTATAAATGACAATGGTCCCAAAAATGTCCGATGTGTCCTGTATAATGTCAGTCGCACTAAAAATCGCTGATCGCCGCCATTACTAGTAAAAAAAATTTTTTTAATAAAAATGCTATAAAACTGTCCCCTATTTTGTAAACGCTAAAACTTTTGCGCAAACCAATCATCGCTAATTGCGATTTTTTTTTTTTTTTTTTTTTTTTTTTTTTTTTACCAAAAATATGTAGATGAATACGTATCGGCCTAAACTAAGTGAAAACATTTTTTTATATATATATATATTGGGGATATTTATTATAGCAAAAAGTAAAAAATATTGTGTTTTTTTTTCAAAATTGTCGCTCTACTTTTGTTTATAGCGCAAAAAATAAAAACCGCAGAGGTGATCAAATACCACCAAAAGAAAGCTCTATTTGTGGGGAAAAAAGGGACGTCAATTTTGTTTGGGAGCCACGTTGCACAACCGCGCAATTGTCAGTTAAAACAAGGCAGTGACGAATCGCAAAAAGTGGCTTGATCCTTTGGCTGCAAATTGGTCCGGGGCTTAAGTGGTTAATATACAATAGGCAGCAGCTGTACGACTTTCTCTCTGCTACTGGAATTGGAGTGTGTTGTGCTCAGTAGTTCTCCATCCAAGAGAAGCCTTGCATATTTATCAATAAGTGCAAGTTTTCCAACCTCAGCCAATCAGAGGAAGCTTTGTATTCATTGATAAATGGTCAAGTATAGTTGTCCTTCCTGCTAGATAGTAGAGCTGCACGATTCTGGCTAAAATGAGAATTTGCTTAGATTTTTTTGCTTGGAAAATCATGATTCTCTGACGATTCTCGCAGCGCAACATCATCTTTTACATAAAAAAAAAAATTGGGCTAACTTTACTGTTTTTTTTTTTTTTTTTTTTTTCACTGAAGTGAATTTTTCCCCCAAAAAATAGCATTTGAAAGACCGCTGGGAAAATACAGTGTGACATAAAATATTGCAGCAATTAACATTTTATTCCCTAGGGTCTCTGCTTAAATATAATGTTTGGGGGCTCCAAGTGATTTTTTAGCAAAAAATATTGACTTTTAACTTAAGAAATAAGTGTCAGAAAAAGATTTAGACTTTTCTTTAAGTGGTTAAACTTCCTGAATTTACACCTTGTTGAAAACTTGGCAGTCTGCCTGGGATTATTTATTTACACAGTTCTATCCCTTTGATCTAAGAAGGAAGCTTAGTTACAATGTTGCAACTTTAAAAAAAAAAACTTGGTAGACTGCCTGGATGTTTTCTTTTGACAGCTGAGTGAGCAGAAAGTTTCTCCACTTGTTTATATAAAAGAATCGTCAACCTCTGCAGGAGAGATCTCAGAGGGGTGAATCGAGATGAAGATTTTTTAACGATGAATTGTGCAGCTCTACTAGATGGCACAGCCAGGTTGTGGACTCACTGCTACATTGCATTTAGTAATACAGTCTGGTCTAGGACTTAACTGATGGCAATCTTTGAAGTAACAGAAACGAACAAGTTTATCCCTCCCTCCTATACTCAAGTTTATAGCTGGCACAATACAACGTAATATCGCTCTGAACTCTGACTGGCTTGGATTGCTTTCCATACGTTCTCATTGCTGCAGTAAGAGTATCATAAAGATAATAGCAGGTGCTGCAGTGCAGGTGGCAATAGATATTAAAATGTTAAGTAACCCTAATAAGATGAAAGCAAGTATTGTACAGATCTTAGAACCATGACTGTTTACTTCCTAAGTTTGTGGTTGCTGTTCATTTCATCTGTCAAATTGCCTGTTCTCAGATTCCTTGTTTGGTGGCTCCATCCCCTTACAGGGTCCCATTAAGCCACCCTTGTGTATCGATGCCTAGGCCTGTAGGCTACTTCCTCTTCTGCGTGCAAGTTTGGCAGGAGCCTGCATTGTCCATTCATTATGATTCCCAGTGTCCTCATTGTGCCTGTTCCCCTACCCTCACTGTGTCCACTACTATCCAGAAGTTTGGGGCGTCTGGAGCTGGGAAGCAATGAGGAGCAAAATGGGCCTACACAATTAAAGGAGAAGTATAGCCAAAGCTTTTTGGGCTATACTTCTCCTATGGATCAGAGAGGTGCAGTTAGTTCTGCATTCCTGTAGACCCATTTTTTAGCAGACAGCGGGCTGCCATCACAGAGCCAGTCCAGGCTCTAGAAAGATAGCAACCATATGGTCGAAATACACCCAGAAGCCTCGATTGGCACCTGGCTCAGCCTCTCGGCGAGCCACTCAAATGTCCCCACTGTAAGGTTTCTCTTTTCCGGTCCCCATCTGCCACTGGTTGTCAATGTTGCTGTTGACTTCACAGCTGACAGCCTCCTAGCAACTATTGACTGACAGTGGGCGGAGCCTGATATGGAAGCTAAGTGACTGATTCTCCATCGTATGTGTTCTCTCCTTGTGATTGTCAGTAGACAGATTTAAAAGCCAGTTTGTTTATTAGCTAGGGATCTGCCTACTGTCAATCACAAGGGGACCTGATGGGGAAGTAGTGCCCCTTAAACACTGTCAGGCTCTTTCCACACAGCTACAAAACTCTTTGGACACGGATGGGGTGGAGCTCAGCTGCATTTTTGGGCCACTGTATGTTCTTGCCCTATATTCATGTACCTGTTTCCCACACTGACATTTGTCATACGGAGATGCAGCCAAATTCTACAAGATCCGATCCGATGACGGATGGAAAAATAGCTTTTTCCTCCGTCACACTTTTTCGGATCGGAGCGGGTCGGATGTCAGCGGACTTGTCACCGCTGACATCCGACGCTCCGCTCAAAACTGACAGGCGGACCTGAACGGATCGTCCGTGTGAAAGGGGCCTAACTACATGCTTTCATCAAACTAAATTCTAGTTTGTAAACTATAGCTATTATTTACTTTTAACCACTTCAGCCCTGGACCATTTGGCTGCTCAAAGACCAGAGCGTTTTTTGCGCGGTCGTGCGACGTTGCTCCCAAACAAAATTGCCGTCCTTTTTTCCCCACAAATAAAGCTTTCTTTTGGTATTTTATCACCCCTGTGGCTTTTATTTTTTGCGCTATAAACAAAAAAGAGTGACAAATTTGAAAAAAACTATTTTTAAATTTTTCCTAGAATATCCCCCCCCCCCCCAAAAAAAACATTTTTTTCCTCAGTTTAGGCCGATACGTATTCTACATATTTTTGGTTAAAAAAAAAAAAGCGCAGTAAGTGTTTGGTTTGCGCATAAGGTATAGCATCTACAAAATGGGGGATAGTTTTATGGCGTTTTTATTAATAATAATTTTTTTACATTTTTTTTTTTTTAATTAGTAATGGCAGCGATCTGTGATTTTTATCGTGACTGCGACATGGACACATCAAACACTTGGTGCTCTTTTGGGACCATTCACGTTTATACAGCGATCACTGCGATTAAAAATGCACTGATTACTGTGTAAATGTGACTGGCAGTGAAAGGCTTAACCACTAGGGGCGCTGCATGGGTTAAGTGTGTCCTAGGGAGGGATTCTAACTGTGGAGGTGGTCTATGTGTGACACGACACTGATCACTGCTTCTGATCACAGGGAGCTGTGGTCACTGGTACTAGGCAGAACAGGGAAATGCTGATGTAAACATCCTCTCCGTGAGACTATTGCTGCTACCCCCACGGATATAGAGTCCGCGGGACCCGCAATCACACCCACGGAGCTCGCGGCAGGACCAGCAGTGCGCGTGTGACCACACGGCTGCGAATTTGAATGGACATACCTGTATGCCCATTTACCTGTCCGTTCCATTCTACTGACATAAGTGTTTCTGCGGCAGTCGGCAATCGGTTAAAGTGAAGTATAAGGCTAACTATAAGTGTTCTTAAAAATGCTGAACCCTTCCCCTGTACTGCATAGCCTGTATAAAAGATGTGTAAATACCTTTTTCTTTAATCTGCTCTGATGTATTTGCGAGATCCAGAGGCTCCAGCTCCCTTGTGTCAGAGTGGCTGCTGCTGGGGATAGGAGGGAATGCTTACAAGGGAGGGGCAGTGGGAGTTGACGGGTGATGTCTTGGCACCGTTGTCAGGCACTCTCTTACAAGGGGGAGCAATAGCAGCAGCAACTTGGCAGATTTAAAAAAGATATTTACACACATCTTCCGATGTCGGACAACATAAGCTGTTTTACCGTTCTGGGGATTGGAAATCGGCGTGCAGGCGCATTGAGCATGCTGCTGCTAACGGGGATAGGCCGTTAGTGGCGGCTCCCTTGCGCATGCACAGGAGTGACGGCATTGCGCCTCTGGCCAGTCGCAGCGCTGGAGCCACGATACCTGGAAAGATGGACACTCCGTGGAAGAGGGGACAGCGGTGACATTGCAGGCTCCTGTGTCAGGTAAGTGACACATAATGGGCTACTGTACAATGCATAGTAGCCCATTATGCTTTACATTTGCATGGAAACAAAGAGGAAGTAAACCCATAATGTGTAAGGTCACTTTTTTTACAGATTTTCTGCAAAGTTGAACTTACACTTTAAAGGGGGCACCATTCTGTTTAAAATCATTCTGCACTGCATAAAATCTACCCTTTTATATACAATATTTTCTTTTACTTGAACTGCTTTTACTGTATCAAAGGGTGTCTTCGGCTCTGTCTTAGTTTCACCCACCCCCTTGATTACTGAATCATAGCCTCAGCTTTTCCTGACAGGTGAGCACATTACTGAACCTGTCCCTCCTGTACAGGCATATTGAGCGCCCATTGAATTCTTGGACATGTAGTTTTTCAGGGCAGTAAACTATAATCCCAGATGATATGGGAAGCGGGAATTGAAGGGCTCTGCATGTATTTTTATAAAAAACAGCCATGAAATGCTTGATACCAGACAGAACACAGGGATCAGTACATTTTCCTAAACGTGACTATACATGTCAAGATTAGCATCTATGTTAGGCTTAGTAGCTGCTGAGAGGGGAACAGGTATACCGTGCGGGGGAAAAAAAAGAAATGGATCAACATATAAAAAAAATACTACTCTGAATACATTTTTGCACTTTACGTATACTGTACTCCAGTATGGTAAAAGTGGTACATCACCAGGTGAAAATAAAGAGCAGAAAGTCTAAAGAAAACTTGTGCAGCCACCACATCTAAGGCTTAGTAAGCTGCAATATAATAAAAGTTGGCTTTTGGGTTTAATATCACTTTAAAGCTGTAATTTCACTGATGATTACATCAATGTAGTAATTTGACCTGCATGTGGCTGAGTAGTCTGGTGCACCATTGATCCATATGTCTCTGTAATAATAATCGACAAGGAGACATCAATTCTGAGTCTGTGAACTGCTGCACAGGCAGCCACATTTTACAGTACTGGTTTGCTCAACAGACAGTTTGTATGGTAGTTGCAACAGTTCATGTATTTTAATTTAACATTGTTTCCCAAAATTGCTCTGCTTTATCCTTTAAAAGAGAAGTGTTTTTTTTTTTTTTTAGATTCATACTTACCTTGGTAGATGGCGCATCAGACCAATGCTGCAGCTGTCCCCTGGCATCTCTGCATTGAGAACCGAGCCACTGAACATTGCCAATGGCTCGGTTCTCACTCCTCCCCGAGCAGCAGAGAGATGCTGTCTGTCAGTCAGCATCTCTTGCTCTGATCCTCCACGCTCATTGGAGCGATGAGCTGTGGAGGAGCAGGGAGCGACCGTCTCAGCAAATTGCATCAATCAAGGCAGCTGGTGGATCCAGACTTGGGAAGTCGGGATGATGCTCTGCCCTGACTGATAGCAGTGGTCTCAGCAGAGAGCGGACTTCAGCCCACTCTCCGCTGAAAACTGTTCACAGGAGTCAAAAATGAATTACACTCCTGTGACCCATAGGATAAGCCCAGCCTAAAAATCTCAGGCTGCACTTCTCCTTTAAAGAGGAAGTAAACCCTGATGAGTTTACTTCCTCTTTCATTCCCTGCAAAGGCAAAGCATAATGGACTACTATGCATTGCATAGTAGTCCATTATGTGTCACTTACCTGACACAGGAACCAGCGAAGTCACCGCTGTCCCCTGTTGTTCGGCGCATCCTTCTTCTCGGTGGTGTCTCACAGCTCCGCCGCTGTCATTTTGCGAAGCCGCGATGATGTCACTCCCGCACATGCGCATGGGAGCGGACACGTGCGGCATCTTCTTTGTTGACAATGCAGTGCTCAGTGCGCCTGCACACCGCTGTCTGCGGCGCATGCGCCGTAGACAGCGGTGCCCGTCTTCGGGCAAATATCTCCTAAACCGTATAGGTTTAGGAGATATTTCTTGGACCTACAGGTAAGCCTTAATCTAGGCTTACCTGTAGGTCAAAGTGTGTTGTAAGGGTTTACAACTACTTTAAGTATATTTCCACTTTTGCAGTGAAATTTAATCATTTAATTGAATCATTCACACAGCACTTTTTTTAAATTTTTTTTTTTTATAGCTCTTACTTTCAAGATGTTTCTTAGAAGAAAGCTGTGGCAGACTGCAAGCATTTCTGAATGATTTCAGAGTTGCGCTATCTGGAGGACAGACTTTTCCCCCTCATTAACATACAATGCAGAAGGCCAGTTTCTAAAGCCCCGTACACCCAGGCCGAATGTCTGGAGACAAGGGCTCTTTAAAAATAAAAATGTTTTGGTTTCGGCTGTTCGGCCGGCTTCTGTCAGACTTGCATGATGGAAAACCAGCAGCCGGCCAACTGCCAATCAGTGATTTTAGCCAACAGCTCCTATAGTAATTGTGCAGGAATCGGCAATAGTCCCTACATCTTAGTCACGCCCCCTCTGATATGTTTCACTCTAATTGGTCAGGGTGAAACCTGTTGGCAGGGTGTGGCTAAGTTGTGGGGACTATTGCTGAATCCTGCATAATTACTACAGGACCTGACTGTGTGTGTGTGGACCTGGGTTTATTGCAATGTATTCAAGTGCGTTTGAACTGCAGGCAAAAGCAGGTTTTCTTTATCGTACATCACGGGACACAGAGCCACAGTAATTACTGCATGGACTATATAGGCACCTTTTAGGTGATGGACACTGGCACACCCTAGACAGGAAGTTTAGCTCCCTATATAACCCCTCCCCTCACTGGGAGTACCTCAGTTTTGTAGTAAAGCAATATACGTGTATTAAAGGGGGGATGGACCTCTGTGTCCCGTCATGTACTCCAAGAAAAGGATTTTACAGGTAAGCTGTTATAAAAATCCTATTTTTTTGGAAGGCATTTTAGCAGTGCTGCATTCAGATGCAAAAGACTGTTTGTGTTCGACAAGTATGACCATCTCCATAACTCCTTAGTGTATAGTTTATTGCCACACTGCAGGTTTACTGATTAAACAAGATGCCGATAGTTTTTATTAAAATATCAATAGGTTAATAGACTGCAGATCTAAGTGGAATTTTGTCATTTTCTGTTTGTTTTTTTTCCAAATCTGTGCTATGACTCCTCTGCTCTACAAGACCTCTGGTGTATGTTTCCCCAGCCCATTTTGTGGAGTCTTAGATAATCACATTTCTCTCTTCTAATATGATTGTGGCATTTTTTTTCCAGTTACAATAATATAATAATGTTAGCAATTTTATGATTTTGTTGTATTTATAGACTCGGAGTGCAGACATTGTGCATTGTTAATTGGATTAGAATTCTGTTTTCCAGTGTAAAGCAACCTGTAGGGAATAAAATATGTAGGCTACCATTGCTGACTTCTCCTCTAAGTGTCATCTGTTTGCCTGTGATACTGATCCGTATCTGTACTGTTCAATACTCACAATACAGATTTCTTTCAGTAAAGTTTTCTTTGGTTTATCTATGGTTCCCGTTGGCTTAAAATGAGATGCTCCAATTTTACTATTTTTTTTTTTTTTAATTGCTGTTAATGTGGGCAAAATATTGTAAATCTTTTAATATATGGCGATTTATTTAAAAACCTTTTACCTAGGAACCATTAATGATATCTGTACCTGTGGAGGACCTATTTAATTTTGGTGGCTTTTTTTTTTTTTTTCTTAAGGTTGGGTTTACACTATTGTGAATTTGATGTATGTTTCCCCTGTTTGGGGGTTCTGAGTGATTTTCTATAAAAAAAAAAAAAAAAAAAAAAAAGATTTTTACATGTAGTAGAGGAGTGCCAGAATAGGCCTGGTGTGGAAATGGTTAATGACACTCCAAAAGCTATTGCAAATGCAGTGCTATTGTCAGAATCGCATCGCATAGGTATGAACACCCATGCAATGCGATTCAGGTGTGGGGAAAAAAGGGTCCAGCGCCATTTTGATGCGGATGAGATGTGTATGGCTCAAATAGTACCTCACAGACATTGCATGTGATGTGCTGAGGAATGCGGTGCGATTTCCTGTGCGAATCCAGGCTAAATGCTTATATTTTCCCCAAGCCCCTGTCAGACAAACGTGCAGTTCACAAACAATTAGGAAGCCCCTACTTAGTGCATCAGAGCTGCTGGGGATTTTGGCAGGCACAGATATATCACACCTCTTAACCAATTATCTACACAATGTGGGCGTAGAAATCCTATTATTGTGGGTGTCCAGTTTAGTAGCTCTTCTAATTTTCTGTAAAGCACCCTCCTGCTTCAGAAACTGTTTTGGCATTAGAAACAACGGTGTTTTAGACTAGAGTTCCTCTTTAGCAGTCTGTATTCCTGCACAGTTAAGGAATGTCAGCACTTACAAATGTATCATTTACACCCAACCGCAGAAGACTGCAAGAGAGTCTGGCACAAATGCACAATATTGTTTTCAAGGCTGGTTTGTGGGCTGGGTTCTTGTTTGTTTTTTCTTTTTTATTTGTTCTGAAAGAACCTTTATGACTTTTTTAATCTTTTAAACAGTTTATCAGAATTTCCCTTTAAACGTTAAGATTTTTTTGTGCTGGCCAGATAAAGTGTAATCCAGGAGTCCTCTGTCATGTTGGATTCATTTGATTTAGTTGGCCTATAGAGGGGAGACTTGATTCTGGCCATTAGAAGCTGCAGCATTTGCTCTTGTGTAGAACAATATTCTGTAATAACCGTAATATGACATTGCCTGAAGTCCTGTGAATAGTTCAGTAAGAAATGTGTGTATGCAAGGCTTTGCAGATGGCCTCAAACATTGATATTTAAGCCTTGGGTTAAAATGGATGAGATGAATATTGATCTCATAGATGAGTATTGATTTGAATTATTTAGACTGGGTGTAACTCCTGTTTTTCCTGTGTAAAATATTTCTGTTAGGGTGGCAATGATTAGCACTGTTGTTTTCACATTGACCTGACTTCAGGTCTTGGCTTCCGCACATATTTTTCAATGAGTATGCATAAGAATGATGAATACATTGGGGAAAATAATAATTTGACCCCCTGCAGATTTTGTAAGTTTGCCCACTTGCAAAGAAATTAGGGATCTAAAAATTAATTATTATACGTGTATTTTAAATGATAGAGGCAGAATATCAACCAAAAAGCCAGAAAAAAAAACACGTAAAACAAATGTTATATATTGAATTGGAGTTCAGTGAGCAAAATAAGTATTTGATCCCCAAGTAAAACATGACTTAGTACTTGGTGGCGCTAGCCTTGATGTCACGCACAGAGGTAAGACGTTTCTTGTAGTTGGTTTGCACACATCTCGGGAGAGATTTTGGTCCAACTTTTTATATATATATATATATATATATATATATATATATATATATATATATATATATATATAATATATAATATATATATGTGTGTGTGTTATACAGATCTCTAAATCCTTAAGGTTTCATGGCTATCACTTAGTAACTCGAAGTTTCAGCTCCCTCCATACATTTTCTATAGGATTAAGGTCTGGAGACTGGTTGGTTAGGCCACTCCTTGACCTCTGTGCTTCTTCTTGAGCAACTTCTGCTGCCTTGGCGGTATGTTTTGAGTCATTGTTATGCTGTAAGACCTATCCGTGATCCATCTTCAAGTGTTCTGGCTGACTGAAGGTGGTTCTCATCCAAGATTTTACAATACATGACCTTGTCCATTGGCCCCTCAATGAAAGTCGGCCTGTACCTTTAGCAGAGAAACAGCCCCAAAGCATGATGTTTCCACCTTCATGCTTGACTGTCGGGACGGTGTTCTTAGGGTCATAGTAAGCATTTTCCTTCCTCCAAACATGACGAGTCCCTCTCCACAAGAAGGCACATATACAGTCATTCCAATGAACATCTAAATGATTCAGAGAAAGATTGGGAGAAAGTACTTTGGTCAGATGAGACCAAAATTCAGCTCTTTGGCATTAGCTTGACTGTATTTGGAGGAAGGAAAATGCTGTCTATGACCCTAAGAACACTATCCCTACAGTCAAGCACGGAAGGTGGAAACATGATGCTTTGGGGCTGTTTCTCTGATAAAGTTTCAGGCTGACTTTGCCACATTGAGTAGCTAATAGATGGGGTCATGTATTGTAAAATCTTAGATGAAAACCTTCTTTACTCAGCCAGAACACTGCAGGTGGGTCGTGGTTGGGTCTTTCAGCATGACGATGACCCAAGACTTACCGCCAAGGCAACAAAGGAGTGGCTCAAGAAGAAGCACAGTAAGGTAATAGTGACCTAGTCAGTCTTCAGACCTTAATCCTATAGAAAATTTATAGAGGGAGCTAAAACGTTGAGCTTCCAAGAGAAACCTTAAGGATTTCAAGAAGATCTGTAAAGAAAAGTGGACCAAAATCCCTCCTGAGATGTGTGAAAACCTGGTAACCAACTACACAAAACCTCTTACGTCTGTGCTGGCCAACAAGGCTCCACCAAGTACTAAGTCATGTTTTGCTTGTAGTTCAACAAACTTATTTTACTCACTGAACTGCAACCTAATTTATAGTATTTGTTTTTGTGTTTTTTCCCTGGATTTTTGCTTGATATGCTGTCTCGATCATTTAAAATACACCTGTGATAAAATTATAGACTCTTTATTTCTTTGTAAGTAGGCAAACGTACAAAACCTGCAGGTGATCAAATAATAATTTCCCCACTATACATAGTTTATTCGAGAACATTATTTTCTGTATAGTAGTTCCTGGAGATTTTAATTTTATAAATAAACATTTACTTTTCATTTTAGACTGAAGCCATTGGACATAGAGTTCATGAAACGTCTGCATGAAAAAGTCAATATCATTCCACTCATTGCAAAAGCAGACACCCTCACACCAGAAGAATGCCAGCAGTTTAAAAAACAGGTATGTTTTATCGGTGTGTGAGCCTATTTAGGAACTGACTATAAGGCGCCATTCAAACTTGTGCGACTTGTCACGCAACTTTGGACGTCAGAGTTGCACAACAATTTGTTCCCCATGTTTTCCAATGATAACCATTCATACTGCATATATGCGACTTAAAGTTGCAACAATTTCAAAGTAGTTCATGCACAACTTTGTTTCGACTTTCATGCAACTTGAGGGCCATAGACTTCAATGTTAACCCTCAAAAGTTACATTAAAGTCGTACCTGAATGTTATACAATGCAACCTATGTGTAACAGTTGTCCATTATCACTGGCCAAAGTCGTATCCAAGTTGCACCCATTTAAATTTGCACTCCAAAGTCAGAATCGCCTCGCATTGGCATGAACACCCATGCACCTTGGGAGTCGTACAAGTGTGAATGGAGCCTTATGGATTGTTTTTTTAATAATGTATATTGTTTGTGTCTACAATTTGTGCAATATTTGTTACAAATGAACATTATTATCTAGAAAAGGAACCGCAGAGCACTAAAGGTTAGAGAGACTGAACAGAGGACTTTAACCACTTTGCCTACCAGGCACGAACACCCCCTTCCTGCCCAAGCCAGCTTTCAGAGCTGTCACACTTTGACGATTGCGCTGTCGTGCTACACTGTACCCAAACACATTTTTTTTTTATAATTTTCTTCACACAAATAGAGCTTTCTTTTGGTGGTATTTAATCACTACTGTTTTTTTTTGTAAAAAAAAAAAAAAAAAAAAAACCACCAACATTTTGGGAATTTTTTTTTTTTTTTTTTTTTTTTTACTTTTGTTTTGTCAGTAAATTTTGTGACTAAGTAATTTTTCGCCTTCACTGATGTGTGCTGATGAGGCGGCACTGATGGGCACTTATAGGCTGAACTGGTAGGCACCAATGAGGCACCAATAGGGTGGCACTTGTGGGCAGTGATGGGTGGCACTTGTGGGCAGTGATGGGTGGCACTTGTGGGCAGTGATGGGTCGGCACTGGTGGGCGGCAGTGATGGTCGGCACTGGTGGGCGGCAGTGGTGGGCGGCACTGGTGGGCGGCAGTGATGGTCGGCACTGGTGGGCGGCAGTGATGGTCGGCACTGGTGGGCGGCAGTGATGGTCGGCACTGGTGGGCGGCAGTGATGGTCGGCACTGGTGGGCGGCAGTGATGGTCGGCACTGGTGGGCGGCAGTGATGGTCGGCACTGGTGGGCGGCAGTGATGGTCGGCACTGGTGGGCGGCAGTGATGGTCGGCACTGGTGGGCGGCAGTGATGGTCGGCACTGGTGGGCGGCACTGGTGGGCGGCAGTGATGGTCGGCACTGGTGGGCGGCAGTGATGGTCGGCACTGGTGGGCGGCAGTGATGGTCGGCACTGGTGGGTCGGCACTGGTGGGTCGGCACTGGTGGGTCGGCACTGGTGGGTCGGCACTGGTGGGTCGGCAGTGGTGGGTCGGCAGTGGTGGGTCGGCAGTGGTGGGTCGGCTGTGGTGGGTCGGCAGTGATTGCCAGCACTGGCTGGCATGGCTAATGGGCACTGATTTGTGCCACTTGTGGGCAGTGTGTGCACTGATTGCTGTCACTGGTGAGCACTGATCACTGGCATTATTGGGCACTGTATGCTGGCATTATTGGGCACTGTATGCTGGCATTATTGGGCACTGTATGCTGGCATTGGTTGGCACTGTATATGAACACTTTTTTTTTTCTATATTGTAAACAGGGCACTGATCAGTGCCCTGATTACTTCCCTAGCTGTCCACCTGTGAGGAGATGCCGCTGATCGGCTCTCCTCTCCTCACACTCTGTCAGAGCCGATTACCGGCATCTCCGTGTTTAAATGTGACTGGCGGTATTTGAACACTGCCATTCACATGGTTAAAGATGCGGCTCTTTACTCAGATCAGGGTCGCGCCGTGTCCTAACAACACATTTGACTGTGGGCGGGTGGCAAGCAGTTAATAACTTTGTGGCTGGAATGAACACTAATAAAAATTCATGATTTTGTATTACTTATTTTTAAATAGTTCATTCTTGTCTGTTACAAAAAAAAAAAGGAAAATGTGTACAAAGTTACTTTAACAAATGCTATGGTTGTGGAGAGTTCTGCAAGCCATTTTGCTTTTTCAAACTGCAAGCAGGACTTGACATTCACAGTGTAATTATTTAGATTGTTACATTCCTAAACAAAACGTGGTTTATAGAAAGCCTTCTAAACCTACACATTTGTATATATTTGAACAGATTACATTGTTTATTCTTTTTATAACTTAAAATAATGTTGCAAAGTAACTTATGTTATACTATTTAGTTACGTGCTTGCACACAACTTTCTAGACCGCATAACCTGTTCTTATAATGAATTGTAACACTTATATGGGGAAGTGGTATAATGAGAGGATGACAGTGGATGATCAGAACATCACTGTTACGCAAATGCACACTTTTTTTTGCCTCTTTATCGTATATCATATGACACAGAGTTACCATAATGATCATATGGGTAGGACAGGAGATCCTTGAAGATCCAGGGATTGGATTGCTGGAGGGCTTTGTTCCCAGGGTGTTTCGCAGCTAAAAATTGGTGGTTGATGGTTTGGAAACTAGAAAGGTTGAATTCTTCCTTTCAGGTATTGGAAGATAATTAGAGGTCGACCGATATATCGGCCGGCCGATATATCGGCCGATATTTGCCGTTTTTTACATAATCGGCATCGGCCGATTGTGCTGATAAAAAGCCGATTTAGAACTACAGCGGGACTTTGAAATGACTTCTGTATAGAAGTCAGTGTAAGTTGCCTGAGTCCTCATAGAAACACTTTCCTCCTCTCTGGGCAGGCTGCCAAGAAAAGAACAGAAAGATACAATGTTTACACTTGAATGAATGAACTCATCTCTGTGTGTAGAAGTTCTCAGTTTAACCATTTAAAGACTAAAATCTTTTCTGACATTTGTTGCTTACAAGTAAAAATCCTGTATTTTCTGCCAGAAAATCACTTAGACCCCCCAAAAATTATATATATTTTTTTAGCAAAGATCCTAGGGAATAAAATAGCGGTTGTTGCAATATTTTATGTCACACGGCATTTGCACAGAGGTCTTTCAAATGCATTTTTTTGGGAAAAAAAATACACTATTTAAAAAATAAAATAAAAACAGTAAAGTTAACCCTTTTTTTTTTTTTGTCCAAAAGTTTTGACTACCTGTTTTTATTCAATATATAGTTTTTTTTTTTTTTTTTTTTTTTTTTAATCTAAATCATACATACAAGTAAACTGATTGGAGGTTTGTTTTGTTTAATTAATGTTTAAATGTAAGAAATTTTCTGTATCACTTATGAAGACCGCTTTCACACTGGAGTGGGCAGGCGTTGAAGGTAAAGCGCAAGTTTTAGCGGCTCTTTACCATCATTTTAGCGGTGCTATTTGGCTGCTAGTGGGGCACATATAACCCAGCTAGCAGCCAAGGAAGAGGTTAAATGCGCCCATGAAGCACTGCTGCCAAATCGCATTGCATGCGCTTCGGCAGTGGTGCCCATTCATATCATTGGGCAGGAGTGGTGGAGGAGCGGTATACACCACTCCAAACGTGCTGCTTGCAGGACTTTTTTTTTTTTTTAAGATCCTGCCAGCGCATCGCTTCAGTGTGAAAGCACTCTGTCTTTCACACAGACTGCAGGGGAGCCATTTTGCAGGCACTTTACAGGCGCTATTTTTAGCCCAAAAGCGCCTGAAAAATGCCCCAGTGGGAAAGGTGTGTTAGATCAAGGGGGATTAAAAATAAATAAATAAAATCGGCATCATATATCGGCTATCGGCCGCCATGATTTCTAAATATCGGCATCGGCCAGAGAAAAACCCATATCGGTCGACCTCTAAAGATAATAACCACTAATGCCAGTTACTCCGTTTGCTTTGAGGGTGGCTACAATTCAGTGGACTTGGTCTCCGCAGGAGAGTATACTGCCAATAAATATCTTGGAGCTTTTGGCCAGTACGCCTTTCTCTGGATTATGGTACAAACCAGTTGTAGGTTCTATCCAGAAAAGCCTCTGCAGGGGCATAAAATATAGATGGAGGGAGAGGGATATATATATATATATATATATATATATATATATATATATATATATATATATATATAATATGAGAGAGACACAGAGACATCTCTATATAATCAACCACCAGGGCGGCACCAGGAGTCGTGCGGCTCAGGAAGGTGAACCACATTCTGTCTGGGATAGCATAAGTGCTGTCTCTATAGTCTGTGTATATTCCAGGTATAGAATAGTGGCAGGGGGTACTCTGCAGGTGAATCTACTAGATTCCAAACTCTACAACAAGGTGGGACAGGGAGGGTTCCACTGCCAATAGGGGGTAGATGTACTGGTAACACGTTAGGGGCCAGCTCTCTTATTTCATGCTTTCCCTCTTGTTTCGGCTTCTGCCACATCTTTTACGAAGAATCCGGAAGGGGGTAACACTGATGTTAGCCGATTAAGCCAAGGAGGGCTTGGTACACTGACATAGCGAGTCTTGCGGGGGTCACTACTTGGACACTCCCAGTCCAGTGGGACCTAATGGTCTTGAGTCCTGTATCTCAGCACTTTTGAGCCCCTGAAAGCCAGCTTTGGGGAATTCAATTACAGGACTTGGAAATATTTTTTTGCCTGCGGTGAAGTCAGGAAGTGGCAGCAGCAGAAATATGTGAGCGGGAGATTTTCTCTTTCATTTTGCAATCAGTAGGGGAAAGGAGATGGGCCTTAAGTACCGTTAACAGTCAGGGTTCCTCCCTATAAATTTTTTTTTTTCCCAGGGGTAGACTGTCTCGCCTGTCAGGCCAGTCTTGTGTCCTTGGGACTTGAATTTAATTTTAACTGTCCTTGCAGGGGCCACTTTTTTGAACCAGTCTAGAGATTCTATTAGTTCTTTATCTCGAAAGGTGGCTTCTTTTGGTTGCTTTCATTTCACTAAGTGGAGTATTAGAGTTGGCGGCTCTTTCATGCAGGGAGCAGTTTTTGGTCTCGCATCATATTAACGTGATGTGTCCTCATCCATTATTTGCCTAGTATGGTGTCTGGTTTTCACTTGAATTAAGTGTGTGACACTTCACTGATCTCTGCTCCGATCACAGGGAGCAGAGATCAGTGACACTGTCACTAGGCAGAACGGGGAGATGCTTATTTACATTAGCATCTTCCCATTCTTCCTTCCGTGAGGCGATCACAGGTATGCCGTGGCGATCGAGTCTGCGGGACCCGCAGCCCAACTCGGAGCTTGCCGCCTCTTAAAGGGCAAGGTACAGGTACGTGATTCTGCCTGTACGAGCCCTTCTTCCAACATATAGCGGCGTGAGGTGGTCGGCAAGCGATTAATAAGGCAAAACTATTTACTTTTGTATAGCCAATCATGTACTAGTGAAAATTTGTAGTGACAGTGATCGGGTGATTGAAGTGTATGCAGCTCTAACCTACTCTTTAAACTAAATGAACATACACTTCCAAAAGTAGCCAGTCACTTTTTAGAAGCAAAATTATAAAAGCCTTTTATGTAAAACTACCCATATGAGTAATGCACCTTTAGGCTGGGTTCACACCTATGCGAATTGGATGTGGGTTTCTCCGCATCCAATTTACATGGTAGGAGATTGTGCCTGACTTTCTATGGAGCCAGTTCACATATCTCTGCTGCGGGTCCGGTGCAAATTTGCACAGGGGTCCTGTGCATCTTTTGGTCTGTTTCAGGTCTGAATTCAGCCCAGAATTCACCAGACTCCTGCTGTGAGCTGCATGTGGAAATAGTGTGAACACAGCCTTATATTGGTGGGATTTTTTGCATGGTCTGCTTTGACTTCCGTGGATTTACAGATTTGACATTCTATAACTGTTATGAACCACTTTTTCTGTAGTTCAGGGGGAGCCCATGAATAATCACTGCATGACACTCTAAGTTCAGTTTACTAACTTGTGTTTCTTTGCACTCAGATAATGAAAGAAATTCAGGAACACAAAATCAAGATTTATGAATTTCCAGAAACGGATGATGAAGAAGAAAATAAGCTGGTGAAAAAAATAAAGGTATATGAAATTAAAAATGCATATTCCCCCATATTCTGTACAAAAAACAAAAAAAACCCATAAGATGGTGCTTTCTTTACACTTCTTCCTTATCTACTTCAAAGGATTAGGATGGATGGCATTCCATTGAGCATCATCGCTATGTATTTGTTTAGGTGGATATGGTACATTAACCTGACAAGACTCCTGGCAGCTGCTCTGTGTTCTTCCAGGTCATCCAGATCTCAAGGACCAATTTATTATCCTTCTGGTTGTCGAAGTCCAAGTTCTGAAGGACAAATGCATATCTGAAATTGGTTATTACCATTATAAAAAAACTGTGAACTATATTTTTAGGGCTGCAACTAACGATTATTTTCATAACCGATTAATCGGCAGATTATTTTTTTAGATTAATTGGATAAAATCATAAAAAAAAAGTGCCATTTTTTTTTTCCTTTATTTAAAATTAATAATGAAAAAACTGAGTGTTACACTCAAACTGCAGAATAAAAAATGTTTAATGTTAACATTACACAACTTTGCAGCAGTACAAAAACAAACATTCTGAAAAAAGGTGAACTATAACTGTTCAAGAAACTTTGCATTTGAATGTAAAAAAGTTAACTTGTTAACATGCTCGGGGCTAAGGCATGCTCTCTTTTTACAAACGATGTTGCCTGCAGCAGAAAAGAGGCGCTCTGATGGAGTGGAGGTGCCTGGGATGCACAAGAAGGATTTTGCAAGTTTTGCCAAAGTAGGATATTTATCATGGTTACTCTTCTACCAATTCAAAGGGTTTCCCTCCTTCGGAAGTGGCTTCTCAGCAAAATAAACCTGAACTTTATTTCGGACTTGGGTGTGAATATCCACCTCAAGTTGCCCCTCCTCCTCTTCACTGCTGCTCCCAGACTCGGAGTATGTCAAGTAGAGAATGAGATGCTGTAGATGTTGAAGCCTCAGCATCTCTAGTTACAGGCGACGTGGTGGTCATTTGCTGCTGCACCACTATCTCCCTTCTTAAAGCAAGCACCTCTGTCTGTACTTTTGCCTGCACATTTATGATCTGTTCTGGGGATAAAAAATGTCTTGTAAATCGTGAGTCCAGGGCAGAGGAAAGGAATGCGGTGTTTGGGACGTGTTCAAGGATTCCTTTCCATCTGCTTTGAAGTTGGTCTGTTGCAGTGGCTTAGAAGCTCTTTAGCGGAGATGATTCAAAAGAAGCACCGTCGTTGGACCGCAACAGCCCCTTTACCAGTGCAGGCATGGATGATAGGGTAACATATTCTTGGCCACTCATGAATACAGTGCAGCATTCAAAGGGCTTAAAGTGGTTGTAAACCCTTACAGACCACTTTGACCTACAGGTAAGCCTAGATTAAGTCTTACCTGTAGGTCCAAGAAATATCTCCTAAATCTATACGGTTTAGGAGATATTACCTGAAGACAGCCACCGCTGTCTACGGCGCATGCGCCGCAGACAGCGGCACGCAGGCGCACTGGGTAAGCCGCAGATTGCGGCAATATGCCGCGAGTGTCGGCTCCCGTGCGCATGCGCAGGAGTGACATCATCGCTGCTCTGGCGAATCACAGCACCGGAGCAGCGAGACCCACCGAGAAGATGGACGCTCCGGACTGCAGGGGACAGCGGTGACTTCGCTGGCTCCTGTGTCAGGTAAGTGACACATAATGGGCTACTATGCGATGCATAGTAGTCCATTATGCTTTACCTTTGCAGGGAATCAAAGAGGAAGTAAACCCATTAGGGTTTACTTCCTCTTTAAGAGCTGTGGAAAGTTCTTCAAGAATACCCCATTGGTCTGGTTTTAAGTCCAGATAATGTTTGCCTATTTGTGTAACTGTTGGGTCAGACAAAGTTGCAGTTACCAGCCACCTTTGTTCAATGAGTTGTTCAACCATATAGTAAGTGCTATTCCATCTTGTGCTTACATCTTGAAGAAGCTTGTGCTCAGATGTACCCATTTGCTTTTGTTTCTCCTTCAATTTGCTGCTGGCTAGCTCACTTTTTTTTTTAAATGTTAAACTAGACCTCTTGCAGCAGTAACGGCTCTCTCAATTGCAGAATTCTTTAATGCAGCACTGATCACAAGCTGCAAGGTGTGGCCAGTGCACTGGATACTGGCCTAGCCACAATATTTGCGCCATTGTCCTGCACAATGGCAATTTATTTTCGGAGCCGGAATTTCTAATTTTTGAGTGACCTCCTCCAACCATTCTGCAATATTTACTGCTGTATGTCTGTCTTCCAGAGGCATGGTAGTGAGGCAGATATAAATTATCTTCCAATCCCCCGATATCCCCCGAAAGCCTTGGTCGCTATACTTGTCCATATGCAGTAATGGCAATTCTGCTTTCATTAGCGCTGATGGCATCCTCCACATTCTGAAATGCCTCCTGGTACTTTCTATCCACTAGTTTTGGTAAAATGGGTTCTTGATGGTAAAGTATATCCAGGGTTCCTTACACTGATCATGCTTTTAAATCCTCGATCTTCAACCATGGACAGTGGCCGCATGTTGGTGACTATCATTTTTACGACAGAATCTGTTATAACTGCTGATTGGTGTGGAGTGCGCGGGCGATTGTGCTGCACAAACTCTGTCATGGTGCGCTGTTTCTTTCTGCAATGAAAAAGATAATATGAATGATTAGTATGCAGGAAAAAGGTGTGTGGCCCAAATCTTCTAAGGCATAGGAGCATTTTAATTTAAATGCTGCAAAGAAGGTGGTCACCTGCAAACTTTGTAAAACGGAACTTGCATGGCACGGAAGCACAACAACGATGAACGAGCACATGAAACAAACACGTGGGGTTCGCAGAGGAAGGCGTAATATCCGGACGGCAAGTTAAACCCAAATGCTATATAGAGTTACACAAAAATAGTTTTTCGGAGGTCATTTTGTCAGCAGCACCCTTTGCCATTTTTATAAAGCGTTTTTCTTGCAGCTAGAAAGTAAAAAAAAAAAAAAGTGCGGAGATGGAGTGCATTTAACCACTTCAATACAGGGCACTTAAACACCTTCCTGCCCAGACCAATTTTGAGCTTTCAGCGCTGTCGCACTTTGAATGACAATTGCGCGGTCATGCTACACTGTACCCAAATTAAATTTGTATCATTTTTTTCCCACAAATCGAGCTTTCTTTTGGTGGTATTTGATCACCTCTACGGTTTTTATTTTTTGCTAAACAAATAAAAAAATACCGAAAATTTTGAAAAAAAAAGTTTTTTGTTTCAGTTTCAAAACTTTGCAAATAAGTAAGTTTTCTCCTTCATTGATGGGGTTACACTGATGGGCAATGATAAGGCGGCACTGATGGGCACCGATGAGGTGGCACCAATGAAGTGGCACTGATGAGGTGGCATTGATGGACACCGATATGTGGCACTGATAAGCGGCACTGATGGGCGACACGGATGGGCACTGATAGGTGGCACGGATGGGCATGGGTTAGGCGGCACAGGTGGGCATGGGTTAGGCGGCACAGGTGGGCATGGGTTAGGCGGCACAGGTGGGCATGGGTAGGCACTGATAGGCGGCACAGATGGGAACTGATAGGCGGCATTGTATTATAATATATTGCACTAATGGATGCCAATCAGTGATGCCCATTGTGGGCACTGGCATCCATTATGGGCACTGATTGGCATCCATTGTGGCACTGACTAGAATCCCTGGTGGTCTAGGGTGGCATACCTTGTCCTTGGCATCCCTGGTGGTCTGGTGGCGTCCCTGGTGGTCCAGTGTGGGCATCCTCGGGGCGGCTGTGCTGATAATCGATCAGCACAGACCCCCCCTGTCAGAGGAGCAGCCGATCGGCTCTCCTCTACTCGCGTCTGACAGACGCGAGTGAGGAAAAGCCGATCACCGGCTTTTCCTATTTACTCTGTGATCAGCCGTGATTGGACACGGCTGATCACGTGGTAAAGAGTCTCCGTCGGAGACTCTTTACCGAGATCGTAGTTGCCGGGTGTCAGACTGACACCCCGCAACAACGATCGCCGCGATGCGCGCCCCCGGGGGCGCGCAGCGGCTCATAATCCTGATCACGTCATATGACGTCCGGTCAGGATTATGAAACCACTTTGCCGCCGTCCATTTGCTATAGGGCGGGCGGCAAGTGGTTAATATTATGTATTATACAGTTTTATAAAAACGATTCTTCAATATTTATATGCACTGCTATTCCTCCCGGGGACACCAGTGACGGGGCGCTGTTTCTCCCGGGGACACCAGTGACGGGGCGCTGTTTCTCCCGGGGACACCAGTGACGGGGCGCTGTTTCTCCCGGGGACACCAGTGACGGGGGCGCTACCCCCCCCCCCCGGGACATTAATGGGGTACTGACTATTCCCCCCCAGGAAAACCAATGACGGGGCACTTCCACCCCCCCCCCCCCCAGGAATGCTTGGGCGTTAGGGTGGGGCACTGGTCATAAAAATTAATGTTGTACTGTGTAACTTTTTTTTTTACTGTGATATTAGCTGCTGCCTTTCACAATGGGCAGCTCAGCTCTCCTCACGGCTTCTTGCTCTTGCCTCTGTTGCCTTGAGGCATCAGCGGGCGGGGCTGAGAAGATCAGTGGGAATGATGTCAGCGAGGAGGAGAAGTATTTTTCACACGGTCTGGCAGTGTACGTGAAAGGCATACTTCACTTGGTGCAAGACAAGAGGCTTTCTCCAAAGAAAAATACTTGTGGGATGAATCTCTGCATTTCAACTGATGAATCTGGACCAGCATTTGGCCCACAGCACCATCAAGGGTCAGGTCTTCTCTTCACTCTTATGACCTTTATACCATTTAGATATTTGTGCAGGGTGTCCATGTTTCTCTTCATGGTCACTGACTTGTAACTTTGGGATTGGAATACTGTACGTCCTCATACTGTAAAAAAGCAAAACGCAAAACTGAGGCCTAGAACTTTCTTCCTACCTAAGGTCGTTTCGGCCTTTTACCTCAACTGGGACATCTTTGTTCCATCCCTCTGTCTTTTTCCGCTCTTAATAGAAGGAGCTTTAGTAAGTCCTCAGTTGTATTTTTGTAGTCCTGTATGCAGTTTCTTGATGTACAAATGCCTGTGGCTTTTGCTGGGGCGGAAAGAACACGAGGGATAGTAGTGGTGAAATGGTAAATAAAAAAGCAGAGGGCTGCTATAAGAGTTGTAATAGGTTTTCACTTGGGACCTGAATAGTTGATAAACCCTCTCCGTATTGATAAATATTCTATTTGACCTATATATTTTTTCTACTTCTTTTTTTTTTTTTTTTTTTTTTTTTTTTAAGTATTGTGCAGTTCAAATTGGAGTCTCGGCAACAATTTAATGCTTAATTTCCTGTCTTTTAGGACCGTTTACCTCTTGCTGTTGTGGGTAGCAATACTATCATAGAAGTGAGTGGCAAAAGAGTAAGAGGAAGACAATATCCATGGGGAGTTGCGGAAGGTGAGAATACATTCCAAAACCCACAAAGGTTTCGTTTTTTATTTTTTTTTATTTCATTACCCTGTCTCTGATGTAGTTACTATATTTACATTCCACATTCCTCTTGCGCCGTTGAACCAGATTGTATGTCCTTGTTTCCAAGGATAGTCTCATCCAAAATATTTATTGTAACTTTCGACACAGAGAGCAGAGTAAAGTTGAAATTCCAAGAAAGGTTCTTGTTTTTCTCACACTCCATTTAATCATAATATGGATTTGTAGCTGGCTTCTTGCACGGTTTATCTGGGATGTTTATGCGCAAACTATTTTAATCTTGACCATATTTTTTTATTCCTGTTTTGGCACTTTCTTCATTTGCGTTAATGTAATAGAATATTTCTCCTTGCTAGTTACAATGTGCATTTTGCTTTAGCTGAGGTGTAACGAAGACAAAAGTTGAATGTGGGGGCATGACTTTCCCTGACAAGTGACCATGCCAACTGCCATTCCACTGTCCAAAGACACAGCATTAGTAGCTGTAAAGTGGTTGTAAACCCACAATAATAAAAAAAAAAAAAAAAAAAGTTCAAGACAAAGGCATAATGAGCCAGTATGTAAAGCATACCAATTCATTACTTGCCATAGATTGAAGCCCCCATAGTGGTGCCAGTACACCTCTCTGGCTGGCAACATCACTCCCGAAGTTACTTCCGGGTATTGCGGGCTCTGGCGCTGTGATTGGCCGGAGCTGCGATGACTTCACTCCTGCCCATGCGCTCGGGAGCCGCTGGTAACGGCACACTAGCTGAAGCAACAGCACAAATGTGCTGTTGATTCAGTGCCGATGACATTGTCACATGCGGAATACAGGGTATAGCTCCTAAACCATGCAGGGTTAGGAGATATCCAGGGTAGCTACATGTAAGCCTTATTATAGGCTTACCTGTAGTAAAAAGGGGTCTGTAAGGGTTTACAACGACTTTAAATTGCGCCCTTTTTGGAAAGGGGAATGGCAATTGATGGTCTCTAGCAATGCACACAAGTCCCCTTCTAGTGCATCTTGCCTGGATTGTATCTAGTTTGTACAAGATGCCTAAATCACCTTTTATGGCATTCTCGGTTGGGAAAGGGGAGCAGTTCCACTTAAAGGAAACTTGTATTGTTTGTACTTTCTTTCCAGTTTCTTTCCATAGCTCTTGTCCATAATGGAATGGAAACCTAGATTGACTAGTAAACCTAATGCTTTGTCTAAATGTTTTAGCCTAGCCCTAAGGGCCAATTCACACTAGTGCAATAACCAGCGTTTTTCCTCACTGGAAGAATGCCAATCACCTTTAGAACACGTGTCCTACGCATACTGCAGCGCAGCCCAGCATGTTTGCATTTTATCACAGTGCACTGGACAGGATTGCATGTCTCAGTACAGCAGAGCAGCTCATCACTTTTGTGCACTTCAAATAAAGTTTGTTTAAAAACAAAGTAGCTGTGTGATGCGCTGAATTGTGCACCACACTGCTCAGTGCAGCCAGAATAGAATTGGCAGACGTCTCGGCACAAAAGGCCAGACACTGAGAAAACTGCCTCATGTTGGCTAGCACAGAAAGAACGCTGCAATGGTTTATGCACTGTTCCAGCTGACAAATTAAATGTTCTGCATTTAAAATGAGTCTATCCCTTTTTCTTTTTAGAAAATGAGTTCACATCAAATCGCAGACTTTTGCAACATGATGGTGAATCTCTGAATTAAAGCCTGCCATGATTCTATGTGGCCCAGTTCGGCTAGAGCATTGCAAAAGGATGCTCATATCTGTCACTATTGCAAAAGTCATTCAGTGTACGGGCATCATTATTGCCCTCAATATTCCTGTGTTGAGCTCAGTGTTGGTAGGGATGAGCCGAACATACCTGGGGTTCAGCAAACCTTACTGAAGTTCAAGTGCCAAATCTGACCCCATTGAAGTTACTAGGAGCCAAATGTTAAACAATAATGACCATAGTTGGTAAACCCTCTCCCTATTAATGTTAATGAAGAATTAACACTCTGCCTGCTAATAAAGAAAATCTATCTATAAATGCTGAATTCTTTTAAATAACATGCCTGGGGGAAACCCTTAGGCTGGGTTCACACCCATGCAAGTTGGATGCGGGGAAACCTGTTGCGTGTCTGACCTTGCATAATGCTGTTGAAGTAGCAGCTTTTCACTTGGTTTAATAAACAAGGCAAAACTGTATTTACTTTGTATAGCCAATCATCTACTAGTGAAAATTTTCACTTGACAGTGATTGGGTGATTGAAGTGTGTGCAGCTTTAACCTACTCATTAAGCTAAATGAACATGCACTTATGAAATACTTTTAATTAAAACTACCCATATGAGTAATGCACCTTTTAGGGCTTGGTTCACACTGATGCGAATTTGATGCTGTTTCCCTGCATCCAATTCGCATGGTATGAGACTAAACAGCTCTCTATGGAGCCGGTTAAAATATGTCCGCTGCAGCACTGGTGCGAATTTGCACAGAGGTACTGTGGGGTCTTTTGGTTCACTTCAGGTCGTAGTTCAGCCCAAAAATTCAGGCTGAAATCAGACCTGAACCGGTGAACGGGGATACACCAGACCCCTGTTGTGACCCACATGAAGCAATAGTGTGAACCCAGCCTTAACCTGCTTCTGAAGTGGCACATCTGTATGTTGTGTACAACTTGCTACTACAGCAAAACCAACATTTATGCCCCTTTCACACTTGTGCAACTAAGTAGTCCCTGCACTACTTTGGCCCAACTTTGATGCGAGTTGAGGTCCATAGACCTCATGTTTATACAGACATTCCCTGAAATTGCGGGTGCAATATCGTGCAACCTTCAAGTTGCAGCAGTGTGAAAGGAGCTTTACAAAAAATAGAACTGCAGTTTGCTTTTGTTTTGTAAACAAAGTGACTGGGAATTCCCTGCATCTGTACCAGTCCTCTTTATGTAATTAGGACAAGGGCCTCTTCCTCACAACCCTGGCCTATTGATTGTGGTAACCTGCACTAACCACCAAAAATAAATCCATTGTCAGTCATGTTGTCCAGCAATACAGGTCCTCATCAATCGGGGTGAACAATGTCTGCCAGCTCGCCAAATAAAAAACAAAACGCTGACCAATAGACGGGTCAGATTCCATTGCTACGCTCCCAGTGGTTCCTTCTACTAAATGTAAACAAATAGGTGGAGTATACCCAGTGATGTCCAAATATGGCAATGTCAGCAACTATCCCTCCCCCCTTGCATACAAGGCTGGGAATTTCCAGCCAGCAAATGGATGAGACAGAGTGACTTGACCATATAAGGATGGCAACGGCGCTGTCACCTACTGCTTCCTTAACCACTGACAGCGAAAAAGGAAGCTGGCATTTTATATTAGTGGTAGAAAAAGAACACTGTTGTATAGGACATTTGGCTTCTGCCCATCCCCTAATCTTGGGTTACCTATAATTCACAAACCTGAAAGAACTGTATTTTTTTCTATTTGAGAACACTGTGGCCATCTTCTTATTTTTTTTTTTATAAAAGTCTCACAACAAATGGCTTTAGTGCTCAGATCGATGGTGCTAAATAGGAGAGAGTATGCTGTAAGCAAATGTCACTTGCATTCCCCCTCTTTGAGAGCATTCTTCCATCTATAGCTGTGCCAGCTGCCTTGAAGCAACACTAAGCTCTGTTTAAAAAAAAAGTTAATCTTTCATAACATGTTACAACCGTATCCGGGGTGCAAGATGTTACTAAAGCCCCTTTCACACTGGGGCGGGAGCGGCGGTAAAACTGCACTATTTTTAGTGCCACTTTACCATCGTTTTAGCAGCGCAATCCTCGCTAGTGCCCGAAAAGGGTTAAAACCACCTGTAAAGCGCCGCTGCAGCAGCGCTATGCTGCCAAGTATAGCCGCGCTGCCCCATTGATTTCAATGGGCAGGAGCGGTAAAGTAGTGGTGTATACACCGCTCCGAAGATGCTGCTAGCAGGACTTTTTTGGCGCCCTGCCAGCGCACCGCTCCAGTGTGAAAGTCCTCGGGGCTTTCACATTGGAGAGACAGCAGCGGGTGTTCCAGGGCGGTTTGTAGGCACTATTTTTAGTGCTGTATCGCGCCCCCCCCCTCCCCCCCCCCGTGTGAAAGGGGCCTTAAGGAATAGACCCTGCACCTGTTGTCACAAATAAAAATTAAAATAAAATAAAAAACGCAGCCGTGTGGGGCCCCACCCACCCAGCCATGTCATTCATTCACTGAGTTCTATAAATGGGTGAGGTACAACTACCATCATCAGCCTTTGCAGCTGACTGCTTGTAGTTCTCAGTGAACTACCAGAGGGCTAATGAGCGCTCTAGCTAGTTAATTGGCTGTTCTTGTCATGCGTGCGACACTACATAAAAACGCACGAATGGTGCGCCTCCATTCATTTCTATGGTAATAGAAACACACAAATCTGCCCAATTTGATTTAAAAAAAAGCTCCAGAACTTGTTTGAGCTTCAGGCATTTGGCTTCAGGTGTGGAATGGAGATGTGAGCCATTTTCATAGAGAGTAGATTTTTTTTTTTCAATAATTGATTTTTTTTTGGAGTTTCAAGCAGAAAATTGCTTGGGTGTGAACATTGCCCAAGTGTAATATTACACCAGAATTCTATAATGTTTTATGAGCTGCACCATTGCTGGCTATAAACAAGACAGCAGCAGCACAATAGGGTAAGCACCAAAGCTTAGTATTGCCACCTTGTTATTATTTTAAAGTGCTTCTTCTGATCTATGATATTGTACCATTTGCAATTTTTTTTAAATTGCAGAATGGTAAAAAGGAGTCTCTGCCATACAGAGCAGGTATTCTTTATAAAATTTGAGAAACTTGGGTCATGGACAGTCGCTTAACAGGCCTTTGTGATCTCTGCTTGAAACCTTGTCTCTTTATTTTGTCCACAAAATGTGGAATAAGTCATTTCAGGGATTGAACTACTTAAAGAGAGGAAGTGCTTTGGCTCTTTGATGTGTTAGGCTGGCAGGAAACAGAGCTCTGGCATCAAAAATCAAACAGCTGCACTGAAAGAACAACTTTAACTTTCAAGTTTTGGCAATCCGATACCTTTTTGTTTCATCTTTCAGTTTTTCTTTCCTTGATTCGGTAATATTTCAGCGGGAGGGAAATTGATCCTGCTTCATGTTAGGCATTGCAATTCCATTTTTGGCGTCTATCCACCAAGTTTTGCATTGCGGGAACGGTATAGTATAATTTAAAATGTTTCTATGCAGACTTGTATGACCAAACACAAGGCTAGTTTCAGAGATCTGGTTGGTTTAAATGGGCCATTGTCTTTTTATAGAAGATCTCTGTTCAACTAATCTGGAGACAGTGCAGGTTTTCAGTTTCACGCTTGCTTATTGTTGAATTTTATTCTGTATTTAGTACAGTAAGCAGACCATACTATTTTCTCTGGATGTTTAGATTCTAAACATAGCAAGTCAGTGTACCAAAAACCCCCAAAAAATTGGATTATGTCTTTCGAGTCCTTAGATGTATTTGCCAAATTAGTTTTCCTTTTTTTTGTCAGGCCTTCCTTTATTTTCACCTGGTATTGATGTGAAGACTTTCTTTGTGCTTTCTTTTAAAGTATAAGTTTACCTTTGGGAACATGTTACATGTTCCACCTGCTTTCTCTCTCACCAAGGCGCCCCCCCCCCCCCCCACACCTCATTGTGACAGCGCGCCAGGGATCTTCTCCCCACACATGCTGTCACAATAGAAAAAGAACACGGCCACGTGGGGCTCCTCCCACATGTCTACATCATTCATTTACAGAGATCTGTGAATGAATAAACACGTACTGATACCCTTTCTGGCTGAATTCTTGTAGTTCTCGAACTACCAGAATGCTAATGAGCAAGTTCATTGAGCCTGCCTGCCCATAGAAGCGGACAGCTACACTGACAGTCTGCAGGAACCTGAGAAGTTCTTTAACTATATGCACATTTTTTTTTTTTGCTGGAAATTTTTTTTGCATTTATCACGTTACCTTAAAGGAAAAAAAAATTCTGGCAAGATCAATGGGTATTTTCTGTACTTCTAAAAATGGTCTTAGCCTGAAGATGTAAAACCAGTGCAGTCACTACATCTAAGGACTGGTAGGCTGCAATATAATATGTTTTTGTGTTTTTTCTTTTTTTTTCTTTGTTTATTATGAGGTGGGGTTTAGATACTTTTTAATTAGGACCCATTTTTTTTTTGTGTATGTATGAATGCAATAAGCACAGATTCTAAAGCCTAGTACATGCGGGCTGAATGTCGGGCGACATCAACTGGTTCAAAACAGGCTCACACACAGCCTGTGTGTACTGCAGGCGGCCCAACAGAGGCTGGCTTCTTTCGAAGGGGCATGACCAAAAAAGAGCTGCTGGTTGGTTCCCGATCACCACCCTCTGCCAATGGTGCTGACTGGAGTGTTCTGGCGGGGTGGAGGGGGGGGGGGGTGCTTAACTTCTCTAGGCCAAAGACTGATGTAGTTCTGTTCTTAATAATCTAGTGTTCTATAAACACACATTCTTTTGAAATTGATGTCAGGACGGTTTACCATCTTATCTTCTCCTCCCCCATGTGCTTTTGTTGTTGACATCAGACAGACCCCTATCAGTGGTGACTGATGACCTGCAAGCATATAATCAAGTTGATCATTCGATCTGCTTTCTTAGAATGCAGCTTACTTTGATAGCTGAACTATAGTAACTTAAGCCCCGTATACACTGGCCGAATGTTGTGAGACAATGGGCGGTTAAAAAAAAAAGCCCAACATTCGGCCTATGTGTATGTCAGTCTATCTGACAGAAGCTGGCCACGCATGCTGGAAAGCAGCCGACCAACTCCTGATCAGCGATCTCAGAACACAACAGGTCAGCGGGGGGCTCACTGAACTAACCTCGCACAAAAAAAAAACTACTGTGTACCCAGCTTTAGTGTATGCATGTTTTTTGGTCACCAGTACAGATGGAGGACCATTAAAAATAGAGGGTTGAATCTCTGTGCTGGGGGAAAAATTGGCATAACCCTTCACCACTCTCTCCAAAAGGTTAGAAAAAAAGTTTGGCCTAGAGATCTGCTTTAAGTCAAATTTATTCTCGTAGCAGTACTCACAGATGTGTTAGAAGCTTAATGTGACCTAACGACTAGATTGTGATATGATGACTTAAAACTCTTTGCTTGGGAAAATGGCTGCCTTTTCTTTCTGATTACATTCACAATCCTTGCAACATTGCACCACATGCATAGGGCTGCCCCACACACGACAAACTGAGTAGTTAAGTAGCTCATGGGCCTTTTCTAGGCCCCTCTCACACCGAGGTGCTTAAAAACTGGCCCTAAAAAAAAGCCAGGTGCCTTTGAGGTGTTATCGGTGTGCTTTTTTTAAAGATCACGTGACTCAAAAGAACCATTTTTTGAGGCCCTTTTTGTGTGCTTTTTAGGCGCTTCCCATTCATTTTAATGGAGAGGAAGGGGCGATTTGTTTTGCTCCAAAGATGCTGCTTGCAGGAGTTTTTTTCACCGCCCCAGTGTAAAAGCATTCATTGATCTTTAATAGAAATGTTTTTGGGAGCTTTTCAGGTGTTTTAAAAAAAAAAAAAAAATTTACATGCATCGGGTTTTGCTTTGCCCTTTAGTTTTCTGCACCATAAATGAACAAATCCGTACATTGAATCTTCACTTCATTGTTTACATCAAATGTAGTTACAGCAAAGGAGCTGCTGGTAGATGTTCAGGTGGCAATCCTGCGTCTTCATTTATTTAATTTTTTTTTTTTTTTTTTTAGAACGGTCATGTCCAGACTTCGTCCCCAGGGCCAGATGTGATACTTTGCTTGCTTTTATCTGGCCTTGGGGCATTATTCCCCCCACTGTCAGCAACAGTGCACCATAGTTCCTGCCACTCTATTCCTCACACCAACGATGGCCCACTATTCCTGCCACTGACACCAGGTCATTTTCTACTCCCACTGGCCAAAGTCCGGCCCCCCCTAAAGTTTAAAAGACCCTAAACTGGCCCTTTGTTTAAAAAGTTTGGCGAACCCCAGTCTCTAGAAAGGAAGTTTTTAGAATTGGGCTAAAGTTTAAAAACTGCGAGCCAAGCATTTGGTCCGTGGTTGCTGTGAGGCTTATTTGAATTGAATAGGCAAGTTTGACAGGTTGCATGCTGCGTTCATTTTTCAGTGACACAAAGCATCAAGGCCATGATATGGGAATGGCTTTTTCCAGCTGTTTAGTCTTTAGATTGGCTCAGCAGCCTGTTTATACCACACACCCAGATGCAGCTGTAAGGCCAAGGTGCCATCACCAGGAAGTGCAAACAAAAATTTTGTTTTATAGGACCCCTTTCACACTGGGGCGCCTTTCAGGGATTTTAGCGCTAAAAATATCGCCTGTAAAGCGCCTCTCAAGCAACCCCAGTGTGAAAACCTGAGTGCATTTACACTGGGGCAGTGAGCTTGCAGGACAGGAAAAAAGTCCTGCAAGCAGCATCTTTTGGGCGGTGTGGGAGCATTGTATACACCGTTCCTGCACCACCCACGCCCATTGAAATGAATGGGCAGTGCCGCAACACAGGCTCTATTAACCGTTTTTTCGGCTGCTAGCAGGGTTAAAAGCCCCCTGCTAGCATCTGAAAAGCTCCGCTTTACCGCTAACGCCCGCACCGCCCCAGTGTGTAAGGGGTCAAAATGTGAGATGAATTTATATCAGCACACAGAGCTTTATATCCCTTTGTGATTTTTAGTCAGATGCACTTTTAAGGGATTGTTTCACAAATCTCTATTCTCTTATTTATAACAAGTGGAATATCTGTTTGATTACCTACCCACTCACACATAAAAGTAACAGCCTCTTCTGCAGTTAATTTCTGCAAGGCTGCAGCATTGCCAGGAAAAAAAACCTGTGTCCCCTGTTTTATCCCCTTGCTGCACTGCCATAACACAACTACAGTGGTGGCAGTAAAAGGATTTAGCAAGCCTGTGATTTAATCAGTAACCACCCAAATCTTTCTTCCCCATCCTGGAGACTGAGGTATTTCTAGAAGGTGCTGCAATTGCAGACAAATAGTAAATGGCACAAAGGTAATGGCAGGACTTTTCATTTTGGAGGCTTAAAAAAAGAAAACAAGATAACTTAAAAATGTTTGCTCTGTAAAATTCCACTTATGTACAGGTTTAGAGCTCTCCAATAATGTTCATTGCACAATATTGGTGGTTAGCTCTTGCCTGGACCACACATAAATGTCAGATTTGATTATTAACTTGGATTCTCTGATAAGTTCCAGAGGTCTCAGGTGGTTTGATCTGCATGTGTACTGGCAACCTAAAGTTGAAGTATTGTATTTATGAAGAGTGATTACCATGTCTAGTTGCTGAATGATAAGTCACCTCTAATGTGGATGCAGACAGATCTGAATTGTTCACGAGAGCACAATGTACGCATTCTTAGTATGCCTCTATCTCTGGTGGTGCAAGGCTGGTTGTGGATCCAAATGATGACTGTCTTTTCTGATTCAGAGAGAGCATTGTCTCAGTAGCTTGTCGATATGCAAACAACATGCAGACATGTTTTCTTTTTTTTGCATCTGCATGTTGGGGAAGAGGAGCAGGGTTGTTCTAAAATGTTGCTTTATTTTAAACAACTCAATCGTGTTCTTATTGTCAGTGCTTGTAATGTGACAGTAAGTGTGTGTAAAAATGACATGAATTCTGGTGGAGACTAGCTGTTTCTTTTCCTTTACAATTCTGTTTTTACCTTCCTTTACAGTTGAAAACGGTGAACACTGTGACTTCACTATTCTGCGGAACATGTTGATAAGGTAAACACCTCTTTGGCAAATATTTCACAGCATCATGAAGCATCTAGAATGGTAGCATACATGACTGCACCTTACTGAAACACAGTCCTTGTATATTCCAATGCATTTACATCATAGTTCTATTGTCTGATAAGACAGAATGTCTGTTGCTGTATAATAAACAGAACAGCACTTTGCTTCACCTGTATGTGTGCGTGGTGTGTTAATGGACCATGTGCACCTATTACGTTCTGTGTTCCTTTTTTGACAGTTATATCTCTGCTAGAACTGAGTAAAATTTCTGGCAATGGCTGAGAGAGATTATTGGCAGTTTTTATATGTTTTTTAGAAATGTGTTCTCTGCCAACTACCAGCTGGACTTTTTACTGGCACACGTAGCAGACTTGTTTAGTAATGTTGACACAATGTGATTCCTAATTTTAGGCTGTGCTAATTTTGAAAAGATTACATAGGCACAGACAATGTAGTCCCAGGGTTTAAATAGTATCTCCCAGTGGTTGTACACCTCTGATGTTAAATATGAATAAAGCCATATCCCTTCTATAGTGTGCACCTGTCTCAATCCAGAGCAGTAAGTGTAATTTCTGTCTGCTGTCTCCTTCCACTGCTATCTGCACGAGTCACTTTTGACAAATTTTCCTGACGCCCAAAAGATAGAAATAGTGATCGGGGAGGGAGCTCCAACACACAGCCCTTGATTGACAGCCTCAGCTCTGTTCCTGTGTGCTGCATGAAGGGGGGAGGGGGGGTAGTCTATTCCCTCCAGTCAGCTCTTACTAGCTTTGCAAAGTGTAAATTCAGCACCCCTCCCCATGAATGTAGAGAAGATGTCCGATAAACAGGTATAACATAAAGTAGCAGGAAAAAGTGTGAAATTTTTGGCATTATCTGGTTTTCTGAAGAAGTTACAATAATAGACAAACACAAAGTGCTTAACACACAAACAATTCTAATTTCTTGTGTCTTTATTGAATAAAATCAAACATTCACATAGCAAACTCATAGAATAATTACCTCAGCAAAAGCTAATTGGCATCAGTAGTTTGTCAACCTTGAGTCCAATTATTCAAATGATTTTGGAGGTGGGGTTTAGAGCTATATTGATAAGACACCCAAACATTTTAAGATTGCTGTTCATAAGAAGCATCAGCTGATGTGAATCATGCCTCGCAAAAAAGAAGCTCTCTGAAGACCATATGATCAAGATTAGTTGATCTTTGTAAGGCTGGAAAAGGGATACAACCCAATCTCAGTGTTTTAGGCATCTATCAGTCGACAGAGAAACTGTCTATAAATAGACCGTTTAGTACTGTCGTGACTCTTCTTAGAAGTGGGAGTCTAGCCAAGATGATTCCAAAGGCACAATGTAGAATCATCAATGAGGTAAAAAATAACCCACCAGTGACAGCTAAAGACTTGAAGACATCACTGGAAATAGCAAACATCCCTGTTCATGAGTCTACCATGCGTAAGCCTTTGAACATGCAGGGTGTCCATGGCACACTATGGAGATAGCTGCTGCTCTCAAAAAAAAAATCATTGTGCACCTGAAGCTTATCAAAGAACACCTTGGCAAACCACAACACTACTGGGAACATTTTTTGTGGACTAATGAAGGTAAAGTTGAGTTTTCAGTAAGAAAACTCATCACTATGTATGGTGCAAAAAGGGCACAGCTTACCAATCTCGAAACATCCCATCGGTGACTTATGGTGGGGGGTATCTCCTGTTTTGGACTTGCTTCGCTGCCTCTGGGCCTAGATCACTTGCCATTATGAAAGGGAAAATAATTTCCCAAGTTTACCAAAATATACCACAGGATAATGTCAAAGTGGCAGTCTGCCAGCTAAAGCATAGTAAAAGTAAATCCCCCAAATTTCAGAAAGAAAAAAAGCTTGTTTTGGAGTGGGCCTGTCAGTGCTCAGACCCTAAGCCCATAGAGATGCTGTGGAATGACATCAGGAGATCAGTTTACATCAGACAACCTACAAATATGTCTGAGCTGAAGCAGTTTTGTAAAGAGGAATACTCAAAAATTCCTCCTGAACGTTGTGCAGGTCTGATGCTGTTGAAAGTTTGAACAACTATTAACTCATAAGGGGTCATATACTTTTTCCTCCAGCACTAAGAATGTTTAATTATTGGTTTGTTCTCGTATGCACATTTTGTTTGTCTGTTGTCACTGATGAGGATCAAATCAAATTTTATGGTAAATTACTGCTGAAAGCCAGTTGGTTCACATACTTTTTTTTGCCAATGTATATAGGAGGATTTGTTTCATTTCTGTATGTCATGAGGCCAGTCACTTTACTGGGTATAGGTAAGGGTTTACAGCCACTTTAAAGAAGATCTAAAAACCCTCATATCTTTTACAGCTATGGAAGCAGCCTTAGCTTATGTTGAATCTGCAGTTTCCATGCTGCACATGATCAGTTATTTGATGGCTTGACCGTTCAAAAGAATGTGTAACAACTGATGCTGTTCATGATGTTGGTCAAAATTGTCCTTTTTATTTGAAAAAAAAAAATGCAAAATCCTTTGTGAATTCAAATTGCTGAAATTACTTAATTACGGTCTTATTTTGGCTTTTTGCAAATACTATTGTGTATACTGGCAACTAGGAGCAAGTACATTGTTGAACAATCTCATAACCAGTTCGCTTTAAAGGGGTTGTAGGGGTTTTGTGCATCCTATGCATTAAGATGAAAAAACACCTGGCAATCACCAGCCCCCTCTTTCCACGGGGTCCCGACTGTTGATTGGATAGATTGATAGCAACGCAGCCATTGGCTCCCACTGCTCTCAATCAATTTCAATGAAGTGGGCACTAGGGCACGCGGCCTAGTCCGGCATTCATGTCTGTGGATGCAAAAGTAGAGATAAGTATGACATGTTTGTCACTTAAAGAAAAAAAAAAACGATCCTTTACAATAACTTTAATTTTTACAGCCTAACTGGACATTAGGGTTTTGTGCACCAGTATAGCAGCAGATATTTATTATTACCGGGTTATTGGCTACTTCAAATTTGGGCATGGGTTTAGATATAAGAAATATGGGCACACAAATAAAAACCATTAAAGGAGAAGTAAGGCCAGAGTTGTTTTGGCCATACTTCTCCTATTGATCACTGGAGTGCAGATTGCTCTACACTCCTGTGGCTCAGTTTTTCAGCCAACATGGGTCTAAAGCCTGCTCCCTGTTGGCTGATATCACTGAGCCGGTCCAGGCTCCGGAAAGATCCTGACCATATGGTCGGTATCTGCCCAGAAGTCTGGACTGGTGTTCTATCGAATAGTGCCCTCTGTTTTATAAGGCCCCTTTCACACTGGGGCGACGACTGCGGTAATTGCTGCCTTTTTTTTTTTCCGTCATATGTGCAGAGGTATTTGGCCATTAGCGGGGTGATTTTAACCCCCGCCAGGGGCCAAAAAAGGGTTAAACTCGCCCCCAAAGCGCTGCTGCAGCAGTGCTTTGCCAGCGTTATAGCCACTCTGCCCCATTGATTTCAGGGCTTCCACACTGGAGACACAGGGAGCTGCTCTTTCAGGGTGCTTTGCAGGCGCTATTTTTAGCGCTGTAGCGCCTGCCAAGCTCCCCAGTGTGAAAGGGGTTATGTTTGCTTTGTTTTTTTAAAACCCTCAACTTTTTTTGAATGGGTTGTAAAGAAATGAACAAACACTAATGAATTCTGTTAAATTATTTTTTTGGTGTGAAAGGGTTGTTTGGTTGTGTTTTCCTACAGGACTCACATGCAAGATCTCAAGGATGTCACCAATAATGTACACTATGAAAACTACAGGAGCAGAAAGTTAGCAGCTGTGACTTACAATGGTGTGGATAACAACAAAAACAAAGGCCAGCTTACAAAGTATGTACCATCTACACCGTACACTCACATCATTGATGTTTCTTGTTCTGTTTACCATCTTTCCCTTCCATTTCCTACTCCACCTCGTGACATCATGTTTCAGGCATTTCACATCATTCTGTTCTCTATTTCACAGTCATGTATCATTCTCCCATTGTTGCATGTGTGACATTACTATCCTAAGAGGCATTCATGTACTACCAGTCGGTATAGCCAAACTAGTTTGCAAGGTTGCGAACACGTTATTTGAAGGTTTACTCATTCTGTGCATTTGATTTATAGCCACCTAGAAGGGATAGGAAAGCTTCATCTTAACATGTTATTATATCTAAAAGAATTGCAAATGGTTGAAACGGTGTTAAAAAAAAAAGTGTCAACTTCAAGTCAGGTCTTGGAGTGCTTTGGATGCACTGCAGTGAAAAAATGCATACTTGTGTGAACAATGTGCAATGATCAGCGTGACAAGGAATGTGCTGCATAGACTGGTGGATAACTTTATGGTTGGCTTTCTGTGTAGTAGGCTGTCTGGTTTTCATTTTCTTCAAGGCCAGTTAGAGTTCAGGATGTTGTAAAAGTAGGCGTGGTGCTAGAACATGATTTTGTAGAAATAGCGACACCTTGTGGCTTCTGAGGGAGACTTCATTGTAGAGTAGTGATTGTATTTGATCAGAAAGAACAAACGTTTTTAACTTCTGCTTTTTAATGTAGCTAAATATGTTTGTACTACTGTATGACCGAGTACTGTGAGGATGAAAAGGGCAGCAGTACCAGTGTTTTATTTTTCCTATGGTTGCGAAGTTTTTAGAAAACTAGGTATACATACATATCATAGCTCCAATATAAATAAAAATGATTAAGATAATTAGTGTAAACATATAATCAAGTCTATGAGAACATTAAAGCACTCTTTGCTGAGGAGGAAAAAAAACATACTGCACCATGTGGTCACCAAAAATCAAGATAACTGCACAAGAAGTCTCTGTATGATCAAAGTCGGAACGATTTCTCCCTGCCTGTCATAGACCGCTATGATGAAATACTGCTGTCTGAGTCCGTTTACATCCCTCCATTTCCCATTGTACACTCTTCGCTTTTGGAGTATGCATTATAAAAGAATCAGACATAGATTTTTGGATACTCCTTAAGTTTGCAGTTTTTTTTTTTTTAAGAAAAAAATCAACCCATGTGTAGCCAACTGAATACAGTTCCATTAGCAAGAACAACAAGTGCAGGTACACAGCAGCTGTCCTATCTTTTCAATGCCGGTGTGAAATGTGCAGTTGTGATGACCAGAGTCACTGCATTAAGATTTGAAATATGGAAATCTTAATGCAGTGACGTGAATGCAGTCATCTCCATTACTACTATTTAACCCTTTGGAAGCAGAATGTGCATACACATAAACTCTTCTTTGTGATTGGTGGGGCCAGAAAGCAGCTTGGGGAACTGGCCTATATACAAATGTTAGGCAAAATATCAATCTGGTGGCTGCTTTAGGACACCATTTCAGTGAAAAGTATAGTAGGGCAAGTCTTCATACAGTCCCTTTAGTTTAATGCCTATTAACTTTTGAATGTGAAGTGAATAATATAAATGCATGTGAACTGATGGCACTGTCACCAATGCACTACTGCACATATTAATTCTTGCACATAACGTAAGCTTGTCTCTCTTTAAATTCTGAAGTAACCTATTTCTGGCCAATATTTTGTATGTTTCCACTAACCTGGTGATCGTTGCTTTTTAAAACTGACATTATTTAATCTACTTGCTCACTATATTAAAGTCCTAGATGCACAAATAAAGCTTTTCTTAATTGATTAATTTTGATTATTTGCTTAAATTAAGCATGCTAAGTCCTTGTGTTTTGTTTTTTTGTTTCTTTGTTTTTGTTTTGTTTTTTAGACTTGACACAGTTGAAGGCATGTAAGTGGTTCTTTAAGTTTTTGCATACATTTACTTTTATATAAAGTAATTGGCACAGTTTAAATTGTGATTTTAGTAGTAGTAATCTTTGTTGTGCTGAGAGAACAGACTCTGCATAACGTAGATCATGCTATGAAATACAATATTAATGTTACATCACTTCCTGACTGAGAAATGCATTATGGTACTTCCTGCTTACCAATATTAAGCTACAGAGAAAAGTGTGAGAAAAAGATCATTCCGTGTTCTGTGTGTACATATGAATATAGTACTGTGCAAAAGTTTTAGGTACTTGTGAAAAATGTTTAAAGTGGTTCTAAGGCCTACATTTTTTTTTTTTTTTTTTTAACCTTCATGCATTCTTTGCATTAAGGTAAAAATATGTTTGGGCATCAGCTTTGACTGTCTTTGCAAGCATACCCAAAATGGTTAGATGCTATTGATCGGGACTCTGTTGGGGGGAGGGGGGGGGCACACTATTCCTTGTTTTTTATTTTGTTGCAGATTGTTCATCATTTCAGCTGTAGGTTTGGGATCATTGTCATTCTGCAGGAAATTGAGACCAGTCGTATACCTCCATGTGGTGGTATTAGATGAGTATAAGAACCTGCCTTTCCTTCTAACAAGTGACTGTGGCACCAATTTTGACCTAATCACCAAATACATTTGCAGAAATGCAGTCCCAAACAGGCAGGGAAGTACCCCATGCTTGATTGTTGCTTGCAGACATTTCTCCAAGTGCCTTTCTCCAAGGAAAACTGCCTTCTGAAACAAATATTTAAAATTTTGTCTTACTAGTGCAGAACAACTTCTGCATTTTTTTTTTTTGTTTTTTTATTTTTTTTTGCAACCAAAAAGCCTTCCCCCCACGGTAGAAAGAAGCCAAATGACTAACCCACACAAGAAAACGCAAAAGCACAAAAACTGCCTTTGTGCTTTCTTCTGTGGGTGAGTCATTTGGCTTCTTTCTACCTGGGGGGTTTGTTTGCAGTGCTTCCACAAAGATCACTTCTGGGAAGACCGCTCTGCATTTGCAGGTAGGTGTACCAGGGCTCTAGTGATTTCTGTCCTCCTAAGCCTATAGTGCTTTAGGTCATCCTTCAGCAAATAAATGCTTGATGCATTTATTTGCTGCACTTAGTTTCAGTGGCTACTGTGTTAGCAGTCATGAGCCTTGCCCATATTTTCTTCTGCAGAGGAGCTTGAATGGCTCATCTAAGAAACAACGGTCTGCTGCAAAAAAATGGAGGGGAAACTGTGTAGAATTTAGGATTACCACTTTGTGGCTATATGCCTATAAGAGCCTACACTTCTTTTCTTTTTTTTTTTTTTTTTTACACGTAATTCTAATAATTTAAAGGCATTCACTTTTTGCAATAGGATAACTCTTAACATGTACTTGTGTGACATACTGATGCAGAGAATGTGAAATGACCATCTAAAAAAATTCAGTGAACTATCAAGAGCCTAAGACTTTTGCACAATGCTATGTGTGTGTATGTGGGGAGAAGGAATGAAGAAAAAAAAAAAAAATATATATATATATATATATATATATCTATCATGTTGTACCCTCAATGTTAATAAAGGCACATCAATGTTAAAGGATAAGTTCACCTTTGGAACATGTTACATGTTCCACCCGTATTTATGGTGGAAAAAAGTCATGTTCCAGCTCCTGCCTCCTGTTCCCTGATCACACCCAACCCCCCTGTGACAGCAGGTGGGGAATCCTCTCCCGACACCAGCTGTCACAATTTAAGTATAGGCTTCACCCTCATGGCCATGGTATTCATTCACAGAGTTCGGCCACCATATCAAACAGCTTGTAGTTTTCAATAAACTGCAAGGGTGCTGGTGAGCATTCTCATTGTTTTTTTGATTCTTCTTGTAATTTGGTGACTGCCTGCCTGTATCGTAGTCTGCAAGATCCCCGGCAATGTTTTATAGACTCTGTGCAAAAAAAAATAATAAATGCAATTTTTTTTTTTTTTTAACCTGCAAAAAGATTTGCATTTTTTTTTTTTTTTATCTATATAAAAGGTGAACTTCTCCTTTAATCAAGGGACTTTTATAATTTTTATTGTATGGATATTTGTTACTACTTCAGCCACCAATCAAGATTAGACCTGCCCATAAAAACATTGAATACTTTTTTGAGAAAATGGCAATACAAAAATCTTTGTGAACAACAGCTACATTTATGTTTTAATAAGGGAAATCTATCATGAAATGAGGTTGCTTTTGCTGACCTTTGTAAATGTATGTTACTCAGCTTTCCTAATGACCCTGTTTCTTCAATACTTATCGCTGACCCACAATGCATATATGGAAATGGACTTCTGACTATGCTCTCAATTTTACTAATCTGCATTCCTGTTCCATGCCAGTGACTCTGTAAAGATTTAAAGCAGAACTCCAGCTTTGGCAAAACCCCTATTACACCCTCCTACACAAAGCACTAAACGGTTATTACATTTGTGAAATTCCTTACCATAGAAAAGTCTGATTGAATTTTCAGGAAGTCGGCTCTGTAGTTCAAAAAATGCATCATTTATTCTGCCAAAGAGGGGCTGTTAGAACACTGATTACACCATACACTCCCCTCTCTCACTACATTTCCCATGAATCCTTTGGGATTGCAGTGAATGTGGGAGGGTACACTAGGCCTGTACATGTTAAATGTGAACAAGCCCTCTTCAACATAAATCACACCCCTCATTCTGCAGCCAGCCAGTGATACTACTCGGTAACAAACAGAATTGGGTAGGTTACAGCCTTATGTATGGAAATTTCAAACTTCAGTGCAGTCTCATCAGAGCCCATAAGTGCAGAGCGGGGATCATTATGCGACACCGGCCCGGGTGATGGGGGGGGCATCTCGGGCTGTGACAGATCTTGTATATTAAACACCAATCACAGTAACATCCCACCTCCAGGGCTTGACAAACACGCTGGTCCAATGCCAGCCCAGGAGGCGGGGCTGTACAGCGATCAGTGTTTCAAATACAAGATCTGTCACAGCCCAAAACCCCGCTGTGTCACCCAGCTGATGTTTAGTAACTATCCCCCCTCTGCAGTGAGAAATGGGGGGCGGTGCTGGCAGTGAGCAGAGGAGAGGAAACCACCTCTATGGGTGGGTACAGACCAGGTGCTCTGAGACCCCCCCCCCCCCCCCCCCCGCCCACTGCAAATTTGTGCCAAGTAAAAATACCTGCTTGCTGTGGATAACTACACGTGGGCAGTGACAAAACCTCTGGCTGAGGATATCGGAGGAATAGCAACCAGCGCTCTTACAAACCTGATATCACCTGGCAGTAATTGCAGAGGAACTACAAATCTCAGAAGAATATGGATGGCATAGTCAGTGACGGTAGGAGATCAGCAAGGACATGAGGAAAAAGTTTTCCCCAGTTCTGCTTTAAGCCAGTGGATCAATAGAACAGGCAGCTGGCGTTTTCAGGATCACTGGTAGTTCCTGTACATTAAAATTTGTTTACTTTGTTGCCTCAACACAAAGTTTAGGTTTAGGGTTGTCACAAGTAGAATTTGTACTTCCTGGGGAAACAAAGGCTTTTAGAAGAGGGTATTACAAAGGGCTCTACTGCTGGGTTTATTTTGCTAGAAATTGGGAAGCCAGATATCTTATGTCAAAAATTGGACTTATCGAAGCTGCAGAGAAATCATCTGAAAAAATTGAATCCCTTTCTCTAAGTGGTAGACCGTTTCTGGGAGATATTACCTATAGCTGCTAATTTCACACAGAAGCCAGAGAACATAAGATAGGCCATGTACGGTTCTGTAGAACTATCTGTCTTTTTGGAATGTTTGTCTCCTGTCCACATGTCAGCTGGATTTACTGATACAGACGTACAAGTTAAGAGGTATGATATAATGGTTAGCTCTATCTGGTCCCTTAATTTTATCAATGCAGAAATATATAGAGGCGGATCACCAGTGCTTGTGTGTCCAAAACCTAACATCATTACTCAGAATATGCTTATACAGAAGAATTGCTGTATAGGTGATCTCCTAATCCATGCAATTTGATCTGTGTTTATATCCTTCTGGTGTATTCAGATTGGATGTTGTCGTCTTTAATTGGCAGGTTACTTTGCATCATGGTGGTTATTACCGGGTAGCATCAATACCTCACCATCCCATCTGTTATCATTTTACTCACTTTAAGTATTAAGTGTATTTTCATGCTGCCTTTCAGTTACCTATGCTGTCATGTGTTATAGGAGCCCATTGGCTCAGATGGAAGAAGAAAGAAGGGAGCATGTGGCCAAAATGAAGAAAATGGAGATGGAAATGGAACAGGTATTTGAGATGAAAGTCAAAGAAAAGGTTCAGAAGCTGAAGGACTCTGAGGCAGAAGTAAGTATATCTTTCATAATCTATTACTAAAAAAAGAATGTTTAGAAATCCATGAACAATATTTAAAAGCGTTGCTTAGGCAGCATTTAATCAGCTGTATGTTTGTATTTGTAATGGCCGCAGCTTGCAGTTTTATTAATGTGAATGATGATAATCGGCTTCAAAACTGTTCTTTAAAGCAGAGTTCCGACTTTAGATAATTAGATTAGCAGCTACAAATACTGCAGCTGCTGACTTAATAATCGCACACTTGCCTGTCCCAGGGTCCAGCGATGCAGCATTGTAATGGTGGGCGCCTGGCTGTGGCTTCACAGCTGGGCACGCACTGCGCATGTGCGAGCCTCGCTGCGACTGGCCGGGCAATCATCTGGGACCTGTGACGTGTCCTAGATTGCCAAGAGGGAAGGGGGAGAGGAACTTACGGTGCCCGGGAGGAAGTGGAAGCGGGCACCCTCTAAAAAGAGTGTTCCGCCTCCACCCCCAAAAAATGACATGCAAAATGTGGCATGTCAGGGGATCACCTTCCCTTAAAGCGGAAGTTCCATTTTTGGGTGGAACTCAACTTTAAGTGCTGATGCTTGTTGGCATCTACTGAATGTTCCTCCCCTACTCGGTTTTAATTCATTATGTAAACTAGTGGCATGCATCTGCAGAGATCATACATTGTAGTGATGGAAGCAGAATATCGTTGATCACTTAAACGGTTCATTTTGGTATTTTACGCTCTAGACTTCTGGAAAGTTTTCAGATTGGTACTTGCATGTGGATCCTATTATAATTTAGAACTCTACAAACCGCACCATTACTCTACTGTTCGATTGAATCCCATTTTTTTTCTTTTTGTTTTCGTACTTTTTGGTATTTTTTGTGTGTTTACACATATTGCTTAGATTTTTATTGTTTTCCCATGTCCTTTAAGCTTCAACGACGTCATGAGCAGATGAAAAAGAACCTTGAAGCTCAGCACAAAGAATTGGAAGAAAAGAGACGCCAGTTTGAGGACGAGAAGGTCAACTGGGAGACTCAGCAACGCATACTGGAACAGCAGAACTCTTCAAGGTTAGAAATGCTTGTTAACTTACTGTGTGTGTATAATATATATATATATATATATATATATATATATATATATATATGTATATGTATGTATGTATTAATCCGGAAAGGAATTCAGAGCTTGTTACAGCCTTGATCCAAAATGGATTAAATTTATTTTCCTCTAAATTCTGCAAACACACCATAATGACAACATGATAGCAGTTTGAAATCTTTGCAAATTTATTAAATAATAAAAAAAACTAAAACAAATGACATGTACATCAGTATTCATAGCCTTTGCTCAATCTTTTGTTGACGCATCCTTGACCCCAACTACAGCCTCAATTATTTTCAAGTATAACAGAAACCAAAGAAGAGCTTGCGCCGCTCCAGGCAAATCTTAGGTGCAAATGGATAAGAGGTGCAGACCCCAGCTCACCACTATCCAATGTGAATAAAATAAGGAAATGGTCGCACTCTGAATATGCCAAAAAACTTGCTTGATGTACCTTTATTGTCACAAGTGTATCAGACAAACACAGGACAGGCAGTTGATGTGTTTCACAAGCGACAGCTTACCGTATATACTCGAGTATAAGCCGAGATTTTCAGCCTCTTTTTTGAGGCTGAAAGTGCCCCCCCTCGGCTTATACTCGAGTCATCGCTGTCTGCCCGCTCGATCAGCGTGTCGAGCAGACAGACAGCGGCCATTCTGTAATTCAAAAGCCGCGCCTCCGGCTCCGCCTTCGCCTGTGATAGGCGGAACACTGAATTTCCCAGCAGCCTGTGTTCCGCCTATCACGGACATCGTATCATCCTCGTACTGAATTTCCCAGCAGCCTGTGTTCCGCCTATCACGGACATCGTATCATCCTCGTACTACGGACGAGGATGATACGATGTCCGTGATAGGCGGAACACAGGCTGCTGGGAAATTCAGTGTTCCGCCTATCACAGGCGAAGGCGGAGGCGCGGCTTTTGAATTTTACAATGGCCGCCGAGGCGCCGACGAAGAGGGCACGGGACGGAGGCAAGGCAAGGCACGGCACGGGACGGAGGCAAGGCAAGGCACGGCACGGGACGGAGGCAAGGCAAGGCACGGCACGGGACGGAGGCAAGGCACGGCACGGGACGGAGGCTCGGGACAAAGGCTCGGGACACAGGTAGGCTGGACACACACACACACACACACACACACACACACACACACACACACACACACACACACACACACACACGGATGGATACACACACACACACACACGGATGGATACACACACACACACACGGATGGATACACACACACACACACGGATGGATACACACACACACACACGGATGGATACACACACACACACACGGATGGATACACACACACATGGATGGATACACACACACACAGGGATGGATGGATGGAGACACACACACACACAGGGATGGATGGATGGATGGATGGAGACACACACACACAGGGATGGATGGATGGACACACACACACACAGGGATGGATGGATGGATGGACACACACACACACAGGGATGGATGGATGGATGGACACACACACACACAGGGATGGATGGACGGACACACAGGGATGGACGGACACACAGGGATGGACGGACACACACACAGGGATGGACGGACACACACACAGGGATGGACAGGCATGTCTCACCCTCGGCTTATACACGAGTCAATAAGTTTGCCAGTTTTTTTGGGGGTAAATTGGGGGCCTCGGCTTATATTCGGGTCGGCCTATACTCGAGTATATACGGTACTTGTTAACAACAACCACTCTTTTTGAGTATAGTGCTACAAGCTTGGCACACCTATTTTTGTAACATTTTCTCCCATTCTTTGCAGGACCTTTCAAGCTCCATTAGGTTGGATGGGGAGTATCGGTGCACAGCCATTTTCAGATATCTCCAGAGATGTTTGATCAGGTTCAAGGCTCTGGCTGGGCCACTCAAGGACATTCACAAAGTTGTCCCATAGCCACAACTTTGTTATCTTGGCCGTGTGCTTAGGGACGTTGTCATGTTGCAAGATGAACCTTCACCCCAGTCTGAGGTCCAGAGCACTCTGGAGCAGGTTTTCATCAAGGATGTCTCTGTACATTGCTGCATTTATCTTTCTCTCGATCCTCACTAGTCTCCCAGTTCCTGCTGTTGAAAAACATCTCCACAGCGTGATGCTGCCACCACCATGCTTCACTGTAGGTATGGTATTGGCCAGGTGAGGAGCGGTGCCTGGTTTCCTCCAGACATGACACTTGCCTTTCAGGCCAAAGAGTTCAATCTTTGTTTCATCAGACCACGGAATTTTGTTTCTCATGGTCTATAAATGCATTTTGGCAAACTCCAGGTGGGCTATCATGTACCTTTTTATTGAGGAGATGCTTCCATCTGGCCACTCTACCATATAGGCCTCATTGGCGGGGTGCTGCAGAGATGGTTGTTCTTCTGGAAGGTTCTCTGCTCTCTACAGAGAAACGCTGGAGCTCTATCAGAGTGACCATCTGGTTCTTGGGCACCTCTATGACTAAGGCCATTCTCCCCCAATAGCTCAGTTTGCCCGGGCCGCCTGCTCTAGGAAGAGTCCTGGTGGTTTCAAACTTCTTCCATTTATGGATGAAGGCCACTGTGCTTATTGGGACCTTCAGGCTGGATTCACACTGAAGAGGGCTGCGGCTCGCAGCAGGCAGTCCGGGTGTGTCCGTGTTCTCAGTTTGAGGGACGAATCGGAGGCGATTTTTACTTGAATTTTTGAGATTGCATTTGCATTGAGATTGCATTTTTTTTTTTTTTTTATACGATTAATCGTGCAGCTCTACAATGCAACAAAGTTGGCCTGTACCTTTAGCAGAGAAACAGCCCCAAAACATAATGTCTCCACCTCCATGCTTGTTTGTTGGGATGGTGTTCTTAGGGTCATAGTCAGTCAGCATTTTTCTTCCTCCAAAGAGCTCAATTTTGGTCTCATCTGAGCACAGCACTTTCTCCCAATGCTTCTCTGGATCATTTAGGTGTTGGCAAACTTCGGATGGGCCTGTACATGGGCCTTCTTGAGGAGGGGGACCTTGTGGGCACTGCAGGATTTCAATCCATAAGGGCGTATTGTTACCAATGGTTTGGTGACTGTGGTCCCAACTGCCTTGAGATCATTCACAAGCGCCTCCTGTATAGTTCTGGGCTGATCCCTCACATTTCTCATGATCATCCTTACCTCATGAGATTAAATCTTGCATGGAGCTCCAGACTCCAACAGTTGTCTCCGTCTCACCAAGCTTCTTGCAGCCCATTCCAGCCTTGTGAAGGTCTACAATCTTGTCCCTGACATCCTTTGGCAGCTCTATGGTTTTAGTGAGGTTTGTATGGAAGAAAGATTCTGTGGACAGGTGTCTTTTTATAAAAATAACGTGCTGTCGTTAGGAGCACCTTCTTAAATTGACAGGACTAATCTGTGTACCACCTGAGCACACACTGTACCCACTCTGTGAAAGCTAGAATTATTGTTGATTGGCAGGGGGATCAAACGCTTATTTTGCTCACTGAATTGCAACTCAATTTATTACATTTGTATTGTGTTTTTTCTGAATTTTTGGTTGCCATTCTGTCTATCATTTAAAATACACCTATGATAAAAATTGTCGACCCTTCATTTCTTTGTAAGGCCTGATTCACACCTAAGCATTTTTTGTGCATTTTGCAGATTTTCACTACAGTCCATTTAACATGGTTTTCCATGGAACATGTTTTGTAGTGCAAAAAGCACTAAAAACGCATAGGTGTGAATCAGACCTAATTTTCGGGTCTAGTTCATGGCAGCCTTTTATCTTTAAATCAATTTTTGTTAGGATAAAGTAAAAATGAACTAATCAATTTTCATATGCGATCATTTAACAGCGTCACTTTTCTAAGTATCAAATGTAACCATTCTAACATTTCCAAGAGATTCTTCTGTAATATCTGACAGCACATGTTGAATGTTGTCATAGCAATGTAGCTATAAAAGGGATCAGCATAAGAATTGCAATTGTTTCCATAGCAACAAACTATCGTTTTCAGAATACAAGTATTTTGTGTAATTTTGAAGGAAAACTTTAATTTTAACCCCTTTTTCCTTAATCTCTCAAATGCCATTTAGATTCAAAATTTTATAAGGGTGTGTTTATTTGCAAACCTCTTCCTATCCTTGGACTCTAGTTTAAAAAAAAAAAAAAACCACATGCCTGATGAAGGGGTCCTGCATGGCTCCAAAACTTTGCACTCTTTCGCTGAAATGTGATAACTTTTGAGTAAGACCGTCGGATATTACTTGAAGATTCATGGTATGCTGGTAAATATGTACATTGGTCTGAGGTTTTCGGTCTCCAGCTGGCTATTGCTGCAGCACCTTCTATCCATAAGCCCATTCCAGAAACATATGCAATGGGAATATTAATGTTGACTGGCAAAAATAAATATTGGCCAGCCTGTAATGACCCCTTCCACTGCCAGCAAGCCTCCTTTTTGCTAGTGTCCTATGAGAATGGAGTACTTTCTACAGTTGCACCAATGCCAGCTTGTCTTAGTGACTTCAAATCTCGTGCAAAGAAATCTCTTTGCAGTGCGATTTGAGCACATTCATTTTGTATGGGCTCAAATCGTACCTCACTGCATGAAAAAATAGGTAGCGGTAATTGGTATCGGTGAGTACCTGATAAAGTATTGGTACTCGTTCTTAAAAATCGGACATCGGTGCATCTCTAGTACTTTCTATTGTGAAAACTATTTTTACTAGCCATTTTCTTTTTTGAGATTTGTTTTCTTCAGTTAAGACTTTGTGTACGTGCTGCTGAGCTGGTCTCTTTATGCAGCTGTCCAGATTAACGTATCCTCAACAATCGCTTTGGAGGCCATACCCAGACCCTGCTGGAAAGGAGAGGACCATCTGGAATGTGGCCTTTGGGCACTGGGCGCCCTCTTGGACAGTGATGGCGAATCTTGGCACCCCAGATGTTTTGGAACTACATTTCCCATGATGCCCATGCACTCTGCAGTGTAGCTGAGCATCATGGGAAATGTAGTTCCAAAACATCTGGGGTGCCAAGGTTTGCCATCACTGCTCTAGGACATAAGGCCTCTGGCACAACTGCTAGTGTAACCCATTCTCTGCAGACTCTTTAATTAGTAGGCTGTGTGGGCTGAGCATCAGGAGAACCCATGTTTATTTGGGCACTTGGACGCCTGTTTTTAGAGCAGATTCAATTTAGTGATTCACTCCTCTTGACCGTAACGGTTGGTACATTTAGTTAGATCAGTGCATGCAGCCAATTGGCTGCAGTGTTGATTAGTGTATTCTGACAGCAAAGAAGTTCCATACAATAGCACAGGAGTGTGTGTGTCCCTAGCCACCTTGAATGGGGCAGTCTGTTTTTAGTATTATTTTTTTTTTTTTCCGTCAGCTGACTGATGAAAACTGAAAAGCGTATGGCTACTTTAAGCGTATTTGCCTATCCCAGTCGAATAAACCTCAAGCTGGGAAGGTTTTTTTGTAGACGCCTGGGTAAGAGATGTAATTTCTAGGGGCTACAAGCTAAAGTTCAGCTCACTGTCCTCTCTTACTGCTTCATGTTGATCAATCTGTCGGTCTCCCCACTGACTAGCAAATCTCAGTACTGCTCTTGCAGATCTTTTGAACATCTGTGGACATCAAGGATGCATATTTGCATGGCTCAGTCTTTTTAGCATATCGCTACCTCCATTTTTGCAGTGGAGGCTAAACACTATCAGTTTTTAGCCTTACGATTTGGTTTATTTTCTGCACCCCCAAGTAATTACCAAGGTTTTGGCACCTGTGTTTGCCCTTGCTATGCTCCCAGAGCATTCTCATCCGAGAATATCTGGACAAACTATTGAGGGAACGGTCAGTTCAAATTATGACTGACAATGTGATGCAAACATTCTGGACCTCAAAAAGGTTGGGTTGAATCATGCACTTTCAGAAGTCAATGCGACATATTACTTGGAGTATCTGTCTCATCTTTGACCAAGCTCAAATCAAAGTTTGTGTTTGTTTTTTCAAATGATACAGTCTGAGCGTCAACACAATCCTCTTTTGCTTTCCCTGGGGCTGATGTTAGCCTCTTTCCAGGCAGTACAGTTTGGCAAGTTTAACTTACTACCCCTACAACTCAGCCTGTCATCAAGGAATAAATAGGTTTAGTCTCTAGACTAATCCATTCTCCTGACACCAAGAACCATCTGTGGCCTAGTAGCCTCAAAATTCTGCTCTGGAGTTGAGAAAATACTTCTTCCAAAATGCTTGAAAGATTTACAACTGATAATTACAATGATGCCAGGCTAGGAAGGCAGCTCAGATGCCTTGTCTGTGCAGGGAAATGGCTACCCGAGTAATACAGATGGCGATGATCATTTTGGAGCTGAAGGCGATCTTGTTGTCCCTACCACATTAACCCCCCCCCCAACCTGGAGGGTCATCCAATCTGGATTTAGCCGGACAGCGATACAGTAGTAGCATACATCCTACATCATTCGTGGTCCCTATACTGAAAGTATGTCCGGACCCCTGTCACAAGTAGGGGGATACTGGATGTTGACCTAATATTTAAGTTCAACAACAAACTGGAAAGGCTTGTCTCCAGATGCAGAGATCCTCTGCAGGAAGCAGTGGATGTACTACTAGCTTCATGGGATCAGTACAGGTTGAACTACACCTTTCTTCCTCTGAAACTCCTTCCTTGTCTACTTTGCAGAATCGAGATAAAGGGCAATTCAGTAATGCTTAGATTCAAACTTGCCCAGGTGGATAGGGAACTCAACTTGGTCAGATTTCTAGTAGATATGCCGTGGACCCTACTGGATCAGCCTGATTTTCTATCCCAACGTCTTTAACTTTACCAGGCACTAAATGTGATAGTATGGCCAGTTAACATCCAGGTCTTGAGGGACAGGGCCCTCTCTGGGTAATTCCCACACTGTTAAAAGCTTGAAAATCTACCTCCGCAGGGTCTACAATCACACATAGGAGGCATATTTTGCATGGTGCAGGGAAAGAAAGTTTCACTCCAGGAAATACTCTTGTGATAAGAATCCTGACCTTTCTGCAGACAGTCCAAACAAGATATGCACACTGCTCAGGCAAATTGTAATAGGCTGGCTGCTGCAGGTGCTCGCCACCAACAGTAGCAGATACACGAAAGAAGAAAATGGCCACACACCACAACCAAATAGAAGCCTTTCAACCTCTTTACTGTCACCCTGCCAGGCAAGTATCACAGGAACATTTGATGACGTGTTTCACACAAACTATTCGTGCTTGTTCACATCAATCACAGTGACATTAAAGACATTGAAAGGCAACTATTTTGCTGTTGAATGCGGCTATCTTGTATCTTTCTGCAGACAGGCCAGGGATAACATTTGGCATTGAGTATCAAGGGGCAAATCTCTTCCCTTGCCTTTTTCAAAGACCGCAACTTTCTTATTTGATCTTTTGTTTAGGTCGTCTCTTCCTCCTGTGACTCCTTGTGTTCTGAATCTCGTTCTGTCTATACTTCATATATCACATTTTAAACCAGTCAGGGTTTTTCCCCTTTCCATTATAATGTGTAAGGCTGCATTTCTTGTTGCCGTCATATCTGGTGTACTTGAGCTGGCAGCCTTGTCCTATAAAGAACCATTGCTTATCTTACACAAAGATGAGGTAGTGCTGCGGTCCAGAGCGTTGTTCCATCCTAAGGTGATTTCGGCCTTCCACCTCAATTGGGACATTGTTCTTTCCTCTGGCAACAGAAGAGAATTTCCTTTCACTGCCTGGATGTTTGGACTATTCGGGTTTAGCTCTTCTACTGCTTCCATTTATAAACACTGACATGTCTTGTCATTCCTGATCATTCTCCACCATTCCTCCGTGGCTCAGAAACTCAAACTTAGTCTTTAAAGTTGTTGTAAAAGACACAATGTTTTTACCTTCGTGCATTTAATGCACAAAGGTATAAAACCTTCTGTGAGCAGCAGCCCCCCCTCCCAATCCAGCGATGTCCACGCGAGCCTTGTCTCTCCGGGGACTTGCACTTCTGATTGGCTTTTTTATGCAACAGGAGCCATTGTACTGTCTATCACAGCCAGTGAGCCAATCGGAGAGGGGTGGGGGGCACACCTCTGTGTATAGGACACACAGATCCATGAGTCGTAAGCACCTGCTTTGGGGGCAGGAGGGAGGAGCCAGGAGCACCAGTGTGGAAACCCGAGGAGGAGGATCTGGGCTGCTCTGTGCAAAACCATTGCAGAGAGCAGGTAAGTATAACATGTTTGTTATTTTTAGGGGGGAAAAAGGCTTTTAGATCACCAAGTATCAAGTTCCACACTTCCTGTTAAAGCTCACTGTACTAGATCTGTAAATGTCTCTTGGGGTTTGCAAGGGTCTCACCTAGTCTTCTGTTTGCATGTTCTCTAAGTTTTACCAGGTTAATGTCCTGTAATGAATGGGAAAGGAAAAAATGTTAATGCAAATAGTTCTAGTTTCACTGTGTGTCTCAAACAGCAACTAGATGTGGAGGACGCTCATATCTTTGCTTAGCATATGCTTAAAAGAAGTCTGTCAGTAAAAAAGTCACAAGCCATTGCTAAGCAGTCAGAGGTCACCTTATGTCTGACAGTTACAAGTCATGCTTTACCCTACCACTCAATTTACCAATTATACAGTTGACAAGCAGCGCCTGTCAGACTTCATATGACCTCTGGCCCTAGTTCTAACTGAAATCCTTCCCCAACTAAGGCTTCAACCTGACAGTAAGGGGTCTTTCACACGGTGGTTGATTGTTATTCAGTGTGCGTTATTGCAGTGGCTGGCAGGCTTTCTACTGGCAATACTCCTCCCCCGTCAATTGAATAGGTATTTTTGATGTATATGCTGTATTGTAACTGCAAGCCAAACCCTGGCAGCAGGACCTCTTGTACTTAATTGGGTCACATTTGGCAATAATGTCTGCTAAATGCGATTTGGGGGTATAATTGTTTCTGTGCCATGTGTACAAACCTGGATGGCTGCATGTTATCTTTTAGGTGGGGTGGAAGCTCAACCTGTTTTTACCACAAGCCATCCCCCCTACGCTTCACCCCCCAGCCACTTGTCTGATTGAGGCCTAAAACCAATAAGGGTAGGTACAACCTTTAAGAAACCCTGTGGCAGAATAATTTTTGGAATTTTCAAATTCCCACATAAATCAAGTTGTGAGTAGTTCTGGAGTATTAATTATGTTTGTTATATTTTGGAATATATTCTTATATATATATATATATTTTTTTTTATAGGACCTTGGAGAAAAACAAGAAGAAAGGGAAGATCTTTTAAAACATTTCTCCACCACTATACCTTTTACCAGTTGCCAACTTGCCAGCCCAGACATCAGTGTTTGTTGGAACCATTCAGCCACTTTTGAAACCAGATGCATCCATTAATGTTGGATTTAATGGCATGACCTTTATTTTTTCTTATTATTCTCAATGGATATTAAGATGCCTTGAATCGTTTAAGGTTTTTGCATACCTGGAGAACTAGACGCTGCAATGCTCCCTTCTCCCCTCTCTGTTTCTCTTTTTAACTGATGTCTCCATTTTAAAATCAAGAAAATAAAAGCATTTTACGGTTGTATATCTGGGGGCTGGTAGCAGAATATTCCACAATACAAGGACTCTGGCTTACAATGAAGATAAAATGCCATACTTTTATTGCATTTGCTAACTTGCGCACATGTAATACAAAAACTTCCATGCATACAGTTTCTTGTAATTTTGACTTTTCCCTATTTTGACACTTCCATTGTTTAAAGTACATATGGGAATTATAAGCTTACAGTGCACAGATGGCTTTTTTATTTTCTCTCCATTGTTTCATGACCAATCTCTTATGTTTGGGCAATATCTAAAATATATGCTCCATTTATTACATTCTTTAACCAGGAGAGTCTAATTACTGCTTCCTTTTATAATGACATTTACCTTAGATATTTTCCAACTATCGGTCCTACTAAATTAATCTACATATTATTTCTTTGCTGTAGGAACCAATGAGTAAAACTTTTTTTTTTTTTAATTTGTATTTTTTGTTTTGTTTTGTTTTTGTTTTGTTTTTCTGCATCTTTACATACTTCCCTAAGTTTTGTGATAATGCAGCAGGAATGGTGCATTTATAGGTCATTTCTAGATAAAATTAACAAACATTCTGTTTCCTCCTTATTGTGCAGTCTATTTTATGTTTTGCTAGAAATGGGAATCGTGACCTCACAAGAAGAGGAACATCACAATTTTTGCATTTAGTTGTATTCATATACTGCATTTCTGTATTTTTTTTTTTGTTTGTACTGTACAAAGTCACATAATAAACAATGTTGTGATGTAATACAGCAAGTATGGTTTCTTACCTTGTTTATTCAAAATTCTTATTACCATGGTCATAGTAACCTATGTGCAGTGACGTGCAAAAGGAAACTAAAATGCTTTTGAGTAAATTTTAATTCCTCTATTTCATTAATATTAAACTCTTTTTTAGCTGGCCACCATAACCAAAATTGTAAATCAAGGACATATTAAAAACCTTTACAGCTCATCACTTTGGAACTGACCCTAAAATTATTCTGTCCATGATGTGTTTTGACACCGAAAATGTGTTGCATAATATACTGTATGCATGTATACAGTATATATACTGTGTGTGTATGTATAATATTCTGTAAACATACTTGCACTAGAGTGAGATTTGTGCATTGAGGTGTGTTGAGAGCCCATTCAAAATGAATTTGCTTAGCCCAGTGCCCCATGGATGTTGTGAGTTTTTTTTTTTTTTTTTTTTTTTCATTATTTTTTAAGGAACTTTTTATTTTTTACTTCCTCGCTGCTTTCCATCCAATATTTATCTACTTGGGGTGCTGTGCTTCATCAATGAGCCAGGTAAGGCCAACGACCACTAGGAGGCAGCATGAGTGGCTGTCAAGCTTCTCCAGGCAGGGTTCCTAGCGAAATATGCCTTGGGACAACATATGGACATTACCACCATTTGACAAAAAATGAATTTGTCCTACTATATAAGAGCTTACTTTTTTTTTTGTATTCTGTATGTTAATTCAATAAAATGACAAAAGGCTTCTCAATACTTTAACAGCACAGCAGACAAGGTTGCTTTTAATTTTTTTTGCATCCATATTGCTCGATTTCCCCATCAACACAGCTACTATTGATGGGGGGGGGGATCCCTCCTGAAGAGCTATTGTGTTCTCTTCTGGGAGAATTCATTGATTATTGCTAGTGACTATAGCCTCTGGCTATAAATCCGACATTCTGGTTGTGCCTAAGTTGATCAATGGGGCAACTTTGGTACAATCAGCCTGCCCATAGATGGTTTGAATCTTGGCCGGTCCCTGCTGAGATTCAAATCCTCTATGGACAGCTTAAGCAGTTTGAGAAGTGTGAAGAGGGCAAACGTCACTGAGTGAACGGATTTCTTTCATCTTAAACAGGCCATCCATTATCCTTTTTTTTTTTTTTTTTTTTTTTTTTTTAAACCTGTGGGTTGAACAAAAGAGAAATGATCCAATCCACACATTCGAGGTGGATAGGGTAATCGGTCCAGCTGTGCTATTTTGTTCTGACAACAGGGAGCCTTCCCATCGTTGGCACACACTTATCAGTGTTGCCTGCTATAGCCAGTGGCACTCATCGTTCAGAAAACCCACAACAGGTTTTTCTGCAGAAGCCGAGTCATAGACTTCTGTACAACAAGGGTGCCCACATATGGATCAAAATTTAGCAGGTCCATGCTGAACCAGCTGGATTTCAATCCATGTATAACCAGTAGACTACCTCTCCACCTGCTGGTGGAATAAAAGCCATAGTTTCTTATCGTACATTACGGGACACAGTGCCATAGTAGTTACTATGTGGTTATAGGCCACCTTCAGGTGATGGACACTGGCACGCCTTAAGACAGGAAGTCCACTCCCTATATAATATAACCCCTCCCACTACTGGGAGTACCTCAGTTTTTTTGCCAGTGTCTAAGGTGTTGGTCACGAGTAAAGATGTGCTGAGCTCCACTGGAGCAATCCTTGCTGGGGCTAGCCATGCAGCCGGATCCATTCAAAGTGTCTTTTAGGCCAATTTGAATGGTACCCAGGCCTCGTATCCGAAGAAACAAGGTTTTGCCTGTAACCACTCTCTTTAGAGAGCTCGACCCCATGGATCCAGTACTTTTGGTATTAGGGCCATAAAGTTTTACTGGCGTTGGTGCTATTACACGTCCAGGATTATGGGTTTCCCTGAGGGTCCCCAGCTCCTGAAGGTTTGTTAACGGAATCCACCGTTTAGGGTGAAGATTGGGTCTGTTGGTTTTACCACAGAAAACCCTGTGGCGGGAAAGGTAAGGAGTTTTCTAAGACATTTTTAAATTTTATTATGAATGTCTCTAAGTTAGTAAATGTTTTCATTCCTATGTGTCACCACTGGGGGCTGTATGGAGCAGATACCTTTTCATGCTTCCTCAAGAGATCACGCTGTGTCCGGAACAGCAGCTTCCTTTCCCTCCAGCCAGCAGCAGACTCTGGTAAGTCTGGGGGGGTTTACTCCTCACCAGACACCCACCCACCTGTGCCGTTTTCTCCCCCTCTTCACGAGGAAGAAACGCCAGGAGGGGAAAAAAGATCAGCACGCCGCCCTACTCGATGGCTTCCAGGCTCCCTTCTCGCCATCTTCAGAATGATCCCATGGGATCTGAGGCTCGCGCGGGAAAGCATTTAAAAAAAAAAATGAGGGCGGCCGTAGGTTATGGAGGGGGTGGGGCTTAACGCGGCGTTGGCATCAAACGTCCAGCGCGGGAATGTGTGTTTTTAAAAGCACCACTGCTGCAAGCTGACGGAGGGACATGAGTAAGAGGGGCATGAAAAAGGTTTGGTGACACAGGCATTCCTTTTGACACATTTACTATTGCATCAGGCTGAGCATTAATAGCAGCAGGGCTGGATTATTGCTCAAGCAGTGGTTGCGTTCCTTCTGGTAGTACCTCTGCTTCAGGCTATGGTCGGAAGCAGGGGTAAAAGCTCCTCAAAAAGGGCTCTAGAAAGACTTTTACAGCCACTAGGAAGCTTAAAAGCATCTAAAAAAAGATGGCATCCTCCCCTGAGAGTGTTATGGCTTGTCAGAGTGAACCATCAGGGATGTCGGGTGTTGCAGCTGCTTTTAGCACTGCAGCCCCTGTATATATTACTGAAGTTTTTTTTCCTCAACCATTTTAGGCTTTAGGGAACAAAAAATGATGCTTTAATCGCATCCCAGAGTGGGACTAAGCGTAATAGGTCCCTGTCTATTACCCAGGACCCTCAAACTGAGGAACAGGAGGCGAGAGATGATGCTTTTCTCTCAGGGGTCCAGGAAGAGGCTGATGACCCCTCCTAAGAGTCTAATATGGATGGATCGGGTTCACAGGAAAGGTTGTTGGTACAATCTCTGACTGAACTGGCCCGCTCCACATTTTTGCTGCCAGTAGCGGAGTCAGTCGATGAACCCACTACTTTGGGTTCACTAAAGCCTCCGCAACCTATTCATGCTTTTTCCTATCCATTCATTACTGAAAAAGATTATTTTTAGTGGGAGCACCCAGATAAACAGTTTTTTCCTCCAAAAAAGTTTTCAATACTTATATCCTATATCCTATGGAGGAAGAGTTTAATAAGAAATGGGGGATTCCAAAAATTGATGCTGCTATATCCTCTGTGAACAAGAACTTGACTTGTCCTGTAGACAGTGCACAAATACTGAAGGATCCAACAGAATAAAAAGTTGGAATATCTATTTATAAACAATATTGTGCTGGCAGCGATCGGGGTATGTCAGTCCTTAAAAGACCAGTTAAAAGAGGTGCTCAAGATTATTCCTGATCAGCAGGCCCAAGATTTGGCCGGGATATCGGAGGCGTTATGGTTTACAGTAGACGCTATGAAAGATTCTAGTCTCCAAGCCTCAAAGCTTATGCGTGGGCTGGCACGTGCGTAGCGTTCTATGGTTGAAAAATCGGTCAGCTGAAGTACCATGCAAAAAGCTCTTGGCTAGTTTTCCATTTCATGGTGAACGGTTGTTTGGAGATGATCTGGATAAATATATCCAAAGAATTTCTAATGGAAAAAGTTCCCTTTTACCAGTTAAGAAGTTTAAGAATTTTTATTTTCTCCAGTGCCAGGAGCATCTGCCTCCAGGCAGTCACGATGGCCTCCGTCAAATTCAAAAGGTAAACCTCAGGGTCAACCCCAGGGTCAAGAGGCCCTGGGTAAGGAAGCCCGCTAAACAAAATACTAAAACCTCCTTATGAAGTGGCGCCCCCGCTCGCTCGAGTGGGGGTAAGAGTGCTGCAGTTCTCAAGGGTCAGGCAGGAACAGTGTCGAGACAAATGGGTAGCTTCCTCAATATCTCTAGGTTACAGACTAGAGTTCTGAGAGTTCCCGTCTCCTCGTTTTCTCAGATCAAACGTTCCCAGAGACCCAGGAAAAAGTCTTTCTGGCTTTCGATCATCTCTTGTCTCAAAAAGTGATATTGGTGGTCCCCATGGAAGAGCGAGGTTTAGGGTTTTAGTCAAACCTTTTTACGGTACCAAACGGGGATGTCAGACCCATTTTAGATCTCAAAGATCTAAACTGTTTTTTAAATATCCTCTTTTCACATGGAGTCAATCTGATCAATGGTCTCCATTCTACAAGGCGGAGAACTGCTAGCATCAATCGACATCAAGGATGCTTATCTTCATGTACCTGTTTTCCCCGCTCACCAGAAATATCTATGCTTAGAGATAGAAAATCTTAATTTTCAGTTTATAGCTCTGCCTTTCGGTCTAGCTACTGCACCTTGAGTGTTTAGAAAGGTTCTGGCTCCCCCTTTAGTCAGATTAAGGGCACAGGGTAGAACGATTCTGGCTTATTTAGACAATCTACTCTTGATAGATCAACCGGTAGCCTGCTTAAACCAGAGTTTGGTCACCACAGTCAGCTATCTGGAATACTTGGGTTGGATTCTCAACCTAGAGTAATCCTCTGTTAAAACCATCAAGGAGATTGCAGTACTTGGGCCTGATCATAGATACAGCTTAGAAGAGGGTGTTTTTGCCCCACGCAAAGATCAGTTCCATAAGGGAACTGATTCAGGTGGTCAAAGCATCTATTCCACTTTGCATGAGATTGTTGGGAAAGATGGTATCTTCATTCAAGGCCATTCCTTATGCACAGTTTCATTCGAGACTGCTGCAAAACAGTATCCTGTCAACTTGGAACAAAAAAAATCCAAGCTCTAGACTTCCCAATGCGTTTATCCCCCAAAGTGCATCAAAGCCTCAGTTGGTGGTTGATATCCAAGAATCTTCAGAAAGGAAAGTCCTTCCTACCAGTTACCTGGAAGGTGGTGGCAACAGATGCCAGCCTTCTGGGCTGGAGAGCAGTCCTGGAAGAAGCATCTGTCCAAGGAAAATGGTCCAAAACAGAAATGACCTTGCCCATCAATATTCTAGAGATTCGGGCAGCACGCCGAGGCCTGGACACTCGGCTTACGGAATTTTTCTGTCAAGATCCAATCCGACAATGCCACAACAGTGGTCTATATCAATCACCAAGGGGGCACGAGAAGTCGCGCGGCTCAGAGAGAGGTGAATCGTATCCTACCCTGGGCAGAAGACAACCTTCCTTGCTTATCGGCAGTCTTCATTCCGGGAATAGAGAATTGGCAGGCAGACTACTTGAGTAGCCAACAGTTGTTCCCGGGAGAATGGTCTCTTCACCCCGACATCTTTCTGTCAATATGTCAAAGATGGGGAATTCCGGACATGGATTTGTTTGCATCCAGGTTCAACAGAAAGAGCAACAACTTTGTGTCAAGGACAAAGGATCCGCTAGCATGTGGAACAGATGCCTTGGTTTTTCCATGGGATCAACTTTCACTGATCTATGTATTCCCCCCCCCCCTGTTCTGCTTCCGCGCCTTCTTTGCAGGATCAAGCAAGAAGGGAAGGAGGGGATTCTGTTGGCACAGGAGATCTTGGTATGCAAAGATCATAAAGATGGTGGTAGGGCAACCGTGGACCCTACCACCGTGGCCAGACCTTCTTTCGCAAGGTCCGCTATTCCATCACACTTTACAAATGCTAAATTTAACAGTTTGCCTATTGAGACCCACATTCTAAAAGACCGTGGGCTGTCAGGTTCAGTAGTTTCTGCTTTGGTTAATACTAGGAGGCCGGCCTCCATAATTAGAAATTAAGCTGGCCTTGAGTACTATCAAAGACCAGGTGTCAGCCTTATCTGTGTTTTTTCAATGACCACTTGCTTCACGCTCTGGTTCTTAGCTTTATTCATGGGGTAACGTGGATTAATCCTCGGGTTAGGTAACCCCTGAACCCTTGGGACTTAGTTCTGTCGGCATTACAGAAACAGCCTTTTGAGCTGATACGAGATATTCCTTTGGTCCTTTTGAAAAGGAAATGTTTTTTTGGTTGCCATATCTTCTGCAAGAAGAGTATCCGAGTTGGCTGCTCTTTCTTGTAAAGAGCCATATTTGATTATTCATAAAGATAAGGTTGTATTGCGTCCTCGTCCCAATTTCCTACCGAGGGTAGTGTCAGGATTTTATTTAAACCAAGATATTATTCTGCCTTAATTTTTTTCCAGAACCTCGTTCTGCGGAAGAAAGGTCACTACATTCTCTTGATGTGGTGAGAGCAGTCAAGATCTACTTGAAGGGTGCCCGCTCAGATTAGTAAAAAAGATGTTTTGTTTGTGTTGCCAGAAGGTCCTAAGAGGACGGGCAGCGTCAAAATCTACTATTTCTAAATGGATTAGTCAAGTGATTGTTCAAGCTTATGGTTTAAAGAGCAAAAATCCACCTTTTCATACTAAAGCCCTCTCCACCAGGGTTGTTAGTGCTGCTTGGGCATCACCAAGCCTTCATGGCTCAAATCTGCAAGGCTGCAACTTGGTCTTCAGTCCATACATTTACCAGGTTCTATCAAATAGATGTAAAAAGTCAGGAGGCTATCGCCTTTGGGTGCAGTGTGCTGCGGGCTGCAGTATAAGTCCTCTAGTCTCTTAGTACCCTACTTTTGTTGTGTCTCCCTCCCTTCAGTTGGGATTGCTATGGGATGAAAATTAAAATATAAGAGTTGAAATATTGAAACTATAGCGCCACATCCCTTTATAAATTAAATAGATTTAGAGAGTTTTAGTGAGACTTTTAAAGCGCAAGAACAAATCAAAATGTAGAAAAATAAAAATTTTTAATATATTAAAAAATATAAATACATAGAATAAATATTCCAAAGAATAAATCGCAAAATACACAAAGATATTTGCAAAACTGATTAGGCTCTACATGTTTCGCCATACAAACTAAGGCTTCTTCAGGAGAACTATTGATATCGGACGTTATGCATATAATCAATAGAATGAAAAAAAGACAAAAATCAAACGCTCAAACACTATGATATAAATTTGACAAATTACAGTTGCATAGAATACTGTATAGATAAATTGGTTTTCGACTCAGACCTGTGTTTTCAATGGAAAGTAGAAAATCCAGAAGTGAGATGATACAAGTGGATCAATTTGATGGCACCATAGAGAGAGATGCATCAATTTAGGAGACAACACCAGAGGTCCATCTATCAAATTAGAAGCAATAAAATGGCTATAGTTTCTTCACTAAGAAAAAGATAAATAAACAACCATTTTAATATTAAGAGGGTGCCTACCTCCATTTATCATATAGAAAAAAAGGCTAATAATTTCCCGACTAGTACAATGGGTAGGATAGAAAGCTTCAATGATGACCTCTATAGATATTATCGGGGATTCCCTTTAAAGATAAAATATCAAAAATTTAGCCTGAAACTAACCAAAATGATATAAATAGTCAAGAAAACAGACCCCAATTGCAATTAATTACCTGAATATACCAGATCCAGAAAATCTGAATAATCACAAAAGGGGGACCTGAAGGTATAAATGGCACTCCCAGGATTCCCTTCTAGAATGAAAATTTAAAATTGAGTAAATGTTGGTAGCTAGCCAAAGGTTTCAAAGATTGAATTACCAGTCAGTATAGAAAAATAGGTTACCTGCTTACAATGGGTATCCTCCCTCAGGTGGACCAGACATTAAGACTGAATTCTGAGCTCCTTTTATCCCTCTCCACCTCGTTTGGCACCAAACAATTGTGCAGATGAGTTTCTGACCAATTTTTGGTAATTTCTCTTCACCACATTGATTTCCGGCGTCCTGTGGATGCCGCTAAGTCACTTCCGGTTTGGCGTATAGCGTCAAAACTTTATTTCCGGTGCGACAGCACTGTATGCATGACGTGTATTGTGTATCGTTTTTTTTGGTGCCAATTGTTTGCAGTAGCAGGTCTCCATTTTCAGTTTGTGGCTCTGCCTTTTGGGCTTGCCAGGACCCCTTGGGTGTTCACAGAAATTCTGGCTCCAGTGTTGGGCCTGCTAATATCTCAGGGAATATTGATGGTAGGATATCTGAACAACTATTACTCAGGGAACAATCGGTTCCAAGTCTAAATCGAAATTTGGCAGTCGATCCTTGGAACGCCTAGGCTGTGTTCTAAATTTTTTTAAAAAGTCTATAAGGCCTCTGAGGTTGCTGGGGAAGATGGTGTCTTCTATCGAGGCAGTTTCCTATGCACAGTCCCATTCCAGACCTTTCTGAACATTGTCTGCCTGGAACAAGAAGATTGTCACATGTGTCACATTGGATTGTCACGTGTCTGTCCTTCTGAGTTGATGGTTGATAACCTGGAATTTGGAAAGGGGAAATAGTTTTCTGCCAGTGGTTTTGAAGTTAGTGACCACAGATGTCAGACTCTTGGGCTGGGGAGTTGTTTTGGAAAAGCCACAGTCCAGGGGAAGTAGTCTTCCCCTGGAATGTGGCTAGAAAAGAACTTGCCCATCAATGTCTTGGTGCTTCGGGTGGCTCACCTTGCTCTAAGATTTTGGACGGACTGATTGCAAGGATGCCCCATCAGGATCCAGTCCCACAATGCCCTGGTTGTTGCCTATATCAACCAAGGTGGCACCAGAAGCCAAGAGGCCCAAAAGGAGGTGAACTACATTCTGGCTTGGGCAGAGACACATGCTGTTTCTTTCCATCTACAGTGTTTATTCCAGGGTTAGAGAACCCCCGGGTGGATTTTCTCAGTCGCCAGCAGTTGATTCTGTGGAAGTGGTCCCTGCATCCCAAGTTTTTCTTGGAAATTTGCCAGAATCTGGGTACCTCGGACATTGATCTATTGGCATCTAGATTCAACAGCAATTTGGACATGTTTGTATCTAGAACAAGGGATCTGCTCGCAATCTGGGTGAGTGCTCTAATGACTTTCTGGGATAAGCTCTTCCTCTCCTGCTGGACCTGATTTCTTAGGGTTCAATATTCCACCCTGCTTTACGTTTGCTAAATTTGATGGTCTGGCTATTGAAGCCAGAATTTGGAGGGATCGAGGGGAGTCTCTGGTCTAGTTATTTCTACTCTGCCAGAACGCCAGGAAGCCAGTCTCAAGGAACATCTATTACAGTGACTGGAAGTCTTACATTTTCCTGGTGTGAGGCCAAAAAGTGGAATCCCCATACATCAGGAGAATTCTCTCTTTCTACACCTGACTGTAGAAAAATTGGCTTTGGGCACCATTGCCAAATTGCATCACACACACTTTGGTTTGTGCCCTTGAGATTTAAATTTGGTATTTGCTGTATTGCAAAAGCAGCCTTTTGAATCTATTTGTCATATTCCCCTGGTTCTTTTGACCCGGAAGGTGTTTTCTTTCTAATTAAAATCACTTTGGCAAGGAGGGTGTCAGAGTCAGGGGCCCTTTCTTGTAGGGAACCATTTTTATTATTACATGACAGTGGTGTTGCGCCCTTATCAATATGTTTTGCCTGAAGTGGTTTCTAGCTTTCATTTAAATCAGAACAGCACACTACTGTCCCTTTTTCCAAAGCCTCGTTCTGCCGGGGAGAAGTTATTACATGCTCAGGATGTGGTAGGGGCTGTCGGAATCTTTCTGAAAATGTCTGCATGAATCCTGAAAAAATGTTTTCTTTTTTTCTTTTTTTGTGCGGCCAGAAGGGCCCAGAAAGGGTAGGCAGCATCCAAATCTACTCTTATCCGTTGGATCCACCAGTTATTCAAGTCAGTGGTCTTCGGTGTATACATTCACAAGGTTCTATCAAGTGGATGTTGGAGCTCAAGAGGATACTGCTTTTGGCCGCAGTGTGCTACATGCGGCAGAATAGTCCTTTTTGTCTGGTGACTTTTGTCAAAGTCTACTTTAAGGCGGCTGCTCAGATTCGGAAAACTGATGTTTTGTTTGTGTTGCCTGAAGGTCCTAAAAGAGGACAGGCAGCATTGAAATCTACAATTTCTAAATGGATTCGACAAGTAATTGTTCAAGCTTTTGGTTAAGAGGAAAATTTCACCTTTCCACCAGGGCTGTTAGTGCTTCCTGGGCATCACCAAGCATCACTAAGCGTCCATGGCTCAAATCTGCAAGGCTGCAACTTGGTCTTCTGTCCATACATTTACCAGATTCTATCAAGTAGATGTAAAAGGTCATGAGGATATTGCCTTTGGGTGCAGTGTACTGCAAGCAGCAGTATAAGCCCTCTGGTCTCATGGTGCCCTAATTTTGTTGTGTCTCCCTCCCTTCAGTTGGCATTACTCTGGGACATCCCACATAGTAATTACTATGGCTCTGTGTCCCGTGATGTACTTCAAAGAAAAAGTCTTTTCAGGTAAGCTGTTATAAAAATCCTATTTTCTTGTTCATAAACCATAAACCCTTGCCCCTTTGTTTCCATTCAACTCCCAAGCTGGAAAATGGGATTTGTGTCAAAAGTCCATCAAGAGTGCATTGTGTCGCCGTGTGTTTTGGCTGGTCAGGGGGAATCCTTCATAAAGGTAAACGGTATATAATACATTTTTAGACAGACCCCCACATTTATCTGCATAGCTGAATTTGATGCGGGTAAGCATTTATCTCCAGCTGCCATTGTGCTCTTGCTGGGTGTCCAATGCATCCCTGTGCCTTTAAGGAGGATTGAGTTAACTCCAGGCAAACCTGTCCTTCACTGCTATATGTGCTCCTATTTGGAGACTATCAAAACTATAGAGTTAGGACCACAGCATACAGAGGAGCCTTGGCAAGGCACTGTGGCTTTATATATTTGCAAATGTGTGGAATTGAAATCCTGTTTTAACATGAGCTGTTAGACAGGTCTCATTTGGTTTTGTTGCGGGCTAGCTGGTAGGTGTGCTAAGACATTTTCTGTTTGTAATGCTTTGCTAGAGAAAAACAGAAAAAAGTGGCTGGGAAATATAATTAAGTGTCAATATAAATTATTTTTTTCTTTGTAAATTTCACTTTCACCATACAGGTGCACCACATCACAGGTTAAAGGAATTAAAGCTTGTTTTTTAAGATAATTTTGTATTTTTAATGTTGCCCTTTAAGCTTTATTAAAAAAGCTGCTCCCTGCTGAGTGGTAATTGGAAAAAAAAAAAAAATTTGCATTGGTACATGTCCTCCAGGGCAGTGCCTTGCCTCCCTATGCCCATTGTATGAAAATACGTTGCCTATTAGTCTTGAAAATGGCTTTGTTTACAAAAAAAGAACAAAGCTGGCTGGGAATCGTCATGTACTGTATTTTCATTTTTTTGTCACTTATGTTATGCATCTCCTTCCTGCCAAGCGCTACATATGTACAGGTCTTGTACTAATGATCAGGAGCCAGGAGGACCAGTTCCCAATCACGCGATCGCTGTGATTGCCCATCACAGTGATCAGTCACTGTACAGCCCACCCATGTCTTGTTTCTCTTTTTGAATGGAGAAATATATACACCGACACAATAGAATCCTATTTAAAACAAACCAGCTGATCCATGATTGCCCACACAGGTGCAGGATGGATTAACTCAACCTTGTAAGCTTACACAGAGAGGCTGGTTATGATAATACAAAGTATCCATCTCATTATAAAATAATCCAAAATTTAGATACAAATTATACAATAAGACAAACCGTGGTGGGAAAAAACAGAGAAAACAGGTATAGTGGATATAACACTCATCAAGCTATTTTAGAAAGAATCTAATGTCCCATCTTTGATTTAAGACATCTAGAAAACAAGCATTCAGTTTATGCATCCGCCATGCCTCTCATTCTAACAACTTTCTGTGATCTACTCTTAAAGGTTTTAAAAAATTTTTTCCATTCTGTAAAACTTGAAGCCTGTCAAATTGCCTTAATGAACCTCATAAAAGTGACAACACCATAGAAAGCAGTTGTATTTGTTGCCATATAGAGCTGTCCTATCCTGGCCCTTAATGGGGGACTGGTACAATCCATATATTGTAGAGTAAGATGTGCATAATATTTCATAAACCACATCAAATGTGCCACAATGAATGTAGTTCTTTACTGGATAGGTTCCCCCTGTCACCAAGGATTGTACTTCTGTTTTTATACATGTGCTTTACAATATCTGCACATATTGTCTGCACATTGGTAGTAACCTTAATAGGATAGCTGGGTCCTCACTCTGAGGAACAACGCAGAGTAGTGGCTAGTAACTCCAAAGTGGTTGTTTTGGGACCTGCAAATTGATAGCCCCATTTCAAGTTCTCTCGAATGGACACGTCTAATGAGAGTATAGAAAATTTTCCTTAATGATCCCTACTACCTCTGTATATTCCAATGAATACAACGTTACAAAGGTGGGGAAAATATAATGTTACCATAGCATGCAGGTAAACAACCTTCAGCCTTTACAACCACTTTTAGGTTAGCATTGATGCCATAAATACACTCTGGCATTAAATTTCCAGCACTACATACATTAAACTTTACTAATGCCCACTGCTGCGCTTGAGGTGGCTGCCAAATGTCATCTTATGCCTAGTTTTTTCTGTTAATCCCTTTGAATGCCAAATTGTATCATTACCATTGTTTAATCCATTTTCTGCTTGCCTAGTTACCAACCATACTCGGTGACAGTTGATTAAACCGGAGTTCCACCCTAATTTACATGCACGACCGACATTCCTTTTTGGGTAGTGTCATTTTTTTTAAATGTTTTTATATATAAAATCTTTTTTTTTTTTTTCCTAAGCTCCACTTCTGTCCATCCTCACCGCGGTGGGGTATATCCTATCCTTTTTTTGCATGGTGTGTTAAGAGGGGCTGAGGTCTTTTTTTTTTAAGGCACCAAAGAACAAAGGATCCATCCTAATCAGCAGCTTCTATGGGGGCTGTGCTAACTAAGATATCACTCATACAGTGGGTTGAAGAGAGATGGAGCAAGTACCGTATGTATAGTATGCTGCCAGGCACCAGAAAAACTGGAGATACACTTTGTTTATACATGGGTATTAACAAGGTTATTATTTGGAGCCAAGTTTCTTGCTTCAAACCTGCACAGATATTCCTAACCCTAATTTACCACAAGATGGCAGCAAAGGAAAATACATGTGTTTGTAACATGTTTTCTGGCTCATTTGCTTCACTCAATAAAGCAAACAAAATAAAAAAAAATAGCCACACAAGCCATTTGTACAATTTTGTTAAAAATTGTCTTTTTATTTCAATCTGCAGAGGCTTTGATTTTTTTAAAACTAGCCTTCCTGAGGTCATTTTGTACATTGTGTACCACACTTCTAACAAGAGGCAACGCTTTATTGTTCGCAAGTCTGTTTCAGCCCTGTGATCCCTTCTGAAAGTAGTGTTATGTAAAGGGGGCTTGTTAGCATACCATAGACACATTTAATTTATTAGGAACTGTAATTATGTTTTCCCTAATTCTTCTAAATGGCAAAGGTAATGTTTAAGGTGATTGTAAACCCTGTTACACCACTTTTACCTACAGTTACGCCTATAACAAGGCTTACCTGTGGGTACCTTGAATATCTCCTAAACTTACACAGTTTACTATAGAAGTTTTCCCCTTAAAAAAGGCGGGACTTTTTAGGCATAGACTGTGACACCAATTGATTTGGTAAAAATATATAAAAAAATAATTTTATTTCAACATAGAAAGAAAAAACAAAGAATAATATATTAATATACATTTCCGAACAGGAGAAAGGGACACATTACTTCCTCCATGTGCATATATTTATAGAACCAGAAAACATTTGCTTCCTACATCTTATTCAAAAGGAACAGACTTCTATGACATTGTATATAGGCATATTCAAAGCATTCTACAAACAAGGTCAAATTGCGTTAATATTGTGCATCCAATGTAACCTACGCGTTACGGAGTTATCTTACTCCTTCTTCAGGGATGATCCATTTTAGCACACTTAAATTTACAAAATAGTAGAATCTATAAAAAACATAAGAAATAATTATATATACGTACAATTTAAAAAAAAAAAAAAAAAAACACAACGCACCACTAAAACGCACCACCTATATATACGATCTTCACTCCAAGATGCAGGTCTAGGCTCATAATGAGGGGGGGATGTTTGACCACCTTCTTGGATGGGAACCGGGACCGCAGTGATAGGCGGACTGTAAGGGAGGAGGTGTACAAGTAAAGTAAATGCATGTCAAATTTTCACATGCCTAGATTTTAAATAAGTATTGCATGTATTTTACTACAGCGCCAATAATGGCAGATAAAGGTTCTATATGTTAACCCTCTTGTAAAACTTCCGTCATTACAATTGTACTAAGAGGGAAACACCCCTAAAGAAAGGGGGGAACTTTATCTAAAAAAAGCTATCTCATAGTGATCATTCTTAAAGATAAGAATATTGCAAAATCTTTTAAAAATCTTACCCAAAAGCGTTTCATAGAGTAATTTGCTGTGTCCCGAAGAGGAAACACCTGAGATTCCTATGTTAGAATTGTTAAAATGAGATGCCCAAATGTTGCAACTCTTTTAAATATTTAAGGCAATCTATTGGGCTTAAAGTCGCCGCAATCTCTCTGTAGTCCAAGGATTTTGGTGCTATGGGAGAAAAAGATTCCCCCCAGAGATAGACGTGTCAGGTCCAGCCTAAAATGGGAAGGGGAAGGACAGTTATATCCGTTAATTCTCCTTCATTTTTCCATAAAGCTGCATACAGACCGACATAAAAAAGTATATATATTTCCTTACCTTAAATTGTATCTCTTAGCAAGTCACCTCCTCCATGGCCATTGCAGACTAATAACAGACTGCTCCTGGCCCATTAAAGTATCTCACCGCCCCACCTCCTTCCCTCCCCTTCCAGGTGAAGTAAATATTACTCACCTGTGAGTCCTATCACCTAAGCGCGGTCCCCCGGGTGTGCGGCGCACGACGTCGCCCCATGCCCACATCCAAAATGGTGCCGTGGGAGGAGTGACGTCATGCGTCACGCTCCCACCGACACGTATGCGCAGATTGTGCCTTAGCCCTGGAGTTGGCCAGACAGTGTTGTTCACTAAACTACATCCCCCAGGAAGCACAGCGCCAGCAAAAATGTCAGCAACTGCACATTCATGTAGGATGTGTAAACGCATTTAACCTCACGTTCGTCCGAGATGTCTATAGGGCGAGCGTGGGTGGAAAACCTAGGGAGACAGAGAAACGGGAAGCTGGGGTGATCAGACCCACATCCCATTTCAAAGGGATTCTGATTAAAAAAGAGAAAAAAATGTCAAGAGATAAAAATGCATTTAGAGAGGGAAAAGCATATAAATGGCAGGCTTATCAACCTCAGAAACAAACGAACTTTAAAACAGCAAAAAAAATTGGGAGTAACATGGGAGACTCTCCTTCTAATACCTCTTCCTTTCAGCAACAATCTTCTTTTAGACAGAAAGGTATGGGGCGCAACAAGAGACAGACACCATGAAGACCCACAAGATCAATCAGTAAAAAAATCACTACGAGGGCACAACACACATCCAACACCGATCTCACAGACTTCGGGCACATCTAATCTTTCGGTGACAGGTAATTCACAGAGGGAGATCTCTGTAGAACTTTTTTCTATTTCCCCATGTGAAGAGGCACAAGATTGCACTAACTTACGACAATACACTGATCGCAGAGACACGAACTCCACCCCTATGGCACCTATCTTTTCCTCTTCTTCTTTTCCAAGCCGCCCGAGCTCAAATATAATCAAAGGGAACAAAATGGCGTATGTGCCGACAACTACATAAATCACTCTATGATAATTCCTTTGAATACACAGATGAATATAATTAATTTATCTTCTTACACTTTAACCAATCTAGAAACAGAAGTACTTCTGAAGGGTCTGGGATTCTGCCCAAATTAAAATTTGAATAAATTTGAGGTAGCAAGGGACCTCAACCTCTTTATAAGAAAACTTCTTTTAAAAAATATGTATAATGAGACATCTGATTCAGATAAATAATTGAGTAAGGAGGAGGAAAATGCGATCAACTTACTGGTCTATCTCCTCGATGAAAACGATGATCAGGCTGACTTAATTCACAGCCTTGATATTGAAAAACTTTTATCCATACAAGAGGGCAATTTAGAAGAAAGGGCGGAAAAACCTAAATCCCTATTAAAGAAAAAATCAGACCAATATCCCTCACCTAGTTCTAATCCTAATGCAGTAGCCAATTTTTTTTTTTTTTATGTACTTTTCTTCCCCCCTCGATTAGGTGAATTTTGGCTCTTTGAACACCATGGGGCCCTTCTGGATGGGATCCCGGCACGCTAAGGCCACTATGGAGGGGAGAAGCCTGCCCTTGGTTGGCAGGTACCTTTTGTTTTTCCGCCCTGGTGGCCTTTTTTCTCGCTCATCGGTATACCTGTAACAGAAATGGGATGTGGGTCTGATCACCCCAGCTTCCCGTTTCTCTGTCTCCCTAGGTTTTCCACCCACGCTCGCCCTATAGACATCTCGGACGAACGTGAGGTTAAATGCGTTTACACATCCTACATGAATGTGCAGTTGCTGACATTTTTGCTGGCGCTGTGCTTCCTGGGGGATGTAGTTTAGTGAACAACACTGTCTGGCCAACTCCAGGGCTAAGGTACGATCTGCGCATGCGTGTCGGTGGGAGCGTGACGCATGACATGCAATACTTATTTAAAATCTAGGCATGTGAAAATTTGACATGCATTTACTTTACTTGTACACCTCCTCCCTTACAGTCCGCCTATCACTGCGGTCCCGGTTCCCATCCAAGAAGGTGGTCAAACATCCCCCCCTCATTATGAGCCTAGACCTGCATCTTGGAGTGAAGATCGTATATATAGGTGGTGCGTTTTAGTGGTGCGTTGTGTTTTTTTTTTTAAATTGTACGTATATATAATTATTTCTTATGTTTTTTATAGATTCTACTATTTTGTAAATTTAATTGTGCTAAAATGGATCATCCCTGAAGAAGGAGTAAGATAACTCCGTAACGCGTAGGTTACATTGGATGCACAATATTAACGCAATTTGACCTTGTTTGTAGAATGCTTTGAATATGCCTATATACAATGTCATAGAAGTCTGTTCCTTTTGAATAAGATGTAAGAAGCAAATGTTTTCTGGTTCTATAAATATATGCACATGGAGGAAGTAATGTGTCCCTTTCTCCTGTTCGGAAATGTATGTTAATATATTATTCTTTGTTTTTTCTTTCTATGTTGAAATAAAATTATTTTTTTATATATTTTTACCAAATCAATTGGTGTCACAGTCTATGCCTAAAAAGTCCCGCCTTTTTTAAGGGGAAAACTTCTATAGTATTTCATGTTGGGATGTTGGCTACTATTAAGCGGATCTTAATTTATACCTCGCACAATTCTGATTTTAAACTTACACAGTTTAGGAGCTATTCAGTATATGCGCTGCTGCGATATCATCGGCGCATGCTCACTGAAGAAATAGCCACTTGTGCCCTTTCTTCAGGAGTCATCACAGCCCCGGCCAATCACAGCGCTGGAGCCACTAACCCAGAAGTAACTCCGGTGGAAGATGTCCGCTCTGTACTCGGAGGGGTGACACCGATCCAGAGCATCGTTCTAAGGTAAGTATTTCATAATGAGCCAGTATGCGATGCATACTAGCACATTATGCCTTTGTCTTGCAGGGTTTGGGTTTACAACCTCTTTAAACTTCAATGCGAAGTTTGACAACTTGCAGGGTCCTTTACCATACAGATAATTTGCAGCTTGAACTGTGGATAAGTGTCCGGGAAGTTCTTAAAGTAAAATTAACCACTTTTCGCTGGCCATATAGCAATATGACGTGCGCAAAGTGGCTCTGTTATCCTGACTGGAGGTCATATAAGGTGATCGGCATAACCCGCGATCGTGCACATCGCGGCGATCGTTGTTGTGTGTCAATCTGACACATCGCATCTCCGATCTGGGTAAGGAGCCCCTGACAGACTCTTTTACCACGTGATCAGCTGTGTCCAACCACAGCTGATCACAGTGCAACAGGAAGAGCTGTTTATCAGCTTTTTCTCCACTCGCATCTGACAGCGCGAGTAGAGGAGAGACGATCGGCTGCTCTCCCGACAAGGGGGGCCTGCGCTGATTATCAGCACAGCCCACCCCCGAGGATGCCCACCCAGGACCACCAAGGATGCCACCCATGGATGCCCACCCAGGTCCACCAGGTATTAACTTTAAAGGTGTCGGTGCCCATTCTAGATGGCAATCTGTGCCCAGCCTGCCAGTTCCTCCTCATCAGTGCTGCATATCAGTGCCCATCAATGATGGAGAAAAATGAAATTTTTTATTTGTTTCGCCAAAAAAAATAACCCATTGGTGATCAAATCCCACCAAAAGAAATCTCTATTTGTGGGAACAAAATGATAAAAAAATGGTCTGGGCAGGAAGGGGGGAAGTGCCCAGTATTGAAGTGATTAAGATGACACCAAATAATGTTCTTATTCCCAAAAAATAATCCAGGAAGATGGAAGAATATTTCCTTGTCAGGCCACTAGGTGGCATCCCCACAGCATATATACAGTGCTGTGAAAAAGTATATACCCCCTCCCTACTTTTTCACAGCACTGTATACAATGGGTATAAAAAATAATCAATGTGAAAAATTATCACATTGTGTTGCTTTGTAGCCTGAAATGAAGACAGGCACGGTTTTTATTTTATCCAGCTGTATTTACTTAGTGCAACTTATAACATCCAAATAAAAGATATACCACCAATATGTCAGAATTTTTTTTTCAAAAACCTAATCTTTGAGTTGGAAAAAGGACCATTTGACCTTTCAACTGTGATCAGCTGTGGTCATTTCCAAAGGATCTCTCAGTGCTGAAAAGCAGAGAGTGGAGAGCTGATTGGAAGGAAGGGACACACCCCCTTCACACAGCACACAGAAATAGAGTGGAGGCTGTCAATCAGCTAGAGCTCCCTCCCCGTCACCATTTTTCTCTTGGTGTCGGGAAAACTTGTCAGAAGTGACTCATGCATATAGCAGAGGAATGAAGCAGCAGACAGAAATGAAACAGTGCTTTGGGTTGAGAAAAGCACACATTATAGAGGGATATGCTTTGTTCATATTGCGTGTCTGAGATTTTACAACCACTTAAGTTCGCTTAATACAGAGAATGCACTCAGTTAAAAAATGCCTAGCTTTTAGTTCCACTTTAACCCTTTATGCTGCCAGAGCAATTTTTTTTTTCACACGTTTAAATGCCTTTTTGCTCTGAAAGGTACTTAAAGAGGGCTTCCACCTACAAAAAAAATATTAAAAGCCAGCAGCTATAAATACTACAGCTGCTGACTTTTAATAAATGGGCACTCACCTGTCCCGGGTTCCAGCGATGCCGGCAGCCGAGGCCGGTCGATCGCTCGGCCCTCGGCTGCTGCCGCCACCATTCTAGGTGAGGGAATCAGGAAGTGAAGCGAATCGGCTTCACTTCCCGGTTCCCTACTGCGCATGCGCGACTCGTGTAGCGCAATAGGAATTGTCCGTGCTGTCTCTGAGACCCGTGTGTGTCCCAGCAGACAGCGCGGCAGGACAGGAAATGGCGGGAGTCTATGCCCGGAATTGGGTGTAAATACCTGTCTTTGACAGGTATCTCCACCCCCCTCCCCCCTGAAAGGTGCCAATTGTGACACCGGAGGGGGGGAGGATTCCGATCAGTGGAGGTTCCACTTTAGGGTGGAACCCCGCTTTAAGATCCCAAAACATTGCATATTGTATGAAACTAGAGTATCTATAGAATACGATTTTGACAATTGCAGGTTTATATACTAGTTAGTGTTAGCACTGCTTTTTATTGAATCTTTTTTTTTTTTTTCAGTAAACATACACTTATATGAAAGAAGAACCCCAGATAAAATGTTTATTTAAAATCTGCTTTGTAACAAATTAAGAGAGATGGATAAACAAAAGTGCAGTGTGTAGGAGAGCCGCACTGATTCTTGAATGATTGTTAACTGGTGTTCTAATGCATCAGCCATGTCTGCATCCCGTCTAAAGTGGGTAACCCTTGGAATGTATTTTACCAGAATTCAAATTCCTGTTGCAGGGGATGCCAAATGTGACTTGCATTGGAATGCAGACAACATATAAAATCAGTGAGCCAATCACATATGTAGGAAATTACATTTCTGAGGCTATTCTGTACACCAATAGTGTACAAAATGCCTCCAGGTTGCCATATTGCAGTTCAATTTTGACAGCTGTAGAAAATTACATTGTCTGCAGCTTGAAATGGAAAGGTAATTTTCCAATTGTAATAACATTAAATGACAAAATGGCTTCTCTAGAAATTATATGTGCTATATTATTTTTTAAAGAAAGAATTTTCTTTTAACCTCATTGCTAATAAGCCCTCATAGCCGCTGAGAGCTTGTTTACAAGCCAGTACTGCCGTAGCTATAATACTCACGGCAGTGGCAGCAAAAGGATTAAATGGAACTTTTGCTTTGCTCATGCAAAATTTTGCCTGTCGCTAAACTGCAGTAAATAAAAGCTGTCCCTGTTAAAAAGTAGTGCATTCTTCCCTCGCTTACGTATGCCACTCCATTGGAATTAAATCCTTGCTAAGGGTAAGCTTAGATGTGTGACTTTGCATGCTTTTCAGAGGTGTTTGCCAAATAGGGAAAAACTGATTTGACTCTTCCTTACTATCTGTTTTGAGCCTCTAAGCGGCGCATCAATGCATTGCACGTGGTTACAACGGCATTTGCGCCACACCCCCGTTTGCTTGAATGGGTCACATGAAGTGGCAGTTCTGCCTGCGGGAATACAAGAAGAGCACTAATTATTGCCAAGAGCGAGAAGCAAAGCATCGCCACCATGGCATGGGAGCACCCCCAGTCTGCTGTCTTTGCAGCTTATAGCATAACTTCACTCTCTCAATCAACATTAATTATTTTTAACTAGGGCTGTGAAAATTAACGAATAATTCCTTGATTAATCGTTAATTTTTTTTGATCGATCAAAATTCTTTTGATCGGTAGGCTGCCTGACCTGGGCCGCTTTGGGCCAAGCTGTGGCTGCAGCGCAGTGCTCCTCTCCCTCCTCCTCCTCCTCCTCCACTTTATGTCATACACAGTCTGCAGGCATCTCCCGCTGTGTATCTCCGAGCTGAGTGTGAAAACTTTGGCCGCGCTGTGAGAAAAGTCCCACCCTCCTAGATCAGCTCGTGTGATAGACGCAGTGTTCTGTCTATCACACGAGTTGATCTAGGAGGAGGGCAGGACACTTCTCACAGCGCGGCCAAAGTTTTAACACTCCGCTCGGAGACACACAGCGGGAGATGCCCGCAGACTGTATAATCCAGGCACAGGCACTGACTACAGTGAGGCTGCGAATATGGGCATGGTGAGACTGCATTATGGGCATGGCGAGGCTGCCATTATAGGCACGGCGAGGCTACGATTATAGGCACGGCGAGCCAGCATTATGGGCACGGTGAGGCTATGATTATGGGCACAGGAAAGCTGCGATTATGGTCACGGTGAGGCTGCGATTATGGGCACGGTGAGGCTGAGTTTATGACGTGTGATGTCCTAGCCATGCCCCGCTATGTCCGGCTTCGGCCATTGCCATAACATCAGTGCTAAATCCGTTAAAAGTAGTTGGATCTGTATGTGCGTTATAATTAATCATAAAAAAAAATCGATTAATCAAACACGAAAATTTTAATCAGTAACAGCCCTATTTTTAACCCTTATGCTGCTAGCAATAGTAAATAGGAAATATATCTTATTTACTTGTTTTAAACTTTTTTTTACATATGTTCAGTTCCTTCCTGATTTCCAGGCCTAGGCAAATGATGTCATACACCACAGGAGTCTTCAGGAGGGCAGGAGGAGTCTTCTCATAAATTATCTGCCCTTATTCAAGATGGTCACAGCCAGACATGCTAGCGAGTGTTTTTCAAGGTGATTTCTCAGCAAGATAAAGCACGGAGATATTGATGGATGAGTTTGCTTTGAATAATGTAGCACTAACCCCCGAAGGAGCTGCTGGTTAGATTGGGGTTACCGTTACCTTCTTTCTCCTCATTTCACATCTAGGGGTGTCCCGTGGTAGATGGCCCAGTAACTTGAGAGACTGACGACAGATCCGCTTAAAGAGATTTCATTTGCAAAAATGTAGACAATGAACAGTCTCTTAAAATGGGATCAGAGGGTTGGAAAGGAAGTTCAGATACTCTTAGGCTCGGTTCACACAGGGGCGGCACGACTTGCAGCGCCGCGACCTGCACACGATCAGCGGCGACTTGCAAAACGACTTCTGTATAGAATCGCCTGAAGTCGCCCCAAAGTAGTACAGGAACCTTTTTTCTAAGTCGGAGCGACTTGAGTCGCTCCTATTAGAACGGTTCCATAGTACAGAACGGAGCGCGACTTGTCAGGCGGCAAACTCTCCTGGACAAGTCGCCCCTATGTGAACCGAGCCTTAGTGTCAAAGTCAATATTAAAGAACTTGCTTACTTTGACTGCATCCAGAGAATAGTCATTCACAACTGGATGTTCACTCAAGTTGGATAGTCCCTCTCTCACAAGGCCTAGCAGCCAACAAGGTGCTTGCTCAGGAACAAGTCTCTGTCACAGACATTGTTGTAGAACATACAAGGATAAGTCTCTGCCACAGACATTATTGTAGAACACGTAGGAAAACTAAACTTGTAGAACACTCGTGTGATACCTGGATCTTTCAGCCAGCTTGGCGATATCCACGAGACCGGATTCTCTTGGGTACTTCAGCTCCTCCAGGCTCTTGCTAAAGAAACCAACCCATACGTGGCCTTCTTCTGAAGAGTCCTCCCCTGGATAGCGTGAAGTCACTGGGTCTCTCCCAAACCGGAGATTGCACCCAACCACCTCAGAATCCTCCTTTAGTTTCCTTGCCTCGGGCTAGCCAGCCCCGAGACAACAAGATCTGGTGGATCCGCACCCCAGGCCATAGCCTTCCTTGGGGCTGGTCAAGAGGACCAGGACCATGAAGTCAGTACATCCTTCTGGACCGGAACCCTGAACCATGTGACAACCGCATCTTAAATACCTTCTCCCAGAAAGCACAGCAAGAGTGCCACTCCCACTGGGCGGGCTCCGAGAGAAAGTAACTTAAGCACCCAACCAGACCATAGTTCCATACCTGCCAGAAGAGACAGCGCCCCCTGTGGCCAGGCTGAACATCTCATCGTCCAGTCAGACTGATGCTGAAGTCCAAATTTAGACAATTGTACCCAAACCAAACTGTAGTTCAGGTGTAACCTTTAATTTGAGAAACACATAGCACGTGCTCTTCAGGAGCTGACGCTACAATAATAATTCATTATATAGCGTTTTTGGTTTGTGGTGCTCAGATGAAGTGTAGTTCCACTTCGGGGGGTTGAATCGGGGGGGGGGGGGGGGGAGCTAAAAAAAATGGCTCAACTGCATATTTTTTACACCCCCGCAAGGCTAAACAAGCCCTAATGCACTTCAATGTGTTACATTATTCCTTCTGCTGACCTCTATGTCACTACTGTGTCCGGTTGTGGCATAGGAGTAGGTAGGAGTAACCACTGAACACAGTAGGTGACCAGCAGATCAGCTGCCCCAGAAGTTTCTGTTTTTAGAAAGATTTAAAGGCAATTGCTTTTTAATAGGTTGGTATTTGGTGGTGCAGGAGAGGTAAGCATCCATTATCTTCTTTACAGGGACAGCATCTGCTCTAGTTGACCCCAAAAGTTTTTCATGCTGGGGTGTTGCTATGATTGTGAAAAACATGGGGCACATAAAGGAGGTATAGTGGAAATGTTGCATGGTCATGTTGTGCCATACAGTTGGAGTGGTTTAACAAGGGAATAGTTAAAGTGAACGAGAGCCTACTCGATGTATATCACGTTACCATATATAGAGTGCAGTGGCTAGGGGTAAAACTAATATATGGTGCAGTATACAGAGTGCAGTGGTCAGAAGTATATAACGTACATAGTGCAGGAGTCATGCATATGTAACATACATGTGCAGGGGTCAGGAGAGTGTAATTTACAGAGTGATGGGGTCAGGAGTATGTATAATACAAAACACAGAGATAAGGTGTGTGAGATATACAGAATGCAGGTGCCAGGAGTATGTAACATACAAAGTGCAGTACAGTATGAAATGTGCAGAATTCAGGTGTCAGTAGTGTGTAACGTACCATGTGCAGGTGTAGGGGTATGTAACATACATAGTGCAGGGTTTAGGAGTGTTTAACATAAAGAATGCACAGGTCAAGAGTTAAGGCAAAGTACATCTCAGTGAACAGAGTGCAAGATTATGTATAGTACAGAATGCATGATCACAAGTATGTAACATACATAGTGCATGGGTGAGGAGTATGTATAGTACAGAGTGCAGGGGTGAGGAGTATGTATAGTACAGAGTGCATGATCAAAAGTATGTAACATACATACTGCAAGGGTCAGGAGTATGTATAGTACAGAGTGCAGGGGTCAGGAATGTGTAACTAACAGAGTGCAGGGGTCAATAGTAGGTAACTTAGAGTGCAGGAGTCAGGCATGTACAGAGTGCAGGTGGCTAGGACTGTGTTATCTACAGAGTGCAGAAGTCAGGAGTATGTAAAAAACTGAATGCATTGGTCAGGGGTATGTAACATACAGAGAGCAGGGATTGGGAGTATGCAACATACTGAGTGCAGGGGTCAGAAGTATATAATGTTCAGGGGTCAGGACTATACAATGTATACCATGCAGAAGTCATATTTGTAGTCAGAGTCTTTAAGCGGGAAATGCGATACTCCTAAGAACCAAGGCCTGAGGTGTGCCTTGGCCTAGCTGGTCAGTATGCCTGAGAAGAGGGCAAAAAGACACAAAATTTAGGTGAAGAAGGGAAGGTAATGAGCCATCACGGATAAAGGTGTGCTCACGGACGTCAGCAGTACGTATCCAGCAAGTAACCGGAAAGTGTTCGCAGTGGCAAAAAAACACACCGACTCCTGACTTGGCGATGAGAAGGAACCCCCTATCGAACCTGTGACACTACCCTGAACCCAACTGAACATCCCCTGAAAGATTGAATTGAGCCGGATGCCCGTGACACCCAGACCCGAGAATGAACTGCTTGTGAAATGAGAGGATACGTGAGGGGAAAGGAACAAGGCCTGACCCGAGGAACCCCTGCAAATGATGGCGAAATACCCCAATGAACACCAGTGAAATAGCCCAGAGACATACCTCCCCAAGAGGGTGAGTGGCAAAAAGATCACTAGCAGGAGTGCGAAAAGCTGGAAACCTGATGGATGTGACGGAGTAAGCGGATAAGGCCCATGCACCATGGCAATAATACTGTCAACCTGGAGAAACCATACCGGACGCAGGACCCAGGTCCCACCGAATACGATCGTGTCATGCTATAGCCTGAACCCAACAGCTGGGTCAGAATCCTGAACCAAGGAGGGCCAGACTCCCTCCCGGGGACTCAACACAACAGGACATCAACTGAAGAAAAATTTGCGACTGCTTCTGACCCAAGGGTGAGTCCAGCGGTGAAATTACATCAGCACCAATCAACTAGCCTCTAACAACGGCCAGGCTGATGGAAGTGATAGCAAGCATGGATGATATCGGTATGGATGCCAAGAAGGCCCAACCTGAAACACAAACTAGAGAAATGACAGACAACCAGACATGAGAACAACAATACCCCCCTGCCTAACTAAGAATGAAACATGAGCAGAAAAGTCAAGACCACAGCGCGTAAAAGAACCTGATGGAAGGACCCCCCCACCCAGATGTAAGTGGTAAGTGAGCCCGAGTAACCTGCAGTACATGTGCAATTTGTTTCGTACGAATCTCAAATTCGTACGATTTTCCCATGCTATGCTGACTTCCTCCTGGAGCTGCTTATTATGAGGGGCTCCCACCATCCCTGTGCTATGCTGACTTCCTCCTGGAGCTGTACCTCTGCTGTGCATATTATGAGGGGCTCCGACCATCCCTGTGCTGTGCTGACTTCCTCCTGGGGCTGTACCTCTGCTGTGCTCATTATGAGGGGTTTCCACCATTCCTGTGCTGTACTGACATACTGAGCACAGCAGGGGTACAGCCCCAGGAGGAAGTCAGCACAGAACAGGGATGGTGGGACACCGCTGGATTCTATGGAGAGATCGGATGAAAACGGACAGCATGTACGTTTCCATCAGCTCTCACCTGATTCAATCCGCCAGCGACGGATCCAGACGTAGGGCCATCCGTCTGCTTTTGGTGGATCGAACCGGGTCGGATGTCAGCGGACATGTCACTGCTGACATCCATCGCTCCATAGACCAGCATGGAGCTCCTGTTCAGGTCCGCTGTCAAAACTGACAGGCGGACCTGAACAGTCCGACAGTGTGAAAGGGACCTATTGGTGATATTTACAAGTCTATAGAGGTGCTGTACAGTGTTCAAAACAAAACAAACAGAACAAAATTAGAGATGGACGAACTTCCGACGGGACGTTTCGCGAACCGCGAACGCGGCCGAAAGTTTGCGAACCACAAAGTTTGTCGCGGGCCCCATTGACTTCAATGGCAGGCTAAACTTTAAAAACCTACAGGTCATATTTCCAGTCACAAAATAATTACTAGCTGTGCACACATAGTCCCATCACATGGCCACTGACATAACACATGTATGAAGTGAATCTGGGATCGACAACTGCAAGCATTCTTTTTTTATATGTGAAATTTTGACAATTCAGGACTCAGGAGCGCATGAAGGCAATGGAGGAGAGGAAAGGTCAGGGTAGGCTATGACGAGGGTGCAGGAGATGATCACCAGCGCCGTGATAGAGTGCACTGACACCAGCACCGTGATAGAGTGCACTGACACCGGCACCGTGATAGAGTGCACTGACACCGGCACCGTGATAGAGTGCACTGACACCGGCACCGTGATAGAGTGCACTGACACCGGCACTGTGATAGAGTGCACTGACACCGGCACCGTGATATAGAGCACCGACACCGGCACCGTGATATAGAGCACTGACACCGGCACCGTGATAGAGTGCACTGACACCGGCACCGTGATAGAGTGCACTGACACCAGCACCGTGATATAGAGCACTGACACCAGCACCGTGATAGAGTGCACTGAGTAGCTAGTGATTTGCAGACTGTACCTCAGTCCCTACACTGATAAAGGACTGCTGCAGAATAGGGCAGCAATCTGCAGCAGTGCACCACAACCCTCCAAATAGTACACCTATACCAGTCCTTACAAGGACCTTTGTGGACCAAATAGCTAGTGATTTGCAGACTGTACCTCAGTCCCTACACTGATAAAGGACTGCTGCAGAATAGGGCAGAAATCTGAAGCATTGCACCACAACCCTATATATTATACACCTATACCAGTCCTTACAAGGACCTTTGTGGACCAAGTAGCTACTGATTTGCAGACTGTACCTCAGTCCCTACACTGATAAAGGACTGCTGCAGAATAGGGCAGCAGTCAAGTATAAAATTCTTTCTATATTTGGAAGAAAGTATATTATACGTATACAACCCTATATACTGTACACCTATACCAGTCCTTAAAAGGACCTTTGTGGACCTAATAGTAATAGCTAGCTAGTGATTAAACTGACTGTCCCTGCTGCACACAGCGTCCTGTCCCTCCCTGCACTGACAAAAGACAGGCTGTTGCAATCACCAGCACAGCAGTGCACTCAACCCTATATACTGTACTACACCTATACCATACCAGTCCTTAAAAGGACTTTTGTGGACCTAATAGCTAGCGATTTGTGTCACTACAGTCTCTCCCTACTCCACAAAGTGTCCTGTCCCTACACTGAAATAAGACAGAATGTAAAATGGCCGCCAGATCAGGTCTATTTATAAGATAGGGGGAATGTTCAATTGTCCATGTGCGGAAATGTCTCAATTGGCTGTCCTGTACCCCATGATGGATGTGTCATCATGGGTCAAAGTTCTTTCACACTGTAAACACATATGTCCGCCGATCGGGCAAATCGCGAACACGTAAAATTCGCAGCAAAATGACCGCCGGGCGAACAGTTCGGCCATCCCTAAACAAAATAGCCAAACAAAAACCTAGCCATGTCTCAGCCCTAACTACACACTATGCGGGCCCTAACTACCAGGCTGAGCAAGCCTACCGTTTGTCAGTTTCCACATAAACTGCTTAACAGCTTTTTACCAACCTTTTCGCTCTCACAGACCAGCGTTGTCTGTGTTTCCCAGGCAGAAAGCAAAGGCTGTCTGCTCAGGTGAGCTTAAAATAGCCTGGGGAAGAGGACCAAGACCCGAACTGGATCATGGATCAGAGATTCCTGAATGTGTACGAGAGGAGCCTGGGAGACGTATAAACCCCAAACAGGACTTTTCCTGGCTCTCTCTGGGATGCTCTGCTACAATATATATATATATATATATATTATTGTATATTGTCTCATTTTGTTGTATACTCTTTGCTGGGTCGTTTGGGGTGTGGCTGTATTCCACTGTTCTATTGTGTCTGTCTGCCTTGGATATGAGTTTGCTGTGAGGAGGGAGGGGAATTCCACCAACACCTCTTCCTGCTGATTGGACACTCTACCCTGCCTGGAATGCAAAGGGGGGGATTGTCCTAGGTATTAACGGTGTACCTGTTATTTCAATAAACAGTTCATGGTGAGCAACCAAATGAGTATTGTCTTGTTTGTGGTTGTCAGTGGTTGGAATATCCATTACCTATATTCAGACTGGAAGGAAGTGATGTATGACGAAAGCACTTAAGCAGAATGTGGACATTTCGTTGTGGTTTCTTTCTAGGAAAGGAAAACAAATTCATAAGTGTTGGATGGCCATCCGTAGGCTAAAAATCCATAAATCAAAGAAATGAGCCAGCAGCACATGGTAGATTTCTTAGTGCTAAAAAATCCTTGTTGTCCCAAGCAAATTGACATTAAGCTCCACCTTCACCACTTCTCCTTATTATTTCACCCGACATTGGGCTTAAAGAGGAAGTAAACCCTGATGGGTTTACTTCCTCTTTTTTTCCCTGCAAAGGTAAAGCATAATGGACTACTATGCATCGCATAGTAGCTCATTATGTGTCACTTACCTGACACAGGAGCCAGCGAAGTCGCCGCTGTCCCCTGTAGTCCGCCGCATCCATCTTGCTGGTGGCGTCTCGCAGCTCCGACGAATGACAGCGGCGAAGCCGCGATGACGTCACTCCCGCGCATGCGCACGGGAGTCGCGTCTCGCAGCTCCGCCGCTGCCATTCGGCGAAGCCGCGATGACGTCACTCCCGCGCATGCGCACGGGAGTCGACAAATTAGGCAAATCCATTCTTGGACTTGCCGCATTTAGTGCGCCTGCGCGCCGCTGTCTACGGCGCATGCGCCGTAGACAGCGGTGCCCATTTTCGGGCAAATATCTCCTAAACCATATAGGTTTAGGAGATATTGCTTGGACCTACAGGTAAGCCTTAATCTAGGCTTACCTGTAGGTCAAAGTGGTTTGAAAGGGTTTACTTCCTCTTTAATTGTAGAGATTATTCTAATATTAAGTCCAATATTGGGTTAAATGCATCAGAGAGCATCTCCGACGGGGCTTTAATGTCAGTTTGTCTGGAACAACAAAGTTTTACCATAGGGTGTTCGTTGGAAATTCGACGCCGCGGAACACCCTATAATGCACTGTGAGATTGCAGTGCATTGCTGTATGATGATTGGCCAAAGCATGCACCTGACCTGCATACTTTGGCCAATCACAGCACGTTCTGCTGAGAGAGCCATAATTGGCCAAAGGCAGGATGCCTGTGGCCAATCATGGCTCAGGGGGACTAAGTCCACGTCCAACACTATAGAAGGTTGTTTACAGACTGGCCATGTGTAGTGTTGTTGGTGTGGACAGAGATATAGCTTGAGTTCGATTAAACAGGCAGGTTATTCAGTTAGTGGCAGTGTATTTGATATATATACAGTGGGGAGAACAAGTATTTGATACACTGACGATTTTGCAGGTTTTCCTACTTACAAAGCATGTAGAGATCTGTAATGTTTATCATAAGTACTCTCTTAACTGTGAAATACAGAATCGAAAACAAAAATCCAGAAAATCATTGTATGATTTTTTAAAAATAATTAGCATTTTATTGCATCACATAAGTATTTGATCACCTACCAACCAGTAAGCATTCCATCTCTCACAGACCTGTTTTTTTTTTCTTTAGGAAGCCCTCCTGTTCCCTCCTGTTCTCCACTCATTACCTGTATTAACTGCACCTGTTTGAACTCGTTACCTGTATAACAGACACCTGTCCACAAACTCAATCAAACAGACTCCAACCTCTCCACAATGGCCAAGACCAGAGAGTTGTGTAAGGACATCAGGAATACAATTGTTGACCTGCACAAGGCTGGGATGGGCTACAGGACAATAGGCAAGCAGCTTGGTGAGAAGGTAACAACTGTTGGCACAATTATTAAAAAATGGAAGAAGTTCAAGATGACGGTCAATCTCCCTTGGTCTGGGGCTCCATGCAAGATCTCACCTCGTGGGGCATCAATTATCATGAGGAAGGTGAGGGATCAGCCTAGAACTACACGGCAGGACTTGGTAAATGACCTGAAGAAAGCTGGGACCACAGTCTCAAAGAAAACCATTAGTAAAACACTACGCCATCATGGATTAAAATCCTGCAGCGCACGCAAGGTCCTCCTGCTCAAGCCAGTGCATGTCCAGGCCCATCGTAAGTTTGCCAATGACCATCTGGATGATCCAGAGGAGGAATGGGAGAAGGTCATGTGGTATGATGAGACAAAAATAGAGCTTTTTAGTCTAAACTACACTCGCCGTGTTTGCAGGAAGAAGAAGGATGAGTACAACCCCTAGAGCACCATCCCATGAACCATGGAGGTGGAAACATCATTCTTTGGGGCTGCTTTTCTGCAAAGGGGACAGGATGACTGCACCATATTAAGGGGAGGATGGATGGGACCATGTATCGCAAGATTGTCGCCAATAACCTCCTTCCCTCAGTAAGAGCATTAAAGATGGGACGTGGCTGGGCCTTCCAGCATGACAGCGACCCAAAAACACACAGCCAGGGCAACTAAGGAGTGGCTCCGTAAGAAGCATCTCAAGGTCCTGGAGTGGCCTAGCCAGTCTCCAGACCTGAACCCAACAGAAAATCTTTGAAAGGAGCTGAAAGTCTGTATTGCCCAGTGACAGCTTCAAAACCTGAAGGATCTGGTGAAGGTCTGTATGGAGGAGTGGGCCAAAATCCCTGCTGCAGTGTGTGCAAACCTGGTAGTGAGATCTAGCAAACTGTATGCAGTGGATACATATGTATATACTAGACTGCCTGTGTATATATATATATATATATATATATCACTGCAGCAAACTGAATCACCTGCCTGCCAGAAGTACAGAAGTATAGTAGAAACAGTGAGTACACCAGGAATGGACTGCAGTGAGATCTAGCTAAACTGTATGCAGTGGATATATATATATATATATATATATATATATATATATATATATATATATACATACAGTGGGGATCGAACGTTTGGGCACCCCAGGTAAGAATGTATATTAATGTGCATAACGAAGCCAAGGAAAGATTGAAAAATCTCCAAATGGCATCAAATTACAGATTAGACATTCTTATAATATGTCAAAAAAAGTTAGATTTTATTTCCATCATTTACACTTTCAAAATTACAGAAAACTAAAAAAATGGCGTCTGCAAAAGTTTGGGCACCCTGCAGAATTTATAGCATGCACTGCCCCCTTTGCAAAGCTGAGACTTGCCAGTGTCATAGATTGTTCTCAATCATCGTCTGGGAAGACCAGGTGATGTCAATCTCAAAGGTTTTAAGTGGCCAGACTCATCTGACCTTGCCCCAACAATCAGCACCATGGGTTCTTCTAAGCAGTTGTCTAGAAAACTGAAACTGACAATACTTGACACTCACAAAGCTGGAGAAGGCTATAAGAAGATAGCAAAGCATTTTCAGATGTCAATATCCTCTGTTCCGAATGTAATTAAGAAATGGCAGTCATCAGAAACAGTGGAAGTTAAAGCAAGATCTGGAAGACCAAGAAAAATATCAGACAGAACAGCTCGCATGATTGTGAGAAAAGCAATTCAAAACCCACGTTTGACTGCACGATCTCTCCAGAAAGTCCTTGAAAATAGATGTCTGTATGCAGTGTTCTTAATAATCTAATTGGGCTATGCCTGCTCACCACCCTGGATAAAGAAGCTGCTGGAGCAATGCAGGCGATGGATGAGACTTTTTCAGGAACTCCTTCTGGATCCTGGCTCTGGGAAATTGCATCTGGCGTCCACCACACCACGCTGCGACCTACCCAGATCTGAAGTGCAGGCGTCGCTGGATAACCTGGAACAGCCTCCGGTCTGCTGGAGAAGAGAGGCGATGCTGTCCGCAGAGGTCTCTCTGGATACAGCTGAACGGCTCTCCCCTGTGTAGGCCAAAAGACAGCAGCAGATCGTAAGGACACAGAGCTCCATGCTGGCAGATTCACACCAGCATCCTAAGAGAGAGATGCAGGCCGCTCCAGCCCCTTTTTTTCCTCTCCCAGCAGTCTGTTCTTCTATTCTCAGGATTCTGGATGTTATAGTTCAAGCCAGTCCGGCTGGAATGGAAACTTCAGCGTTCTGAACTGCACATCCCATGATGCTTTGCTCTGAGTTTTGTCACAAGGAAAAGGAAATGACACATAGAGTCCAGCCAACACAAGATGGAGCCAACCCCACATTAATAATACTGAAAATTATCTCTGAATTGCAGGCATATTAGCCAGCACCTGGCTACACTAGACTTGCCAGGCTTTACAAGTGTGTTGCTCAATTGCAGCAAGTTTGCATTGCATGACTCCAGATCAGCTTTCTTCTGCAAGTTTGCTGCAAGTTCTGGTTCAGTTATGTTGTGCAATAGTCATATCACCACAGGAGTCACTCTGGCTGAATTTTCATGCTGTAGACTCGCCACTGCAACTATGCTCTTGCTAGAAACTTGCCACACTAATTTTCTGCAAATTATAAAAGCGTCAAATAGAAGTTGTGCTTCATGTGCTCTGTAAGTGTACAAGTTGCCAGTGAAAATATGCTTTTTACAGTAAGCGCTGGAATCTGGCGCATGTGCATTTGGGGTGTTTCAGAATGCTGTGTGTGGTGCCGTACTCTTAGGGGATTGCAATGCATTGCTTTAGAGAGTGGATGACGTAGACACAGCATCCTCTGGAATAAACCAACAGCACACAGAGCATGCCATGAATCACCTTAAATGTGTGCATGCGCCGGTGACATAATGGAATTGCACCTGGCTTGAGTTCTACAGAATAGCAAAGGTTAGAAAGAATGCAAACACAGCACTATGTGTATGGTGTATAAATGATTTTAATGGAGAAAAATCAGAATGTTGAGATTACTACCACTTTAATGTTGAAAAATATAAAATGTTCCATTTGGGGGTTAAAAATATGAATGGACACTACTCACTAGGGGAAGAACCTCGGAGGGAATCAAGGATGGAAAAGGATCTGGGGGTCCTAGTAGAACACAGGCTCAGCAATAGCATGCAATGCCAGTTTTCAGTAAGTAAGGCTAGAAGACTTTTAGCATGCATTAAAAAGGATACAGTATTTACTCAAGAGATAATACCATAATTCTACCACTTTACAAAACTCTGGTTCAGCCACATCTTGAGTATGCTATTCAGTGCTGACCACCAGTCTTCAGGAAATATGTACTTGAACTGGAGAGAGTCCAGAGAAGGGCAACAAAGCTAAAAAGGGGACTGGAGGACCTCAGCTATGAGGAGCTACAACAATCATTAAATGTATTCTCCCTGGAGAAAAGACGTTTAAGAGGAGATAGTTGGGTCCATAAATATTGGGACATCAACACAATTCTAATTTTTTTGGCTCTATGTGCCACCACAATGGATTTGAAATGAAACAAACAAGATGTGCTTTAACTGCAGACTTTCAGCTTTAATTTGAGGGTATTTGGATCCAAATCAGGTGAACAGTGTAGAAATTACAACAGTTTGTATATGTGCCTACCACTTTTTAAGGGACCAAAAGTAATGGGACAGATTAACAATCATCCATCAAACTCACTTTTTAATACTTGGTTGCAAATCCTTTGCAGTAAATTACAGCCTGAAGTCTGGAATGCATAGAGATCACCAGACATTGGGTTTCATCCCCGGTGATGCTGCTTGTTCTTGGGGCATTTTCCCTTCAGTTTTGTCTTCAGCAAGTCAAATGCATGCTCAATCGGATTCAGGTCAGGTGATTGACTTGGCCATTGCATAACATTCCACTTCTTCCCTTTAAAAAACTCTTTGGTTGCTTTCGCAGTATGCTTCGGGTCATTGTCCATCTGCACTGTGAAGCGCAAACCAATGAGTTTCTGAAGCATTTTGCTGAATATGAACAGATAATATTGCCCGAAACACTTCAGAATTCATCCTGCTGCTTTTGTCAGCAGTCATATCATCAATAAATACAAGAGAACCAGTTCCATTGGCAGCCATACATGCCCACGCCATGACACTACCACCACCATGCTTCATTAATAAGGTGGTATGCTTTGGATAAAGTGACTGGCAGCACCAAATATCACAGCATACACTATAAACAGAAGGAAAAAAATAAAAAAACTTACATTAATACCAAAAATCTAATAGCTGTGTCTGAGGCCCCACATAACCACAGATAACCCAAAGCAACGACAAGGGCCCTCCCCGGGCCACAGGAGTCAATGACACCCAACGAAGGTCACCACTCTGATCCACTCCAAGATTAGTAAGTTGACAATAACTCTATAAAAAAGATTATATATAAGAAGGAGGGAAAAAAAACGTTTTTTTATTCATCATACCTGTAAATAGTATGTAGCCGGATTCAAAATTTGACTAATATACAGACCACCTTGTAGAAAAAAAGTTTATGCCTCCAGGTCAGGAGCACAAGGGAAGAAAAAAATGTCTTTAATGTTCGCAATCAATCGAGTATCTAATTAAATTAAAATAACATAATGAATAAAAAATAAATAAAAAAACACCACACAGAGATATAAATGTATTATATAGAGAAAACAATACTTGCCCAAATATCTCAAATCAACGGAACAACCCAAAAGGAAAAGATCCAGTCGTTCATCATCAGAAAACTGTCACAGTTATGCTGGCTAGAGGATCGGGGCTAGGTGGCTATGCTGGCTACAAAAAGAGGATATCACATATAAGAACAAGTAATATCAGTATCTATCAAATAAACCAACCAAGTCATAGGCATAGAGATGAACAATCTACCTGTAAGTATTAAGCTCCGCAATGTCACGCATCCGAACGTTATACACATAGTCCGCCGGGAAACAGCTGATCTGAAATTGAACGCTGACCGGCTTTAATAGCAAAAACGAGCGCTCGAGCATGCGCAGAAGGATAGAGGACATGATTTCCTTCTCCATGCACTTCTCTTCCCATCACTCTGGTACAAGTCGATCTTGGTCTCATTTGTCCATAGGATGTTGTTCCAGAACTGTGAAGGCTTTTTTAGATGTTGTTTGGCAAACTCTAATCTGGCCTTCCTGTTTTTGAGGCTCACCAATGGTTTACATCTTGTGGTGAACCCTCTGTATTCACTCTGGTGAAGTCTTCTCTTGATTGTTGACTTTGACACACATACACCTACCTCCTGGAGAGTGTTCTTGATCTGGCCAACTGTTGTGAAGGGTGTTTTCATCCACCACAGTTGCTTTCCGTGGTCTTTCCGGGTCTTTTGGTGTTGCTGAGCTCACCGGTGCGTTCTTTCTTTTTAAAGATGTTCCAAACAGTTGATTTGGCCACACCTAATTTTTTTGCTATCTCTCTGACTCTTTCTGGTGGGTTTGTTTTGTTTTCTCAGCCTAATGATGGCTTGCTTCACTGATAGTGACAGCTCATTGGATCTCATATTGAGAGTTGACAGCAACAGATTCCAAATGCAAATAGCACACTTTAAATGAACTCTGGACCATGTATCTGCTCCTTGTAAGTGGGATAATGAGGGAATAACACACACCTGGCCATGGAACAGCTGAGCAGCCAATTGTCCTATTACTTTTGGTCCCTTAAAAAGTGTGAGGCACATATACAAACTGTTGAAATTCCTACACCATTCACCTGATTTGGATGTAAATACCCTCAAATTAAGGCTGAAAGTCTGCAGTTAAAGCACGTCTTGTTTGTTTCATTTCAAATCCATTGTTGTGGCGCATATATATATATATATAAAAAAAAATTTGAATTGTGTTGTGTCCTAATATTTATGGACCCGACTATCTCCTCTTAAAGCGGGAGTTCGACTTTTTTTTTTTTAAAGTCAGCAGCTACAAATACTGCAGCTGCTGACTTTTAAAATAAGGACACTTACCCGCCCGCGATGTCGGCACCCGAAGCCGATCTCTCGATCGTCTCTCGGGTGCTGCCGCCGCCATCTTGGGTATGGGAATCAGGAAGTGGAGCCTTGCGGCTTCATTTCCCGGTTCCCTACTGCGCATGCGCGAGTCGCGCTGCGCAATAAGGATGGTCCCTGCTGTCTCTGGGATCCGTGTGTTTTCCAGCAGACAGCGGGGGACCCGTAGGAAGTGGCGTAAATATCTGCAGATTCTGCGGATATCTATGCCGGAAGTGGGTGCAGATACCTGTACTGTACAGGTATCTGCACCCCCTCCCCCCTGAAAGGTGCTTATTGGGTGGAGCTCCGCTTTAAGCATATTTTCTCCAAGGAGAATAAATTTAAAATCCATTGTGGTGGTGTATAGAGCCAAATGTCCCAATATTTATGGACCTGACTGTATGATCGCAATTTGCAAATATCTAAACGGTGATTCTAGCATTCAGTCTCAGATCGCTTAAGACACCCAGAATCAAAATCTTATATCAAAAATTGGAATTGCATGCCCCTGTTAAACAGGCAGAAAAATTGGGCCTTGGGTGATGGTGGTGCCACAACACTGTAACCCCTCACAGATACTCTGTGAAATATATCACACATTTTAATTACATGCCCCTGTTAAACAGGAGCAGAAAAATTGGGCCATGGGTGGTGGTGGTGTCCTAAACAATATTGTTGGAAGCTAGCATCATCAAGATTGAGGAGGAATAGGATAGTCAGTATAGGCAGTCTTCAAGGAATCCCAGATCCATAGCAAATTCAATCAGTTACATCAGCATCAGGTGCTTGATAGCTGCTGATCCAAGACTAATTTGGTTTTATGAATGTGAGCCTATCAACGGAGTCTGTGGACAGGCGCACTCTTTGATCTGTTACAAGACTAATGGGACAGTGTCACTGATGCATGCATTGTTGCTGCTTACCACCCTTGTGGCCTCCTCAAATGGTGACAGGGCAGTGCATGCACCCTTGATCAGTAGCCACTGGCGTGAGGAAAAGAAGCCTACAACATGTAGCGCTGTCACCTAATGCATGAACGTATAGGTTGTGAAGAAATAGATATCAATCAAAATGTGAATAAATAAATAGTAAAAAATAAAAAAAAAAGACACCCAGAATCTCAATAAAGTTGGACAAGAAGTGGTTTATTTTTAAACTGCGTAAGGGGTTCTTTACTGCTAGAGCGTAAAGATGTTCAACTTCCTTTAACAGTTGGTGGTGTCAGCGCAGAATGTTGATATTTTCAAAAAGATTTTAGATGGGAATTTAATCACCACAATATAGAGGGATATGGGAAATGATAGTGGCATAAACACACACACACTAACACAGGTTGAACTGGATGGTCTGGTGTCTTTATTCCACCTTACCTTATGTAACTGGATCCCATCACTGAACAGGTTGCTATTTGACAATGTAATATTCTGTTGCTGTTGATTATAGAGAGTAGCCTTTGTACAGAGTTTACTAGATTATTAAGGACAGGACCCAGACAGTGTGTCCTAACAGCTTGCTTATGCAATAGCTGCACATAGTTGAATTATTTCAAAAGCTACCTTTGCGTTAAACATACAATTTATTTGTTAAGTCCGCCTTTAACATAACCACTTCTTTTTCTATGATTAATTTGAGCTGAAAAATGTGTAGAAAAAGTTTTCTTTAATTTTGATGTTCAAACTCGTATACTAAATATATATAGAGAGCTAAAAGGAGTAAACTTTCTTTGGAAGAACAGCTTCCAGTACGCAGAGCCCTTAAGTGAATTTTACAGATCCATTATGTCTAGAAGAAAGGTTTCCAAACTTATTTAAATGCAGAGGTGGTCTTTGTAGGCCACAAACGTTCACACATTTCCACACTGCTTTTATATTGTGCTTGTGAACTTTGCAGTGCCAGAGGGGTTACTTCAGAGCCAGACTGGAATTAGTATGCAATGAATTTCAGCAGAGATGCCAGCACACAAGTACCACTGTGAATAAAGTCTGATAACAAGAAAGGGAGAATTAACATCTCAATGGTAAGGCTCTGTAGCCCACGTCTAGCAACACTGCATAAATGTGTGACTTTTTTTTGTAGAGCACGCTGAATGCAATTAGAGCCTGCTCCTAAATAAATTGAAAAACCACATATGGATGTAAGCATTACACAATTGGTAGCCATCTTGGTTTAGAAGTTCATTTTGCAGAATTCTGGCCTAAGTACAACACCTCCTTCCGAATTTTGTATTTCTGGATTCAGTAGTAGTTCTGAAAAGTACAGAGAGATTATAGAATTGGTCCAAGGATAGTGCTTGATGACCAGTAAACTTACATTTTAACTTAATGTAGCCAACTGTGGACTACAAGTATCTGAATTGCAGACTTACCTTTGCATCTTTACATAGTTATTGTGTCCTCTAGTATTGGGTGCAGATAACTGACATCATTGCCCTGTGCCAAGTGTAGAGCATTGTAGGATTTGTATCCTGAACAGACATTCTGGGGCTATGGAACTATCCATGGATCACACTTCCCATCAGGCCCCCTGCTGTCCAAGAAGGGATTCTGGGATAGACTATAAATAGGGCCAGCTGCCTGGCTTATGCACTCTTCTTCCCGGATGCCATGCAGTGAACACATCCCTGCTGCTGCTGTGAGAGGACTACAGCCTACCCTGTGGTGGAAGCGGCAACCTCAGCCAGGCCCAGGCAGATCCAATGCTATTCTTACTCAAGTGACATCACCGTAGAGTCACTGTATCAGATGGATCAGACAACCTACAGTTCCTGCAGCCAGCCTGTCATCTCCAATAGTTTATCCAGGGAACAGCTACTCCGGAATCGCTCTTCACGAGGATCCTCCATGGTTCTTCAGTTGGTGAGAGGGCTATCGCACCAGTAAATACACACCTGCCCTACTACATTATATACGAACACTGTACACAGACATCTTACTTCTGGAGTTACTTACTACTTTGCATACAAACACTGTGTACAGACATCTTGCCCCATTGGAATTACATTACACTTCATCTGTCATATACAGGATACAGTTGCATGAGTTCTAACTGCAGGCCTTGCACTTTGGACATTGCTGTTACTGCTATTTAAAGGGACCCACACCCTTATATTCATGCAACCTGGTCTATCATTAGGATTAAGGTGACATAGGCTGGCCTGGGATCCCCTATTAGTGGCATCATAAAATTACAGTAATTACTAGTCTATTTCAGTACCATTTCTGCATTTAATTGCTCTGTTTTATGTAACCTGTTCTACTGTAACTGAGATTTCCTGCTGTAATTGAACTCTTTCAAGGATCTTCTAACCTGAGCCTTGGCCATTTAACCAGGACTCAGTTGATCTAAATCCTGTCTTTAACGCTCTTTCTGAACTAGTAAAATCAAAGAGTCATTTATCCAGTGTGCTGGTGTGTCATTTAACTGTGTAACCAAAATGTCTGAACCCAGAGTGTCAGGTGGGCTGGAAGGTTCACAGGGTCATGGAGGCGCAGATGAACAGGTAACTCTAAGCAACCCCCAAGGGGGCAGTGCTACATTTGGGGGCTCGTCTGGGATGTTTTCTGCTGCAGGCCCTAGTCAGCCTAGACACAAGCCACAACGAGAGAGAGATTGACCCAGCTGCTGCAATTGCCCGGGGAAGAGCACAAGGAACTCAGATGGGGCTAAGCACTGTTCTGGAGGTCTCAGGAAGTGAGTTCAATTAGAGAGAGATCCGACAGTGGGTGCGAGCTTTAGTGCCAGAGCAGAGGGCTTATATTCTGGACGTGGGAGTAGAGTTCACACTTGATTGTGTTCAGGTTTTGATGGCGTGGCAGGAAGAGATACCTGCCTGTTTCTGGGAAGAAGAGGTATCCCTAGCTGAAGGGGTAGCTGCCTGGGTGATCCCACTGCAAGTGGGGGAAGAGGCCACTGGAGGACAAACGCCACCGAGGGCCAAGGTGGGGAGTCCAGGAACGGCTGAAGCAGATTCCAGTGGGACCACTGCCCCTCCCACCTCATTCTACACTGATATGAGCCAACTATTCGATAGTTTGGTGAATAATGGATCTGGGAATGCCAACCAAGGGTACAGAAGGCTCAGTTTCTTTTCAGGGCAACTGCCAACCCCAGCTGCAGTAGAGGAGCCCGAGACCTGGATGAGTCAGGCCATTCAGGCAGTAGAAGAATAGAGCATTTTAGAGACAGTTAAACGTCAGCGACTTAGCGAGAGTCTCCGGAGCCCTGCTGCTGAAGTAATCCAAAAATTGTAAATGGGGAAGAAAGCTTGTGTTTTTATGGACTACATAGATGCTCTGTACACTGTATTTGGAAGGGTTGAGACAATTTCTGACCTTTCTTACAAGTTCAACCATACTCACTAGAAGAGAGGAGAGAGACTCTCCGAATACATTTCTTGAGCAGACAGAATGTTACACCAGATTATCCTTAAGGGAATCGTTCCATTGTTTTGAAATTATTGAAGAAAATGCAGACAGTTCCAGCTTATCCTGAATTGATGAGAGAAGTATGAGAAGAAGAAGCCTTGCTAGAGGAGAAGAGTCAGGGAGTAAGAGAGAAAGTGTCTGCTCATGCTGTCCATGTTGAAGCCGGTTTCTCGAATAAGGACAGCAAAACAGAACCTGAGCAAGAAGGACTTGCTATTTATGACACCAAAAAGTCAGTGGGTGAATCTGGACCGATTGAGTTAATTGACCCAAGTTGTCCAGGCTCAAACTCAGATGTATCATGCTCTGATGCGAGTGATGGAAACCCAAGCGAAGGTACAAGACCAAGTACTTCACCAAGGGAGGCTAAATCCCCCCCCCGTAAAATAAATGTTTTGGATGTGGAGAAGTTGGGCATTTTCAGGCTAAATGTCCCAAAGCCAGGATTAGTCCACAGTAGCTGACTGAAGTGTTGAAAGCCTTACAGAAGATGCTTTTTCAAAAGCCAGTGGGAAACTTCAGGGGACCCTGGTGAAGGAGCCAATTGGGCGTTCCGGAGGAAAACTGCACTCCAAATCTAAGAAGAAGTTGAAACGGAAGCCTTGTACCAATCGCCCTCCTCCTTTGCCTGTTCCTAAAAATGATTCCCCAGGGAAAGGGGAGACGGACACAGAAGATTAATGCATACCTCTCTGGCCGAGCAGCCACCAAGGAAGCCAGTTAGTGCTCAAACTATAGAGTCACAAACAAGAGACCTGCCACAGAATTTTGTAGGGCCGTCTCCAATAGTCCCCCTGCAAGTGGAAGGGATTTACGCTCAAGCACTACTAGACACTGGAGCCCAAGTGACATTGCTGTATAAAGATTTTTATGACAAACTCCTAAAGCATATCCCTTTGTCTAAGTTGGAAGAGCTAGAGATCTGGGGCATAGGTACCCAGAAGTACCCCTATGATGGATAAATCCCTATTAAGAAAGCCCATTAAGAAATGACAGCCAAGACATTTTGGCTGTCGTTTGCCCTCAACTCCCTGGGGCAAGACAAAATTCCTGGGGCAAGATAAAACTAACACTAATCTTGTGAGAAGGTTACTTACCGCATTGGCCATAGAAGGTGCTACTGAGAAGAAGATTCATCCTCAACTGAAGCAAGCTTTTCAACTGGTATTGCAAGAACAAAGAGCACCTGCAGAAGGAGTGGGAAGGCTGTGGCGATTAGATGCTCAAGAGAGCGTGTTACAACCAGGAGAGAGGACCTGCATGAGGGCCACCGTTAAACTGTCATGGGATCAGCCGGGTCCTTATGTGGTGTTGGAAGCCGATCCATTGGAGGAAGATATGGGAATAGAATTGGTCCCAGAGATTGTGCCTACTAGGGCATTGTTGAGAAGTGGGGGAAGAATTTCTGTCAGAGTCCGAAATGCCACTAGTCAGCCAGTCAGTCTGAAACCGCAGATGTTAATTGAGAAAGTTAGTGTAGCTACCCCAGTGACAGCGGATGACTTGGTCCAGAAGGAAGATGGGAAAGAGCCTTCTGTCCGGTGCCCCACTCTGTCCCAGAGATGGGAAGAGAAGATTAAGGATCAGCTAGCCAGATGGGAGCAGATGTTTTTCAAGAATGACTTCGATGTGGGGTGTGCCAAGAGTGCCCAGCACCGAATTCGGCTGAGTGAAGACAAGCCTTTCAGAGAGAGAGCTTGACGGATCCATTTGAGTGACTTGGAAGATCTCCAAGAGCAGTTGGCCAAATTGAAGAAGACTGGAGTCATTAGAGAGTCCAGGAGTCCTTATGCATCCATATTGTGGTAGTGCACAAGAAGAATGGGTCTCTTTGGATGAGTATTGACTATAGAACTCTGAACCGAAGAACCACCCCTGATCAATACACCACACTTTGCATAGAAGATGCCTTGCAGTGCTTATCTGGAGCCAAGTGGTTCAGTGTTGTTGCCACAGAGTTTACGTGAAATCTCCATTAATAGTTGTAAAATAATTGTAATTATGAATCTATTTCATTTAGACTTGTATCTATGTAGGGTTATAACATAGCTTCCCAGAAGGCTCTGTTATACAGACAAGTCATACCTAGGCTTCTGTATATAAACAATGGGACCTAAACCTCTTTGTTATACAAATATTCACTTTAAAGGATCCTTTGTTTAGATATGCAATGATGGTTTCTAGCCCATTATGAATACTTAACTTCCCTTAAAATGTACAAGGTTAAATTTCCTGCTCAAAATAGTCTGGGCCAAGGATTTGCAATAAAAGGGGCTGAGCTATGCTAACGCTAGGGATTGGAGATTTATCCAATCCTTAATAGGGATGCCCACCAATCAGAGCCACGCCATCCCAACCAATGAGGCATCAGCCTGTAATGGTATACACAGATAGGGATGAGCTTCGTGTTCGAGTCGAACATACGTTCGACTCGAACATCGGCTGTTCGCCCGTTCTGCGAATTCCGAACGTTATAGTCCGTTCGTGCCAAATTCGTGTGGCGCTCACGGCCCACAATGCACTGCGTCATCGCAGTGCATTGCTGGCTCATGATTGGCCAAGCATGCACTGTGACCCCGCATGCTTGGCCAATCACAGCGCCAGCAGCGAGGAGAGCCATGATTGGCCACAGGCAGGATGCCTGTGGCCAATCATAGCTCAGGCTGTGTAGTACACGTCCCACACTATATAAGGCCGCCAGCACGGCGGCCTTGTGTAGTGTGCTGGCGTCTGAAGCAGTTAGTGGGTGTTCTGTGTACCTTCAACACAGTGCACACTGATCGTTATCGGCCGATTTTCGATCTTGCTCTTCTGTAGTGGTTGTTGTCTGCTTGCCCTGACCGCAGTATACACCGCTATATTCACCTCACCTATATAGCTAGTGATCTATCTTTTATAATAGAGCTTGAAGTCAGTAGTGTTAGGAGCTTGTGCGTGCTGTCTGCGTGCTCTGTATCCAGTACACACCGCTATATCCACCTACATAGCTCTTCTCTATTTGAGCCCACTTGCCATCTGCAGGAGTTATTGGAAGTTGTGTGTGCCTCCAGCACAGCACAGTATACATCTGTATATACCCCTTTATCTCTGGTGTTCTGTAATAAAGGCATCTGCAGGAGTTAGTGGGTTTTTTGTGCCTTCAGCACAATATACACCTGTATCTACCCTTTATTGCTGTTCTCTAATAGAGCCATCTGCAGGGCTTAGTGGGTGTTGTGTGACTCAATTACAGTATACCCCTTTATCTCTGGTGTTCTATAATAAAGGCATCTGCAGGAGTTAGTGGGTGTTGTGTGCCTCCAGCACAATATACACCTGTATCTACCGTTTATTGCTGTTCTCTAATAGAGCCATCTGCAGGGCTTAGTGGGTGTTGTGTGACTCCATTACAGTATACCCCTTTATCTCTGGTGTTCTATAATAAAGGCATCTGCAGGAGTTAGTGGGTGTTGTGTGCCTCCAGCACAATATACACTACCCAACTGCTGTTTTACCCAACTCCCTTCAGGCCATTACCATGTCTGGAAGGCCAGCAAGGAGAGGCAGACAGGCGCGAGCCGCTAAAAGAGGGCAAGCAGGCTCTGTGTCTAGAGACAACAGTGCTGGTCGTGGAGGCGGTGCATTGTCATCAGCACGTGGCCATGGGACACGCTTGTCCTTCTTTTCAGCAGCTGGACATGTTGAACCGCAACATGCCAATGACTTGGTAGAGTGGATGACCAAGCCCTCTTCATCCTCCTCATCCTCTCTCGCCCAGTCTCAGGGTACTAGCAAAGCAGCTGCCAACGCATCGTCTTCCCTCCTCTCAATGTCATCATCAGTGACTCCTTCCCTAGACCCACCACGTCCTCCTGAGGAGTCTCCTGAACTCTTTGAGCACAGTGTTGGGTACATGCTCCAGGAGGATGCCCAGTGTTTTGTAGGCTCTGATGATGACACTCAGCTAGAGGAAGGCAGTAGCGTGAGCACAGAGAGAGGGGATGCTCAAGAAGGACAGCAATCTGGCAGTCATGTTCCACAAGCTGCAGCATACTGCCAGGTTTGCTACAGCGATGAAGAGGGAGGGGATGATGAGGGCACTGACTCCACGTGGGTGCCTGGTAGGAGAGAGGAGGAGGAGGAGGAGGCACATGTCCAACGAGGCAGGATGCCCTCCAGGGGCCAGCTTAGGGGCAGCACACCGACTGAATCACACCGCAGAGCTCCGCCTGTGCAGGGCGCTGCCTCTGCGCGTTATTCTAAAAGTTCTTTGGTGTGGGCCTTTTTTGAGACGAGTGCATCAGATCGCACCGCTGCTATTTGCAACATACGTCTCAAGCGTTTCTCGCGTGGCCAAAACATCAGCCGCTTGGGCACCACATGCTTGACCAGGCATATGTTGACCTGCCATGCAGCTCGTTGGCAAGCGTACCTCAAAGACCCACACCAAAGAACAAAGCGGACCTCTTCTTGCTCCTCATCAGCTGGCATCTCCAACCCCACTAGACCTTCAGTCCTCTCTGAAACATGCTCTGAGAGGAATGAAGGTGTAGAATTAGGTGTGTCACAGCCAAGTGCTTCCGGGCACTCTGCTAGCAGTACACCCACGTCCGATTATAGCAGGCAAATGTCCCTGCCCCAGCTGCTGGACCGGCGAAAGAAGTTCACTCCCAGCCATCCACATGCCCAGCGGTTGAATGCTAGCTTGGCTAAATTGCTAGCACTTCAACTGCTGCCTTTTCAGTTGGTAGACTCGGCCCCCTTCCGTGAGTTTGTACAATGTGCGGTTCCTCAGTGGCAGGTCCCCAAACGCCACTTTTTCTCACAGAAGGCGATTCCGGCTCTCTACCGGCATGTGGAAGGCAATGTCCTTGCCTCGCTGGACAGGGCGGTCAGCGGTAAGGTGCATATTACCGCTGACTCATGGTCCAGCAGGCATGGATAGGGACGTTACCTGTCTTTCATGGCCCACTCTTCTGGCAGCTAGGAAGGATGCAGGACAAGGTGCAGTAGTGTTGGAGGTTGTTCCGCCACCACGCCTCCAAAATGCTACTATTGGTTGTGACACACCTCTCTCCTCCACCCCCTCCTCTTCTTCTTCCACCATGGCCTCTTCCAGTGCTCTGTCCTCAGAACCAGCGGTGCTCCGTAGGCGTTCCAGGGGCTACGCAAGTACGCAGGCAAAACGATGCCATGCCGTGCTTGCGCTGGTTTGTTTGGGGGACAGGAGCCACACTGGGGCGGATGTTTTGTCAGCTCTGCAGGGGCAGGCCGAGAGGTGGTTGACGCCACGCCAGCTTAAGCCAGGAATGGTGGTTTGTGACAATGGCACCAACCTCCTCTCCGCCCTCCGGCAGGGACAACTGACCCATGTGCCCTGTGTAGCTCACGTCCTTAACCTGGTGGTGCAGCGGTTCTTGGGCAGGTACCCCGGCTTACAGGATGTCCTGAAGCAGGCCAGGAAAGTCTGTGTGCATTTCCGCCGATCATTTAATGCCTGTGCTCGGCTGGCTGAGCTCCAAAAGGAGTTGAACCTGCCCAAGAACCGCCTTATATGTGACATGCCCACCAGGTGGAACTCAACGTTGGCCATGCTGCAGCGGCTGCACACGCAGCAGAGGGCCATCAATGAGTACCTGTGCGACTACGGCACCAGGACAGGGTCAGGGGATCTCGGTTTTTTCTCACCACGCCAGTGGGGCATGATCAGGGATGCATGCACTGTCCTGTCACCGTTTGAGGAGGCCACAAAGATGGTGAGCAGTGACAGTGCATGCATCAGTGACACTGTACCTCTTGTCCACCTCTTGGAGCATACGCTGCGTGGAATAATGGACAGGGCACTTGAGGCAGAACAGAGGCAGGAAGAGGAGGACTTCCTTGCCTCTCAAGGCCCCCTTTATCCAGACAGTGTTCCTGCTGTGCCACCCATCACACAGGAAGAGGATGAGGATGAGGAGGAGGAAGAGGAGGAGGAGGATGATTGTGTCAGCATGGAGGTGGAGGCTGGCACTCAGCATCAGCAGCAGCAGTCTTGTAGGGATGATTTACAGTCCCAAGAAACACGTGGACTTGTACGTGGCTGGGAGGAGGTAGCTGTGGATCATGTTGCCCTTAGTGACCCAGAAGACTCCGGACCGAATGCCTCAGCTAACCTACGCTGCATGGCCTCCCTGATCCTGCAAAGCCTGCAGAAGGATCCTCGTATTCTTCGGATCAAGGAGAGGGACCATTACTGGCTGGCCACTCTCCTTGATCCACGGTAAAAGGGTAAGGTTGCCGACCTTATCTTGCCATCGCAGAGGGAGCAGAGGATGAGACATCTCCGGGAGGCCTTGCAGAAAGGTCTGTGCAACGCGTTCCCAGAGACTGGGAGGTTACAAACTCCTGGTCCTGGACAACGTGTTGCTGAGGCATCGGTCAGAAGGAGCGGTAGAGAAGGTGGCCGTCTGACTGATGCTTTCAGACAATTTTTTAGTCCGCAGCCCCAAGGTATGATCGGTTCCAGCAACCATCGCCAGCGTCTGATTTACATGGTGCAGGAATACCTAGGGGCAAGGTCAGACTTGGACACCTTTCCCACCGAAAATCCTCTGGCTTACTGGGTCTTGAGGATGGATCACTGGCCAGAGCTTGCACAGTATGCAATTGAGCTACTGGCCTGTCCTGCATCCAGCGTTCTTTCGGAACGCACCTTCAGTGCTGCTGGTGGCTTTGTTACCGATCACAGGGTGCGCCTGTCCACCGAATCAGTTGATCGACTGACCTTCATCAAGATGAATCAGTCTTGGATCACCCACAGCTACCAAGCACCTGAAGCTGATGTAACCGAATAATTTTTTTTGAAATATCACATCCCTTCAAGACTGCCTATGCTGATGCTGAGTGACTGTCCTGTTATGTTGATTGTCTATCCTCTTCCTCCTCCACTGATATGTTGGAAGAACATTTCTGGTTCTGGGTGATGCCATCAGCCCAATTTTTCTGCCCCTGTTTAACAGGGGCATTTAATTACAATTTTTGATGCAATGCTTTGCAGCAGGGCTAATTCCTGCAATAAAACTAGAGTATATGGGAGAGGTTGCAGTGTCGTGGCACCAGCACCAGTGCCTAAGGCCCAATTTTTCTGCCCCTGTTTAACAGGGGCATTTAATTACAATTTTTGATGCAATGCTTTGCAGCAGGGCTAATTCCTGCAATAAAACTAGAGTATATGGGAGAGGTTGCAGTGTGGTGGCACCAGCACCAGTGCCCAAAGCCCAATTTTTCTGCCCCTGTTTAACAGGGGCGTTTAATTACAATTTTTGATGCAATGCTTTGCAGCAGGGCTAATTCCTGCAATAAAACTAGAGTATATGGGAGAGGTTGCAGTGTGGTGGCACCAGCACCAGTGCCTAAAGCCCAATTTTTCTGCCCCTGTTTAACAGGGGCGTTTAATTACAATTTTTGATGCAATGCTTTGCAGCAGGGCTAATTCCTGCAATAAAAATAGAGTATATGGGAGAGGTTGCAGTGTTGTGGCACCAGCACCAGTGCCTAAGGCCACATTTTTCTGCCCCTGTTTAACAGGGACATGTAATTACAATTCTTGATATAATATTTCACAGGAGGGCCCGTTCCTGTGCCCACCCAGAGTAACTGTGAGGACTTATAGTGTTGTGGCACCAGCACCACAACCATCAAAGGTAAATTTTTCTACCATTGTTCAAAAATGGCATGTAATTACAATTCTTGATATAATCGTTCACAGCAGGGCGCTCCAGCGCCCACCAAGAGTCACTTTGAGGGCTTACAATGTTGTGGCAAAACCAACACCTTGTTCCTCCATTTCTGCAGAGCATATAGGGCAGGCCCCTACTTTACAACATCCAACTTACAAACATCTCCTACTTGCAAACGGAAGGAGACAACAGCAAGTGAGATGAAAAAAGATGGACGACAAAACAAATTATACAGGGGTGATAACCCTTCCCTATGTTTTCCAAAAAGCTTAAAAATAGTTTTTTTGACTGGAGCTACACTTTAAAAATGTATCAGTTGAAAATTACAAACAGATGCAACTTAACACAACAAACCTACACAGTCCCTGTCTTGTTTGCACCGCCTGTATACTGCTGTTCTGAGTATATAGGGCCTGGGGGCCACACGCATTTCCTTTTTTTAATATGGGTACGGGGTTCCCCTTAATATGCGTACAAGACCCAAAGGGGCTGGTAATGGGCAGGGAGGGCTACCCATGCCATTTTTCTCAATGATTTTCAACCATATTGCAGGAACCAGATATAACATTAAAACCGCAAGCAGTTTTCAATGATGTTATTTCCGTTTAATGTCATTTTGTGCAGGGACTGTTCTAAACACGGGAAACACGTGGCACTTCACAGGCATACTACAGACACCCCCCAGGCACCATATTTAAAGGAATATTTCACTTTTTTTTCACTTTAATCGTCATTAAAATCAGTGCTCCCGCCAAAACGGCCATTTTTAAAAACATTTTAGGCATTGACCCATGTCCCCTGGGGCAGGAGCCAGGTCCCCAAACCCTTTTTAGGACAGTATCTTGCATATTAGCCGTTAAAATTAGCACTTTTCATTTCGAACGTTCGAGTCCCATAGACTTCAATGGGGTTCTAAAATTCGTACGAATTTGTGGTCCATTCGAAAGTTCTGGTGCGAACCGAACCGGGGGGTGTTCGGCTCATCCCTATACACAGACTAGATGTATGGGAAGCACACAGTCTATGGCAGAGCAGGCACCAGAATGGAACCTCTATGAGAATGGTGAAGATGGGAAATCTTACTTGTACTTGTATCTAATTTTTTGTCTTATGTATTTTCTGTCCTACTGTTTGTAGATTAATGTGTTAAAGAATATACTCGGTATTCCTTCATGTAATCCATTATTTTTACCCTTTTCCTGTACAATTAGATAGATTGTTGTGTATTAGTCTAGGCCTCCTTACTATATACCAATACATTTTTGTTATTGTGTTAAAGATTTCACTCATGGTCACAGAACTCTCATTGACCCAAATCATATTTGAGAGATATTAAATCTCAAATATAACTTACGGGTAACATAATTGGCAACCACGAAGAGAAAATATTTAATATAATATCAAGATTTGTGTAATGCAGATTTAGGTTACTGTGGATTTTTTTGTTACGGTGGATTTTAAACTGTGTCAGTTTGTCTGGTAGTTTGGAGGTCACAGCAAGTTTATCTAGGGAAAAATATGGGTAAATGTTTTTGTTTTATTAGTTAAGAACTCTAAAAAAAGGAGAGAGGATACCCCACATTTTTTGGTTAATATCCCGTAATTAAAGTTGGAAAAAAATATATTGGATGAACCATTAAAAAACAGTTACTTTAATGGACAGGATATATTGAGCTGGAAAATTTGTTTTAATTTGTTTGTGCTTACCAATAGTGATGGACGAACTTCCGACGGGACGTTTCGCGAACGCGAAATGCGAACGGACCCAAACGTTCGCGAAACAGAACGTTCGCCGCGGGCCCCATTGACTTCAATGGGAGGCGAACTTTGCAAACCTTCATGTCGAATTTGCGGCCACGTGGTAATTATTAGGGGGTAAAACGTAGTCCCACCATCTGGACAATGACATAATACATGTATGAGGTGAATTTGGGATCGATAACTACAAGCATTTTTATTTTATTTGGGAAATTGTTCTAACAATTCAGGACTATGGAGCTAATGAAGGCAATGGAGGAGAGGGAAGGTCAGGGACCAGGGTAGGCAAAGAAGAGGGTGCAGGAGATGATCACCAGCAGCGTGACATACCGGAATGACACATGCACCGTGATAGAGGCATCTGACAGCAGCACCGTAATACAGAGCACTGACAGCAGCACCGTGACATACAGCGCTGACAGCAGCACCGTGACATACAGCGCTGACAGCAGCACCGTGACATACAGCGCTGACAGCAGCACCGTGACATACAGCGCTGACAGCAGCACCGTGACATACAGCGCTGACAGCAGCACCGTGACATACAGCGCTGACAGCAGCACCGTGACATACAGCGCTGACAGCAGCACCGTGACATACAGCGCTGACAGCAGCACCGTGACATACAGCGCTGACAGCAGCACCGTGACATACAGCGCTGACAGCAGCACCGTGACATACAGCACTGACAGCAGCACCGTAAGCAGCCCCAGGAGGAAGTCAGCACAGCACAGGGATGGTGTGATCCCCTCATAATAAGAACCCCCAGGAGGAAGTCAGCACAGCACAGGGATAGTGTGATCCCTTCATAATAAGAACCCCCAGGAGGAAGTCAGCACAGCACAGGGATATCATAAGCAGCCCCAGTAGAAATATGACACCGCTCAACCTCTTCAAAGAGGAGGGTAGGGGCATATAGTACGGTGTGCTTTTTTGGGTCAAGGAAGTGAGCCAAATGAATTAAGAAGGTCTGTGTGCTTGATTAAAAAAATAGTTTATAGACATATACATGGTCTACTGGTCACATGTGTTGAATTCCTCCGAGATCCATGCCTCATTCATTTTTAGAAATGTGAGGTAGTTAACACTGTGGTGAGCTAGGCGAGTACGCTTATCGGTCACAATCCCCCCTGCTGCGCTGAACGTCCTTTCGGACAGGACACTGGATGAGGGGCAAGCCAACAGTTCGATTGCAAATTGGGCAAGCTCTGGCCAGAGGTCAAGCCTGCCCACCCAGTAGTCTAGGGGTTCATCACTCCTCAGAGCGTCCACATCGGCCGTTAACCCAATGTAGTCGGACACCTGACGGTCTAGGCGTTCCCTGATGCTGGATCCGGATGACACCTGTCGATGGGTCGGCTGAAAGAATGACCTCATATCCGAAGTCACCAACACATCTTCAAACCGGCCTCTTCTTGCAGGCGCTGTTGGATTGGTACCCGCAAATCCTTCTCTGGGAGTGGGAATTGCTCCTCTGCCAGCGCACGCAAAAGCAGAATGCAGCATTTCTCGAAGCAAGGCCTGGAAGTGCTGCATTCTGACAGCCCTCTGCGACGGCGGTAACATTTCCGCCATTTTGTGTTTGTACCGGGGGTCTAAGTACGTTGCCACCCAGTACTGGTCCTTGACCCTCATGCTTTTTATACGGGGGTCCCTATTAAAACACTGGAGCATGAAGGCCCCCATTTGCACTAAAGTGGAAGCGGTGTGGTGGCCTGGCTCCTGCTCATCATCCAGGATAATGTCGTCCTCTTCATTCTCCTCTCCCCATCCACGCACAACAGGGATCCCAGAAAGGTTTAAAGCATGCTCTTCTTGCTCCTGCTCATCCGCCCCGGCACCATCCTCCTCTGACTCCTCATCAGACTCCTGTTGTTGACTTGTCTCAGATAGAGTAGCCCCCCCTGGGAATTCATCCAGCATTGCGACTTCCTCATCTTCCCGCTCCTGCTCCTCCACAGCCTGATCAATGACACGACGCAATGCACGCTCCAGAAAGAAGGCATAAGGTACCATGTCACTGATGGCGCCATGGCTGCGACTGACCAGTTTGGTGATCTCCTCAAATGGCCGCAGAAGTCTGCATGTGTCGCGCATGAGCAGCCACTGGCGCGGTGAAAAAAAACCCAGCTCCCCAGAACCGTTTCTTTCGCAGAGTTCATACAGGTAGACGTTAACTGCACGTTTCTGCTGGAGCAGCCTATCAAGCATATAGAAGGTTGAGTTCCATCGCGTCGGGCAATCGCAAATAAGACGTCTGACCGGCAGATGGTGTCGCCGCTGAATGTCAGCAAGGCGAGCCATGGCCGTGTAAGATCTTCTGAAATGGGCCGAGATTTTCCTTGCCTGCCGCAAGATGTCCTGGACCCCAGGGTATTTGACAAGGAATCGCTGCACGACCAAGTTTAAGACGTGTGCCATGCACGGCACGTGCGTGATTTTGCCCTGTTTCAATGCGCTAAGCAGATTGGCACCGTTGTCACACACCACTTTACCAACTGTCAAATTGAGCGGTGTTAGCCACTCATCTGCCTGTGAACGCAAAGCTGAAAGGAGTGCCGGGCCAGTGTGGCTCTTTGCTTCCAGGCACAACAGACGCAGCACGGCATGGCAACGTCTCACCTGGCATGTGGAATAGGTTCTGGGGAGCTTGGGCGGTGCAGTGGAAGAGACGCTAGCAGCGGAAAAGGAGGAGGCAGCTGAGGAGGAGAGGGAGGAGGATGGAGTAGGAGGAGGAGAAGAAGAGTCAGGCCTGCATGCAATCCGTGGCGGTAAAACCAAATCTACACGGGTGCCACGGGTTACATGCTTGACGGCCGTCAGAAGGTTCACCCAGTGGGCAGTAAAACTGATATACCTTCCCTGCCCGTGTTTGCTAGACCACGTGTCTGTGGTCAGATGTATCTTGGCACCGACACTGTGTGCCAGAGATACATTCACTTGCCGCTGAACATGGCCATATAGCTCTGGGATGCCCTTCTCTGAGAAATACTTCCTTCCTGGGACCTTCCATTGTGGTGTTCCAATGGCCACAAATTTGCGAAAGGCCTCCGAGTCCACCAGTTTATATGGCAGTAGTTGGCGGGCTATGAGTTCTGACAAGCCAGCCGCCAACCGTTGGGCAAGAGGGTTATCCGGCATCATCATTTTTTTACGCTCAAACATTAGGCCCACGGAAGCCTGCCTTTTTGCAGAAAAATGTGAGCTTGGCGTGATGGAAGGTGGAGTGGAGGACAATTGTGAGGAGAGAGGAGAAGGAGAAGTAGAAGACGAGGCTGGACGGTGAGAGCCTGCAGTGTGGCTTTGTGTGTTCCGTTGCTCCCACTGGGCTCGGTGATGGCTGCTCATGTGCCTTCTTAAGGCGGTCGTCCCTAGGTGAGTATTGGGCTTACCGCGACTAACGCGTTGACTGCAAAGATTGCAGATGGCAACGCTATTGTCAGCAGCGGACACGTTAAAAAAAGCCCACACTGCGGAGCCATGTGCCGGTGTCCTGGGAGCGCCAGATGTGACCGTACATGGTCGATGACTCGCTCCTGATACATTTGCAGTCTGCTTTGTCCCTGCTGTGCAATGTAAGTCATTGCTGCTTCTCCTCCCTATCTGCTGGTCCATATCTCCCTCTGAACTCCCCTCCTCTTCCTCTCTTGTGGGCACCCACGTGACATCACTAGACACGTCATCATCAACGTCACCTTCCCCACCGCTATAAGTAGAGATCTCGGAGTAGGCAGCAACACCGGGGACCAACCTCCTCCTTGGGCTGATCTGGGTACTGGCGTCAGACTGCTGAGTAGCGCTTGTTGCTACCTCCTCTTCCTGATCCAATACCAAGAGTGGCTGCGCATCAGAAATGTCCTCTTGATATGGATCGGAAAATAATTCCAGTGACTCAAGCGGAAGGTATGTGGTGGTGGTGGTGGTGGTCGTGTTGTTGGTGGTAGTGTCTTTGGGGGTGCACATAGCAGAGAGTGAAGAAGAGGGTGCAGATCGAGAGGATGAGGAGGGTGCAGAAGAGTAAGGCTGAGCGAGCCACTCAACCAAGTCTGGTGCATCCTTTAAAGTAATTGAACGCACCTTCTGCAACTTCCCACTTTGGCTCAAGCCTGTTGCTCCTGCCCTACCCCTACCACCCCTGCGGAAGGGCCTGCCTCTTCCTCTGCATGTCATTTTTTAAATGACCCTGTGACAAAACTCTTAGTCCCTATACCGCTGAAGGACTGCTGCAGTATAGGTGAGCGGTCAGCAGTGGTGCACGTCAACCCTATCTATTGTGGACCTATAGCGGTCCTTACAGAACAGCAGACTGTACCGCACTCAAGCCTATGTACCGTAGCACCCTATACCAAGTTACCAGTCCTTATAAGAACTTTTGTGGAACAAGCAGGTTGTGTGTTAGTGATTAGCAGACTGTACGTCAGTCCCTATACCGCTGAAGGACTGCTGCAGTATAGGGCAGCGGTCAGCAGTGGTGCACGTCAACCCTATCTATTGTGGACCGATAGCGGTCCTTACAGAACAGCAGACTGTACCGCACTCAAGCCTATGTACCGTAGCACCCTATACCAAGTTACCAGTCCTTATAAGAACTTTTGTGGAACAAGCAGGTTGTGTGTTAGTGATTAGCAGACTGTACGTCAGTCCCTATACCGCTGAAGGACTGCTGCAGTATAGGTGAGCGGTCAGCAGTGGTGCACGTCAACCCTATCTATTGTGGACCTATAGCGGTCCTTACAGAACAGCAGACTGTACCGCACTCAAGCCTATGTACCGTAGCACCCTATACCAAGTTACCAGTCCTTATAAGAACTTTTGTGGACCAAGCAGGTTGTGTATTAGTGTTTAGCAGACTGTACGTCAGTCCCTATACCGCTGAAGGACTGCTGCAGTATAGGGCAGCGGTCAGCAGTGGTGCACGTCAACCCTATCTATTGTGGACCGATAGCGGTCCTTACAGAACAGCAGACTGTACCGCACTCAAGCCTATGTACCGTAGCACCCTATACCAAGTTACCAGTCCTTATAAGAACTTTTGTGGAACAAGCAGGTTGTGTGTTAGTGATTAGCAGACTGTACGTCAGTCCCTATACCGCTGAAGGACTGCTGCAGTATAGGGCAGCGGTCAGCAGTGGTGCACGTCAACCCTATCTATTGTGGACCGATAGCGGTCCTTACAGAACAGCAGACTGTACCGCACTCAAGCCTATGTACCGTAGCACCCTATACCAAGTTACCAGTCCTTATAAGAACTTTTGTGGAACAAGCAGGTTGTGTGTTAGTGATTAGCAGACTGTACGTCAGTCCCTATACCGCTGAAGGACTGCTGCAGTATAGGTGAGCGGTCAGCAGTGGTGCACGTCAACCCTATCTATTGTGGACCTATAGCGGTCCTTACAGAACAGCAGACTGTACCGCACTCAAGCCTATGTACCGTAGCACCCTATACCAAGTTACCAGTCCTTATAAGAACTTTTGTGGACCAAGCAGGTTGTGTATTAGTGTTTAGCAGACTGTACGTCAGTCCCTATACCGCTGAAGGACTGCTGCAGTATAGGGCAGCGGTCAGCAGTGGTGCACGTCAACCCTATCTATTGTGGACCGATAGCGGTCCTTACAGAACAGCAGACTGTACCGCACTCAAGCCTATGTACCGTAGCACCCTATACCAAGTTACCAGTCCTTATAAGAACTTTTGTGGAACAAGCAGGTTGTGTGTTAGTGATTAGCAGACTGTACGTCAGTCCCTATACCGCTGAAGGACTGCTGCAGTATAGGGCAGCGGTCAGCAGTGGTGCACGTCAACCCTATCTATTGTGGACCGATAGCGGTCCTTACAGAACAGCAGACTGTACCGCACTCAAGCCTATGTACCGTAGCACCCTATACCAAGTTACCAGTCCTTATAAGAACTTTTGTGGAACAAGCAGGTTGTGTGTTAGTGATTAGCAGACTGTACGTCAGTCCCTATACCGCTGAAGGACTGCTGCAGTATAGGTGAGCGGTCAGCAGTGGTGCACGTCAACCCTATCTATTGTGGACCGATAGCGGTCCTTACAGAACAGCAGACTGTACCGCACTCAAGCCTATGTACCGTAGCACCCTATACCAAGTTACCAGTCCTTATAAGAACTTTTGTGGACCAAGCAGGTTGTGTATTAGTGTTTAGCAGACTGTACGTCAGTCCCTATACCGCTGAAGGACTGCTGCAGTATAGGGCAGCGGTCAGCAGTGGTGCACGTCAACCCTATCTATTGTGGACCGATAGCGGTCCTTACAGAACAGCAGACTGTACCGCACTCAAGCCTATGTACCGTAGCACCCTATACCAAGTTACCAGTCCTTATAAGAACTTTTGTGGACCAAGCAGGTTGTGTATTAGTGTTTAGCAGACTGTACGTCAGTCCCTATACCGCTGAAGGACTGCTGCAGTATAGGGCAGCGGTCAGCAGTGGTGCACGTCAACCCTATCTATTGTGGACCGATAGCGGTCCTTACAGAACAGCAGACTGTACCGCACTCAAGCCTATGTACCGTAGCACCCTATACCAAGTTACCAGTCCTTATAAGAACTTTTGTGGAACAAGCAGGTTGTGTGTTAGTGATTAGCAGACTGTACGTCAGTCCCTATACCGCTGAAGGACTGCTGCAGTATAGGGCAGCGGTCAGCAGTGGTGCACGTCAACCCTATCTATTGTGGACCGATAGCGGTCCTTACAGAACAGCAGACTGTACCGCACTCAAGCCTATGTACCGTAGCACCCTATACCAAGTTACCAGTCCTTATAAGAACTTTTGTGGAACAAGTGAGTTGTGAATGTTTAGCAGACTGCAGCAGAAGGGCAGCAGTCAAGTATAATATCCTTTCTATATTTGGAAGAAAGAATATTATACATGTACAAGCCTATTACTGTACCACTGATACCAGTCCTGAAAAGAACCTTTGTGGAACTAATAATAACAGCAAGTCTTTAAAATTACCCTCACTGCCTGACAACACTGCTTCCTTCCTGTCCCTATACAAATTGGCAAAAAAAGAGAACGATTAGTGGTTACTGGAACAGCTCTTTTGTGGACCTTGATAGTAACAGCTAATGATGATGATGATGATGATGATGATGAAAGACTAATCTGGCTGTCCCTGTAGCATACACCGTCCTTTCCCTTTCTCTAAACTAACAAAAGACACTCAGGCTGCTGCAAGAATCAGCAGCACAGCAAACCTATCAACACCTAACACCTATACCAGTCCTGAAAAGAACTTTTGTGTACCAAATAGCTAGTGGTTTATCTCTCCCTACTCCACACAGGAACCTGTCCCTATCGTAACAGAAGAAAGAATGTAAAATGGCCACCGGATCGGGTGTATTTATAGGTTAGGGGGAATGTACAAGTGTCCATGTGCTGTCATGTCTCAATTGGCTGTCCTGTATCACATGATAAACGTGTCACCAAAGGTTAAAGTTCTTGTATACATTAAACACGTAAGTCCGCCGCGGCGAACGACGGAAAAAGGCGTTCGAACGTGCGGACCGCGAATGTCGGAAATTCGCCGCGAAACGACCGCCGGGCGAACCGTTCGGCCATCACTACTTACCAAGCATTGTTTCTCTCTAATCATTGTTTGGGTTTGCTTTATGGTGAATACATATATGTTTTATTGGAAAGACCCTGAAAAGGTGTGGTCTTTGTTGGTCTGTTGAAAAAGGTTCAACGGATTTTTGGTTGTTATTTAAATTGTGTGTCCACTAAAGGCATAGTATTTGTTTAGGATATTGAAACTGAGCTACAAGAGAGTTGTTTGGGGGTTTTTTTGGTGTGGGAATTTACAAGCAGTAATATTCTCATTGTTGAGTAAAATTCCACTTTAATGTACCAAGCTGTGGAAGTTTGGTTATTGAATCTAATATCTGATAATGATTATAGATTGTAAATAAGGTACATTTAGCATTCTGTATTATACCTTGAAATTTTTGGTTTTCCAGGTGTCAGAGCTGGGTTGAGTCCTTCCTTCTCTGAGGTGTCGGCTAATTGCCAGCTCCCATCTCTCTCCACAGTTATTCAGCTGTTGATGATATCCTGCTCATCAGTCCTGCCTACTTAAAGTGGAGGGCCACCCTGAAAAAAAAAATACATTAAACTTACCAGAAATGCCTGTTGCTAGGCACATCGTCCTAATCTGCCTTTTCCTCCTGCGCTGTGATCTTCTGTCTTCTCTCCTCCGTGCAGCATCTTCTGGGTAATGGGTCACGTTGTGTTCTGGGAACTGTGTGTCCCAGAACACAGAGCGCCCCATTCACAAAGCGCTGTGAGACTCGCGCATGCGCAGTAGGAAACGGGCAGTGAAGCCGCAAGGCTCCACTGCCTGTTTCCCTTAGCCGAAATGGCGGCACCGGGACCCGAGAGCCGATGAACGGGTCAGCCTCGGGTGGCCGACATCGCGGGCACCCTGGACAGGGAAGTGTGGTTATTAAAAGTCAGCAGCTACAGTGTTTGCAGCTGCTGACTTTTAAAAAAATTTTTTTTAAATCGGCCCTCCTCTTTAAGCTGTTCAGTCCAGAGGATCTTTGCCTTCGCCTTGGTCAACATCACAGAGACGATCTCCTGCGTTCCTGTTTAAAGACTTGCTTTGCTGACATCCCTTCTGGCTCCAGATCTTGCTTGTTGTTTCACTACGTTGATCCCTGACTTCTGGCTTGGCTGACTATCCGTTCCGGTTACTGAACTTTGGCTATGTTTTGACTATATTTGTTCTTTTTACTTTTATTATTAAACAAGTGTGATTTAACTGTACTTCTATCTCAATCTGATTTCATGGTTTCTGACAGTAGGCGAAGGCCATGAATTCAGAAGATCCAGTCAATTCACTTGTTGGTAATATTTTTTCCACCTGGAATCTCCCACTGTGGCCACCCTGGTACAACCTATGTTGCAGGCCGACCCTGCTGCCTCTCCAGTGTCTGTGCAGGCACCTGCCTCGAGTATCACCTCTATAAGTGGTATGTCTTGTTCCGCTCTGCTTCCCCAGCAATTTGGGGGCAATCCAGTCCAATACAGAGGGTTTCTCAACCAGGTTCAGATTTACTTTGAGATGTTGCCCCAGGCGTTTCCCACTGACAGAAGCAAAGTAGGTTTCATGATATCTTTGCTTTCTGAGAGAGCCTTGGCTTGGGCAAACCCTCTATGGGAGATGCAAAAGCCTGTTGTCTTTAGCTACCCTGAGATTATGGCTTCGCTTAAAAGGGTATTTGACGTTACCGCATGTTCCGCTTCTGCTGCCAAGTACCTCATGTCCTCCAGAGTATGAGAACTGGTGCCGACTACACCATTGAATTCTATTGAATTCCATTGAATTCCATACTCTGACAGCAGAGGTTGCTTGGAGCAATGAGGCCCTCGTTGCTGCTTTTTCTCATGGTCTCTCTGATTCCATCAAGGATGAGATAGCAGCCCGAGATATACCCACTGAGCTGAAAAAATTGATCACGTTTGCCATCCTCATTGACTCCAGACTCAGAGAAAGACTCTCTTTTAAGAGTGCTTGCGGAAGCCTCCTGTACGTTTGCCTCCGACCTTTGCAGTCCCACCCGTGCCTCCCTCACCTTCCATGCCTCCTGGTACTGAGTCGGTTAGTGAAGATGAACCCATGCACTTGGGCTTCATGTGTCTCTCTGCGGATAAGAGAACCTTTAGGAGGGAGAGATTGTGCCTTTATTGTGGTCAGGCAGGTCACCTTTGGAAGTCTTGTCCTACCCAACCAGGCAATGCCCGAACCTTGAGGTCCTATCACGGACAGACCTTAGGTGGTGTTGTTTTATCCCCAGTTTTCCAGAAGGATAAGCCCCTGGTTTCGGTCACCCTTTCTTGGGCTGAGTCGTCCATCGAGATACAGGCTTTAATCGACTCTGGGGCTGCAGGCCTGTTCATTGATGCTGCCTTTGCATCAAAGCACTTGATTCCGCTGCAGCTGCGTGACACTCCACTTGCCACTGAGGCTCTTGATGGGAGACCTCTACAGCCTGCCCATGTGACTCATGAGACGGTTCCGTTATCCATGGCCGTAGGGGCTCCTCTCCATGAGATAATCAAATTCCAAGTTATTTCCTCACTTAAGTTTCTGCTGGTTATTGGTTATCCTTGGTTACAGAGGCACAACTCCTCTTTTGATTGGCTCCATACTGAGGTTTTCTCCTGGTCACCACAATGCAGTGAGACATGCTTCAAGAAGGTAGCCAAGGTTCTGTGCACCTCTTCACTCTCCTCCCTGCCAGAGGAGTATCGCAATTTTGGCAATGTCTTGGAGATGATCTCCTGCATTCCTATTTAAAGACATGCTTTGCTGACATCCCTTCTGGCTCCAAATCCTGCTTGTTGTTTCACTACGTTAATCCCTGACTTCTGGCTTGGCTGACTATCCATTCCGGTTACTGAACTTTGGCTATGTTTTGACTATGTTTCTTCTTTTTACTTTTATTATTAAACCAGTGTGATTTACCCGTATTTCTGTATCGAACTAATTTCATGGTTTCTGACACCAGGGCTATGTTCTGGAAAGCCCTGGAAAACAGGGGGAAGCAGCCAGACTAGCAGCCCGTAGAGCACAGAACAATGCGCACCCATGCATTAGGGGTGCACGGGCACTGCCCCATCCAGCGTCCAGCCCCCTAATCTACATTCAGGGTGTCGGATGCATGGATTCCAATGGGACGTGATTAGAGCCAGAGGCTCTAATAGGCTTCAAAATATGGTGGGCTCAGGGTGCAGATCGCTGTGATCCGAGTCCACCCAGTTGTGTGAGAATAGCGAATAAATATTGGCTATTTCCACACTGAATCTCCTTCCCGCCAACCAAAAGGCGGATCCTGAGACCTGTCCCTCGATTGGCCAAAATGCCCAGCAATACTATTGGACCACGACGAGGAGAGGGGAGGAGAGAGGAGACATGGAGGCCGCCAGAAGAGATGCAGAGGAGGAAGCTGCTGCCTGGAGGGGAGCGCTGCCTGGGGGTAAGTGCAGGGCTCATCAATCCGACTGACCAGGGGTGGGGTGCTGTGGGTGCTTTGTTTGCCGCACCCCCCTCAAATATACCACCAGCTGCCACTGGCACAGAACAAACTACAGCAATTAGACAAGCAGCTCTGCTGGTTATAGAGAGCAAAACTAGATTTGCTTAACCCAAAAACCTAGCAGGCCGGCAGGAGGGTGCTACACACCAAAACAAATAGTTTCCTTTTTTCAGACTTTTTCCGTTTATTTTCACTTGATGTCTGTTCCGGTAACACACTTCCTGCCCTATGGGGACAATGCTTTCCTACCATACTTTATCTAGTACTACCTAGGCTGCTCTCCTGATTTGGAATGCAAACACATCCCTCTCTCTTTATCTCAATTGAGGGGAGTTGTTTTTAGTTCACAGAAGATAGCATTGTTAAGGCTGGCCAAAAACTGTTCCAGTTGAACCTTGGGCAGGCTGAATGTACCAAGTATATTGATCAACTTGGGTACAACCAGCCTGCTGGTTATAGCTGCTAGCAATAATCACTGGCTTAACCTACATGCTGTGGTTGCAGGAAAGAAACTTACATCATCTATGACAGGCCTAAGAATTCAGTTTAATACACAGTAGCATAGCAGCCCCCCCCAACATGGCATGTTCCATGAGATATAAAATGCTTCTACACTTCTGTTAATTAACTACAGATAGTCTGTTAAACTGTTATGTAAACCCGATTCATGAAATTTGAGCTGGGCACATATATCTGTAGTGTTTTCTTATCTCTCTAAAAGCACTGAGTCCTGTGCTTTTCTTCTGCTCCATAGCTCTGATATCAGCCTGATAACTTCTGACAAGTTCTCAGCGATAAAAGCAGCCTGAAGTTTGTGTCGTGGGAGGTGGCAATAGATAGATTATCACAAAGCTGCTTGGTTCACAGCAGGGCTCTGCAAGTCTTTGCCTATGTGGAGGGGGTGCCTTTCCTCCAATCAGCTGTTTGCATACTAGCTCATTATGCCTTTGTCTTACAGGGTTTTTTGTTTTTTGTTTTTTGTTTTTCAGGTTTAAAACCACTTTAATGTTGAGTTAGGGTTTTCATCTACTTTAAGAGGATTGCATATTTTTACTTTCCAGTATTTATGTTGTTCAGTAAACCTGTTTTTCATCATCTTGCCCTGTGCTTCCCTAATCAAACATCCATGATAAGGAAGAACAGTGACTTCTGTACTAAATAAACACACGTGTAATTGTTTGCTCCATGAGGGCCAAACCGTTCACTGTGCCCTTTGCAGTGTAGATCTTACTTTATTTGCACATCTGTTGCTTAATAAATGTACTCAAATGTGAGGAACTACAGAACTTACTAACCAATAGACAAATTGTTGCATTTATTTATTGTATGTGAGCAAAAAGGGAGAGTTTAACAATTTTATTAAAATGTGGCCATTTGCAGGCACCTAACATAAATTAACATTGCTCTTTCATGGTTCTAAGCAACCGTACTTGAAATGATCAAAAACCTGTAAGCCATCAGTTTTTGCATCCTCCCCTATTTCTCATAGTAGGTTTTAGACATCAAGAACATTGTAGCCTTCAGGGGCAAAAGCTATGAGCAGAGATATTCAAGCCAATATGCAAAACATGACCTGACCCAGATTTTGTCAACTCTTGGAATGTGGAAACCACAAATGTTTGGTGGTTCCTGCCAAAATAGTTGGCATAAGTTTCTGTACCTAGTGACCTTTTGTGGTCTCTTCTATCCTGTTTTGCCTGCCTTACCCTCCAAATGGAGATAAACTTTTTACTGAGCTTTCTGATAGGTGTGCTTTTGCATTATGAATGTTGGCTTGGGCTTTCCTAAAAAGGTGAGTCCCCCTCAGCTTAAAGTAACTATTCCAGGTAACTAGCAGTGGCTGCATATACATTTACATTTCCCCAGCAGAGCTACTTGGTGAATTTCCCCCCTTAGACCTACATCACAACAATGATTTTGTAGCAGTGATTTATCTCCTTAGTATGGTTATTGGTAGAAAAAATGATTTGCAGCCAATAAAAGCTCAGTGTCTCAGAGATTTCAATAGATTTAGAGCCCAGTTGTGAAGAAACTGACATTTTGCATTATTTAAAACAAATCACCGGCTTCTTTAGCTACTAGTGTTATCTAATGCAGCTTCTGAAGTCTGTGGCATGCCAATGATTTGTAGCTGCATAGATAATCATTGTAGTCAGCTACAGCAGAAGCTCTGTATCCAGCTACAAATCACCAACAGGCAAAGAGGTTTGTAGCTGCTACAAATCTCTACTGCAAAATTACTAGTGTGACATGGCCCTTGGGGTTAATAATACATTTCATGCCTCATTGTAGCACCTCCATTTCATAGAACAGGGGTCCTCAAACTTTCTAAACAGAGAGCTGGTACACTGATCTAAAGACTTTAGGTGGACTAGATTGTGGCAAGTGGGAAAAGAAAATTCCCTGTCAGTGAGAGTAAATAATGCACCTGGTTTGATGGTCAGTGGGAGTAAAATGTACCTCAGGGTTGGTGATCAGTGGGAGTAAAATGCAACTATTGCCTGTGCTCAGTGAGAGGAGAATGAATGTCCCATTTTTAGTGTTAGTGGAAGGAAGAGTGCCCTACTGTTGGTGTCAGGAGAGAGAATAGTACCCCATCAATGGTGTCAAAGGGAGGAACAGTGCCCCATTGTTGGTGTTAGTGGAGAGAATAGTGCCTTTTTGTTAGTGTCAGAGTGAGGAATAGTGCCCCATCACTGGTGTCAGCAGAAAGAATAGTATCCCATAGTTGGTGTCAGTGAGAGGAGTAGTACCCCATCACGGTTTCAATGAGAGTGATTTTGCCCGAAGGGCCAAGCAAAAGGTTTGGGATCAACTGCCATAGAGTTTGTTTAAAAAAAAAAAAAAAGGCAGACTTTAGAAAACAACCGCCATTATAATCCTTTTTGCCTACATCTCTTCTGTTACTGGTGTGGATTTGCACCTACTCTAGATAGCGGCATAGAATGTAAAGATCAATTGCGTGGATTTTCTGACTTTACTTGGCTATGAGGAAACTAAAAGTCAACAGCCTATGAATCCAATGCTGTCTTCTTACCATCCAATATGTTCACAGCTCTTTTTGTTTCCACAGCATTATCTTGGATATTGGATAGGGAGCTGACTGATCACCCACAACCGCCACACCTTTTTAGCAACCCCTGACCACCACTTTTCTCTACTGTGCAAGATTTGCCAACTGGGGGTGACGGTCTTGAAACCTGTAATGTCTAATGTGTATCCTAGGATTCTGTGGGAAGGATAGGAGACGGACTGAGGACTACATCATCCTCACCTAGGTGGGAATAAGAATGTGGGAGCAAGTACCTGCTAAAAAAGTTAACAAAAAATGCAAAAGTGTAATAGGGAGGAGGGAATGTTAGGATAATGGCATGTGTAAATTGTGAATGAAGATTCACTATAAGTGAAATTTTTTCTGCCCAGCATTTCCATTGGCACTTTTATTTTCCGTTACAGTATTCTATTTGAAGAGGAGTTTGGTGGCCTATAAAAAAAAATTCCCTTAGGGCTCTTTTACTAATAATTATAATGTTTGGCATTGTAAGTGTTTATATATTCTTGTAAATGATCACAAATCTAGCGAACAGTCCAAAATGATTCCAGACCACCTGATATTAAAAACTGCAACATAAAGTCATATACATATTCATAAAGTGCAATGCCTATCTGTATATTTTGGACTAGTAGAGATTATTTCATTACTTGGTATCTGATGTCTGAAAGTTGGCAGGAAGAAATGAGAACAATGAATCGTACTCATGGCCCCATTTTGTAACTGGCACCCAGTTTATGGCTGTAAGGATACTCATCTTTCAACCTTTGGATACTGTATTTATACATGGCACAAAAGCATACTAAATAGTAACATTATCAGGTGTCTTTGTTTTCTGGCAATGCGAGGATGGATTTTTAGACTAAAATTCCCAAATAGAACATATTATGGTGAATTCACAAAGCTAAAGCAATGAATTCTTTTAGAACTATCACATGGCTGAAAATAACAATCATTATGTCAACAACATATGTTGTAGCATAATGAATTTTCCTTATTTAAATAAAAATAGGTAAGTCCAGCCTACTTCATTGACAGTAAATATTCACAAATATCATCCAATTCACTCAACATTTTTTAATCATTTAAATTTTTAGTTCCTGAAAAACAAGGGTATTCCACCCCCCCCCCCCCCCCTCACTAGAGTTATCTTAGAGTTGGCTTGGATTCATGTAGCAAAAACTTGCTTGAATGCTTAAAGTAGAAATGTTAAAGAGAATCTATAATACTTTTGCAAATATTTTCTTTATTTACCATGTTCGGGACTACAAAAACTTACATTTTAGAAGTATTTTATTTTATCTAGATAAATATTAAATATTGCATATCAATAATTTATGTATCCAATTCCACACTTTTTCACACGTTTACCAAGATAAACATTAACCCCCTTTCTGAAAAAAAAGGCAGCCTATACCTCATAGGTAAATAATCGTATTGTATGGGACTTGATTCAGTTATAATTTCTGCAAAAACTGATCAACTTTCGTTAGCGGTGTTGACCTGGTAGCAATACATTTTACTTGGTACATTGCTGGAAAGGAAACCCGTGTTGAGGCAATATTTGGGCTGCTGTTGTTGACATCTTATTCCAAAATATAGATTTTGTTTATTGCAGGACACAGTGCTGCTTTGGATAATTGCCAACTGGGAATAACGCCACCTTTAGAAGTACTATGCTAGATGCACAAAAAAAAAAAGTCCAGTTATTAGCCTAGTGTCTAGGAGTAAATGTTGGTCGGCTGGCCAAACCTCTGGGAGTTCTTATGGATATGCTGTTCACAGGGAGCTGTTTGGTGTGGTGCTGGGTGAGATCAAGAATCTCACCAGGGGAAAGAGCACCTTCTTGTCTCTGCTTAAGAGAGCCAAGGATTCCTGTTGCAAATCTCTAGGTCTACCTTTTCAGTCCATAGTTTTTTTTTGTTCACAAGGAAGTTGAGACAAGGGAACTAAGTCCCCTATGTCCTTTAACTCCTCAGTCAGGGGCAAACCCACCGAATCCAAGAACCAAGCCCTCCTCCTTCTTTGCATGAAGTTTTGCCCCCACCTATCTAGCCTGGTAGGAAGAATACTTCTGATGATCGTGGACAGTCCAAAATGATCCCAGACCACCTGATATTAAAAACTGCAACCTAAAGTCATATACATATTCATAAAGTACATGGCTTAGCCATGGGTCAGACAAATAAGTTCACAAATTGATAGCTTCAGAGTACAAAATCTAATTTCATAACCCCTCTCCACAGAGGTTCTTTTGCCTCCAACCTGCACCTATTTCGGCAGCAGTTAGTTGACTTACATCTGAGCATCAATGGACTCCTGGCTGAAAGGGTGGTTATCCCAGTTCCTACCGCTGAAAGATTTTGGGGTTTTACTCATGTCTCTTTATGCTGCCCAAGGAGGGTGGTAGATGACTCTGGATCTCAAAGCCTTTAACAATTTTGTCAAAATCCACAAGTTTAAGATAAAGTTGACCCCATCAGTGGTAGCATCTCTGCATCAGGGGGGGTTATTGTTATCTATAAGACATAAAGCATCCCTGCGCTTCTTTTTCAACAATACTAACTTTTGCACTGCTCACCGCTGCCTCCTCTGCAACCCTCATCCAACACTACTCACCTTTGCATCCCCTGCTAACTTCTGCAGCCTTCTTCCAACACTTTTCTCCCCTCTTCACTTTTGCACCCTTGTTGATCCTCTTTTAACATTGCTCACCTCTGCATTCCTTGCAACATTCTTCCAGCACTGCTCACCCCCCTGCATTCTCTAAAATCCCCTGCAATTCTCTTGCAACATTGCTCACTCTTGCATTCCCTGCCACCCTCTTCCAGTACTGCTCACCTCTGCATTCCTTGCCATCTACTTCCAACAGTGCTCACCTCTGCATCCACTGCCACCCTCTCCCAACAGTTTTCACCTCTGCATTACCCGCCACACTCTTCCACCACTGCTCACTCCTGCACCCCCTGCAGCTCTCTTTTTAAATTACTTATCACTGCAACCCTCTTCTAGCATTCTTAATTCCTGTATTTCCACCAAACCTCTTTCAAACCTGCTTCTCCTGCAACCCCCTTTTTGGAACTGTTTACCCTTTATACCCTCTTCCAACACTGCTTACCCCTGCATCCCCTGCCATACTCTTGCAAAACAGTTCACCCCCAATTCTCTTCTTTGACTGCTAATATCTTCAAGTGTTGCAGACTGAAGCCCTTTTCCTCAATGGCTTACCTTGTGTTAGTGATTTCTAAGGACTCCTGCTCCTGCTGGTGGCAGTAGCCATGGTTGTGTAAGGAGCTGAAGGTCAGGCTGGAAAATGTAGCAAGGTCAGTGATACCAACAAATTTGACAGCCCAGTAGAAGGGTAACTGTGGCCCATGGTTGAGGTAGGGGCTAAACACTACCAGTTTAGCATTTTAGTCTGGCCATGGCTCCTCACCAGCGTTCACCAAAACATTGGCACCAGTTTTATAGTGAGGTCAAGAGAGTTTCTAATAATGGGGTATTTGGACAACCTTTTGCTTGGGGTGGAGTCTTGCTTGGAGCTAGGGTTCAATTTATCTGTTACCATTCAAGAGCTGAAGGAATTATGGTGGATCCTGAACCTACATAAATTCTTACAGATTCTGCAACTTTGCCTGGAATATTTGGGGCTGGTCTTGGACACCAGCCACATCAAGGTGTTTCTTCTATTGAAAACAACTACAGCTTCAGATCAGCCTACTGCATCCTTGCAAGTGAGTTGAGTTGCATCTTGATATACAGTAGCGTGGTCTTACCCCGTAGGGTCTGGACACACCTAAAAACACAAACACATACACATATACTGGGTCAATTTATAGAGAGGATCTGATTAACCTACCAGCATGTCTTTGGCATGTGGGAGGAAACCGGAGTACCCAGAGGAAACCCATGCAGGCACAGGGAGAACATGCAAACTCCAGGCAGATGGTGTTGTGGTTGGGATTTGAACCAGCGACTCTATTGCTGCTAGGTGAGAGTGCTAACCACTACCCCACTGTGCTGCCCAAGTGGTTGTCATTTGGCAATGTATGCAAGTGTTGGGCCTCATGGTCTCATGGTGGTATACATTAAGGCGATTCCTTACAGTATGTGCAACATCATCCCAGGATGGGGGAAGCCATTTTAACCTCTTTTCTAGAAAATAGTAACAACAGATGCCAGCCTGCATGACTCTTTTTCCTGTTCACTCAGTGATCTTGAGGCCCAGAGGAGTCCCTGTTTCCCATTAATGTACTGGTAATTTGAGCGATAAGATGAACTTGCTGGATGCTCCTCCTGGAGGGATACCCTGCACAGATATAATCAAACAAGGCTATGGATGTAGCATAGGCTATCAAGGGGTCACAATGACCATGGGAGCAGTACTAGGGTTTCTCACATTCTACACTGGCAGAACGTCAAATTCTGGCTCTGACTGTGGTATACATACCAGGAGCAGAATAATGTCAGGCAGAATAACTAAGCCAAAAAGGTCTCCACCTGTATCCAGTCTACCCTAAGGAAGTTATGATTAAGCGATTTGGTTAGTTAAACATGTTAACCTTGCTGCTATAATCCTGTTGTATCCTGGTCTATTGATGTAATGTGTGGATTTTTACAATAAAATGAGAATTCCAGCCTGAGCTCCTTTGGTTGGGCTTCTCCTATGGGTCACATGACTACAATTCGTTTTGCACTCCTGTGACCAGTTTTCAGCACAGTCTGAAGTCCGCTCACTGCTGACATCACTGAAATCAGTCCAGGCATCGCATCATCACGAAAATGAATTCTGAATCTGTCAGGTGCCTGGACTAATGCCCATCCAAGCCTCTCAGCGAGCCACCGAGAGCCTGAAATGGCTGCTCCCTGCCCCTTCACAGCTCAGTGCTGCAATGAGCGTGGAGGAGCAGAGAGCAGAGATTTTGATTGACAGGCAGCAGCTCTCCGCTCGGGGAGCTGAGAGAACTGAGTCATCGTCAGTGTTCAGTGGCTTAGTTCTCAGTGCAGAGGCGGCAGGGGACAGATGCAGCATCGGTCCAATGCTGCACCCACCTAGGTAAGTATAATGGGCAAATAAAAATAAAAAAAACATACGCCTCTTTTAAATCATTCATCCTTCTGAAGATTTGAGTGCGGTCACCTCTTTTGCACATACTTTGGCAGTTTTTCAGTTCATGGACTGGACCAGCACCAGATCTCCAGAACAGCTATTGTATCACCTGGAGCGGTGTTGCAGCCTCTCTTTGTCTTACCCTAAGGAAGTGGTCCTGAACTCCTTAGATGTAGTCAGAGTGATTAGGATGTACTTAAATGAAGTGCTAGAGCAGCCTTTCTCAACCTTTTCAACACGGAGGAACCCTTGAAATAGTTCTCCGGTCTCGGGGAACCCCTGCTAAAAATTAGAGATCTACAACTCATAATACATTAATGTGATGGTCAGTGGGAAGAATGGCCCTCATACTTGTGGTCCGAAGGACTTTAGAATATGGAACATGCTTCAAATTTTTCCGAAGGAACTCCGCCGGACCCGGTCCCTTCGAAAAATTCGCTCGTGTGTATGCTATTCCGACGGACTAAAACCGACGCTAGGGCAGCTATTGGCTACTGGCTATGAACTTCCTTATTCTAATCCAGTCGTACGTCATCACGTTCGAATCCGTCGGAGTTTAGTGTGATTGTGTGTGGCCAAGTCCGCTCAGCCGAAAAGTCTGTCAGAACTCCGTCGGAATTCCAGCAGAACTCCGACGGAACTCCTTCGGAAGTCTGTCGGACATAAGTCCTCTCGTGTGTACGGGGCTTAAGCCCTCCAAGTATAATAGTATATCTTCTAGGAAGAAACCATTGCTTTCAACAGACCTATCTCTCAACACATGGCTTCAATAGCCATCCCATTAAAGCAACGGAGGATTTGGATATGAGACAGCACATGTACACGGTGAAGATCATCCAGCAGCCTAAAGCAGGGTGCAGCATGATACGTGGAAAGGTGATTTGAAAAAAAAGTTACATGGGAAGGAAGAGCAAAATTAAATTTTGTATCCCACAGATACCACCTCCGAACATCAGACATTTATTGTAGGCAAAATCTGCCAAGGTCAGCAGATGTCCCCCCACCCAGCCAGCAGGTGAGGGCACACTTTTATACAGTAGAAGACCTATGAGTTCTGAGTCATTGTATGTCAACAAACAAGCAGATCAATGGTTCTGACTTACTGCATGCTTGTGTTTGGTCAAGTAGCATAAAGACATGGCAACCTCCATCTCATTCCTGCTGCTGACAGGACAGTACAGCAGGGAGAGTTAGAAGGTTAGAAGGAGGGCTCTGCTTGTCTGCATTGGCAGTCTGGACTATAACCCTGCCCCAGGTGCAGAGAGCAAGTAAGGAGTGCAACCAGGATGTGGGAAGCAAGGAGAGTATCCCTATATAGCGGTACCCCTGTAGAGTTTGCTTAAAGTAGTGGTCTGTCACCCTGCCCAGCCAGGCACACACTTTTTCTCTCCTCAGAGACAAGAGAGTAATCCTTGCACTTGTTTTTGTATTTTTTATTATGGGAGATTAAACTTGGATGGGGATGGGAACTTGTGAGATGCCCTGGTGATCGAAAGTCAAAGTTGGGGATGGGAACTTATGAGATGCCCTGGTGATCGAAAGTCAAAGTTGGGAATGGGAACTTATGAGATGCCCTGGTGATCGAAAGTTAAAGTTGGGACTATTATATACAGTCAGTATATACAATCTCCTTCTCTTCTCCTGCTTATCACTTCCTTTCTATTGCAGAATATCACTCCACACTCCTCCTGCACACTGCTTCCTTTCTGTTCCCAGACCAGCTATCACTAAAGGCCGGACACTGGCTCAGCCAGGCCCAAAGCAGATGCCTTTTGTAGGCAGCGACCACGGGCCCCTATGGTGTAGCAAATATGCAGAAGAGTCCCGGTGCTAGCTGTCCATGTGGCTACTGCACCCAGCACCACCTTTTCAGGCACTGCCAGCCCTCCTGGCTGCAGCTGCCCCTTTCTACTGCCCATGCCACCACAATTCTCCAGACTGGCTCTGCACCCATCACAGACCGCTCCATCTCAGTCCTCTCAGGCGTGCCTCCCAGCACTCCCGATTGTGTGAACACTCACCAGCCCTCCTGGCTACTGCTGTAGAACTCCTGGATACTTGCCTGGCAGTGTTCCCCGTTGTCCTCTCTTGTGCCTCCTGTGTCTCCACTATGGGTTGTAAGAGGGTTCTGTTCGCAAACCAGTCCAGGCCCAAAGTTACACCCCCCAGACTGGGGAGCTCCCTCAAAGGCCCCTAACACGCCATCTCCATTTTTCCAAATGATCGACTCCTCCCGTGCTGGGCTGATCCTGGGTATTTAAGAAGGCCTTCCCCCTGCCAGTCCAGATTGGGGATGGGTCAGGGCTCTTTATGCCACGTACACACGATCAAATTATCTGGCTGACTTGGACAACCCACCCGTGTGTGGGCTCCGGCGGACTTTTTCTTCCCAAAAGTCCCGTGGACTTAGAAAGAAGTTTTGACTCAAAATTGTCCGCCAGACTGCCGAGTCTGACATCTGACAGCCCAGTAGAAGGGTAACAATCCGCCCGTCTGTGTGCTAGTCCGCTGGACTTTTGAAATGAATGGACTTTTTGAATGTGGCTCCAGGTAGACGGAACTAGCGAAGGAAGGGAATGTCACCGCCTCCATCGGCAGATTGACACCTCGCTAGCCCCGTCACCTGGTATGGATTTAAAGGGGAAGCCCTACGCTAAAAAAACGGCGTGGGGGTCCCCCAAAGTCCATAGCAAACCCTTACCTGAGCATGCAGTCCGGACGGTCAGAAAAGGGGGTAGGGACGAGCGAGCGCCCCCCTCCTGAGCCATACCAGGCCACGTGCCCTCAACATGGGGGGGTGCTTTGGGGAAGGGGGGGCCCTGCGGCCCCCCACCCCAAAGCACCTTGTCCCTATGTTGATGAGGATAAGGGCCTCTTCCCAACAACCCTGGCCGTTTTTTGTCGGGGTCTGCGGGCGGAGGGCTTATCAGAATCTGGGAGCCCCCTTTAATAAGGGGGCCCTCAGATTCCGGCCCCCTACCCTATGTGAATGAGTATGGGGTACATTGTACCCCTACCCATTCACCTGGTGAAAAAAAGTGTACAGAAAGAAAACAACACAGTTTTTTAAAATACTTTATTAGACAGCTCCGGTGGTCTTCTCTTCTTCCGTCTTCAGGGGTCTTCTCGCCAGACTCCTCCACTATCTTCTACTCTTTTGCTAGCTCTTTTACTAGCGGAGGAGCCCGGCTTTCTGCTTCGCCACCGCCACTGTCTGGGGGTCTTCTTCTGACTTCGGGGGTCTTGTCCGACTCTTCGGTTCTTCTTCTCGGGCCTCCGCTTCCTTCTTCCAGCTTTTTTACTAGCGTTGGCCCGGTCTTCTGTCGCGGCCGCCGCATTCTGCTTCTTCTTCTTCTCTTCTTCTTCCGATGTTGACACGACGCTCTCTCCAGCCAAAATGCTGGGGACACATTGTGCGGCGACTTATATAGGGACAAGGGGCGGGGTCACCGGGTGATGTCACATGGTTACCCCACCCCTTATAATGTTACAGTGCCGGAGGATGCTTCCCCAAAGCACCCCCCCATGTTGAGGGCATGCGGCCTGGTACAGCTCAGGAGGGGGGGCGCTTGCTCGTCCCCACCCCCTTTCCTGACCGGCCGGGCTGCGCGCTCGGATAAGGGTCTGCTATGGACTTTGGGGGGACCCCCACACCATTTTTTCGGTGTAGGGCTTCCCCTTAAATCCATATCAGGTGACGGGGCTAGCTAGGTGTCAATCTCGCCGATGGAGGCGGCGACATTGACTTCATACGCTAGTTCCGTCTACCTGGAGCCACGTTCAAAATGAACGGACTTTACTCCATGTGTGGGCAAGTCCGTTAATCCGTTAATAGTCCGGCTGACTCCCGACCTAGTCCGCCAGAAGAATCTGGTCGTGTGTGGGCGGGTCCACTCGTTCAGAAAGTCAGACAGGCCTCCGCTGCAAAGTCTGGCGGGTTATCCGCCGGATAGTCCAATCGTGTGTACGTGGCATTAGAATACCCCCTCCACACCAGAATATCCTAGGAAGAACTTGGAGGTCCTAGTGATGCCACCTGTGAGTCACCCAGCACTACCCTGAACCACTCCCTGCCCAGATCAAACACACGCAGGCTTGGCTGCCAGCCAAGACTGAACATGTATCTATTCTAGGGAAAAAACCTGCACTAATTCCCTAGCATACTAGAGGGTGCTACACCTAGGTAATGAGAGCCATGGACAGCAGGACAGGGAGAGCTGCTGAATGGGGAGACATAGTATTATACACAAGGGTTGTGTGTGGAGCTACAGGACCAGACATAGGAGACACACTGATGCGTATAGAGCAGTCTTGCTTAGGGAAGGAGTAGAGAAGTATGCAGTCTAGTAGCAGACCACAGGACCCACTTAGGCACAAGATACACATGCAGTCATGAGAGGTTTGTAAGCAATGCAGAAGTGCCTAGAAATGGAGAGGTCTGTGTTGCATTTAACCTCATACAGTCTTTTGGGACAGAGTTTGAGGGAGTAATTGCTGGCAGGAGAACAACTTGATGGGGATAGAGGCCTCTTGGCATATAAAACTGTGTGTATAAAACTTGCATACTTCTCCTGGGATATGCTGTTTCCAGCAGATCTCTATTTAGTGCAATTGCTTTGCCCTTTCACCCTTCAGAACTTTGGAACACTGTAGTGAGTTACTTTTATTCTTGTATTACAAGGCCCTTTAATTGAGGTTCAAACACACCTATGTGATTTTAAGGGACCCACCACCAGCAGATTTGGTTTTATTTTTTTAGCTGGCCAGTGGCTAGACAGGGACTGAACACGTTGTTGCATGCATTACCTTATGATCTAAGGTATTTATCTCAGTGACTGCTATTATAGTCATTCCTCTTTTGCTCATCTGGTGCATTCTGGCAGTTACTTTGTTAAGCTTATAATCATTTCAGTATCTGATAACGTGTTAATACTGTCACTATCGACTTCATTTGAACAGCATTCTATTTCTAGGGCTTTTTACAGCTTAAATAAAGATCTTTCTATCAATACTGGTGTGTTGGTGAGTTGTCAGGAATAGTTAGGGTGGGTCACCACTGGGAGGCAGGAGAATCCAACAAGCCAGAAATTACTCAGAGAATCATTGCTACACATGAGGGCAATATCCGGGATCCTCTTTCCTTCGCAGAGTGATGACCACACTGGGAAGTAAGGGCCAAGCCAAGCTGGACGATGTCTCCACAGCGCCAGGCATTTCTATACCAACACCCACAAAATATCCTCCCTCCTCCTTCTTTACTGATGTTGGAAGACAGGTAGAAAGCTTTGTGAAAAATTCCCCCTTAAAGAGGAACTGCAGTCTGCTCACATAATTTGTAATTAAAACATCTTTGCCATTCTGAAGCTTCCCTCCAACCAATTTCCAGATTATTTTATATATACTGTGATTCTTATTTGCCAAATATGCTTCAGAAATCTCCCTCCACTAATTCTGGCTGCAACCATTTTAACTGTGAGCAGCTGAAGCTGCTGCCTGTTCACTTCCTGGATTTATACAGACACACAAAGGCATACCTTCAGCTCTGCATCTCTCATTGGCCCTCTTATGACTAATTCCCATTCATCCCCACTCCCTTCCTGACAAGAGTGTGATAGAGAGTTGTGCATGATGTCATAAGCCTAGGCTTTTTATCAGACAAGAAACAGGAAGTAGGCTGTATAAGGTATTTACTGGCAGAAAAAAATATTTTACTATCCAAAGTTAAAACAACAAGGGCAGAATGGATGGAAAGTTGAAAAAATTACTGAAGTTCCGCTTTAAGGAATCTTAATCTTTACATAGGATTACCACAATATCAAATATTACAACTGGTCCAAAACACGGCGGCAAGGCTGATAACAGGAAAAAAACCCTGGGAATCCATCTCTCCTTCACTGAGGAGCTTACATTGGCTATTCATAAAAAATCGGATCACGTTCAAGACCCTTTGCCTCACCCACAAATGCGTGCATAGAGAAGCTCCGCAATACCTAATGGAGAAAATAAATCATTACACACCAAACCGCAGTCTTCGATCAGCCAACAAAAACCTCCTCCTCATGCCCAAAGCCCGGTATAAATCCAAGGGGGATCGGAGATTCGCTGTTCAAGGGCCTCGGCTATGGAATGCTCTACCAATCAACATCCGCCTGGAAGAAAATCACCTGGCTTTTAGGAAAAAACTCAAGACCTTCCTCTTTTAGCAGATGATCAAAGCTCGCCACAGCGCCTAGAGGCAATTCAGTTCGTATTGTGCGCTATACAAGTATTTCATTCATTCATTCATTCAAGGGTAAAGGAATATTACGTTTTATTCAGAGGATAGAAGAAAAAAGATACCAGTTCCATCTAAAGAAAAGGATTTTGAGGTCTAGATAGGTTACGCTGCACAGATCTCTGACGCAAGGGGGGATGCTGGGGTTACCCTGTGACATGTACGGGTGACCCTGGCCCCTCTGACGCAACCGGGGGTTTCTCATTTCCCCTCTGCCTCTGACGCATCCGAGAAACCCCCGTTGCGTCAGAGGGGGGCGGGGTCACCTATCCACACATCACGGGTGTCCCCATCCTCGGATATTTAAGAACTGTCATTCGAGTCGCGCATCATTCTGCCAGGTGGCTCCTATAGAGGAGGCTGTATGATTCATGGATCGTAGAAGGATTACATCGCTGGAATTTTTTGTTTTGTTTTGTTTTTATTAAAGGACTTGTGCCAAGCTGTGTATGTGTGTTTTTTTAACCTTTTTTGTCACTTTTTTGGGTGAAATGGTAGGAGTACAATGTACTCCATTACCATTTCACACAGGGAGGGGTCGGGATCTGGGAGTCCCCTTTGTTAAAAGGGGGCTTCCAGATTCTGATAAGCCCCCCACCCGCAGACCCCCACAACCACCGGGCAAGGGTAGTGGAGATGAGGCACTTCTCCCCATCAACATGGGGACAAGGTGCTTTGGGGAGCTACCTCAAAGCACCCTGCCAATGTTGAGGGTATGTGGCCTGGTACGATTCAGGAGGGGGTGCTCTCTCGTCCCCCCCTCTTTTCCTGCAGCCTGCCAGGTTGCGAGCTGAAGGGTCTGGTATGGATTTTGAGGGGGACCCCTACACCATTTTTAAAAAAATTTGGTGCAGGGTTCCCCTTAATATCCATACCAGACCTGAAGGGCCTTGTAATGGGATTTGGGGGGACCCCCACGCAATTTTTTTTAAGTTTTGGTTCGTGGTTCCCCTTAATATTCATACCAGACCCAAAGGGCCTGGTAATGGACTGGGAGGAATCCCCATGTCGTTTTTTTTCAACGACTTTCATCTGTATTGCCAAGACCCAACAATTCATTATAGCTGCAAGTACTTTTAAATTACTTTTTTTTTCCTTTAGAAATTACATTTTGTGCAGGGACTTTTATAAACAAGGGAAACATGCGCCCATTTACAGACACACTATAGACACCCCCCAGGTACGAAATTTAAAGGAATATTACACTTTTATTGTTTCGCTTTAAGCATTATTAAAATCACTGCTCCTGAAAAAACTGACCTTTTAAAAAAAAATTTTTGCACTGATACATGTCCCCTGGGGCAGGACCTAGGTCCCCAAACACTTTTTATGACAATAACTTGCATATTAGTCTTTAAAATTAGCACTTTTGATTTTTCACGTTCGAGTCCCATAGATTTTAACAGTGTTTGCGTGTTCGAACAAATTTTTTGCCTGTTCGCATGTTCTGGATGCAAACCGAACAGGGGAGTGTTCAGCTCATCCCTAATAACAAACATAAAACAGGATTTTTGAATACAGCTTACCTGTAAAATCCTTTTCTTGAGAGTACATCACAGGACACAAAGCTTTTATTACATTGCTGTGGGTTAGATAGGCACCTTCGGTGATTGGACACTGGTTAACCCCAATTAAGGAGCATTCTTCCCCTATATAACCCCTCCCATATGGGGAGCACCTCAGTTTTGTAGAAAAGGAATAGGTAACTGCCTAAAACCCATAGAAGGACGGGAGCTCTGTGTCCTGTGATGTACTCTTAAGAAAAGAATTTTACAGGTAAGCTGTATTCAAAAATCCTGTTTTCTTCATCATACATCACGGGACACAGAGCTTTCATTACATAGTGGGATGTCCCAAAGCAATGCTCAATTTGAGGGGAGGGAGACACAGATCAGAATTATAGGCCGCAAACGAACCAGAGGAACTAAAATGCAGCCTGCAGTACACTGCACCTGAAGGCGGCATCCTCTTGCCCTCTTACATCCACCTGATAGAATCTGGCATTAACAGCCCTAGTTGAGTGCGCTTTCACTTGAAAAGGAGGAGTCTTCCTCTTTATACCATGAGCCTGAAAAATAACCTGTCTAATCCATCTAGAAAGAGTGGATTTCTACGCTGCCTGGCCTTTCTTAGAGCCTTCTGGCAGGATGAATAAACAATCAGTTTTCCGTATCTGAGTGGTTGCCTGCAGATAGATACTGATTGCTCTTACCACATCAAGAGTGTGCAAAGATTCTTCTTCTGTGGATTGCGGGTCTGGAAAAATGGATGGTAGGATCACATCTTGATTCAAATGGAATTACTACATTGTCCTTGTGAATAATTAAATACAGCTCTTTGCAAGAAAGAGCTGCCAACTCTGATACTCTCCTAGCGGAGGATATGGCTAGCAAGAAGACTAATTTCTTAGTCAAAAGTGCTAAGGGAGCATGGAGCAATAGTTTAAAGGGTTGTTCCCTCAGATCCCATGGGCATACTGAAGGTTTGACTGGCGGATTTAAACGCAGTGCACCCTGAACAATGGACTGGACAAGGGAATGTGAAGCAAGTGGCTTCTGAAAGAATACAGACAAATGACAAAGCTGAAATTTGGACTTTGATAGTGCTCAAGGTCAATTTCATCTCTAGACCTGACTGGAGAAAAGCCAGGATCCTGCTAATGACATACTTTCTAGGATGCTATCCCCTGGGTTCACACCAGAAAACATATTCCTTCTAGATTCTGTAGTAAATAAGCCTGGAGGTCGGGTTTCTGGCGTTGACCAGCGTGGAAAAGACTGAATCCGAGAGCCCATGGTCTTTTAGAATGTGGGTCTCAGCAGGCAAACTGTCAAATTTAGACTTTGTAAAGCAGGATGGTAAATTGGACCCTGTGAGAGTAGATCTGGCCGGACTGGGAGGATCCAAGGCCATCTTTACGATCTCTGCATACCAAGGTCGTCTGGGCCAAGCCAGGGCTACTAAAAGGACTGACTTTACTTCCCTTTTGACTCTCCCCAAGAACCGCCGGAAGAATTTGGAGGAAAGGCATAGATTAGATTGTACTGATTCCATGGAATTGTCAGAGCATCAGACACGTGAGCAAGTACATCCTTTGCTCTTGACACAAATTTGTCCAGTTTCTTTCTGAATCTGAACATGAATAGATCTACATCCGGGGTACTCCACTTGTGACATATGATCTGAAATATGTCGGGGTGCAGAGACCATTCTCCTGGGCACAGTTGCTGGTGGCTTAAAAAATCCGCTTGCCAATTTTCCACCCCTGGGATGAAGACCGCAGATAGGCTGGGAACATGCCTTTCTGCTCATGCAAGTATACGATTCACCTCCTTTTGGGCATCCAGACTTCTGGTGCCACCTTGGTGATTGATATAAGCTACTGCCATGGCATTGTTGGACTGTATCTGAATAAGATGACCTTGTAGTCTGTAAGACCAGTCCATGAGGGCCAAGTAAATTGCCTGAATTTCCAGGATATTGATGGGCAAGAGCCTTTCGGTCGCGGACCATCTTCCTTGCGTGCATGCTTCTTCCAGAACTCCTCCTCAGCCTGTCAGTGTCAGAAACCATGAATCAGACAGAAGGGCAATTAAATCACACTTGTTTATTAATAAAAATAAAAAGGTAAATAGAAAAAGCATAGTCAAAACATAGCCAGAGTCCAGTAACCAGATAGGGTAGTCAGCCAGGCCAGAGTTCAATAACCAGATCTGGTAGTCAGCCAGGCCAGAAGTCAGGGATCCAAGTAGAGCAACAGCAAGCAGGATAAGGAGCCAGAAGGGATGTCAGCAAGCCAGTCTTAAAACAGAACTGCAGGAGATGGTTTCTTGTGATGTGACCAAGGTGAAGGCAGAGGTGAAGTGAGCTGGATGGCTTTAAGTAGGCAGGTCAGACGAGCATGATCAAGAACTGTAGAGAGAGATGAGAGCTGGCAATTAGCTGACAGCTGAGCAGCCAGCCCAGAGATGGAAGGGCTAAGCCAGCCCTGACAGTCAGACTTGCATCCATGGTTACAATTTTCCATGGTAGTGGAAGAAAGGCCTTGCCTTTCAAAAGATTTTTGGTTCTTATCCACCAATTGAGGCTTTTGCATATCCTTGGGGATAGGTACATAGGAAGATCCAAGGCATGAGGCTTTTTGTTCCAAGGCATGAGGCTTTTTGTTCCAAGCCGCAAGGATGCTTCTCCGGAAAGGCCTTGAGTGAAACTGGGCAAATAGAACAGCCTCGAAAGAGGTGACCATCTTTCCCAACAGTCTCAAACATAGGCGAATGGAGGGACTTCTTTTGCTTAACACTAGGTGGACTAGAGCTTTCATGGCCTTGGCCTTTGGCTCTGCTAGAAACATTCTGCCTTGAGCGGTGTCTATGATCATGCCCAGATATTCCAACCTTTTGAAGGTTGCAAGAAAGACTTTTCTAGGTTGATAATCCAACCTAGACTTTCCAGATGTTTTACTGTTTTGAAAACACTGAGGTTCAGGTGCGCTACTGATTGCTCTACGAGTAGCAAATTGTCTAGATAAGCTACCATAGTTATGCCCTGAGCTCTTAGATTTGCTAAGAGAGGGTCTAGAATCTTTGTAAAAACTCGAGGAGCTGTAGCAAGATCAAAAGGAAGGGCCACAAATTGAAAATGGCACTGATCTACCGCAAACCTTAGATATTTTTGGTGAGCAGGAAATATCGGCACCTCAGACTACGTGGGACCCCCTTATAATATCACCTGTGACAGAGCCTGCAGCGGAGGAGATGAGTGGTCTGGAGACTGGCTTCACTGAGTGTGTATTCTGGAAAGGCATGTAAGTAAACGCCAGGTTGCTCTTTACTCCCTCTAGTGGCAGAAACCAGGTAAGACATACAACTACTCTGAAGAAATCCATAATATGTAACATATATAGGATTAACTTCTCTTACCTGTCCCCTCCGCAGGAACTACTGAGAACAGCCAGTTTCTAGCCTTCACCCATCATGGCGGGTAGTGTTGTGCCAACCTTCAGGATTTTTTGGGTTCCTACTCAGAGGAACCTCTTACCTGGACCTGTAAAAGACTCTGCCAGAACTTTTGTGCCACTGACACCAAGCCTAGTTTTCTCAGAGCCCAGTCCTCCAAGGAGAGACTTACAGGCAAAACCTAATTTCTTCAGATGACGAGGCCCGGGTACTATACCATCTTGGAAGTCAAACTATCGGCCCGAGATATGAGATAGAGTTTTTTTTCATAGCACATGTTTTACGTGACCAACCACCTTAGACACTGGCAAAAAAACGGAGGTGCGGGGAGTTATATAGGGGAAGAATTCTCCTTAATTGGGGTAAACCATCTAACCCACTATGTAATGAAAGCTCTGTGTCCTGTGATTTTTAATCAAGTAAGAGGGGCTTTCTAAAATTTGACTGCAAACATGGAGACAAAGAATAGTATACAGAGCCTTCAAGCACAAGCTTCAGAATTTGAAAAAGGACAGGCTAAGTTGCACTGCTGCTGAATGTTTAGAGGAACTTCAAGAGGTCCATGGATCGGTAGAAAGCTCTGCTGAGCTGATTTATCTGTTCAAACACGCCTTCTGAGTGTAAGCAGAGACTGTCAACTTTTATCCTCTTCTTGGATAAGATTCTCCAATTGGTCATCCTCAAGGGTGGATTGTTGTCCTTAAAGAGGCACAACCTTTTGACCTCATAGTACTGAAACTTTGGACAAGTGAATAATTAACTTACCCCAAACTGATCAATAAAATCTGTGGGGAGGAGGCCCTGTTGGCAGCCAAGACTCAGAAAACATTTACCCCATGGATTCTGGAGAAAGTTAAGGCGGTGTCTCTGTGTATTCAACACAGATTACTTTTGGTGCACCAGAAGAGATGAAAAGTGGAGTGCCTCCTGTCCTTAAGGCCCTAACTAGTCAAAGTTTCAGCTAACTGAATCTCCAGAGGGAGACAATTTGATTCGCAGAGAGTGGAAACAGCTGCAAGTAGAAGATTCCCAGATGGTGATCTTGAGGAAACATGGCCGCTCTTCCTTCCTGAAAAACACTGAAGTACAATACTTTTGTAGTGAACATGACCCCCTAGGACCAGGGAGGACTTTCAAACTAGTCAGAGATTGGTTTTATTGGCCTTGTATGAGAACTGAAAAAGAAAAGTTATATTGTCCAGACCAGGGCAGATACTCCGGTAGCAGACCCATCAAAGAGCTATGGAACATACTGGAGGTGGAGAAGTCACAAACTCTGCCTTACCACCTCCATAGAGGGCCACGATTTGAACATTGTGACGTACTGTTTTAAACATTTAAGAGATGCTTACATCTAAAAAAACAACAACTCTGGAGTAAGTACATATCAGCAATGGCCCATGTTGACAATAGTACAGGATATTCACCTTACATGCATATGTTCCGTATAGAAGCTTGGTTGCAACTACTGAACTGCCACTGCTTCAACTCCACTGCCTGCAACTCAGAAAGGTTATTTCAACTGACTTCAAAAGAACCTAAAGACTGCCTGCGAGAAGGGTCAGACTGCCTCTGACACCCAAGGACAGCAAAATCAAAGAAGAAAGTTTGATTTCATAACCTAAAACTGGGTGGCAGAATGTTACTGACAAATCTGTGTCCTCGCAGGAAACACAAATTAGCTGACCAGTGGAGCTTGTGTCATTGCACTGTTTGTGCTATGCTACCTGGTTTTCCTGTGTATCAGATTTGGCTAGAGGGGAAGACAGGGCCTTTAAATACTTAGCACGGCAAGCACCTTTTACCACTTACGAACTTCAGTGACTCAGTCAAAGCAATCCCTTCCTGAAGAGGAAGATGGAGACAACTGGGAGAAAGATTTAGAGGCAGGGTGACTATGGCAGTCTGATCCCACTCTTGTCACTCTATCTGCTGTTGAAAACTGCTGTCTGGAACATTGAGAGCTGATGCGTGAGAATTTCTGCCACATTCCAAAGTTGCAAAAGAGGTGCCCTTCAAACCAGAGGAAGAAATAGAGGCTCAGGGTCTACAAGAAGTATGCCCCTCACTGCCTCCCAAAGTTACAGCGACACCCTCTTCCAGAGGGCCATCTGAGCCTATGGAGCAAGCCAATCTCCTATAGGATTGACTTACGATTCCAAAGAAAATAGTTTAAAAGCCATTGCACCAATTTTCTGATGCATAAGTGCATCAGACTGTTGTACTAGTCTTGAATACATCCTATCTTGTACCTGACACACCATGGTAGGAATTCCCACTGCTTGCATCTTGTGTTAGGAGCATTCACAAGATATGCAAAGTTACTTTGTAACGAAATCTGCCACTTTGGCGATCAAAGACTTCCAGTGAGAGAACTGTGTAGCCCTGGCTCGTGACCCCTTTAAGCCTGTAAGCCGCACAGCCCTGGTATGCTTGTGGCCATACAGCAAAATGTGTCTCATGTATGCTGCAGGGCACATGTATTCTGCATAGTAAGCGACAGACAATATCATCTTTTGACCACATAAATACTACAAGCTATTCATCTGTTTTTATCCTGTCATCTGCTGTAACTCGATGTTCAGAACAAAAGCACCCTTGTGGATGGAATCTGTATTTGGTGAGTTCAAACTATCTGATGAGGATTGTCCTCAGTGATTATATCTTATACAGGCCAGGCATAGAGGTCTCACAAGGTATAGTCGCTTCACAACAATCGGAGTCAGAATACCTACGCAGCACTGGTGTCGTTAGAGGTCTTTGTATGGCCACAGGAATATTGCTGCCTCCAGTGGAGTTTTGTTTAGTGGGATTGCATTGCCCTTTCAAATTTTGCAACTTTAAGGAGTACTTTCAATTGATGGTCAAGCAGTCCTATGTGAGTTAACGGGTGATACTTAGTTTTATTATTTTGCTGACCAGTGTTTAGACAGGCCAGAATGTAGCACAATGTAACCTTACTGTTGAAGGGTTTTTATCTCTGTGAATGTTGTGGTAGAGTTGTTCCCCTTTTGCATGCCTAGGGCATCCTGGCAGGGCCTTTTCACAGGACAATAAGGGAATGAACATCATGTACTTTGTTAACCTTATAATTAGGGATGCACCCATACCATTTTTTTGACCCAGAGTACAAGTACCGATACTTGACATCATGTACTCGCTGAAACCAATTACCGATACCTGATTTTGGTAATGTGACCATTTTTTTTTAAATAATGAAAAATTACAAATTTTCGCCATAATATGAGGAATTGAAACGCAGTCAAAAGTCATATGAAAGAAAACATGTTTATTTGCTGGTCACAAAGCTGTTAAGGCGCAAATTGCACAGAACATGTTATATAAAAAATAATGTCAAATGTCATCAATGACATGTACATTGCAAGTTCACAATTTAGACATGAGGAGAAGCAAGAACAGTACAGTACCTCAGTCAACTCACAACACAAGACATTATAAAATTTCAAAAACCAAAAAACAGTTCAACTTCTTACACATGTGTAAGAGAAACACATTTCACAGACAGAACATTCCAGGATGGCAAGAAAGGATGTGTGTTAGGTTGGCATGTAGGCTGCAGTAAGGCCTCATGCACAGCTCAAAGCAGCTGCTTCTCCAGGTGTTAAAGTGGAAGTAAACCCATCGATTTAAACAGTTAAAAAAAAAGGCATGCCGGGAATGCTAACTGCACATTGGCTGTGCTCTCAGGCAAACTATCAAACCATCCAATGGCTGGTGTCATAATGAATCACATGTGCAGCACCATAGCAGTTGAAGATTAAACAGAGGCAAAGATGGCAGCTTCCTTGGCTAAAAACGATAGGGGAGTTTACTTCCACTTTAAGCTCTTTTTTTTCTGTACCAGTTACCTCTTCCCCCTCCAACTATGCAGTTTCAGAAGTTTAGTGGCAGGGCAGCTTATGCAGAAAAGAAAAAAAACAAAGAAATTGGAAACAGAAATCTTTGGATTTTTTTTATGCCTGTGAACTTTCCTGCCACTAAACTCCTGAAACTAGTGTGCAATGGGCTGACATGGAGAGGAGGCGTTAACAGGCAGGAAAAATGCTCAAACTCCTTGAGGAACAGATGCTTTTAGCTGCATTATACAGGCATTATGCCTTGAAAAGGAAAAGCTCAAATGTCCCACAGAACATGAAATACCATCATTGTTGATGACGCCACGTATAAAATAAACATCACAAGTTCCAGTAATCACATCAACCAACCCAAGTGCAATAAAGTTAAATAATGTTAGGCCTGAGGAGGAGCAACTGAACAGTACCTAAAAACTAACATTATTTTGTAAACATTTTTTAAATAAAAAAAAAAGTGCTAGCTTCTAGTTCAACTTCTTATGAAACTCCTGAAAAAACATTTTTCACAGACCAAAATTAGGTTCATTCCAGGATGGCAAGGCCAAGGAGCCAAGGACTTAGCAGCAGTAAGGCCACATGCACAATAAAGCTCAAAGTAGCTGCTCCTACAGGCGTTTGAGCTCCCTGTTTTTTAGCCTTTCATTTGCCTGCAGTGTTAACTCTATGCCGCTCCATATTAGGCTATGTGTCCCCTATGCATTGCATGTTGAATCACCTATAGTGTGCAATGTGCACACCATAGGCGATTCACTTTTTCACTTCAGGAAAAAGTTTGTGGCATTGAGTTAAAAAGGCAATTTTTTTTTTAAAGGCCAACATGGAGGGGAGTTAACAAGCAGAGGAAACGCTAAAAAATGCTCGAATGCCAGGTGGAGAAGTTGCTTTGAATTGAAGCGTGCAACTGTGCATGATGCCTTACAGTTGGACAGTAACAGGTGGTAGAGTACTTTTCCAATTCAAACACAAGTGGCAAGTTTTTTTTTAAGAAACAGAATAATCTCTGAATGTTCAATTAGAAGTCGGTTTCTAAAGTCAGTCAGAAGGTGTGACGCTGCACTGAACAATCTCTCCCTTTCCACACTACTGCAAGGAGCTGAAAGATATTTTTGTGCCATTTGGGCTAGAGTGGGAAATCACAGTTTATTGACTGCCCAATACTAAAGAGGTTTTTCTGAATGAGGCACAGTGACCTCTCCAAGATATGCTTCTTGTATGGTAGCAGCTGTGGGAGCACTGTTCTCAAATGTAGATGAATAAGCAATTTCTTGAAAAACACTGCCCACAGTCACACTGGTACCTGGCTGTTGCTCAGTGCGAGACCTTTGGTAGCTGGTTTCTCAAGCACCTCAGGTATAGCTGCCTGTGCCTGTAATACCCGTACAGAAGATATTTCTTGCATTTCCAGCACAAACATCTCTTTGGCCTGCCTGCCAGCATCTGCATTTGAGAAGAACCTTTATACCTAGAAGAAGAAAAATACAAGACATTAGACAACGTCATGCAAGCAAAGCAACAACTGTGGAAGCTTGCTGTGGGGGCACTGCTAGAAGGGGGACACGGCAAAAACAGTTGTCTGGCCTGCTCTGTGCAAAACCATTACACAGAGGCAGAGCAGGTAAGTGTGTTTGTCAAATTGTCATTATAGATTTTGTTTTGTGTTTTATTTTATGAAGGTGAGATTTACAGTGTTATCACTTGCATTACAAATGCAAGCAAGTGATAACACTGTAAAATATCACCTTCATCCAAAAAACAAAATCATATCATCAATATTCAAATAAAAACAAGTCAAAATAGCAGCCAGCAATAACTCATTGATTACCTTGGATCGAGTAAGGTAGCAATGCAGTAAAGTGGATTTTGTGGATTTCTGTCAGAGAACCGTTTCTGCAAAGCACCAAGCAATGTGTTCTTCATCGTTTTCACACTGTGATCCTCATCCACTTCTTTAGATAATAATCGCTGTAGCACAGTCACTGCAGGAATTACATCCAAGGCAAAAGAATCTGAACAACTCACATGCCAAGTCAACTCTTCAAAGGGAGCCAAGATGTTGATCATCTTCTCCATGAGATTTCACTGATTTGCAGTGATCGTTGCAGGCAGCTCATGTTCTGACACATATACTCCAATGGCTCATTCTTGCTCTATCAGAGACTGTAGCATGTAAAAAGTGCTGTTCCAGCGAGTCTGAACATCTTGTTGAAGTCTTTTAATGGGTTGACCAAGCTGGATCTGAATATCTTTCAGCCGAGAATTGGCCCAGGTTGAATGTTTAAAGTGCCCAACTAATTTGCACCCAACTTCCACAGCCTCCGTAATGCTGTGCCGTGATAAAAGCCCCTCTGAGACAGCCAGCTGCAGTGTATGTGCCACACATGAAAGGCTCTGAAGACTAGCATCTTCTACACCTTTTTTCATATTTCTGCCCTTATCACAGACTACCACAGACTACCACATGGACAGAACTTTTGGGAATCGCCCAAGTGTCAAGCATTTCTTCTAGTATGCTTCTTATAGCTTGGCCTGTTTGAGAGCCTTGAAATTTCACTCCGTGCAGCATGACTTGATGCAGAGTGAAATTGGCATCAATCCACTCACACTACTGCTCCAAATGTCCGTGGTGAAACTGATAGCCTTTATGTCCTCCTGTAGCATGTTGGTAATGTGTTTTTTCACTGCGTTGTGTAATTGTGGCAACAGGACATCTGTGACATGACGACGGCTGGGAATTTTATACTTTGGCTCCAAAAGATTCATAATTTGCTAAAAACCCACATTGTCAACTATTTATAGGGGATGATCATCAAGAACGACGACTTGGGTAACTACTTCAGAATTTTTTTTAGCCTTTGGGTTATCCATGGAAAATGTTTCACATCTGGCAAGGGTTTGCTGCAGTGTCAGCTGCTGAGTGCAAGAGCTAGTGACAGCTGTAAATTCGCCATGCTCAGTCTTGTGTTTCATTTTGAGGTGTTTTATGAAATTACTGATATTGTAAGTGTAGCGGATGACATTTGGGATCAAGTGTCACACGCTTGTAAATTTATTTTTTGGCCTCAGAACAGTAAAGGTTCTGAGGGTTAATTGTGTAGGTAGGCCTTAACACCAGTCTGGCCAGGCTGTGTTTGGAAGTTCTGCCTGGTCATGTGGACGGTGAGGTGCACATGACAGGCTAGAACCAAGTCTGGGTGGATGTTCAGGTATCAGCCTTATCGGAGCCAATCAGTGGGAGTGCCGGGGCCCGCTGAGGAGTCTGGGAAGGGATACTTAAAGGGGTGTGGGTCACGTGTTCAGTGTTCCGGAGTTGTTCGAGAGACCCGTGTGGTCTAGTCTGGTTCCAGGACCGGGGTAGCCCCGTGAGGAGTCCCAGTCACGGGGTGTTCAAAACCCCGAAACATGTTCCTGTCAGTGGCCCCTGATAGACCTGCTTGGTCTGGGGTAGGGATCCGTCCGTTCCCGAGTCTCGGAACTTACTGGTCTGAGGCACAGTAACTGAGGGAGGATTCAAAGTGTCCGGGTGTGCTCTCGGCTTGGACGGAAACCGCAGCTCGTGGAAGTGACTGGGGGAGGACTCTTCGGAGGAGGGCTGGCAAGTGGCATACTGGAGAAGTGCCTGGTTACTGAGTTGAGAAGGACATTGACGAATTCATATTTTTCCAGTACCATAAAGGAGACGGGAAACGTTCCAGGTACGGAGGAAAAAGGTTCCTGTTTACCCTTTGTTGTTTGTTCAAGTTTGAGTCAACGTGCTGACTGCCCTGATCTCTGGCTAGAGATCTGTTCAGCCTTGAAGTACCCAGCTGCGAGTGGCTACTCTCTGGGTGGAAATAGAGACTTTGCTAGAGCTGCAGTTGAAGGTGCCTGAGTTCTTCACCTGTGCCCTCTGTTCCCTAATAGACTGTGTTAATTGAAAGTTCTACTGCAAAATAAAACCTTTTTGAAAGGACTTCATCTGTGTCAGTATACAAGTCATTGGGTATCAACCCTGGGAACCCCTAGAAGTGGAAGAGCAGGCCGAGAGAAGGTAAACGGTAAGCCCATTAAGTCAAGGCCACCCTGCAACGGGTTATGGCTGCTACATAGGAACTAACTTTTGAACATCCTATGAATATTTTGGCAGAATAGAGTTTGCTGTCTGCAATGCGTTTATTGGTTTCATCAATTTTAAAGAACTTCCAGACAGCTGACATTTTGCTGGCAGTGGCATCCATTTGCATTGCACTTAAAGCCAGAAATAAGTAAGTCTCTCCACCTTAAGGGTGGGGGGGGGGGGAATTAGGAAAATGGGGAAAAAAAATTTGAGCCCAAATTATTTGTTTTCTGATTTTTTTCACACATGATGACACCTACTATTTTTTAGAATAATGAAGATGCTCTCACCAGTGCTTGTTTGTTCCTGCTGCATCCAGCATCTTGGTATGGCCAAGTAAACCAGTAGCAGTGTAATTTGCCCCCATGATGTCATTTGCCCCCATGATTAGGCAGCAGAGACAATGTGGGACACTAAGTTATGTAACACACACAAACACCATGCTGGATAGTGGACATTATGTTAGGCAAGAGAGAGAGACAATGTGGGACAAACTAAATGTAACACAGGCCGGCCGCCATGTTAGGCAAGAGAGAGACAGACAATGTGGGACAAACTAAGTAACACAGGCCTGCCGCCATGTTAGGCAAATGATGTAAGCTAGTAGTACTGTACAGCAATCACGCGGGACACATAAGTAAGCAAGCAACAGTTAGAAATAGAGAAGAGCACTCGCCAGCTGCCATGAGGGAACATGGTGTAAGGAGGACGCTCGCCATGTGGGGCAGCCATGTAGCAGACACAGCAGCAGCAAAACACGCCATTAGGGAAACAGCACTCACCGCCATGTGGAGAGGCCGTAACCTTATCCGGTTCCTGAGCTCCGCCCAAGCTGACATCACTTCCGGTATCGGTTTCTGGTATTGGTGGATTTTCACGAGTACCGATACCCCCGAAAAAGCCAATTATCGGCTACCCCTATTTATAATTATTTCAGTATTTGCTAACATCTTACCCCCGCTGACTCCATTTAAACAGTATTCTATTATCAGAACTTATTATATCCTAAATAAAGTCCTTTGCATCACTACTGGTTTGCTAGGTCCAGTTAAGGTGGGTCAACAGTGAGAACAGCAGGAAGACCAACAATTCAGCAGCTCCTGTCATTGATACATTTTCATTAAATTGTATCTTCACCTTATAAAACTTTGTCCCTCAGCTCCACCCATCCTCCAGTCCTCTACATGAATAGTGAGTTTTTTTTTCAGAAACTAGCATTTTATTCAGGAAAGGAGGAGGGGGTGGGCCTATCCTGATAACGTGCTGGCTGAACCAGGAACAGCCAGCAGCCTATTGATGACATCACAGCGTGGGACCAAGCTCTGGCAGAGGAGAAGATCATCTCAGTTGAATAATGCTGGATCCGGTGGGTGGGTGAGTATCTGAAATGTGCTGAACACACCACCAGGTAAGCGGGGTTTAAAAAAAATAAAAATAAAAATAAATTATATATATATATATATATATATATATATATACACACACAAACATATATATATATATATATATAATATGGGTAGGGAAAAAGTTTACATCTTTCACAATTAGATCTTTCACAAAAAAACAAAGACTACAATCTCCATTTAATTGTAATTAGAGAAAGAAGCAATAATATATATGAACTAATTCTAACAATATTAAAAAGTAGCACATATTAGAGCCCAGCCTAACGTGTAAACATTAATAATTATATTCCCAGCTGTAGTGCTTCTTTCAGCCATGTACAGAGGTATTTCCTACACTGCTGCAGTGGGAATCCTTGCATGCTTGTGGTATCAAGTGTGTAAACGTAAACGAGCATTGGGTGCTCAAACTGTTCCCAAATTATCTTCAAGGAAACATGGGAGGCTAGATCTGTTTACAAAAATTAGCTGACGGCAAGAAGGTGCTACACTTTATGTCATCATACTTTCCCAGGGTACTGCAAATAAATCAACAGCTATTTTCTTTACATCATTGGTATGCACAGTTTTTCAGTTCTAGTGAACACATTACAGGTATGATGATGGTTTTAGTCTCTGCATTCCTGTGTTTTATATAGAGTATTTATATCATGTTTGAATGCAGTGTTTTGTTAAAGGGAACCTATCATAGCTATAGAGGGGCTGCCATGTTGATGAATGCGTAAAATGAGAATGTTGATTTGCTGATTTGTTTCAGTTTAATGGCTCATCTTTGGAGCTTTGGGATCAGTATTACAGCAAAGGAACAAACAGTTTCAGAAAGAGGTCAGAAAGTTCTAGTCTCCCAAAGAGAAGACCTACTGGAGTTTTATTTACCTCCTCCATCAGTGACAACTTTAAACATTAAAGTGTTACTAAACCCACAACAGTAAAATCAGTCTGTATATGCAGTAAAGCATGCTTGTTATACTCACTGTGGAAGCTAGGGGGCTAATCCGCTGCATTCTGTAAAAAAGGCTATTAGATCCTGTCTTCTCTGATCCTCCCCTTCTTCCACGATCCCCCACCCCAAAGTCACAAGAATGTTGCTGATTGATTATACCCCACTGGCTACCCTGAATCTGCAGATCCTCTGATACCTCTGACACCTTGGGTTCCATTCTGCAATGTGGCGTTAGCAATAAGAAACTCACACGATATCACTGAACCACTCAAAAAGATTTACTGAGATAAATAATGGAACACAATGAAAAGCATGAATGAACACAAGTTATGATTGACAACAGTTATCACATAATGCACATATACAGAACATATAACCTTATAATTACCTGAAGGGGGTATATGTGAACAGATGCACAGAAGGATAGGTACTCAATATCTTCAAGACATATGTGTAAAATTAAGAATATTCCCTAATAGCTCCCCCTAAGCTATAATTCAGGGATCAACTTGTGAGTAGAGCAGCAATTCTTAGTAAAAGAAGAAAATGGTGAAAGTTCTTTAAACTCCAGATGTCTTCAGCTAGCCTGATGGTTAAACTGCAGCAAACTGTTGTAATTTGTAATCCACAAAGAGAAAAGGAAAGAAATGACTGTAGAACAAAAGGTGTGCTGATGATTGCTTAACTGAAGAAATATCACCACTTGTAGATTCCTCTTTACATGTGAGGGCAATACAGTACTGACCTTACAGCACGGGGGAGAAAGACAAGGCCCCAAAGTACAGCTGTATGATGCTTGTGAAGAAGTAGATTCACCTCCATTGAACTACAAGTCTCACCAGCAGTCTGTAAAAAGAACTTACTCAGCAATACTGTAATCTCTACTGGAATGGGCAGGTGCCCGCTCACCACAATAGACTCCAATGGCTGTGAGGCTACATCCGTAATTCCCTTCCTGGTGTCTCCGGCTGTTGAAAATGGCGCTGCCATGCCGTGCTGCAACTCCCAATGGACTAAAGTGCAGGTGGCTTCCAGTTGCTCTGAAGTGCAGGCCGGTCCGCTTGCTGGATTAGCAGAGCTGTCCTCCAAGATCCCTCAGAGGTGAGCGATCCTGCTCTTTGCTGTATAGGCTGTATAGGCTGCAGTCTCTCACTCCTGGTGACACACAGACCTGCTGGAGGTGTTGAATGGCATCCCGAGAGGTTGAAAACAAGCTGTGCCTCTCGTTTTATTAGTCCTTCCTGCAGGCAGTTCTGCACATTTTGCTTTGTCTGTCCTGTAGTCCAGGGCTGATCCAGCTAACAGAGTCACTTCCTCCCCCAAACTATATTTTCCACAATGCTTTGCTGCATTATTCTCAAAGAGTAAGGAAAAATCCTAACAGAGTCCAGTAGACACTAGGGGGAGCCAAACTCATTTGCAAACAACAACAAACTTTTCAACTATAAGGCTGCATGCACACAGATGTTTTCAGTCTGGTATGGATCTTAAGGGGAACCCCCCACACTGAAAAAACGGCTTGGGGTCCCCCCCAATATCCATACCAGATCCTTATCCGAGCACGCAGCCCAGCCGGTCAGGAAAGGGGGTGGGGATGAGCGAGCGCCCCCCCCCCCCCCGAACCGTGCCAGGCCGCATGTCCTCAACATGGGGTGGTGAGTGCTTTGGGAAACGGGGAGCCCTGCGCCCCCCCCACCCCAAAGCACCTTGTCCCCATGTTGATGAGGACAAGGACCTCTTCCTTACATCCCTGGCATTTGGTTGTCAGGGTCCGCGGGGGGCTTATCAGAATCTGGGAGCCCCTTTAATAAGAGGGCCCCCAGATCCCAACACCCCACCCTATTTGAATGAGTAAGGGGTACATTGTATCCCTACCCATTCACCTGGGGGAAAAGTGTCAATAAAAAAATTAAAAAAACACTATACAGGTTTTTTAAGTAATTTATTAGGCAGCTCCAGGGGTCTTCTTCCGACTTCTCCAGCCTCTTCTCCTGCTCTCCGGTGTCTTCTCCCGCTCTCTGGTGCCTTCTGCTGGGCTGCCCCCTTTCCACCCCCTTTCCTGAGCGGCTGGGCTGCGTGCTCGGATAAGGGTCTGGTATGGATTTTGGGGGACCCCCATGCATTGTTTAGGCGTTAGGGGGTTCCCCTTAAGATCCATATCAGACCGAAGGGTCTGGCATTGTCTTGGGGGGAACCTCACGCAAATATTTTTGAAAATTTTCGCGGGGTCCCCTTCAAGATTCTCAGCACACAAGTTGCACCGCAAGTCGGATCATCTTGACTGTGTTAAGCCCGACGAGGCTTAACACAGCGTTTTGCCGGTGTCTGACATTTTTACAGCTCTAACGCTGGAACCTCAGAACGCACTGGTCCTGTTTTATTTTTTACAGCTTAAAAATGCCTATGCCATTTGCAGCTCAAAAATGCCTATGTGGGCATAAAGCCATGGAATAACATGGACAGGCATTTTTCAGCTGCAAAAAACGCTCAAAAAAAACGGCTGTAAAAACGTCCGTGTGCATGAGGCCTAATGACTATAGTAGCAAACCCCTGGCTAGGCTACATGTGTATTTGATAGCTAAACCCAAGAACCACAATTTTATATATTGCTGCTTAACAGTCCTTAGATGTTGATCCTGTCAGAATTCCAGTGTCTCCATGATTACTTTTGCACTGAACTGATATATCAAACAATATTTTCAGCTTTTCCAGTGAACTATAGAATTCCTCCCTCCCTGTAATTGATATGAGCAGGGGAAGAAGTGCCTTAAATCTATATTATAAGAGCAACTTAGGCTGGCAAGCCTGCTTTTCTACAGATATAATGCAGTGAATGTTGTTACTTCTGTCTTCAACTGAGAAAGCAGTGGATTTTTCTACCATGCTCCTAATAAAGAACCAGAGAAACCTAATTGAGAAGTTGCTGTGAGATGCAGCAAGATGGGTAGTCCGTGGGGACCTATTCATTAGGGATGGAAGTTATGCCCAGCTTAGCATTGGCTGTGGCTCTTGGACCTGGTCACCCTAACACATCTCTACTACATAAAGCGCTTCAAAACCTCTCTATTTTGTGAAATATCTCAAACCTCTCTGTTAGCCCTTGTACACACGGTCGGAGATTCCGACAACCAAATCCGTCAGAGTTATTCCGACGGATTAATTCCGGACGAGGTCCGGAAGTGATGTTGCATACACACGGTCGGACTAAGTTGTTGGAAAATCCAATTGTACATAACGTGATGACGTTATTTCGTTACAACGGGATTACGTTCTGGCTAGTAGCCAATAGCTTTGGTCTAGGAATTTGATCTGAGCATGCGTGGCACTTTGTCCGCCGGAGTAGGCTACACATGATCGGAGTATGTCCGATCGGAGCATTTTGTCGGAAAATATTTCTGCCAAGTTGGAAAAGTTGGTCCGACGGATATTCAGACGGAAACAGTCCGATGCAGACCACACACAGTCGGAATATCCGACAAAACGCTCCGATAGGAAACACTTTCTCGACGGAATCTCCGACCGTGTGTACAAGGGCTTACACGTAGTTCCTTATGCATATAGTAGGTATAGAAAAGAATCACCTTTCAGGCTTTGCAGTCTGAAAAGATGACATACACAGTTTTTGTTTTATACAGCTGTATTTATTAGTGCAAATTAGAACATCCAAGTGAAAGATATAACATCAACTTGTCAGAAAAAATAAATAAAAATAAAATAAGTTGGAAAAAGGATCACCCCTTCGTGTCAGAATTTTGTTGAACCACCTTTTGCTTTAATTACAGCATTTAGTCTGTATCAAAAAGTTTACCAAGGCTCCACCACAGGATGGCACTGTGGGAGTCCTAGTGATAGAGCAGTGCCACAGTCCTATAAGTCAATTTTAAATCAAGATAAAGTGCAGAAAAAATTGAATTTGTAGGCACCAATTATAAAAAAATTACATAATAGTTTATTAAACACATAATGGTACAAATAATCACATTTAAAAACTTTTTTGCAATAAAAATGCAAAACTGACATCTCTCTTAGGCCCCTTTCACACATGCTGATGGTATGTCCGTATTTCATCCATCCGTTTGCGGATGAAATACGGACATCCATTCATCCCTATTGTCCGCCTCCGCAAATGTCCGATTCTGCAGACGGAGGAAAATCCTATTTTTCTGTCCGTCTGCAGAGCGGATCGGATGAACACGGACAGACGGTCCGTGCTTGTCCGATCCCCATAGAGGAGAGCGGAGAGCTGACAGGGCGGTCCCCGCACAGTGTGCAGAGACCGCCCTGTCCGCAGCCGGCTCAGCGGGGACAACGGAGCGGATCATCACGGGGCGGATCTTTACTGATCCGCCCCGTGTGAAAGAGGCCTAAGACAAAAAATTCATGACATTATATATTATTGTAATCCTGCAAACATGATGTAGTATGCAAGAAAAAAAGCAAGAAAAAAAAAGCGTTTTTTTTCTTGCATACTACATCATGTTTGCAGGATTACAATGATGTATAATGTCATGCATTTTTTGTCTTAGAGAGATGTCAGTTTTGCATTTTTTATTGCAAAAAAGTTTTTAAATGTGATTGTTTGTACCATTATGTGTTTAATAAACTATTATGTAATTTTTTTTATAATTGGTGCCTTCAAAGTCCATTTTTTCTGCACGTTGTCTTAATTTAAAACAGCCTTTAGTCTGTTGGAATATATCTCTACCAGGGCTCGAGTCCTGCGGGAACGCATGGGAACGGCGTTCCTGTACTTTTTCCATAGCAGGAGCGCAGTTCCCTTCAGCAGGACTGGCCTTTGAACAGGGGCGGGGCTGAGCTGGGAGAGCAGTTTGCTGCGCTGCATTCCAGGAGTTGTAGACTGGACCAAGCTGAAGTTTCTGGTGGCGGTGGGTGGAGACTGGAGAGAACTGAGCACCGCAAGAGGAAACTACAACTCCTGAGTCCCAAACACCAGCTGTGAGTGTCCCGGTGTAATGACAAACCTCGTAGAATCGGCATGCCTGGTGTGTGATGTCACAGGTGTGCCCCATTCCACTCCCCTTCCCAATTCCTCCTCCTTCACCCCGCTGCTGCACACATCTCCACTACTACCGATTCCACCTAGCCTCCGCTCTATGCGGCCACCGCTGCCACAGCACCACACTGCAGACAGCTCACTATCTCGCTGACAGGTCAGTTGAGATCTCATCAGCCCCCACTCTTCCAGGAACTGGGGGGGGGGGGTGGTGAAGGGGGCAGAGGACATTATTGCGGGGAGGTTAAGGGGGCAGCAGACATTTCTGGGGGGGGTGAAGGGGACAGAGGACATTACAGGGGGGAGAGTGAAGGGGACAGAGGACATTACTGGGGGGGGGGAGGACAGAGGACATTACTGGGGGAGAGGGAGTGAAGGGGACAGAGGACATTACTGGGGGTGGAGTGAAGGATACAGAGAACACTAGGGGGCAGAGTTCCTGGCATTACCCTTTACGTCAGAATCTGCAGGATTCCCCCTTACACTGCAAGAGGGAATTCTGCGGACCCTGATGTAAAGGCAATATACACACATTTTGTATTTTTGAGGTGGGGGGTGGGGGGTCTTAGGTGAGTTCCCGTACTTTTTTCCCCAGGACTTGACCCCTGATCTCTACTAACTTTGCACATCTAGGCTTTGCATTATTGTCCCGCTCTTCTGTAGCTAGGAGCTGGATTTACATATTCCTGCAATCAGAAGACACTGTATGGCTTTGCTGCAGGGGGAGCCGTTTACCTCTAGTGCTTGGTTGGCATTGACCTGTTGTATCATTGTTACAGAGACAAGGCAGAGAAAAGCATCTTGGGACATGTAGTCCAAATGGATAGGATTTGCCCTCCTGCTGAATCATCAGAAACTACAACTACCAGATGGCTGATGGGAGGGACTATAAGATGAATAGATTGAATGGTGGTGTGCTCTCTTGGGATTGGGCCTGGATCCGAGTGCAGGGAATCTGTAACGGTGTGAGTTGTAGCTGAGTCATGGCCTGCATCAGTGGAATCATTCAGGGGATAATTGGAGGGACACCTGCAAGCAGTACCCCTTAGCTGTTCGGCGGCAGCCTGGAGGCCACTCCTATCCCATCTATCTAGCAGTGAAGCTGATTTGGGTGAGCCATGGTGCAGTGCAGCGGAGGCCGGACGTCATCCCCTGAGCCACATTCTCAAGAGACAGCCTTCATCACCATCATCATCATCCTCATCATCATCTTTTGTTCCAGTGTGGTGAGCTGGCAATAGCCCAACCTTATAGATATTGTATACTGTACACCATTGCATCCTGCAATCAGTTTTTGTGTCAAGGATCTAGGCCTAACATTATAGACACTATATACATACATCTATACCTCCTATCACCCTGCTTCTACTTGTAGTTCCACAGAGGGCATCTTCTTTAAGTCAGTGATCACTGTGAATCCAGTTACAGTTTGTTCTACACAGGAAGATTGTTTTTGTTCATTCATGAAATATTGATTAATTTTGCTTTGCTTTGCCATTCAAAAATTCCTTGCATGCAATTAAATATCAAGGGCTAGCTGAAGATCAACTGCACTGCCGCACAGCGATACAGGGCTAGATTTGTTTTACTGAGCTCTCAGAGCTAAAATTCACAGAGAACTCTGACAGAGCAGGTTGAATTTTTATATAGTTGCTTTATGTCAAAGGGTATAAGATTTTATTTACTTTTCTGCATCTATGTGTTGAGGAACAGAAGAGATGGGTGACACCAATAAGAGCCATTCCTTTGCTCTCTTGTAACCTGTTCACATTGTATGTGCATTACCTTTTACAGAGATTAGTGTTCTCATTGGTAAATACTTAAATCTGATATGTGATTGTCATTTAGTTTCTGATAACATTCCTATAAGAAATACCATCTTAAATTGTAAACTTGAGTTGACTTTCCAACCACTTTTTTTCCAACCTACTTCCTTATTATTGTCATTAGAAAGGGAAAATGTATGAACCCAGGATGTTAGAGGTGGCAGAGAACTTACAGGGCCAGGGCAACCGGGGAGGGGGGGTACTTATTTAATCTGTGACCCTCACGAGGGCTGCGGGACACTTCTTTGCAGACATTTACCTTTTTCTCCTTCAACCATTGTGTGGTCATTTTTGCTGCGTGCTTTGGGTCATTGTCATGTTGGAAGGTAAACTTTCTTCCCATTGACAACTTTTTGGCAAAGGGCAGCAGATTTTCCTCAAGAATGTGATGGCATTTTACCCCATTGATTTTTCTTCTATCCTGACAAGTACTCCTGCAGAGAAACACCACCATTACTGGATATTACCACCTCCATGCTTTACTGCATTAATGGTGTTATTTGTATGGTGAGCTCTATTAGATATGGTTTGGTGTAGAGACCAAATAATTGAAATTTAGTCTCATCTGACCATAGCACCTTTTCCATGTGGCCTCAGAAAGGTGTGTTTAAGGTGGTCAGATGAGACTAAAATTTAATTATTTGGGCAACAAGGGGGGTATAAGTGCCCAGTAGGTAAGTGGTTAAAGTCGCTGTGACTTTAAATCACACAGATATGAATGGTAAAAACTACTGGGTACTGGGAAACATGGGGTGCGACTTGTCATGTGACTTTGGGGGTCCAAAACCGCATGACAAGTTGCACAAGTGTGAATGGGGTCTAAAGGCCAGCAGATCCCTTACACAAAGTAATATGTTATAGTACATATACCCATGTGCACAAAAATACACAAACACTTGCATTTATTTAGGAACATAGTAAAAAAACTAGACTTGCATGGTAAATGGAAAATGGTAGCTCAAAACAGATATTATGACGGTAAACAGTAATCACCACGGAAACACTTGTCCAGAATTAGCCGTCACTACAGAGAGACCATTCCTGATATACAAAAGCCATTAACTGAAATGTGGATGTGCAAATTCTTTTAATTGTCTGCATGCACTGGATGACTGAGTACAACAACAAGCACTGGGCTCTTTCTAATAATAACAACCACTTCCCAAATCCTAATTGACTTTTTAACTTATGACCCACACATTTTGCTATGCAGCAAACTTATATATAATGCTATCTGTAACAGTGTTTACAAAGTTGCAACTCTCTAAGTTATTATTGTTTCTCTAAATGTTTTTTTTAGCTGAAGTTACAGTTAAAAGCATTTTCTATTCTCAGACTTTTTAAAAATACAATATACTTTACCATACACATGTTAACCATGCAAAATAAACAATAGCAGAGTTTGCATAGAATTTACATAGGGGACACAAAAATAAAATAATTGATGCAAAATAAATTAATACAAAATAAATGAATAATACTGTTATTGCATTCATATAATGCAGGGGTGCCCAACCTTTTGACAAGCAAAAGCCACTTAAGTGACTTAGTAACTAGTCACGGGCCACAATGAGCAGATGACAGTTCTGCGTCCACTCTGCGTATGCAGAGAGGACACAGACACAGCCCACTCTACTCTATGGGCCCTCACCCCTCTCATCTGATCAAATGGAAGGGGACGGATCCACTTTCTGTTTTTTTAGCAGATCGGATTGGAAGGAGGCAGGTGTAAATGGACACAAGTCTATTTACATCTGCTGCTCCATAGAGGTGAATGGATGGTCCGATTGGATCAGACAGATCATGTTAAAGGGGCCTAAGGCTACTTTTACACTGATGGTCTACGGTCTACCTGCACCTGTGGCTTTCCTGTAGGTTAGCTGTACTTTGCCATAGAATTCTACCATATTCTGCAGGTGTGGTGCACTTTCTGAAAGTGCACCAAACCCACAGGTAAAACCAGAAGTCTATGGCTCGGTGCAGGTAAGCCGCAGGTACACTGCGCTACACCTGCGGATCAGTTTAAAAGCAGCCCAGTAACCACTGCAGAACAGATATGTCCATATATACACTGTGATTTTAGTAAGAAATCTGCTGTCCCAGGCAGAGTGCATTTGGTATCACTCCACCTATGACAGGAGCTGGTGCTATACAGGAAGCATTGGCTTATGGGGCTCTGCTCTGCAGCTGCTTGCTTCCTCTACCGCTGGCTTCATTCAGAACACTGATGCTCTGCCATGGTAGGTAGACAACCTGCAATCTGGGCTTACCAACCCGCCATCCCAGAGCAGGAGGTCGCAGGCCACATCAAAGGGCTCCGAGGGCCACATGTGGCCCCCGGGCCACTGGTTGGACACCCCTGATATAATGCATAACATAAAGGATTAATAATTCCACTTCCTAGGGAAAACGCACCCCTGACATTACTCCTATACCACTAATGTTTTCAATGTTAATTTTGGAATTTGATCATGTGATCTCTACTAAATAGGAACCAATGTTTTTGTTTTTTTAAACATAACAAAGATTGACAAATTGAGTACATATATGGATGGTGGTACAATATTCGAATAACAATAAAGCTAAACACATTGATTTATGAAACAGGATGAGTACATAAAATTTAAAAATGTAATGAGTACACAATAAATGCAACAAATAAACCAATAAAGTATTATATCGAAAGCATTATAAAATTCCATCAGAAGGAAAAAGTAAGCTAGCGACTATTGGTTCATTTTGCAAAAGCAATAATAAGGAGATCAATCTAATAGGTACAGTATATATTAAAAACATAAGACATAATTTTATCTTATTTTACACAATATGAAAAGAAAGGTATAAAAAACAAAATCAGGGGTGGATAGAAAGAAGAGGGTAGAAAAAAGGGGGGACGGGAATGGGGGGGGGATTACAAATGGTCCATACGATCCCAAATGAGTAGAAAGTATAGTTAAGGGAAATAGAATAACATTACTGAGGCAATAATAGTGTGTCATCAAAGTCTGGAGGTAAACAATGCTTAACCCAAGAAAGCCAGAGTTTCTCAAATTGTCAGAATTGATCTCTTTCGATTGCTTCCATTTTAGCATGGTTTCAGCTAGAATTAAATATTGAGTTTTCCATGCCTTAGCAATGGTTTGTTTTCCAGCTGTTAGCAGCTCTAAAAGGAGGCAAAATTGATTCTTTGTGATCCCATCAGGTTTCATAGGGCTGTAGCAGGATTGGGCTATATAGGTGTACCAAAGCTTTTGGAGGCTTAAGCTCCATACACACAATTGGATTTCCTGTCGCATCTTCATGGCAGCATACACTCTGGGTTGTGACTCCGCCTCCACAACCTGATAGGACCACATAACTATAAGATGACGATACGGCCCCCGCCCAAGCATTCTCTAATTTTTCCTCACCTGTTGGGACTGCACGGATCAGCACCCCCTTACTGCTTCGCCCCAGCCAGGTTCTAGCCTCTCCTGGTTGGAAGTCCTTACTGGTACAGCCTCTAAACGAAGCTAAATGGAAGGAACCCCACTCTGGTGATGTCAGGGGTATGTTTCAAAACTCTCTCTGTGACCTTGGAAAAAGGCTTAAACAGGCTTAAAACTGCTTCAAGTTGTCCTCAGCTATCTTCAGTTGAGTCTTAAATAGACTCAGGTGTCGCCTCCTATTCATCATGTTAAGCCTTAAACAGGCTTTGCAACATGCTATTGAACACTCTGGCATATAAGCCTTAAACAGGCTTGGCCATAATGCAGTGGTCTTCATTCTATCTGTTCTCTGTGTACCTGTTTTTGTTTCCTTCTTTCCCCATCTGTGTTGGGCGTTCTGCTGGGCGCTGTATTCCTCCCAGGGTCACCGGGACGTGTGCTGAGCGTCCCAGCGCTTCCGCGCATGCACAGTACGATTGCTCTGGGCAGTCTGTTAGTTTTACCAGTATCTAAGATGGCGCCGGCCGCCGCACGGTCCTACTGCACATGTGCGAGCGGGGAGAGACCTCATCGGCCAATTTAAAAAGCTGGTTGACTAAAGCTGCATTGCACTTGGTGTCCAGAGCCGCCTAGATTGCAGTAGTTGCTTTTCCTGCCTTTCATCTTTCAAGATCCTCATTCACCATACTGAGGTAAGTGGCTGATTATTACTGTATCAATGTATTTTTTTGCCTTTACTGCTGTGTTTCCTCTTTTTCTGTTCCTCTAATTAGTGAAGATTTAAAAAAGAGAGCAATCCTAACGCTACCTATATGGTTAGCCCTACCAGGTCCGCAGATTCACAGAGCCACAGAGGGAGTCGCAGAAGAAGTCGCTTCAGATCTTAGGCCGCGTACACACGGGCGGACTGTTCGCCCAACTTTGTCCGTCCAACAGTTTCGGCAAACAGTCCGCTCAAAATTAGCATGGACGGACATGGCCACACACGACGAACGAACAGTTTGCTGAAACCGTGCGCGATGACGTGAACGGCACGTACGACGGGACGAAAAATACGACGTCCTATACACTGCATTATAGCTTTCGGCGTGAAAATCCTTTCTGAGCATGCGCGCAACTTTGTTTGACGAACAAGCCTACACACGAGCGGACTGTTCGCTGAAACAAGGTTTCAGCGGACAGTTTTTCGGAATTTCCGAAAAACCTTGTCCGTCCAACTGTCCGCTGAAACTGTCCGCTGAAAGCCCACACACGAGCGGACTGTCCGCCCAAACACTGTTCAGCGGACAAAGTTGGGCGAACAGTCCGCCCGTGTGTACGCGGCCTTATTCTAGATACAGCCGTTCCTACCATGGAAGATCTCCTCCTGTTCATAGACAGTGATCCCCTGTGAGACCCTCTGGAAACGTATGCTGGATATGTGGGGCTTCAGCTCTCCATGACAAACTGGCTTGCCGTAGATGCTTTGAGGAGGCTTCTAAAGAGAGAGAACTACACTCTAAGGAGCCTGCTGCTTCACTGATCCCTACTCCAGAGATAGAGTTGTCAACTCGAAGTGCCTCACCTGCTCCTCCCAGCTCGGCAAGAGAGCAGGATTCCCCGTCTGACAATGAGGGGTTGGATGCGTCTGCTGGTTTTGATTTCTCCATAATAGAATCATTTGTTAAATCAGTGAAAGAGGCGATTGGCTGGGAAGAACCGCCGGAAGTGCAACCGAAATGCAAAAAAAAATACTTCCCGAATCTCAAAGGGGACTCAGAGGCTTTTACATTCATTGAGGAATTGGACGATTTAATCAAGGAAGAGTGGCAAGGTCCTGAGAAAAAAAATCGAGCCTAAATATTAGGCTTACCAAATTATATCCCTTAAAGGGGCCTAAAGTGAGCCCTCTCGTTTCTCTTCCCATTGTAGACACATCTCTAATGCGACTGGCCAGGCACGTAACACTACCAACTGAGGACGCAGTGACATTCAGAGATGTCCTGGATAGAAGGATCGACACAGATATGAAAAGGGCTTATCTAGCGGCAGGAGGCGCTTGCAGACCAGCGATGGCACTGGCAGCTGTAGGTAGGGCCATCTCCAGCTGGTCGGCGAATACCGAGAGGTTAGTCTCCGAACGCTGGGACCAGGAGAGCATTGTGAAGGCGCTACAGAAGCTAAGTCTTGCAGGGGACTTTGTAGCGGAAGCATCGGTGGATGAGATTAAATCAGCATCAAGGGCCATGCTGGCATCTGTAATGGCTAGGCGGGCATTGTGACTAAAACCCTGGTCGGCGGATCCTGTCTCAAAATCCAATTGGTGCCACATTCCATATGACGGCGAGAATCTCTTTGGCGCAAAGCTGGATTGCGCAATTTCGAAGGTGACTGGTGGAAAATTGGGACTGATACCATCAAACGGGAAACCGAAGCAGCAGAGAGTAATCTGCCGGACGGATACAGGGATGCGAAAGCTTATAGGCTGGGAAAAGAATACAGGAGGAGCTGGAAGAACCCTCAAACTTCTTTTATGAAGTTCCAGAAGCCCAAGACTCCCACTCACGGTGACCAAAAGTCTTTTTGAAGGTATGCCCGTCCTGCCAGCAGTAGTGGGGGCAAGGCTTTAAAAATTCAAGCTGGCTTGGGCGGAAGCAATAAAGGACCCATGGACAGTGGCCACTGTCCGTTTCAGGCACAGGTGGTATTTCAGAGGACGTCCCCCAAAGGATCATTTTTGTCCAACCAGGCTTCCTCCGTCAGGGGAAAAATAGTTTCTGCTGACCAGTTACGTTCAGGAGCTTCTTCAAAAGAAACCAATAAGAGAAGTATCCACTTCACAGAGGGGACGGGGATTTTACTCCCCATTATTTCTGGTCAAGAAAAAATCAGGGGACCTTCGCCCAGTTCTAGATCTAAAAAAACCTCAATCATTCCATCCGAGTGGAGACATTCAAGATGGAGAGTTTACAATCGATCCTCCAAGCCATAAATCTGGGGGATTGCATGCTCTCCATAGATCTTCAGGACTCCTATCTTCATGTTTCGATCCATACGACCTTCCAGAAAGAAGTTCCTTCAGTTCTCGGTGAATCAGGGCCACTTCCAGTTTCAGCGTCTCCCGTTCGGGATCTCTACCGCCCCCCAGAACCTTCACGAGGGTACTGCTTCCAGTGATAGCGTCCTTAAGGGATAAAGGATTGAGAGTCCATCACCTGAACGACATTCTTCTCCTCTCAAGCAGCCAGGAGTCCCTTATCCAACATCGGGAGGTTCTAGTGGCCACTTTACAAGGCCTGGGCTGGTTGATAAACTGGAAAAAAAGCAATACTTATCCTAACCAGAGGATGATCTTCCTGGGTGCAGAGCTGGATACTTGGGCAAACACGTCGGAACTACCAGTGGACAAGATTTCCCTACTGATTCAGAAGGTGAAAAGAGCAATCTCAGCAACATCTCTGCTGGCCAGAGCATGGCTCAGTCTTCTAGGCACTCTGTCTGTGACCATTCCTATGGTCCAGTGGGCCCAATGGAACACGAGACCCCTTCAGACTTCCTTTATGCGTCAATGGGATGGCTCATCCATGACCCAACCGATCTACATCTCAGAGCAGGTCAAACAATCCTTGCAGCGGTGGACTCGTTCCTGCAATCTGACGAGATGCAAGCATATAGTTCCCCTTCCTCAGGAATCCGTGACCTCGGATGCAAGCATGGAAGGATGGACGTGCTGGAGATGAAAGCAGCCTTTCAGGCCCTTCTGGCTTTCAGTACCTACCTGAGGGGGAAACGAGTCCTTCTGAAGATGGACAACAAAGTGGCCATCGCCTATATAAACAGGCAGGGGGGTACCAGAAGCTCTTCCCTGATGCGGGAAGTTCGCCCTGTGATGGAGTGGGCTCAATTGATCTTACTGGATCTGAGAGTGGCCTATATTCCAGGGACCGAGAATCTCCTAGCAGATTCACTCAGCAGAAGTTTTGTTTCCAACAACGAGTGGTCTCTGAGTCCCCAAGCATTTATGTTCATAACTCAGACCTGGGGCTCACCGGACATAGATCTAGCAGCTACTCCAGCAAACGCAAAATGTCAGAGGTTCCTATCAAGTACCCCCTTCAATTTAGCGGAGGGAATAGACTGCCTTCAACATCCCTGGTACTTAACCTCGGCTACATCTTCCCTCCGACTCCCCTCATAGCGAGGTTTCTTCTGAGGCTCAAGAGGTCAACAGCATTAGTAGTGGCAGTGATCCCCTTTTGGCTGAGGAGGTCATGGTTCACTACTCTCCTTCAGCTGAACACAGCAGATCTGCTTCCTCTCCCACTGTCAGCATACCTGCTCTCCCAGGGCCAGCTTCTACATCCAAACCCGGAGAGGTTACATCTGATGGCCTGGAGGCTGAGAAGACTAGGTACCTAGAATAGGGCTGTTCTCAGAAGGTAGTGGAGACATTACTTCAGGGTAGGAAGCCGACTACCAACAACACATACCGAAGGATCTGGGAGAGGTTTACAACCTTTTCCCAACAACAAGGTTGGGACATATCTTCTCTGACAGCCCCAAAAATCCTGGATTTCCTGCAGTCAGGCCTAGAGAAAGGGCTTCGATCCAGTACCCTGAAGGCCCAGGTATCAGCCATATCCGCTATGACTGGGGTAAAATGAGCACACAATCCCCTGGTCATCCAGTTTCAGAAAGCTTGCTTTAAGCTAAGGCCACCTAGAAAACCTTCATTCCCGGCATGGGATCTTTCAGTTGTTCTGGAAATCCTGTCTAAAGATCCTTTTTTCCTGCTCGACAACATCTCCCTTTGGGACCTGACATTAAAAGTTTCTTTTCTGATCACTATTACTTCAGCAAAAAGAGGTTCTCCGATTTCCTGAATGAGATGCAAGCCTTGATGGCCAAGGAGCCTTACCTGGTCGTCTACCCAGACAGGATAGTGCTAAAACCATCAGATCGTTTTGTACCGAAGGTATCCTCATCATTTCATTTTAATCAGGAAATTAACCTTCCAGCCCTTATCACCGATCAGGGTGATCCTCATCCTCTGGATGTCAGGGGCAACATTCCGAAGTATCTCTCAGTAACCGAGTCATTCAGTAGATCGGAGAACCTCTTGATTCTTCCATATGTCCCTAGGAAAGGTCAAGCGGCATCAGCTTGTACCAGCACTTCATGGCTGGTTAAAGCAATCAAGAAGGCTTATTTACTGAGTAAATTACAGATTCCGGAGGGCTTAAAGGCGCATTCCACCAGGGCAGTGGCAACTTCTTGGGCAGCCTATTGTAGGGTGTCGACAGAGACTATCTGTAAAGCAGCCACCTGGTCTTCCAGAAACACCTTTTATATCACATTATAGGGTGGATTCTGCATGGCTTTCAACAGTAGATTTTGGAAGGGCCGTTATTCAGGCTCTTCTGTTCCTTGTTAATAAATGTATTTTCTTGCACTCCCACCCAGTCTGCGAGATACTCCCCAGAGTGTATGCTGCCATGATGCCATAATTTTCCTTTCCTGTCGCATCTTCATGGCAGCATAAAATGTCCCACCCGTTTGAGGTGATTTATATATACGGAGAATGCTGGGGCGGGGGCCGTATCGTCATCTTATAGTTATGTGGTCCTATCAGGTTGTGGAGGCGGAGTCACAACCCAGAGTGTATGCTGCCATGAAGATGCGACAGGAAAGGAAAATTACGGAAAGGTAAGTATATAATTTTCCAGTTTTCTGACGGGAAATGTTCGATTACAGGCTGTTGGCTGAAAATCCGAGCGTGCATATGCTCCATCGGACAATTGTTGTCAGACTTTCCGCCAGCAAATGTTGGCTAGCATGTCTTAAAATTTTCCACCAACAAATGTGTGTTGTCGGATTTAACAATCGTGTGTACAAAAGTCAGTCGGACAAAAGTCCAAAGTACAAACACGCATGCTCGGAAGCAAAAAAACGAGCCGGAAGCATTCGGTCTTGTAAAACTAGGGTTCGTAATGGAGATATCACATTTGTGATGCAGCAGAATATGAAATCTAGAAATGCAGAGCGCATTCTCTTCTTCTTTATAATGGCTTCTTTATAATTATCTGGTGATATTCACAGAGTTCCGTATTTCATTTTTATTTTTTTCTATTGATCTCCGGAATAATATATTTTTTTTTTGTGTCAAGTTACCACAATACATTATTATCTCCTATTTTAAAAGCTCAAAGATACAATTATGTTGGTGTCTCTTGTTAATTTGACATTGATATTTTTGAAATGTACCTGCCTACTCACAAACAAATTGTCCTTTTTTTAAGTAAAACACATAGCCAAGTATTTTGCAAACCAAACATTTTTTATTCAATAGGGAGCACAAGGTCATATAAAAATCAAGAGGAAGGCAACGATGGAGAAACAGTTGGAATTGGTGAAGCGTTCGTACCCCAGGGCAGACATCAACTATTTGAATGCAAAAATTGGTAACCTGAGGAGTCCATTTAATAGGGAGCACAATACAGTCCTGGACTCTGAGAGATCGGGAGCAGCAGCAGATGACATATATGTTCCAAGGCTGTGGTCTTACAACCGCCTGCGTTTTTTTGCCAGACCACCCAACCCAGGCCATCGCTCTCAACACTTCCTTCAACACAAATGAAAGAAATTAATTCACAAATGCATTCTCTGCACCAAAAAATAAAAAAATTATAAAATTAAACCAAAATAAAATTATAAATGATAGTGTTGGTAATCCCCAGCCCAGTGGCCTTGTTGGGGGTGTTGTTGCTGCATTGGCCACTGTCCGCCATGCTGTGGTGGGTGGGGTGGCTAATCACAGTTGTTGCATGCCAGAGAAATGCAGCTATGGGATCATCCAGGTTTCTGGACTTCCTGGCCCTTTTTGTTGGAGGACGGAGGGGAGGAACCTGCCATTCAGTCAGGCTGCTTGGCACGGCCTCCTCTTGGCTTTGTCTGAGACTTTCCTGTGTATGAAAATGGTGCATAGTTTTAGGATTTTGTTCATCAATCACACACAATTTTGAGCTCATGACTGTTGCAAATTGAATGTTAACAAACAGAAAAGACTATCATTCTGACCCCAGCATTTTTCATTCTTGTCCCAATCATTTTTGGCCACTACTGTCTATTGATATGTAAACCACTTTGGGATCAATAACATCTAGTTAACATCATTCAATTTTTGCCTACAAATATGTTCAACAATGCTATAACTGGGTCAAGCTGGGCTCCTCCACATCTTCCTGTGTCGAAAGGCCCAGGGTGGTCCTCAGGAGCCTCAGGTGATGTGGAAGGAAGTGTTGAGAGTGATGGCCTGGGCTCGGTCTGGTCTGACAAAAAATGCAGGCTGTTGTAGTACCACAGCGTTGGGAAATACATGTCCTCTGCTGATGCTCCGGATCTCTGGGAATCCTGGACCTTCTTGCGCTCCCTATTATATGTTCTCCACAGACTACCAGTTTTGGCATTTAATTAATGGATGTTTACCGTGGGATACAGAGGCTTCACCAATTCCAAAAGTTTCTCCATCGCTTCCTTCCTCTTGATTTTATTGGGGTAATCTTTGCATTTAACTTGCATAGACATTGCAGCTCCCAGTATTGTTGGAAAATGTCAGGGGCAGTAAATTTATCCACCATTTTATCTGCAAGACACAACACAAGACAAGCCCTAATGCCAGGCTCAACTCTCATAATCTGGTCCCAATATAGGCCTCAATCTATAAGCAGGATAGGTCACTAACCACTGATGACCCAATTTACAATTGTACCTTCATCTGAATGTCCCTTTGTGTGATAAGGATCTCACGTCCTCCACTCACAGATCGTTACTACAGCCGTTACAGCGAGCACTCATTTTGGCTTTATATACACTGCGCATGTGCCATACTCCACCCCTGTCCTTCTTTCTAGTGTATTTCACGCCTCTTCTCTTTTGGGGCAATGGGAGAGCAAATGGCATAGAGACAGCAGATGCATGCTGATAGCAGCAAAGCCCGGAGCAAGGCAGTTCCCGATCCAGGAGGTGATATAAGGCCTCAAATATGTCCTTTGAAGAGATGGTGGACATCTTAAAGAGGACAGACTATGATGGGAATCATGGACCGTACAGAAACCCAAATGTCAGAAAGATCATGGCTCAATTTGTCAGAAGTCTGCACATGAATTTTGAGGTACAACAATCCAAGGATCAATTGAGGAAACGCTGGTCAGACCTGAAATTGAGGGAGCAAGATCAGTATAGAAAGATCAGGAAAGTGCTGCAAAAAAGTAAGTATTTGTCGTGTGTTCCTATTATTATTATTATTATTATTATTATTATTATTACTACTTTCATGCTGGTCCATTTTCTTTTCAGTTTAAAATGCCAAGTTCTATGTTCGTGGACACAGGAATCGTTCGTGGGACATTAAACATCGTTTGTTCGACCACTAATATATTGTTTTGGGGGAGATGCAGGTTAACTACATTTGTTCAGGCCTATTTTGATTTAAATAAGTGTAGCAGGTACCTCTCCAGGCTGATTGCATCTATGAGGGAGAGATCTGCCTGCTAGCAGCTGCGTGGGCTTTTTCACCCCCTTTCCCCTTTTCTCTCACACACAGAGACACACAGAACTGCTTGCTCTATAGCCTGCCTATTGGAAGAGACTGAGAGCCAATCACCAGAAAACAGCAGCAGAGAAGTGTGGGATATGAAGTCTAAACACAAGACAAGCTTATTGACTGTTTAAGGGACTGGACCGCAAATCCCAGGAAGCACTGCTCAGAGTCAGGAGGATTGTGGGAAAGACTATAAAAGACAGGGAGGGGCTAGGCCAAAAAAGCCTTGTTCCTGGATCCCATGAGGACAGCAACCCCTTTGTTGCTGTGTGTGAGGGGGATTGTAGCCTACCAAGGGGCACACAGTCTGCAGCCCAGCCCAGTCCAGAGGAACAGAACCTGCATGCTCCAGTAAGACGCTCTGCAGCCGTGGGGAGCGTTCACGAGAGAGGTAATTTCAACAGCTCAAAGACAGGATGCCATCGTGACACATCTGCAGCCAGGAAAGTCGATCGATTGCTCTGTGGAGAACTGCTGATAAGTGGACCTTACATTAACACTGTCTTTAAATACTCCTTAAAAAAATGTTATACTGATGTTGGCCAAGAATGTTTGTGTCTAATTTGCTTGCAATGTTATGTGTAAAAGTACTAATATTTTTTTTTTCTTTTTTGACTCCACAGTTTCCTTCAACGCCACAGGAATGGCAGACTGTGGCTTTGCAATTTTCTCATCGTTGGGACTTTCCCAACTGCGGAGGTGCAATCGATGGGAAGCACATCCACATTATCCCACCACCCCACTCCGGGTCATACTATTTTAACTATAAGGGGTTTCATAGTATTGTGTTGATGGTGGTGGTGTCAGCGACATACAAGTTTCTCTATGTGGACATGGGGAAGAATGGCCGGATGGTGGAGTCTTTGCCCAGACCAAGTTCTACCGATGTCTCCAGAGTGGTGGCTTGGGATTGTCACCTGTGGAAGAGAACGTGGAAGGACTCCCATTTGTTTTTATTACTGATGAAGCATTTGGTCTGGGTGATCACCTGATGAGGCCATTGCCCCAGAGGACCCTCTCCCCAAAGAAGAGGGTTTTAAATTACTGGCTGGCCAGAGCCAGAAGAGTCGTGGAGAATGCCTTTGGGATAATGGCCAGCCGGTATAAATTTAACCACATAGTTCTAGCATGCTGCATACTTCACAACTTTTTGAAGAGAAATGCTCCGAATTATGTTGTCTCAGTTGAGCCTGAGGCTGGACTTCCAGAAAATCTACTGACTGGCTTGCCCCCCCAAAGGGGCAGTGAAATGCATCAAAAATATGTAGGGGGCCATTGCTATGCCAGCAAATATTTTAAAAAAATTGATCCGATCAAATCTTGATTTTGATTTACTGCTTGTGTTTCTTTTAGCTGTCTCCTAGGTTCTCCTAGTGCACTTGTAGTGCCAAGTGGTTTTTCCATTATTAAATAACACCCATTGTCACAGTAAACACCAATTTAATACAAAAAATGGTATTGAGCATTGGAAGAAGAAGCCCACATTGTTGAGTATAAAACCTTTTACTCCGTGCACATTCACATGTGAGTTGTACATTTTTATTTTTAAAAACAGTTTTACCTTGAAAATATTTTTTTAGTACATAAACAGGCATGTTTCAAAACATAACATACACAGCTCAGGAACTAACAAACTTCAACATTGAAAAACTGAAGGCAATATCAGACATTATAGTGTCAAAAATGTGTTGATATTGCCTTCATCACATGGGTTGATGTCCCCCTGTAAAAGCCAAATTTTGCACACAAATTGGGAGTCAAACTGGGGATTTCCCTCCTGATTCCATGCCTAATGTCAACATGTGCTATCTTCCATCATGGGGGATCAATGGATGTGTTTTGGAGGTGCAACCACTTCCTCTCACCTACTTGAGTTATGAGGAAGGGGTTACACCCACAAAACGTGTACATTGCTATCCCCTGATGGCAGATAGCACATGTTGACACACTGTATGTATCTTCAAAATTTGGCTTTTAAAGTGCGTTAAAAAATAGAAAAAAATTGGATCCACAAAACTAGAAAATGGTGTCATTTTGTTGTTCCTTAGATTCTTCCTAGTACATCAATCATGTTCTTCAGTTTTTGTTCTATGTTCTATGTCATTTGTTTTTTCCTTCATGAGGTCTAAATCATGACTACAAAGCATTATGTCCTGGATTAGCCTTTGTGCGCTGTCAGTCGTGAAATTAGTAGATTGTTCTTCCAAAACATGTACATCACCTAAAATAAAAAATGCACACCATGTATTATAAATATGTAGGCGTACATCTATTACCTCAATCGGTGGTGTCAGACACTCACCTGGTGTGGTGACAAGCACAACCACCTCTCCTTCCTCCACATCCTCAGGTTGTGGTGTCCTCTGTATCCCTTCTTCAGGAGGTGGGGGTTTCCTGGTGTCCTCAGATGTCTGAAGTCTATGAGAATGAAACAAGTGGTATACTTAGCACACCAATATTTGAGGCCAGAAATAGGGATATTAAACATTGTTTGGAAGTGGGGTACAATTGTCTTGGCAGAGTTCCAAGCTGAAGACATGATTTTTTCACTTACCAAAGCTGAAATACTTACCTTTTTTGGACAAGTTTCACACATGGAGACACCCTAAGTATCCGCTGGACTACCTGTGTGGGAAAGTTTGTTCTTGTGTCCCACACTAGTGCTCCTGAGTCCAGATGTGTAAACAGCTGCTGAGTGTCCTCTCCTTACATTACAATGAATCAAGTTGCAATTGTTTCTAGTTTCAAACACATCTAGACCACAATGTCCTGAACTTCTTTTAATACAAATTAGCATGACCAAATGTAGTTAACCCTGTATCTGCCCAAAACCTTGTATTTAGTTGGCAAACGAACAATGTTTCCTATGACCATTTACTGCGCCCATGAACATGAAAGTAGCCATTTTAAACTGCAAACAGTAAAAAAAAGCACATGGAGAAGCATGCAAGTAATAATAATCAGAACACACGACAACTACTTACTTTTTAGAAACACTTTCTTGATAATTCTGTACCGATCCTGCTCCCTCAATTTCAGGTCTTACCAGCGTTTCCTCAATTGCTTGTTGGATCAACGTACCCCAAAATTCCTGTGCAGACTTCTCACAACTTTAGTCATGATCTTGGCCTTTCTCACATTTGGGTTTGGGTACAGTCCATACTTCCCGTCATAGTCTGCCCTCTTCAATATGTCGACCATCTCTACAAAGGCCATATTTGAGGCCTTAACTCTCCTGTGGGATCGGGACATTTTGGGCCCCAGGCTTTCCTCCTCCTCATTACTGCTATTATCACACACCTGCTGTGTCTCCGTCATGTTCCACTCCCACTGCGACGAAAGAGAAGGGGTGGGGAATATTCGAGAAAGAACCTCAGGGGGGGGCAACGCAGGTGGAGTTTCACGCATGCGCAGTGTATATCAAGCTAACCCGCGTGTGTCGTGCGTATGATCTGTGAGTGGAAGAAGAGCCAAACGCTATAATGAAGGTAACATTTTAACTTGGGACATCAGTGGCCTATACTGATTCGAGATGGAGGCCTATATTGGGATGAGATTAGGAGAGTTCATCCTGATATTAGTGTGTTTGTCTTGTGTTTTGTCTTGCAGCAAATATGAAACAATTCAAAGACCCTGAATTTATGGGCCAGTTCATAGACAGATACAGGGATATAAGAAATTTGTGGGAGGTTAAAAACCCCTTATATCAAAATAAATCAGCTAGGAAGGCATCGCTGGAGAAACTGCTGGAATTTGTGAACACGCAGGTCCCCAATGCAGACATCGAGTTTGTGGATAAGAAAATTGGTAGCTTGAGAAGCACATATAGGAAGGTGCTTAATAAGGTCCATGCTTCCATGAGAACAGGAGCAGCAGCAAAGGATGTGTATGTACCCAGTCTGTGATACTACAACAGGATGCGGTTTCTGGAAGACCAGATTGAAGGCAGGGAATCACTTTCTACACTTCCATCCACCCTTCCCTCAACCCCAGCTGAGGCTTCTGAGGACCAACCTGGGCCTTCCATCCTGGAAGAAGTTGAGGAGCCCAGATGGAGCCAGTTATAGTATTTTTGAACATATTTGTTGTCCGAAAATTATTGTTGTTAACTAGATGTTATTATTGATAACAAATGAATGATTGAACAAAAAAGTGTTTTATATATCAATAGACAGTAGGGGCCAAAAATGATTGTGACAAGAATGAAAAATGCTGGGTTGAGAATGATAGTCTTTTCTATTTATTAACATTCAATTTGCAACAGTCATGAGCTGCAAATTGTGTGTGATTGATGAACCAATAACTAAAACTATGTCCCTTTTTCATACACAGGAAGACCTCAGCCAGGACGAGGCTCTGGAGTGTGGCAGCTAGGAGGAGGTGGGGTAAGTGTCAGCCAGGAGGAGGCGGGGGTAAGTGTCAGCCAGGAGTTGGCAGGGCCCTGTAGCCTCACCCAATCCCAGGTGCCTCCCCTCCGCCTTACAACAAAAATGGTCAGGAAGGGGAGTAACGTGGAGGAGGCAGCACTGGGCCTCATTGAGGATGCTAATGTGTTCCTGAAAACACCCCCCGACGCTGAAGAGGCCTATGGCTGCTAAGTAGCTGCAAAATTGCAGCAAATGGAGGAGGGCCAACTCTTCATGTGTGAGAATCTTATTTTTCAGGCCCTTCAGAAGGGGTTGAGGGGCCAAATTAGTGAGAACATGCACTTATCGCTCGCTTATCCTCCTCCTCCTGCCACAAGTCCACCTTCAGAGCCACAGCCTCCAAGGAAGGCTGCAGGGAAGACAAGAAAGTGATGGCCTGGGTTCAGTCTGGTCTGACAGAAGACGCAGGCTGTGGTAGTACCACAGTCTGGGACATCTATATCATCTGCTCCTCTTCATGATCTCTGGGAGTCCTGGACCAGATTGTGCTCCCTATTATATGGACTTCTAAGGCTATCAATTTTTCGTTACAGAGAGTTGATATGTGCCATGGGGTACAAAGACTTTGCAAATTCCAGCAGTTTCTCCAGGACTTTGCAAATTCCAGCACTTTCTCCAGCGTTGCCTTCCACTTTATTTTGTTATGAGCCAGAATAAATGTAGATTTTTTTATATGAAAATACTTGCCTATGTGTTGTTCTTCAAAAAGCACAGTTTGTTTGTGAGTAGGCAGGTACCTTTCAAAAATACAATGTCAAATTAACACGGGACAACAACCAACCTCCTTGAGCTTTAAAAATACAAGATAATAATGTTGGTGTGGAAACTTGACACACAAAAAAATTTAAAATATGGAGATGACTAGAAAATAATTAAAAAATAATCCAAAAAACAGGAGATCTTGATTTAAAAAATAAATGAAAAATATGACTATAAAAAATAATTCTAAACATTATTATGGAGATCTGGCTTTAAAAACAAAAAAGATTATTCAGAAGATCACAAGAAATAACAAAGAAATACGTTTGTGAGAACTCTGTGTGAATATCAGCAGCAAAACAACGTAATTATTAATTATTAATTAATTATAATTATTAATTAATTATTAATTAATTATTCATATAATATTATTATTATTATTTTTTTTCCATAAAAATTTTTAGAAAAAGAGAACAGATACAGCAGTGAAAAGTGTAAGTTGAATGCACCGAAAACGTGTGCAGTCGCGCTCTAATACAGAAAACATCTAATTGAACATGTGGTACAAGCGAGTCACAATAATAATCAAACAATTGGCTGTGGCTCCGATGATTGCGGGCGTATACAACCGAACAGAATATGTGAGCATGTCAGGCCCTATCTTGCAAGATAAGGGATTAAGGTAGTAAGAGTATCAATCACATATATGCTACGGAGCTTGACCTTCAGTGTCTGTGGCCTGGATCGCTATATCTGGAATCCTGAGAAGATAGGTGTTATCACCTGTCTCCATGGGTTCAAGGGGCAAGGAAGGATATCGGTCTGTCAAGGTGGGTTAATCTGAGGGGGGGGGGGGGAGTCAGTCTTCTAAGGGGGGGAATGGGGCATGTGGGGAGGGTCGGTAAGAGAGTGGGGGTAAGGGAGGATGGGAGTTATCCAGGGGCATCGCCTTCTCGCCCCCCCCCCCACCGCAGAGGTGAGGGGGAGAGTTTCTCTTGGGGTCCCCGGCCTGCGGGAGCGCCCTCTGAGACTCCGTGAGGGGTATTCCCAAGGTACCCGGTAATAATGACTGGATTAGTCTATCAAGGTGGGATTGGGTAAATCAACTTAATCAGCTATTGGGACAAGGAGGAATGTTAGGGTTCATCAAGGAGGAATATCTGTCCGTGGATCGAAAGTGGGTCCAACAGGCCCACGTCTGAGCAAATTTGGATGGTGAATCTCGTGCTATGTAGATCAACTCTTCCATCTCGGCTATCCTTCCCACGCGTGTAAGCCATTCAGACACCGTCGGGGCATGAGACGTGCCCCAGTGTGTTGAGATACATAGTTTGGCTCCATTTATCATATGGATCCCCAGGGATCTTTTGTAAGATTGGGTTGAGATAGAGGCGTGGTGAAGGATAAGCCGAGCTGGTGTAAGTTCTAAAGGGTATGTAGTTATTTGAGAAGTTATGTCAGCGACCTGCGACCAGAATGGTTGAAGCAACGGGCAATCCCACCAGATGTGGAGAAATGTACCTTTATCAGCAGAGCATCTCCAACATTTGTCCGATGTTTCAGGTTTGAATTTGTTCAAAAGCTCTGGTGTGCGATACCACCTGGTGAGTGTTTTGTAGTTATTTTCCTGTATTGCTACATTAAGTGAGCCTTTATGAGCTATTGTGAAGATCCGTTCCCAGTCTGCCTCAGACAGGTCAAGCCGCAAGTCTCTTTCCCAAGCTTGACATGCCTTCCCGTCTTTAGGGGAGGCTGATGTGAAAAGCAATGAGTGAGCGTAGGAGATCATATGTTGCTGTGTTGAGGACTGGGAGCATAACTTTTCAAATGGGGTTAATTCGCGAGATGCAGCATGGTTATTAGTAGATAGAAAATGTCTGATCTGGAAGTAAGTCCAGCGTGGGAAGGGAGGGCTATTTGGGAGATTGGGGATTGCAGTACGTTCCAGCAGTTTGCCCGCATGGAAGAAGTGGTGGGCTAGGATTGTATCATGTGGCCATGTGTTTTTTAAAAAGTTGCTGGACATACCCGGAGTAAACGCCGGATTTAGGCGGACAGGAGTTAGGGGACCCGGGCTTGAGGAAATACGGAATCTCTTGCAGGCCTCCCTGAAGCAGCCTAGGGTTGCTCCTATGAGAGGATGTTGCTTTAGTGTATGTGGGAATGAGGGAGGCTGGAATCCACAGTGTGGACTTTAGAGGTAAGTCTGAGAAGGATTCTTCCAAGGATATCCAATCTTTACTACCTTTGTGTAGTGCCCAGTCGGCTATCCTGCCAAGATGGCAAGCCCTGTAATAATTTTGGATATCGGGGAGGCCGATCCCTCCCTTAGTTTTAGGTCTGGAAAGTTGAACGAAGCTAATCCTCGGTCGTTTGTGTTTCCAAAGGAACTGTAGTGATAGACGTCTAACTGTCCGGAAAAATGTTTGTGGGAGCTTTATGGGAAGCACTTGTAATAAATATAAGATACGTGGGAGGACATTCATTTTTAGAATGGCTGCACGGCCAAACCAGGAGAAGTGTGGTCTATCCCGCCTTCCTAGATCTTCGGAAATGGCACGGACCAACGGGGCAAAGTTCTTGGCGTATAGATCTGACAGTTGAGTGGTGAGTTGGGTACCCAGGTAAGTAATGGCATCTTTTTTCCAAACGAAGGGGAAATTGTTCTGACATTGGGTAACTACATCATCGGGTAGGGAAATATTGAGGGCGTAGGATTTAGAGAAATTTATCTTTAAGTTAGAGATGCGACGGAATAGATCGAAATCCTTAAGTAGAGAGGGGATTGACGTCAGTGGTTCGGTCAGGAATAGTAGGACATCGTCCGCAAAGGCTGCTAGCTTATATATGTGTGCTGCTACTAGGATCCCTTTTATGTTGTCATTTCAACGTATGCATTGGAGGAAGGGTTCTAGGGTCAAGATAAAGAGGAGGGGGGATAGGGGGCATCCCTGCCTCGTACCATTTTGGATGGGGAAGGCATCTGACAGGTGGCCGTTTACTCTGACTCTTGCCATAGGCGTGGCATATAGGGACATAATGAGGTTATACATTCTAGTCCGTATTCCAAAGTGGCGCAGGACTGCTCCCAGATAGTCCCAGGCCAGCCTGTCAAATGCCTTCTCCGCATCCAGTGATAGAAAGAAACCTCTGCGGTTTTGGGTGGTAAGCAAGTGGTGTAAGTTAATAGCTTTAATGGTATTGTCCCTGGCTTCCCTGCCAGGGACAAAGCCCACCTGATCGTTCATTATCGCAGAGGGTAAAAAGGGTAATAATCGGTTCGCTAAAATTTTGGCAAATATTTTAAGGTCTACATTGAGTAGGGAAATTGGCCTATAGTTGGCGACTGAGGTGGTGTCTTTGTTTTCTTTCGGTATGACCGTGATATGGGCTTCTAATAATCTATGAAAAGGAGTAGAGGATGGTGTAAGGGAGTTAAAGGCTTTAAGGAACGGGGATGATAGGAGGTCCGCGAAGGTTTTGAAGTATGGCGCCGAGAGGCCACCTGGGCCCGGACTCTTGCCAGGCTTTAGTTGTTTAATGGCCTTTTTAAATTCCTCCTCGGATAGGGGATTGTCAAGATCGCGAGCCTCTTCTTCCGGAATAGGGTTGGGGCTGTATTTGTTGAGAAAGTCTGTGATGAGCGTTTGTCTTTTAAGTTTACTCAATGGGGTGTCAGTTTGTTGGGGGAGATTGTATAGTCCTTTGAAGTATTGTACGAATTGTGTTGCTATGTCAGTTGTGGCTGAATAAGATTTACCCTTAGGGTCTTTTATTGTGTGGACGTTAGCGGTGGCCTTTTTGGTTTGGAGTGCTTTCGCTAACAACTTCCCACATTTGTTTCCTTGTTCATAGAAAAGTTTATGGGTCAGGGTAAATTTGCGCTGGGTCTTGCGGTTGAGAATGTCTAAAAGCGACTTCCTGGCCTGTGTAAGTTCCATATATGTGTTTTGGGCATGTGATTGCTTGTGGGCCTTTTCTAGCTTCTGAATTTTGGTGGTCAGTTCCACGAGTATAGCCTGCTGTTCTCTCTTCCGGGCGGCTTTAAGGGTTATGAGTTTGCCACGAATTACGCATTTGTGCGCTTCCCACAAGGTAATGGGAGATGTCTCCGGGTTGGCATTTTCTTGGAAATACGCATTAATGGAGTCCCGTATATCTGTAATGTCCCTTTCTGAGGTGAGGAGAGAGGAGTCAAGTCTCCACGTTTTGGTGGTTGTGCAGCGTTCAGGGAGTGTTAAAGTAAGAGTTACGGGGTGGTGGTCTGCTAATAGCATTGGTTCAATTGTGGCTGATGTCATGAGGGGTAGATCCTTCTGCGAGAGGAATATGTAATCAATTCTAGAATATTTATTGTGGGGGCCCAAAAGAAAGTGCAGTCCTTTTCAGCAGGGTGCAGCGTTCGCCAAGTGTCATGTAATAGGAGTTCTTGTAATTGCAGTTTAATCTGTCTGAGCACTCTATACGGCAGGAATGAAGACCCCGATGATGAATCTAGGAGGGGTTGTAGAGGCACATTAAGGTCACCCCCCAGAAGTAGGATTCCAGACTGGAAACCTATCAGGGCAGAAACTATAGATCGGACAAAACTGACCTGGGCTGTGTTAGGGCTGTACACATTAGCTAAAGTAACCGTTCTGTTGTGTATGGTTCCTTTCAGAAAAAGAAAGCGCCCCTCTGGGTCTATAAGGGTGTCAATCGTATGCCACTTCACATTTTTTGACAATAAGATTGAGACCCCTTTCGTTTTCGCTATAGGATTCGGTGCATGGAAAGCTATCGGGTACAAATGGTTTGAAAATTTCGGTATGTTTTTTGCATGAAAGTGGGTTTCTTGCAGGAAGACTATGTCCGCCTTCAATTTGGCCATCATATCTAAGACTTGGCTACGCTTCTCAGGGATGTTCAGGCCCTTAACATTTTGTGAAACCACCTTAACTTTGGTCAGTGGCATGGTATTACGTGTGCCAGTCATGGCAGACTGCTACCGAAGGGAGGATCCCAAGAGGAGTTATCTGGGGTAGAAATTAGCCTCCGTGTGTGTTTCAGTTTGAGAGGGAGGATCGGAAGGGACCGAGAAGGCGAGGCCCAGGATTGAAAGGAAAGGGGGAAGGGTTGGAGGGGTAGGAAATCTACAGGGAGTGGGGGTGAGGAAGGGGGTGAGGAAGGAGGGAAGAGGGTAAATAAGGTGGAATTGGTGTGTGGGGTAAGGAACTTACCGGGGGTATGTGTAGACCAGCTACCTTACCCTGTCACAGAGGAGTACGTCCGGTATGGGTCAACGGAGATATTCACTTTCCCGTTGTGTGGGGGGGGGTGAAAGACGTCCGAGAATCAGTCAGTGGTGTTGCTGGTCCACGGGAGGTCTAGGCTAAAGTCATAAGACGTTGGAGCAGATGCCTAGTTTGTACATTAGGGGAGGAGAAGAAAAAGATTAGAGACACTGGATCAAAGAGCACAGTATGAGGTCCGTAAAATGTATCACAGCAAAAACATGTACATAAAACATATTATAAACCCACAAATTTATAGGTAAAACCAAGAGTAACTTCAGGGGGGCAGCTTTGGGTAGGGCTTCAATGTGGAAAGTGCCCTTCGGAAGTTGGAAACAACATGTAACTGTGGTGAGCTGAAGGACTAATGCTATCCTGACTGTTGGGTTTCACAGGGTGGCAAGCTACACTCTGGATGGGGGGATAAGGTGCGTCATTCTCTCGTTCTCTCTGAGGGTTAAAAAAAAAAAAAAAAAGGAATAAATAAAAAAAAAAGTGTAGGAAGGTTGTAGTGTGTAGACATCTAGAGTTTCAGCTGCGTCAGTTTTGGGCCATAGCAGTGGTCGGGGTGTTCTAAGTACGTGAGCTTCTTAGGAAGTAGAGTGTAGGGTGATCAGTTTTCGACCAGGGCTCGAGTCCTGCGGGAACGCGTGGGAACGGCGTCCCCGCACTTTTTTCACAGCAGGAACGCCGTTCCCTTTGCAGGACCAGAGCCGCCCGAGGCTCTAGCACAGTCTGCTAGCTGTGTTGTCTTCACAGAGCTGACATCGGAAGAGCAGCACAGTGATGCACAGAGGGCAGGGGCTGGCTCAGTTAACTGATTGGTTAATAGAACTGCTCTGCATTCTATCAACCAATCAGTTAACTGGGGCAGGTCCCGCCCTCTGTCCATCCCTTTGCTGCACTTCCGATGTCATTTGCTGTGTCCTGTGTAAGGTAAGACAGGGAAGAGGGGGCTGTTATGAAGGAGGGAGGGGGAAAGTATCAGAAACTGAAAGGAATGAGGAGAGGTGATATAAAAGGGAGGCAGGGCAGGAATGTGAAGGGGGGTTCTACAAAGGGGGTGAGGACAGGAATGTAAAGGAGGTGCCATAAAGGGGCTGAGGACAGGTTTAAATTTTAAAACTAGCTACTTGGTCATCTTCCGTACTATGTCGCATTCGCAGTCTGATCATCTCCTGTAGTATGTCGCATTCACAGTCTGGTCATCTCCTGTAGTATGTCGCATTCGCAGTCTGATCATTTCCTGTAGTCGCATTCACAGTCTGATCATCTCCTGTAGTCGCATTCGCAGTCTGGTCATCTCCTGTAGTCGCATTCACAGTCTGGTCATCTCCTGTAGTCACATTCGCAGTCTGGTCATCTCCTGTAGTCGCATTCGCAGTCTGGTCATCTCCTGTAGTCGCATTCGCAGTCTGGTCATCTCCTGTAGTCGCATTCGCAGTCTGGTCATCTCCTGTAGTCGCATTCACAGTCTGATCATCTCCTGTAGTCGCATTCACAGTCTGATCATCTCCTGTAGTCGCATTCGCAGTCTGATCATCTCCTGTAGTATGTCGCATTCACAGTCTGGTCATCTCCTGTAGTCGCATTCGCAGTCTGGTCATCTCCTGTAGTCGCATTCGCAGTCTGATCATCTCCTGTAGTCGCATTCGCAGTCTGATCATCTCCTGTAGTCGCATTCGCAGTCTGATCATCTCCTGTAGTCGCATTCGCAGTCTGGTCATCTCCTGTAGTCGCATTCACAGTCTGATCATCTCCTGTAGTCGCATTCGCAGTCTGATCATCTCCTGTAGTCGCATTCGCAGTCTGGTCATCTCTTGTAGTCTCATTCCCGGTCTGGTCATCTCCTGTACTATGTCGCATTCACAGTCTGGTCATCTCCTGTAGTCGCATTCGCAGTCTGATCATCTCCTGTAGTCTCATTCCCGGTCTGGTCATCTCCTGTAGTCGCATTCGCAGTCTGATCATCTCCTGTAGTCGCATTCGCAGTCTGGTCATCTCCTGTAGTCGCATTCGCAGTCTGGTCATCTCCTGTAGTCGCATTCGCAGTCTGGTCATCTCCTGTAGTCGCATTCGCACTCTGGTCATCTCCTGTAGTCGCATTCGCGGTCTGGTCATCTCCTGTAGTCTCATTCCCGGTCTGGTCATCTCCTGTACTATGTCGCATTCGCAGTCTGGTCATCTCCTGTAGTCGCATTCGCAGTCTGGTCATCTCCTGTAGTCGCATTCGCAGTCTGGTCATCTCCTGTAGTCGCATTCGCAGTCTGATCATCTCCTGTAGTCGCATTCGCAGTCTGGTCATCTCCTGTAGTCGCATTCGCAGTCTGGTCATCTCCTGTAGTCTCATTCCCGGTCTGGTCATCTCCTGTAGTCGCATTCGCAGTCTGGTCATCTCCTGTAGTCACATTCGCAGTCTGGTCATCTCTTGTAGCATGTCGCATTTGCAGTCACTGTATTTTATGTGAAATATATATATATATATATGCATATGAGCGTATCTTTTTTTTTTTTTTTTTTGGTGGGGGAGTGGATCTTGGGTGGGAGTTCCCACACTTTTTTCCCCAGGACTTGACCCCTGTTTTCGACTATCTGAGAGGCAGGAATGGGGGATGTCTCGACCAAGTGTGTCTCAGGGCAGGTTAAGGTACTAGAGTCGTAGGGTGCACCATAAAATAAAGCTTCCGAGGAAGTATTGCCACAGCGCGTCATGAGGTCGTGTGTTAGATAAAGAGGTGTATCTATACCAAGCTTGGCGATTTTTTCTAGAGTACAATATTAACATGTGGGGACCACTGTAAAGAGAGGGATAAGCAGAAGACTTGATAACATAGTAAATTGCAGTGACAAAAGTTAAGCGTTTCAAGTACTATGAGTGCGACCCCATTCCCCACCGCCCGTCTTCAAATACTTTATCCCCATAAGACAGAGCACATATTCATAAAGGCGGCATCTTAGCGCAGTGAGAAAAAGAGAAGAAGGAGGGGCAAGTGTATAGAGATGAAGAGGGCGTTGGGGAAAGAGTAGAATGCGTCTCCGCGGGCAGTATAGGACCATTACAGTGTGTATGTGAGACGCATGCTGACCAAGTTGGGTCTTCCGGCGTCAGTTATGTGTCAAGGAATGAATGGACACTGGTCCTGGCGGTGGTCACGGCAGGGGGAAGAAATAAAAAAAAAAAAAAAAAGGGGCAAGAAAAATTTCCCCTTCCACAGAAGACAAAAGGCTTCGGTATCCTCCTCACCCCCCTGTACAGAATAGTTGTTCCATAAGGACCGTCCATCCGAGTCATGGTCGCTAGTCCATAGAGAGAAGTTCAAGCAAGGGGGTATAAGTATGTTCAGGGTGTCTGGGTACGTTGTTTCGTGAAACATAGAGGGCTGCCGACCTGCGGAAATTCTGAAGATGGACAATGATACGAAGTCCAGACCCTCAGGGCCTATCTGGCCTTGCTCTCCTATGGGCGGGAGAAGCGGTGGGGCTCTGGCGGTCTCTCGGATCCCTCTGAGTCAGCGGCCTAGGGGACAGCGATCTGCGTCTCCGGATGTGGAAATCGTCCCGCACCGGTATGGCTTCCATCGAATTGGTTCTTGGCAATGGAGGGTTGCGGTAGACTCTGTACCAGTCTGGAAGATCCACCAGAGGGATTTGAAGAATGTTGCAGAATTCCCTGAGGTCCTCCGGGACTCTCAGATTAGCCGTTCTTCCTGCTGATGAGGCCGATAAGCAGAAGGGGAACTTCCAGCGATATTGGATCCCTTTGTGGCGGAGGACGTCCAGAAGTGGACGTAAATCTCTCCTATTTTGAAGGGTTATGGGGGATAGGTCTTGAAATATTTTAACCTCTGCCCCTTGGTAGTTTAGGTTACGGCGATCTCTGGCTCTACGCAGTATGTCCTCCTTCATTCTAAAGCTTGTCAGGCAGCAGATCACATCCCTGGGGGGATCTGTATCCCTACCCCTGGGTTTAAGCGCTCTATGCAGTCTTTCCCATTCTATAGGGGATTCAGGGGGTCTTCCCAGCAAGTCATTAAAAATCTGTACTGTCACTTGGGCCAGGTGGGCCTGATCAACAGATTCGGGGATGCCTTTACCCGGAGATTGTGGCGGCGTCCACGGTTGTCCAGATCTTCCACGTGTCTGTGGATATCTCTGAGCTGGCTGCTGTGGGTATGTGAGGCATGTTGCAGGTGCTGCATGGTAGTGTCATGGCAGGCCGTCGTTTCTTCCAGCTCCTCCATCCTTACGTGAAGAGACTGAATGTCCCTCCTGAGGTCAGTGATCACCGCTGTAAGGGATTCTTTAATATCCGCTGCCACCGCCCTGAGATCCTGCATATTAAGCGGGCGGGCAGCGGTAGCACTGGCTGTGGGAGAAGCTCCTCTGCTGTGTGATGGGCTGAGGCTAGATGCTCGTTGTTCCGAGTAGGCCCGAGGTGAAGCCGCGGCCTCACGTGATCGGGCCCGGAATATCTCCGGAATACTGCGGTCCGTGCCTCTCGGGGAGCGGGACCGCGACTGCGGTGACTTCCCCTTCAGTTTCCCCATTATATCGCTGATTGTAGCTCCTAAATGCGAACGGTGTAGCCTCCGGTGGAGAGAGCCCAAGGATCAGGCAGCCATCTCCATACGGCGCCAAGCCACGCCCCCCATTATTATTATATATATGTTAATATAATATTATTATTATAATTATTATTAATTAATTATTAATTATTAATGCCTTGTCCATGACCAAATGAGTCGCTACCTCATGGACAACAACCTTCTCGACCCCCTACAGTCTGGCTTCCGCCCACAACATTCTGCTGAAACTGCCCTACTAAAACTCACCAATGACCTACTAACTACTAAAACCAACGGCCACTACTCCATACTCATACTTTTAGACCTCTCTGCTGCCTTTGACACAGTTGATCACCTGCTCCTCCTCAGCAAATTACGCTCCCTTGGCCTCTGCGATTCTGCTTTATCCTGGTTTTCCTCCTACTTATCTCAGCGCACTTTCAGTGTCGCTTACAACTCCATCTCCTCTGCTCCCCTTCCTCTTTCTGTTGGGGTAGCCCAAGGTTCTGTCCTTGGGGCCCTCCTATTCTCGCTCTATACCTCTTCCCTGGGCCAGTTGATAAACTCCCATGGTTTCCAATACCACCTCTATGCCGACGACACCCAGATCTATCTCTCCACTCCTCAACTCACCCCCTCAATCTCCTCACAGATCTCCAACTTACTGAATGACATATCAGTATAGATGTCACACCACTTCCTCAAACTCAATCTTTCTAAAACTGAGCTTGTTATATTTCCTCCTTCACGATCACCCCCCCCCCCCCCCCCCCGTGACTTCACCATTAATATCAACAACACAACCATTAGACCCTCCACACATGCCAGGGTCCTGGGTGTAATCCTTGACTCTGACTTCTCCTTCAGCCCCCATATCCAATCACTGGCTAAATCCTGCCGCTTTCACCTCTGCAACATCTCCAGAATTCGACCCTTCCTGACTAATGGCACCACAAAGCAACTCGTTCACTCCTTGATTATTTCCCGCCTTGACTACTGCAACTCTCTACTTAATGGCCTACCCTTAAGCAGGCTATCCCACCTTCAGTCTATTATGAATGCTGCTGCTAGACTAATACACCTCACTAATCGTTCCGTGACTGCTGCCCCTCTCTGCCAATCCCTTCACTGGCTTCCCCTACCCCACCGTGTAAAATTCAAAATGCTAACCATAACATACAAAGCCATCCACAACATCACCCCCATCTACATCACCAACCTCATCTGCAGATATCGCCCAAATTGTCCCCTCCGCTCCTCCGAGGACCTCCTGCTTTCTAGCTCCCTTGTTACCTCCTCTCATGCTTGCCTTCAAGACTTCTCCAGAGCCTCTCCCATCCTCTGGAACTCCCTGCCCCAGTCTGTCCGCTCAGCCCCTAGCCTGTCCACCTTTAGGAGTTCCCTGAAAACTCATTTATTCAGGGAAGCCTATCCCACACCCACCTAACTGTCCCTGAGCCACCCCCATCAAATCATTTTCTGCAGCTATTACCTTTTGTACCACCACCCACTCCCTTTAGAATGTAAGCTCTATGAGCAGGGCCCTCCTTTACCTTTTTGTCTTGTACTGTAATTGTGTTGTCCCCCCTATACATTGTAAAGCGCTGCTTAAACTGTTGGCGCTATATAAATCGTGAATAATAATAATAATAATTCTTCTAGCATTATAAAGAACAGAAGAATGCGCTGCATCAAAAGATTGACAGAGTGACGAATGTGTGCTCTCTATTACGAACGCTCGTTTTACCAGAATGAGCGCTTCCGTCTCATACTTATTTCTGAGCATGCGTGATTTTTTGCATGCCAGAATTGCATAAAGACGATCGTATTATTGTATAGGAACTTTTCCAGACCGAAAAACATGCTTTCAATCTTTTGCTGACTGGAATTCTGCCAGCAAAAGATAGATAGAGCATATGTTACCGGCCTCAAAATGTGAATTAACAGAGCCGATGATTGTAGACGCGATGAGATAAGGTGATCAGCTTGGCGTGGACTGCAAAGAATCACACAAACAGCATGAGATATGACCACTGACTTTATGGCTGGAAGTAGTTTTATTTCCAGTGACATGATGTGTAGCCTTATATAGACTCTGTTTGTGTACCTTCTCTGCCATCTACTGGTTATTAATAGAATAGAAGGGACATGTTTAGAAATATATAAAAAAAAAATGAATATGTACTTTGCTTTGGGGTGTCTGTTTTGTGACCATATAAACCCCAGTCCGTCACACTCTCCCCTCCTTCAGTTAATGGCTCCCGACATTAAACTCAATTGGTATCTGAACACTATTTAGTGATTTAAGTAACCCAAATAGGTACTTGTTGCCACCAAGGAGCTACGTTAACTACCTGGCATGTCCTGGGAGTAGCTAGCATTGTAGGAGTTTGTATGGTGTGAATCTGACTTGGTATGTATCTTGGCTGACCTAGTGTGTCATATGTAAAGATCTCTTTAGGCTTAACTTGTCTGGTAGATCTTCTGACAGGAGTTGAGTCTTCTCCATCAACATCATTCTCCATTTGCATATCTTGGTTCACAGGTAAGTCTTGACTTAATGAGGGTAATTCTGCAGTGTCTAGTCCCACCATGTCTGTAGCCCAGATTTGGTCGCCAACTACTGTTCCATCATTTTGTTCTTGTTCAAGATTGGGTGTGGTAGTTGTAGGATAGAACTCTTCAGCAGAAACTCTTAATGGGATTTTCTGTACGTTTTGAGAGTTTGGTTGAGACACAATACAATCATGACTTTCTGTAGTCTCTGGTATATAAGGATAATACCATCTTTCTTCATCTGAACATTCCTCCTCCTGGTCCACATCCATTCTGGTATCCTTTCTGTTACTTGATTGTCTTTGTTTCATCGGTACTCTTGGAATGTGTCCTTCAATTGGTAGGTCATTTACTGGTAGTAAAAGATTTCTGTGCAGTACTCGAATAGTCTTTTTACCACTTACAGGCTGAATTTTGTACACAGGCCCATCTTTGATTCTTTCTACCACTTTGTGTACTGATTCTTCCCAGTATGAACGAAGTTTACCAGGTCCTCCTCTTTCAGAGAGATTTCCTACTAAGACCCGATCACCTGGTTGAAGAGGTGCTCCTTTTATCTTTTTGTCATAGTACTTCTTCCCTTTAGCAGATGATTTTTTGCTATTCTCAGATGCGATTTTGTAAGCTTCTTGCATTCTAGATGCCCATTTCTGAGTAAATGTTTGTTGACTTTCTGATTCCTTTTCCAAATTTAGGTTGAGCATTAGGTCAATTGGCAAACGAGGAGATCTTCCATACAATAGAAAGAATGGCGAGTATCCTGTGGCTTCATGCCTGGTGAAATTATATGCATGAACCATATGTGGAAGATGTTCTTTCCAATCTGACTTTTTCTCTTCCTCTAAGGTGCGAAGCATCTGTAACAAAGTACGGTTCAGTCTCTCCACTGGGTTACCCTGTGGATGGTATGGAGTAGTTCTTGAATGAGAAATCCCTGCCAATCGTTGCAATGTCTGAAATAAGTTGTTTTCAAACTCTCTTCCTTGGTCATGGTGGAGTTTCTCTGGATAGCCAAAACATGGTATGAAATCTTGAAAGATCTTTTCTGCCGCCGTTTTTCCAGATTTGTTCTTAGTTGGATACGCTTGTGCAAAGCGTGTGAAATTGTCAACTATTACAAGTATATACTCATATCCTCCTTTGCTTTTCTCCAAGTGAAGATAATCAATGGATACTAACTCCAAAGGTGAACTGGTAGTAATCGAACCCATAGGTGCTCTTTCGGTGATATTTGGACGCTTTTGTTTGATGCAGCTGCACTTCTTCAGCACATATTCATCAATGTCTTTTTGCATAAATGGCCAGTAAAATCGTTCACGTGCTAGGTGGGTTACCTTCTCAGTACCAATGTGACCCATGTCATCATGAAGATTTCTTAAGACCAATGGTTTTAACTTTTCTGGTAGAACTAGCTGTTTTCGGGTTCCAGAGTGTCGGTAGAGGATTCCTTCATCGACTCTGAGTTTATTCCATTCATGTATCAAACGTCTTGTTTTGCTGGTCATACTCTCCTTTTCTTTGTGGTTTGGAATCCAGTCGCTCTCCTTAAGCCAGACCACTTCTCTAATGTTGGTATCGTCTTGTTGTAATGCTCTGATATTCTCCTTTCAGTCATTGGGCAGATTGTCTGTCCTTTCAGCAATTCTTCGGCCACATCACTTTCTGAGTGAAGAGTCAATGAAGCCACCCATAATGCCTCTTCTTCGTCAACAGCTTTGTTCCCTTGCCACATAGCTGACACAACCTCAGATGGTACAAGCTCTGTGTACTCACTCAGATTCTTCGTGAGTTCCACTGGAAATCGTGACAGTGTATCTGCGTCTGCATTCTGTTTACCTGGCCTGTACTTGATATCGAAGTGGAAATCAGCCAACTCGCCAACCCAGCGATGACCCACAGCATTCAATCTGGCAGTACTCAATACATATGTCAATGGGTTGTTGTCTGTGTAAACGGTGAATGTTGGAGCGTAGTACAAGTAATCTCTGAATTTGTCACAGACTGCCCACTTGAGAGCTAAAAACTCAAGTTTACCAGAGTGAAGATGGTAATTTGCGCTCTGCTGGAGTCAATGTTCTGGAGCCAAACCCAATAACACAACGTTTTTCTCCTTGTCGTTGGTATAGTACAGCACCTAGGCCTTCATTGGAAGCATCAGTGTGTAAGACGAAGGGTCAGGCCGCGTACACACGGGCGGACTGTTCGCTCAACTTTGTCCGCTGAACAGTGTTTCAGCGGACAGTCCGCCCGTGTGTGGGCTTTCAGCGGACAGTTTCAGCGGACAGTTTCAGCGGACAGTTTGACGGACAAAGTCTTTCGGAAATTCCGAAAAACTGTCCGCTGAAACTTTGTTTGAGCGAACAGTCCGCCCGTGTGTAGGCTACTTTCGAAATGAGCAAACTGTTCCCGCTCGGAGGAAAGTCTGCTCATTTCGAGCGCGTGTGAAGGTAGGCGGGGCCCGCGACGTCTCCGTCGCGGGCTCCGCCGCCTGGAATGGACTTAAAGGGGAACCCCAACGCCGAAAAAAATCGGCGTGGGGGTCCCCCCAAAGTCCACAACAGACCCTTGTCCGAGCATGCTACCCGGCCGGCCAGGAAAGGGGGGCGAGCGAGCGCGCCCCCCCTCCTGAGCCGTACCAGGCCGCGTGCCCTCAACATGGGGGGTGCCTTGGGGAATGGGGGGCCGCGCGGCACCCCCAACCCAAAGCACCTTGTCCCCATGTTGATGAGGACAAGGGCCTCTTCCCGACAACCCTGGCCGTTGGTTGTCGGGGTCTGCGGGCGGGGGGCTTATCGGAATCCGGGAGCCCCCTTTAAGAAGGGGGCCCCCGGATACCGGCCCCCCACCCTATGTGAATGAGTATGGGGTACAATGTACCCCTACCCATTCACCTGTAAAATAAAAGTACCCAAAAAAAAAACACAACACACGAGAAAAAATATTTTATTGCACAGCTCCGGGGGTCTTCCGTCTTCGGGGGTCTTCTCGCCGGACTCCTCCGCTATCTTCGTGTAGCTCTTTTGCTAGCGGAGGAGTCCGGCTTTCTTCCTCCCCGCCGCCGGCCTCTTCTCCCGACTTCGGGGGTCTTGTCCCCCTCTTCGGTTCTTCTGCCAGGCCACCGCGCCTTCTTGTAGCTCTTTTGCAGGCGGTGGCCCGGTCTTCTGTCGCCGCCGCCTTCCGTTCTTCTGCCGGGCCACCGCGCCTTCTTATAGCTCTTTTGCAGGCGGTGGCCCGGTCTTCTGTCGCCGCTGTCGCCGTCGCCGCCTTCCGTTCTTCTTCTTCTTCTTGTTCTTCTTCTTCTTCTCCAGGAGATGTTGACACGTCGCTCTCTCCGGCCGGAATGCCAGAGCCGCCCTGCGCTGCCACTTATATAGTGACAATGGGGCGGTGTCACATGGTATATGTCACATGGGTTGGTCACATGGGTTGATGTCACATGGGGACTATGACATCGTAAGGGGGCGGGGTCACCATGTGACATCAACCCATGTGACCAACCCATGTGACATATACCATGTGACACCGCCCCATTGTCACTATATAAGTGGCAGCGCAGGGCGGCTCTGGCATTCCGGCCGGAGAGAGCGTCGTGTCAACATCTCCTGGAGAAGAAGAAGAAGAACAAGAAGAAGAAGAAGAACGGAAGGCAACGACGGCGACAGCGGCGACAGAAGACCGGGCCACCGCCTGCAAAAGAGCTATAAGAAGGCGCGGTGGCCCGGCAGAAGAACGGAAGGCGGCGGCGACAGAAGACCGGGCCACTGCCTGCAAAAGAGCTACAAGAAGGCGCGGTGGCCCGGCAGAAGAACCGAAGAGGGGGACAAGACCCCCGAAGTCGGGAGAAGAGGCCGGCGGCGGGGAGGAAGAAAGCCGGACTCCTCCGCTAGCAAAAGAGCTACACGAAGATAGCGGAGGAGTCCGGCGAGAAGACCCCCGAAGACGGAAGACCCCCGGAGCTGTGCAATAAAATATTTTTTCTCGTGTGTTGTGTTTTTTTTTGGGTACTTTTATTTTACAGGTGAATGGGTAGGGGTACATTGTACCCCATACTCATTCACATAGGGTGGGGGGCCGGTATCCGGGGGCTCCCGGATTCCGATAAGCCCCCCGCCCGCAGACCCCGACAACCAACGGCCAGGGTTGTCGGGAAGAGGCCCTTGTCCTCATCAACATGGGGACAAGGTGCTTTGGGGTGGGGGGGCCGCGCGGCCCCCCCTTCCCCAAGGCACCCCCCATGTTGAGGGCACGCGGCCTTGTACGGCTCAGGGGGGGGGGGGCGCGCTCGCTCGCCCCCCCTTTCCTGGCCGGCCGGGTAGCGTGCTCGGACAAGGGTCTGTTGTGGACTTTGGGGGAACCCCCACGCCGATTTTTTTCGGCGTTGGGTGTCCCTTTAAGTCCATTCCAGGCGGCGGTGCCCGCGACGTCTCCTTCGCGGGCCCCGCCTACCTGTACACGCGCTCGAAATGGGCGGACTTGCCTCCGCCTTACGTGGGCGAGTCCGTTCATTTCAAAAGTTGAGCGAACTGTTTGGTAAACAGTTCGCTGAAACAGTCCGCTCAAAAAGTGCCGTGTGTGGGCAAGTCCGCTCATGCAAATTTTGAGCGGACTGTTGCGGCAACTGTTTGACGAACAAAGTTTCAGCGAACAGTCCCCGCGTGTGTACGCGGCCTCAGTCAAAATCAGGGTATGCTAGAATTGGTGGATTAATTAGCATGTCCACCAGTCTGGATACTACAGCTTGATGTTTGAGTGTCCATTGAATCAGTGTTTTAGATGGCACTTGTGCTTTGTTCCCGTTTTTCTTTGTAGATTCCCTCCGATTGTTTTTGGGGATGTATGTAGCAGATTCTTTCTCAGTGTTCTGCAAAAGTTCATACAGTGGTTTAGCAAGTCGAGAGAAATCTTGAATGAAGGACCTGTAGTAGCTCAGGAATCCTAACAAAGATCTGACTCCTCCCACTGTTTTTGGTTCTTTCCTTTTCAAATGTAATACCGCTTCAAGATCTTTTGGGTCAATTTTTATGCCTTCTTCTGACACCATTCGTCCAAGGTATCGAATCTGTCGTTTAAAGAGTTCACACTTCTTCGGTCTAAGTTTGATACCATGCTCACGCATTCGACTAAGCACTTGCCTAATATCATTGACATGCTCCTGAAAAGTTTTGGAGTAGCAAAGTACGTCATCCAAGTATGGAGAACAAAATTTTTCTCTGATGCCCTCTAATACATTCTCCATGCATCTCTGAAAAGCTGCTGGGGCATTCGTTAATCCAAATGGAATACGGTTCCACTCCAGGAGTCCCCAGGGGGTGCTGAAAGCCGTCAGATGTCTGGAGTCTCCATGCACAAAGCCTTGATGATACGCACTACCCTGGTCCAGGATTGAGAACCACGTAAATCCTCCTAAGCTATCCAGCAGATCTTGTATTCTGGGTAGTGGATGTCTATCTGGGATAGTCTTTCGGTTTAACTCCCTAAAGTCAACACATAGTCGTAGGCTACTGTCCTTCTTTCGAACACAAACAACTGGTGATGAGTACGCGGAAGAAGATTTTGTTACCCAACCTCGGTCAAGAAGGTTTTGGATATATTCTTTCACTTCTTTGTATAGGGGTTTCGGTATCGAATTGTAGCATTTCTGGACAGGAGTTTCATCTTTCAGATTTATCCTCAGTTTCAGGTTAGGGATGCATCCTATGTCTCCCTCATTTTGAGCAAAGACATCTGATTCATCATATAACATTTGTCTCGCTATCTCCTGTTCTTCTTCTGAGAGATCTTCCAAATTGACAGGTGGGTGCCACTTAACAGATTTGTTAGTGGGTAGCTGATTTCCAGTGTCCACTTGATTCAACTGGTTTACATGAAACACCCTTTTCTTCTGGTCAATTCCCTTTCCATCGTCTTTGTTTGGAGACAATGGTAGAATCTCAGCTGCTGGAGAAATGGTACCCAATACTGTTCTGGGTGGAAGGTAGATGTCATGTTGAGCACGGTTCAGTATAGGTATCTTCACCAGTTTAGAGAACCCATTTGGCACATCTACCACTGAAGGAAATAGTTCAAGTCCTTCCTCGACTGGATATTCGGGAAGTGGTTCAAATGGCATGATTCCTCCTTTCGGCCACGCTCTAATTCTGCATTTGACTTCACAGAGCTCGCCTCCTTTAATCTGGAGTCCCTTCTTCCCCACTTTGACCATACGACTATCGAATATTTCTCCTGGGTCAGTTGCTTGACTGACAGCATTGACAATGTTATTCGCTACACTCTGTCTTACTTTCATAGCTTCACTCAGCAAGATAGTCAGGTTTTGGGTGCTGTTTGGTCGGTCACGGTTTTCTCTGATCAATTCTTCGATAACATTAAACCCAAGAATTGGATTGTCATTACAGCAGTCACTCACCAGCATTGGTACATAAATGGCTGAGTTTCCATGTCCACTACTTTTGAATTCCAGGCAGACTTCAATCCATCCAATGTATGGAAAGAGAGAACCATTTGCAGCTGTAATGGATAAGTTGTCATCACAAAGTAAATCTTGTATGTGCCTAATGGAGACACTGGGTAGAAACTTTTCTAACCATGCCTTCCCGACAATGCTGACCTGAGCTCCTGTATCCATCAACATGTCAACCGGAACACCATTCATCTGACATGACAGTAGGCATTTTCCTCCAATTAATTGTGCTACGTGTTGTTTGGAGAATCCATTCTCTTTTGGGAGTGTTCTAATTGACTGGTGGGTGAATACCCTGTTTACCTTAGCATGGGACAGATCATTTGAGGTGGTCACTGGTTGTCCCTTTCCCAGTGACCGTCTGTCGTTTCCCGACTGCCTTCTTTTCTTCAAGCAATCAACCGCTCTGTGTCCTGTCCAACCACAGTAGAAACAATGGTAGCAGTTCTGACTCTCTCGTTTAATGCAATCATCACACCTGGGCTTGCAGTGAGTTGTATCTGGAACTTGAACATTGGTTAGTGGCTTAGTCATTTGGTTTCCAACAATAGGAGTTAGCTTCATCATCTTTTCCAGGTTCTTTGTGAGAGCAGAGACCTGTGTTGTTAGTTCCATTAATGCAGTGTGATTTGCTTTAACATCTCCCTCAACTCTCTTTTGCAAGGTGTCTTTTTCACTATTCCCTGGTGTCTGGGATGAATGAACAGTAATAGGTTTATGTTTAGGTGCACTGTTTAAGCGTCTCTGCCTTTCTGTTTCCTCATCAACTGATCTGGTGACCTGCTCTATGATAAAGTCATCCGTTACTGTCAAATCAGACACATAAGGCTTGATATCTCGTCTAACATTAGAATTTTTCTCATTTAGTCCCTGATACAGTGTATGAAGGAATATGCCTTGCACCAGTTTTTTGTCATAGTTAAGCTCTCGCCTATCATGTTGTGATGTAGACAGAACTTTTTGTTTTAACCCCACTAGCCTGTAAACAAATTGTTGTGCTGTTTCTCTTTCTTGCTGGGTAGCATTGCTAAGGTCCTGAAATAACTCATTACCACTTCGTTCTCTCATATGTGACTTCAAAAACCTTTTCAATTCAGCAACAGTAAGATCATCTTTGTCAGTCAACATATCTTTAAAATTACCAGGTTTGATTATTCTCAACACTGTGCGTATAATTTCAGATTCAGGGAATTTTTCTGTTAGACCCTCGTCAATTTGTCTGCACACGCTACTGTAACTCATGTGCGAACCATGATCTGAAATTACACCACCATGCATTTTAAATTCTCTACGTGGCAATAAAGCAACAACATCAGTTAATATCACCACCTCCGATACCTGTTCAGTCCTTGCAGTCCCACTACTTATTTTTTTTGCAGCGGTTGCAATGTCCACAGTTGGTGTACTTTCCTTGTTAAGTTTTAGTTCATTGATCTTGTCTTGGATAATGAGTAGGTAAGACATACCTTGATCTTCCAACTTTTCCAGCTGATCACTTCTCAAGTAGTCTTCAATAAATTCAACAAGTTCCATTTCGTTGGTACCAGTCACTGATGGAACGTCCACGTCTCTTTCATCTTCCAGCGTAATAGCGAGGCTATGCAGCTGTTCTTCATTAAGCAGATGAATTTGTTTCCGGATATCCCACATCAGCGCACGATGAGGAGACGCCATCTCTGTTGCAATCTGAAGACTTGCACTCACAAGGCAGATGACTCTCACGACTCTCCTTGTAGCTCTGTAGCAGGCTCACGCTTGTCTCGCGCTTCCCTCTCACTGGTAACACAACGAATCCCGGCACACGAGCCCCCAAAATGTTACCGGCCTCAAAATGTGAATTAAGAGAGCCGATGATTGTAGACGCAATGAGATAAGGTGATCAGCTTGGCGTGGACTGCAAAGAATTACACAAACAGCATGAGATATGACCACTGACTTTATGGCTGGAAGTAGTTTTATTTCCAGTCACATGGTGTGTAGCCTTATATACAGTGGTGTGAAAAAGTGTTTGCCCCCTTCCTCATCTCCTGTTCCTTTGCATGTTTGTCACACTTAAGTGTTTCGGAACATCAAACCAATTTAAACAATAGTCAAGGACAACACAAGTAAACACAAAATGCAATTTGTAAATGAAGGTGTTTATTATTAAAGGTGAAAAAAAATCCAAACCATCATGGCCCTGTGTGAAAAAGTGATTGCCCCCCTTGTTAAAACATACTATAACTGTGGTTGTCCACACCTGAGTTCAATTTCTCTAGCCACACCCAGGCCTGATTATTGCCACACCTGTTCACAATCAAGGCATCACTTAAATAGGAGCTGCTTGACACAGTAAGGTCCACCAGAAGATCCTTAAAAGCTACACATCATGCCGAGAGCCAAAGAAATTCAGGAACAATTGAGAAAGAAAGTAATTGAGATCTATCAGTCTGGAAAGGGTTATAAAGCCATTTCCAAAGCTTTGGGAATCCAGTGAACCACAGTGAGAGCCATTATCCACAAATGGCGAAGACATGGAACAGTGGTGAACCTTCCCAGGAGTGGCCGGCCGCCCAAAATTACCCCAAGAGCGCAGCGACGACTCATCCAAGAGGTCACAAAAGACCCCACAACAACGTCCAAGGAACTGCAGGCCTCACTTGCCTCAGTTAAGGTCAGCGTTCATGCCTCCACCATCAGGAAAAGACTGGGCAAAAATGGCCTGCATGGCAGAGTTCCAAGGAGAAAACCACTGCTGAGCAAAAAGAACATCAAAGCTCGTCTCAATTTCTCCACAACACATCTTGATGATCCCCAAGACTTTTGGGACAACATTCTGTGGACCGATGAGACAAAAGTGGAACTCTTTGGAAGGTGTGTGTCCAAGTATATCTGGCGTAGAAGGAACACTGCATTTCATAAAAAGAACATTATACCAACAGTAAAATATGGTGGTGGTAGTGTGATGGTCTGGGGCTGTTTTGCTGCTTCAGGACCTGGAAGACTTGCCGTGATAAAAGGAACTATGAATTCTGCTGTCTACCAAGAGATCCTGAAGGAGAATGTCCGACCATCTGTTCGTGTACTCAAGCTGAAACGAACTTGGGTTCTGCAGCAGGACAATGATCCTAAACACACCAGCAAGTCCACCACCGAATGGCTGAAGAAAAACAAAATGAAGACTTTGGAGTGGCCTAGCCAAAGTCCTGACCTGAATCCTATTGAGATGTTGTGGTATGACCTTAAAAAGGCCGTTCATGCTCGAAAACCCTCTAATGTAACTGAATTAGGACAATTCTGCAAAGATGAGTGGGCCAAAATTCCTCCAGGACGCTGTAAAAGCCTCATTGCACATTATCGCAAACGCTTGGCTGCAGTTGTTGCTTCTAAGGGTGGCCCAACCAGTTATTAGGTTTAGGGGGCAATCACTTTTTCACACAGGGCCATGATGGTTTGGATTTTTTTTCACCTTTAATAATAAACACCTTCATTTACAAATTGCATTTTGTGTTTACTTGTGTTGTCCTTGACTATTGTTTAAATTGGTTTGATGTTCCGAAACACTTAAGTGTGACAAACATGCAAAGGAACAGGAAATGAGGAAGGGGGCAAACACTTTTTCACACCACTGTAGACTCTGTTTGTGTACCTTCTCTGCCATCTACTGGTTATTAATAGAATAGAAGGGACATGTTTAGAAATATATAAAAAAAAAAGGAATATGTACTTTGCTTTGGGGTGTCTGTTTTGTGACCATATAAACCCCAGTCCGTCACACATACACACGGTTGCATTTTCCGACAAAAAGCTCTCATCTGAGTTTTGCCGATGGAATTTCCGATCGTGTGTACAAGCGCTGAGAGGATTTCACTGAGTGTGAGGTAACAGGGGGAGAGGATGAAGCTAGTGCCCTGTTCATCAATGGAAGCCCTTTGAGTGCCTACTATACTTACTGAAGTGTGTAATATAATTGTTGCCACATTATTCCTTTTGTGTGGAGCATCAATGCATTTATAATTACATTGGAGGTCTATTTATCCATATTTTCACCCAAGAGTCACACAACTTTCTCCCAGGAGTCATAGATTTTTCAACTGAATCCGATATCAAAATGTTTGACTGTTGGGTGTATCCTGGACCCCTGAGTGTTATGAACTCACCCCAGCTCAAAAATAATTATATTTTCCAATGGTGCTTGTAGATTGGAGCATCAGTTTCAATAACTACCTCTCAAACAAGGCCGCAGCACGGAGTTTGGCAGAGATACCTTGCCATTAGAAGAATACAAAAAGCCACTGGGTTATATTATTTGAACTTCACAAAACACCTGACCCAGCCTAAAGCTCATTGTTCACCAGCAACCAGATTTGATGTTAACAATGGAAGGCTTTCTTTTTCTCTGACCTCTTTATATAATTGCTGAGCCATAACAGTTCTGCATGGAAAAAGCACAGGGTGATCTAACTTAGCTTTTCATAGGTTTCTGAAAATTGGGATTTCAAAAACGTGCATGGCAATCTTGTGTTACTATTATTTCAATGCTGACATGTTCCTCCTGACTGTTTTTATAATATGATCAGCGTTGTAATAGATTTCATTACTAGAAGACTTCATTCTGCCTGTGTGCAGTAGTAATTAACTTAACCAATTAAATAAGCACTGTACAAACACGCTGTACTATTAATAATATTGTTAGCCTATGATTGATACATTATTGCCGCTATTAATACCTGGTCATGGCAGTCTTTGCTGATTGAATTCATACTGGGAATAGTCTGCTGAAAGAGGTAAAAGCAAACATGTTCATGGTCTGTGAGCTCACATAATAAAATACTGATCCATTAACAAACTTCTAGGTAAGGCACAAATTGTATGATATCACCATAGGCCTAGTATAATTACAGTATCCTCTTTCTATCCCGACCTCATGGCTCTCCTGGCCTGGGGCCTGTGTCGCATGGTTCTGCATCTGGGGGCTGGCTGGCCTGAGGCTTTGCAATTGAGAGTGTAGGCACAGGAATGTCTTGGGGCCTGCTGATCCAGGGGTGGTCCTATGCTGTCTCGCCTGCAGGGAGAAGCCAAGAAAACTGGAGGATCCAGGGAAAGACTTCTCAGATGGAGGACCGAGCGCAAGGCTGGTGTGTCTGGAGGAGCCTGGAAACTCAGTTGGAAGTCGCAACCCGGATCAATATCCTTACAGTATCGCCGGGTCGGCTGAAAGAATCTTTTACTGTATGGTAGTTCTTCTAAAACTCTCAAAATCTCTAAGTTCAATTGACAAGTCTGTGGCAGAGACTTTGTCGAGCATCTCATCGGCTGCTAGGTCAAGTGGTCAAGTGAGAGGGGCCTATCCGATGATTGCTGGATCTAGTCTGTGGAGCTGTTTGTCCTCTGGATCTGGCTCATACCACTAACCTGCAATTACTAGGTACCTGAACTCCCCTTTATCCTCTAACCCTCTGTTGAAGGACTGTGTTTTCTTTCTTTCTTTTGTGTTATTCCTAAATAAATCTTCAAAAAGGACTAAGTGTCGGATCTATCATAATTTGGGCTACTTTCCAACGGGACCCCTCTAAGTCCAGGGTCGGAAATTCAGACGGAAAATGTCCAATCGGACCGTGTTGTCAGATAATCCGACCGTGTGTGGGCTCCATCTGACTTTTTCCGTCGGAATGTCTGACCAACAAAGTTTGAGAGCTGGATATAAAATTTTCCGACAACATGATCCAGTCGGACTTTGTCTGATTGTTTGTAGAGAATTCCGATCAGACAAAGTCCCACGCATGCTCAGATCAAATTATGAGACCAAAGCTATTGGCTACTAGCCTGAACGCAGTCCTGTCGTAATGAATGAACGTCATCACGTTCCGAACGATCAGATTTTACGACAACTTTGTCCAACCGTGTGTATGCAACACCAGTTTTGGACAAAATCCGTCGGAAAAAAACTGACGGATTTTGTTGTCGGAATGTCCAACCTTGTGTACAAGGGCTAAGACGAAGAGGCAAGCAGGTGAGGTAACGTTAAGCCCAAATAAAACCAGCAGCTCCTTCGGGGGTTAGTGCTACATATATATATATATATATATATATATATATATATATATATATATATATATATATTGTACAGGACACTGGGAGTGTGTGCTGGATGGCAGGTATATTGCACCAATATTTGAGTTGGGGTCCCTTAAAGGGGGACAGTTTTGGAGACATGGCTATACTCAGGGGTTCTCACCCATGCAGGTGTACTGGGAAGGGTGGGGGGGGGGATTTGGCTAGAGAGAGGACTGATCCCCAGTACTATCTAGTTCAATAAGTCCATATTAGGGACCCAGGATTTCCGAGGTTTGAAGAAGGCTGGGAAGGCGTCTCTTAAAGTGATCTTAAACCAAAAATCAAAAATGTAATATATTGCAGCTTACCAATCCTTTGACGTGGTGGCTGCACTCTTTTTTTTTTTTTTACTCTGTTTTCACCTGGTGATCTAGCTGGCAACACATCTCCTGTATTTACCCCTACTCTGAATGAAGAAGCACATGGGGGACCTTTGGACAGCAGCATTATCAGTTTGGGGGGGGGTGATCACTTTAGTAGCAGATTTCGTTACACTAACAAATTGAAGCCAAGCTCCAGCTCACACTGTAGTTACATAAGCAGTTACAGCAAGAGTTTTTTTTCGGAATAAAGGTTTTACATGAATAAATAAAAGCTGATTATTGGAAGCACCCCTGTCACTGACAAATGATTTGTCCCAACACTCTAACTGCTACATTTGCAGGAGAACTTGTTCTGTTAAAAAAACAACAGACTCACTGGTTGGATCACTAGGGGAAAATAAAGGAAAGCAAGCCTAACAAAGAAAACACATGCAGCCATCACAATCTAAGAATTGGTAAGCTGCAATAGAGTAAATGCGTGCTCTGCATTTTAATATTTGCCACTTTAAAGGGACTTACTATTACAGACTGCAATAAAATAAATAAGATTGCGCTATGGACAAATTCTACCTGTTCACTACACAGGTTAGGAGGAAAACTGAGCGAGATCAAGTAAAATAAAAATAAAATAAAAATAAAAATAAATAAAAGTGAACTCCAAAGGTTAAAGCTGCCTGTGCTTGAAACCTATCCCTGGAAGTAGGGGTAGGCTGGAAATCTGAAGTAAGAATTGAGCTTTGGCGCTAAAACCTTTTTCTTATATTTTTACGTGCACTGTGGGTGCCAAAATTATGTATATGTGTGAAGTGATCTGTAGTCTCTGCTAATGATCTAAATAATTATTGTGAAATAATGTGGGAATCTCCTAAAATCCACTGTATACGTGATGTCTACCAAAATACGTGTGTTGAAAGGAAAAAATAAAGAGAGAAAAAAAAAAAAAAAAGGAGAAAACAAAATGTGTATCTGTTAACTTGCAGCTCAAAAATACACATATGTTGCAAGAAAATAGTGGATGAGTCGCATGAAGATAAACAATTAAAAATGATAATAATACATGCGTGCTTAGTGATCATACGCAAACCATAAACCAATGTCTATAATATATGCTCTATGTTCAGAATCCTCAAAAGTGACAGTCAAAAAACGTTTGTAAAAGTACCAAGGAAAAATGAAAAGTAAAAAATAAAAAATAAAAAAATATAAAAATTAAAAAAATTCTTTCACTGTCCAACAGAAATTTGTTCAAAATCGCATCATTTAGTTGCTGGAAAACGCATGGAATTTCTGTCAGGTGAGGGGGGTAGAGCAAGGTGACTAGTGCAGAAGGGTTAAATGCATTCCTCTCCGGTGCGCCACTCTGTGTTAAAAAAGGGTGTATATATGCGCTCACCAGATCAAGAACCCACAAGGGGTTAACCGAGCAGTCACAGTATGAGCCACTGTGCAGCTTTCCTTGGGCTCTGCTTCTGCTGTGCTGGGGGAATGCTTTTACACTTTTCCTTCCACAAATGGTCCGTTTAGCAATTAAACATAGGAGGAAACAGAAGTACAACCATAGTGCAATACTGTTGTTCAATGATTTATTTGTTTAAAAGTTAGGTTACTCACAATGTCCACTAAAGACAAATTAAAAGTAACTGCGCCGGCGTTGCTGCTTGTATACCGATATGAGGTGCACGTCCTAGGCCACGCCCTACGTGTTTCGTCAGAGCGATGTCATCTGGAGCGGCCATGTTGGTGCACCCTCACGTTTATATAGGGTGCAGTGCTCTTCTGCGCTTGCGCGATGTATTAGCGCCATTTTAACTGTGGGAATGCCCTACCCGAGCCGCTGTGTGTCTATTACGTGCTGTATGCTCCCTGATAACAGCACAAACTTAGAAAAAAACTTTTTGGTTATTGCGGACACGGGATATAATGTATTATTCAGCTATGGAGCATATTTTATATCCCCTTATGCCAGTACCAATAAAAACGTTTTTGCTATTATGGGCTCAGGGCATAGTGAATTGTTAAGCTGTAGAGCACTGCAGTCCACTTGTTAGATACCGGTATACTATAGGGGGATTTGACAACAACTATGCACAGATCTAATTAAAAAAATAAAATTAAAAAAATATACATAAAAATTATGTGAAAAAGGGTGTGTATAAAAAGCTATATAAAAGCTACATTAATAAAAATGGTAATTCCTACTACCTAATACATATGACCCCTGCCAATCTATTACTGTACAGGGTTCCATCTGTATTTTTGGATGTGAATTATAATTAAAACACAAATTAAAACACAAATTATATCAGACCATATAATCACTTCCCTGATACGTGAATATACTCCTGGAGAAATAAAATAAAATAAAATGAAGTAAAATGAAAGGAAAGCGAAGAAGGGGAAATAGATGGAACAAGCTGGAAGCATGAGTGTATGTATATATATATATATGCATTTATGTCTGCACATCCCTACATCAATCTGTTGACTCAGATGGATGGATATGAAGAGAAATTACAGGTGAGATAAAGGAAGTGTCGGTATCCATTCTTTTTCAGAATCGTTTCCTTGAAGGAATGGTGAAAATAAAATAAAAGAGATGGTGAAGATAGAATTAAAAATGTAGTAAAAGGAAACTGGCAATAAGAATAGGCATAAAACGAAAGCCAGTATATACGTATGTATGCTGTTCTCATTTGAGGGCATATCTGTATAACCTCTGATAATATATGTGCACCCTCTTGTAGGGGCCAGAACTATTTGGTGGGTCCTTTAGCTATGATGCCACAACTTAATGGGAGAAGCCTACTTGGTTACGGGTCGACTGTTATACTATGATTTTATGGATATAAACAGTCCTACCTTAAATGGGTAATGTATATTCTAGAGTTGGGACAGGGGGAGTTTTAAAAATTGGTCAAAAAGCAATTCAAATCCAACTCCACGTTCATTCCCTGTGGTTGGAGGGTATCTAAATTGTATATCCATTTGGTCCATTTTTTAATTTTAATTTTTTTATTTTTTATTTTTTACTTTTCATTTTTCCTTGGTACTTTTACAAACGTTTTTTGACTGTCACTTTTGAGGATTCTGAACATAGAGCATATATTATAGACATTGGTTTATGGTTTGCGTATGATCACTAAGCACGCATGTATTATTATCATTTTTAATTGTTTATCTTCATGCGACTCATCCACTATTTTCTTGCAACATATGTGTATTTTTGAGCTGCAAGTTAGATACACATTTTGTTTTCTCCTTTTTTTTTTTTTTTTTTCTCTCTTTATTTTTTCCTTTCAACACACGTATTTTGGTAGACATCACGTATACAGTGGATTTTAGGAGATTCCCACATTATTTCACAATAATTATTTAGATCATTAGCAGAGACTACAGATCACTTCACACATATACATAATTTTGGCACCCACAGTGCACGTAAAAATATAAGAAAAAGGTTTTAGCTACTATTACAGACTACCTGTCTTATTTTTGTACTCATTTTTGGATATCCTGTATCTCTAAATCCTCTCGCCTAGAATTGAGTTCACTAATAAAAGTTAAAAAGACTGAAGCAACTTACTTTCTCCCCATCATAAACCAAGAATCACATAGGAGGTCATTCCACATCACCCCAAGAGTAGGCGTACTATATATATATTTATCTAAAACTTTTGAAAAGGCAATATATTCCTTTATATGCTAAACAATACATTTTGTAAAACCTAAAATAGAGGGATTAGGTAACTAAAATACTTTTTTTTTTTTTTTATATATAAGGTACTCTACGCAGGAAAAAAAAAAAAGCTTTAAGCACTGCAGTACAGGAGATCCCCCCCTACAGTTTTAATGATGCTGAGCACCATTCAACCTAGAAGAGCAACATGGTTAATTGCGCTCTAATAGAAACATGTTTTATGTTACACATAACCTCAGAGAATAGCAGTAGATCACTGGATCTTACATTTCATTCCATCTAGGATGCCAAACTTTGCTTTCTTGGAAATTACAAACTTTGTAAAAGAAACTACTGTGCTAGGAGTGGAAACTGTCTAACTGGGCCAGAAACGAAAAAATGCTCATGGCACCGTCATTACTGATTTTTTATCTGAACAAGGAGTATTACAGTTTTTACATGTTAGAAGCAAGAGTATAAACGTGTTTTAATTTATTGATATCGTTTTTAAGTTTATTTATCTGCAGAGGTAACATGTCTATACAAATAAAGTCCTTTCCTCTTAGGGTGGCCACAGATGGTTAGAGATTTCCCAGGAACAACAGGGGAGAAGATGTTCGCCATCACTGGGCAAGTCGTAGGAACTCTATAATCCCTTATGATTGTCACTTGATGGTCATTATAGTATTTTGTGATCTACTTAGATCAGTATGTGAACCCTTTTGGAATGATATGGATTTCTGCACAATTTGGTCATAAAATGTGATCCGATCTTCATCTAAGTCACAACAATAGACAAGCACAGTCTGCTTAAACTAATAACACACAAAGAATTAAATGTTACCATGTTTTTATTGAACACGCCATGTAAACATTCACAGTGCAGGTGGAAAAAGTATGTGAACCCTTTGATTTAATAACTAGTTGAACCTCATTTGGCAGCAATAACTTCAACCAAACGTTTCCTGTAGTTGCAGATCAGATGTGCACAACGGTCAGGAGTAATTATTGACCATTCCTCTTTACAGAACTGTTTCAGTTCAGCAATGTTCTTGGGATGTCTGATGTGAATCGCTTTCTTGAGGTCATGCCACAGCATCTCAATCGGGTTGAGGTCAGGACTCTGACTGGGCACTCCAGAAGGCGTATTCTGTTGTTTATTTACTTCTATGCTTTGGGTCGTTGTCCTGTTGCAGCACCCATCTTCTGTTGAGCTTCAGCTGGTGGACAGATGGCCTTAAGTTCTCCTGCAAAATGTCTTGATAAACTTGGGAATTCATTTTTCCTTCAATGATAGCAATCCGTCCAGGCCCTGACACAGCAATGCAGCCCCAAACCATGATGGCCCCACCCCACTTCACAGTTGGGATGAGGTTTTGATGTTGGTTTGCTGTGCCTCTTTTTTTTCACACATAGTGTTGTGTGTTTCTTCCAAACAGCTCAACTTGGTTTCATCTGTCCACAGAATATTTTGCCAGTACTGCTGTGGAACATCCAGGTGTTCTTGTGCAAACTGTAAATGTGCAGCATTTTTATTTTTTTGGACAGCAGTGGCTTTCTCTGTGGTATCCTCCCATTAAATCCATTCGTGTTTAGTGTTTTATGTATCTTATGCCGCGTACACACGGGTGGACTGTATGGCGTACTTAGTCCGTCATACAATCCGACGGACAGTCCGTCATACTTTCGACTGAACGGACTTGACCACACACAGATGCACAAACAGTCCGTCGAAAGCTTGCGCGATGACGTGTACAGCACGTACGACGGGACTAGAAATAGGAAGTCGAATACACAGCAAAGCACCCTTCCGCCGTGTAAATCCTTTCTGAGCATGCGCCATTCTTAGTCCGTCGAACTAGCCTACTGACGAGCGGATTGTCCGCTGAAACCAAAGTACGACGGACAGAATTTCGAAAAATCCGAAATACTTAGTACGCCAGACTGCACGCTGAAAAAGTCCGCTGAAGCCCACACACGAGCGGACTGTCCGCTGAAATGTGTTTCGACGGACTAAGTACGCCATACAGTCCGCCCGTGTGTACGCGCCATTAGATTCGCTAACAGGGATGTTAGCATATGCCAGAGACTTTTGTAAGTCTTTAGCTGACACTCTAAGATTCTTCTTCACCTCATTGAGCAGTCTGCACTGTGCTCTTGCAGTCATCTTTACAGGATGCCCACTCCTAGGGAGAGTAGCAGCAGTGCTGAACTTTCTCCATTCATAGACAATTTGTCTTACCATGGACTGATAAATAGCAAGGCTCTTGGAGATACCTTTATAACCCTTTCTAGCTTCATGCAAGTCAACCATGCTTAATCGTAGGTCTTCTGAGAGCTCATTTGTGTGAGGCATCATTCACAGCAGGCAATGATTCTTGTGAAAAGCAAACCCAGAACTGGTGTGTGTTTTTTATAGGGCAGGGCAGCTGTAACCAACACCTCCAATCTCATCTCATTGATTGGACTCCAGTTGTCTGACACCTCACTCCAATTACCTTTTGGAGATCTCATTAGTCTAAGGCAGTGTTCTCAACCTTTTTTACCTTGGAGGAGCCCCTGTCAAAAAGTTTGAGATCTCGAGGAACCCCTGAAATAATGTTCACATCTACAGCTCACAGAACATTGGTATGATCAGCGAGCTGTTGATAACAAAAAATATTTGTAGAAATAGCATTAAATAAAATAATAAATATTAAAACGTACCTATTTAATGTGAAACTCGTGCTTTCTTTTCCTGCAGAGTTGATCCATTCAGAGCACATTACAGGGGACATTACATGGGGCAGGGGACATGACAGGGGACATTACATGGGACAGGGGACATTACATGGGGCATGGGACATTACATGGGGCAGAGCACATTACATGCGACAGGAAACATGACAGAGAATCTTACATAGGGCAGGGCACATGACAGAGCACATTACATGGGACAGGGCACATGACAGGGGACATTACATGGGGCAGATCACATTACATGGGGCAGGGAACATTACATGGGACAGGGCACATAGCACATGACAGAGCACATTACATGGAACAGGGCACATGACAGGGGACATTACATGGGGCAGGGCACATGACAGGGGGTAGAGCACATTACATGGGATAGGGCACCTGACAGGGCACATTACACGGGGCAGGACACATTACATGGGGCAGGGCACACGACAGGGCACATTATATGGGACAGGGCACATTACATAGGACAGGGAACATTACATGGGACATTGCATCGGACAGGGTACATTACATGGGACATTACATGGGGCAGGGCACATTACATGGGACAGAGCACATGACAGGGCACATTACATGGGACAGGGCACATTACATGGGGCAGAGCACATGACAGGGCATATTACATGGGGCAGAGCACATTATATAGGACAGGGCACATTACATGGGACAGGGCACATTACATGGGGCAGAGCACATGACAGGGCACATTACATGGGGCAGAGCACATTACATGGGGCAGGGCACATGACATGGGGCAGGGCACATGACAGGGCACATTACATGGGGCAGGGCACATGACAGGATGCATCACATGGGACAGGGCACATTACATGGGGCAGAGCACATTACATGGGACAGGGCACATGACAGGGCACATTACATGGGACAGGGTACATTACGAGGGACATTACGAGGGACATTACATGGGACGGGACACATTACATGGGACAGGGCACATTACATGGGACATTACATGGGGCAGGGCACATGCCAGGGCACATTACATGGGACAGGGCACATTACATGGGGCAGAGCACATGACAGAGCACATTACATGGGACAGGGCACATGACAGGGGACATTAACTGGGGCAGGGCACATTGGGGCAGAGCACATTACATGGGACAGGGCACATTACATGGGGCAGAGCACATTACATGGGACAGGGCACATTACATGGGACATTACATGGGGCAAGGCACATTACATGGGACAGGGCACATGACAGGTGACATTACATGGGACATGGGACAGTGCACATTACATGGGGTAGAGCACATTACATGGGACAGGGCACATTACATGGGGCAGAACACATTAGATGGGGCAGGGCACATTACATAGGACCGGGCACATTACATGGGACATTGCATGGGGCAGGGCACATTACATGGGACATTGCATGGGGCAGGGCACATTACATGGGACAGGGCACATTACATGGGGCAGAGCACATGACAGGGCACATTACATGGGGTAGGGCACATGACAGGGGGAAGCGCACATTACATGGGACAGGGCACATTACATGGGACATTACACGGGGCAGGGCACATTACATGGGACAGGGCACATGACAGGTGACATTACATGGGACAAGGGGCAGTGCACATTACATGGGGCAGAACACATTACATGGAACAGGGCACATTACGTAGGACAGAGCACATTACATGGGACATTGCATGGGACAGGGCACATTACATGGGACATTGCATGGGGCAGGGCACATTACATGGGGCAGAGCACATGGCAGGGCACATTACATGGGACAGGGCACATTACATGGGGCAGAGCACATGACAGGGCACATTACATGGGACAGGGCACATTACATGGGGCAGAGTACATGACAGGGCACATTACATGGGGCAGAGCACATGACAGAGCACATTATATAGGACAAGGCACATTACATAGGACAGGGCACATTACATGGGGAAGCGCACATTACATGAGGCAGGGCACATTACATGGGACAGGGTACATGACAGGGCACATTACATGGCGCAGAGCACATAACAGGGCACATTACATGGGGCAGAGCTCATGACATGGGGCAGGGCACATGACAGGGCACATTACATGGGGCAGTGCACATTACATGGGACAGGGCACATGACAGGGCACATTACATGGGACAGGGCACATTACAAGGGACGTTACATGGGACAGGGCACATTACATGGGACATTACATGGGGCAGGGCACATTACATGGGGCAGGGCACATGACAGGGCACATTACATAGGGCAGAGCACATGACAGGGCACATTACATGGGGCAGGGCACATTACATGGGGCAGAGCACATGACAGGGCACATTATATAGGACAAGGCACATTACATAGGACAGGGCACATTACATGGGGAAGTGCACATTACATGGGACAGGGCACATTACATGGGGAAGTGCACATTACATGGGACAGGGCACATTACATGGGGCAGAGCACATGACAGGGCACATTACATGGGGCAGAGCACATGATAGGGCACATTACATGGGGCAGAGCTCATGACATGGGGCAGGGCACATGACAGGGCACATTACATGGGGCAGAGCACATTATATGGGACAGGGCACATGACAGGGCACATTACATGGTACAGGGCACATTACATGGGGCAGAGCACATTACATGGGACAGGGCACATTACATGGGACAGGACACATTACATGGGACAGGACACATTACATGGGACAGGACACATTACATGGGGCAGGGCACATTACATGGGACATTACACGGGGCAGGGCACATTACATGGGATATTACATGGGACTTGGCACATTACATGGGGCAGAGCACATGACAGGGCACATTACATGGGGCAGGGCACATGACAGGGGGAAGTGCACATTACATGGGACAGGGCACATTACATGGGGCAGGGCACATTACATGGGGCAGAGTACATGACAGGGCACATTACATGGGGCAGAGCACATGACAGGGCACATTATATAGGACAAGGCACATTACATAGGACAGGGCACATTACATGAGGAAGCGCACATTACATGGGACAGGGCACATTACATGGGGCAGAGCACATGACAGAGCACATTACATGGGGCAGAGCACATGACAGGGCACATTACATGGGGCAGAGCTCATGACATGGGGCAGGGCACATGACAGGGTACATTACATGGGGCAGAGCACATTATATGGGACAGGGCACATGACAGGGCACATTACATGGGACAGGGCACATTACATGGGACAGGGCACATTACATATGACAGGGCACATTACATGGGACAGGGCACGTGACAGGGCACATTACATGGGGCAGGGCACATTACAAGGGACGTTACATGGGACAGGACACATTACATGGGGCAGGGCACATTACATGGGACAGGGCACATTACATGGGACAGAGCACATGTCAGGGCACATTACATGGGGCAGAGCACATAACAGAGCACATCGCATGAGACAGGGCACATGACAGGGGACATTACATGGGGCAGGGCACATTGGGGCAGAGCACATTACATGGGACAGGGCACATTACATGGGACAGGGCACATTGCATGGGACAGGGCACATTGCATGGGACAGGGCACATGACAGGGCACATTACATGGGGCAAGGCACATTACATGGGACATTACATGGGGCAAGGCACATTACATGGGACATTACATGGGGCAGGGCACATTATATGGTACATTTCAGAAACAAGTCACACCACCTTCCTCAGCTGATCACTTTCCCACGTGTGCCAAGCTCTTCTGCAAAAGTACAAAGAAACATGCAAAGTTGACTACTGAAAACACATTGGTCGACCAAGGAAACATAGTCCAGCACATGAAAGACAGACACATCATGACGACTTTCCTTCACAATTGGAAGATGTCTGGTTGCATCATCACCTCAGACTTGGCAGATACCAGTGGGACCCTAGTACACTTATCTACAGTCTGGAGAAGGCTGAGGAAAGTGGTCTTCATGAAAGACTTTAAGCTATAAAGCCATACTTCCAACATGAACAGTACAGTTTGTAAAGCAACTTTCATATGTATGAAAACACAAGCTGATTTGCAGAAAAATTGTAGTGGATGTTCTGGACTGATGAATCCAATATAAAAATATTTAGCTGTAACTGAAGGTATGCAAAATACTCAAGGGTGGGTTTCTGCATGCAACAGTGAAGCATGGTGGAAAATACTTGCAGGTTTAGGGCAATTCTGCAAATTGCGTTGAGAATGTTAAGTACGGAAAAAATCATGAACAATAATTTGCAAGGCAAAAAGAGTAAGCCCTTGTACACACGATCGGAGAATCCATCGGAATGTGTCCTATCGGACTGTGTTGTCGGATAATCCGACTGTGTGTGGTATGCATCGGACTGATTCCGTCGGAATATCCGTCTGACCCAATTTTCCAACTTGTTGGAAATATTTCCTGACCAACTGGTTCGATCGGACATACTCTGATCATGTGTAGAGAATTTTGATCGGACCAAGTGCCACGCATGCTCAGATCAAATTCCTACATCAAAGCTATTGGCTACTAGCCTGAACGTAGTCCCATCGTAACGAAATTACGTCATCGCGTTCTGAATGATCGGATTTTTCAACAACTTAGTCCGACCATGTGTATGCAACAGTTTCGGACAAGATCCGACGGACAAAATCCGATGGACAAAATCCGACCGTGTGTACAGGGGCTAAGAGTATGTGTAATGAAAATGCGCTCCCACCAATGCCCACCAGAGACCAAGGATCCTAGTACCTATCAAATGGGTCTCTTGGAGGATGCATATCTGAGGATTATATTTCTGTAGATATTTGAAAACCAATGGCTGAATTTAGACCCCAAACATTCCAAGAAATTATAGATATATTAGCCATTGATTATTGATTATAGATAAATAACCATGATCCGCATGTCCCCCCCCCCCACCATCCAACCGGGACCCCAGGGGCACAAAATCAAACCAAACCGTTCTACCCCGCAATCGGCATTTCTTGTTAAATGTAATATCGGGTCAAGTAATACAGTATTATAGACATATTGTACATGCAAGATAGAAGAACTCCAATAGTAGAATAGCAACTCCAATTTTAAAAAACTAACAAATTCCCCTTATATCTGCAACGGCAGAAAACATCCCCTCCCTTTCCCACATCCCCAGCAGAGACTGGTGATGCATCATATCCCCAACCCCCCAAAATAACAGTATTTTAGAGAGGGCGGGAGCTCAGAGCAAGAGATGTTACCTAACAGGGCAACAGAGATGCTGGTTGAGATTGCATATTCATTCTCCTTGGTGAACCCAGGGCTACATAGCTTAGTTACATATCAAACCTTTGAAACTTACAATAGTCGCTTGTAACTCAGAAAAGTGTGACCTGCTGCAGAGACTGCTCACGGCTGTGGCTCCAAGAACTAACACACAACCCAGTCTTGTTCCACAGAATCAAGTCCCCCATAGCCGGAAAAATAGCAATTGAGTCATAACCTGAGAAAATACCAGGCTCCTGGCAACAAGTACAAATCTGTGTAGCTCCAACCTGGTATCCCCATATTTTAGAGATTTGGCTGTCCTCTGTAGGCTGCAAGCCAGGAAATGGGAGTCTGCTAGACATCCTCCAAGGACACATGAGACACAAGGGGTCACAACATCATGTGAACATGGGTGAGGGAAAAAGTTTGGCAAGATCCTAAGCAGCAGTGTGTGTTTAGTAATAGTTGTCGTTTCTCTGCCTTGTAGTGCCCCATATCCATGTGCAATGATTGGACCCAGTGGCAAGGTATGACCCCATAACAATAGTAAAACTAACCGGCAGCAGGTATCCATAGAGGCTGATCTGACCCCAACTTCATATGCAGGGTGCAGTCAAAAGACCAAAACATTGCAGCCACCGTGACCTGAGAAAAAACATAAAAAGAGAGGGGCTCCAGATTATACTTGAGATCTACCAGAGCATAGAGCATTTGGTTTTAGCTCCGGCATTGTACAACTAGGATGGTGAACCCAAACATGTTTCACAGCAGGTTCTGTGGTTAAAATTAGGAGAAAAGAACAGAGTAACTGGAGATGGATGGGTAGCTGGCCATTAATGGAGGGGAGGCAGCGACTCGAGCCAGACTGCAGCATCCCGGGTGCAGTGAAAAACGTAACAGTCTCTCCGTCCTGGACCCTCAGCTTGGTGGGAAATAGAACACTGTATTTAATGTTTCGTGCCCTCATCCCCACTTTAACCTGATCAAAAGATCTGCATAGTTTTTGAGTCTCAAGAGAGTAATCAGAAAAGAATAGCAGGCTGGCATTTTGGTATTTTAACTCGCCCGCCCTGCGAGCTGCCCTAAAATCAGAGTGCAGGGGTAAGATCCAGGTGGTCCCGGTACAGTGGGGATCCGAGAGAGAACTGCGTGGCCAGTAGTAGGGCTCTCAGTAACTCTTCCACAAACACTGTAGGAGTTTGCCCCTCCGAAACTTCAAGCATGGCCAAGATCCGAAGGTTGTTCCTCCTGTTCCAACAGGTGTCCCACTACAACGGGTTAACGGCCGATGTGAACGCTCTGAGGAGTGATGAACCCCTGGACTACTGGGTGGGCAGGCTTGACCTCTGGTTAGAGCTTGCCCAATTTGCAATGGAACTGTTGGCTTGCCCCTCATCCAGTGTCCTGTCCGAAAGGACGTTCAGCGCAGCAGGGGGGACCATGACTGATAAGTGTACTCGCCTAGCTCACGACAGTGTTGACTACCTGACATTTATAGAAAAGAATGAGGCATGAATCTCGGAGGAATTCAACACATGTGACCAGTAGACCATGTATATGTATAACTCTATAAACGATTTATTTAATCGAGCACAAGGACCTTTTTTCTACCTTTGGCTCACTTCCTTGTACAAAAAAAGCACACCGTACTATATGCCCGTACCCTCCTGTTTGAAGAGGTTGAGCGGTGTCATATTTTTGGGTCCCACAGCGAGTTGCTGGTATCAGTGCTGCTGTCAGTGCTCTCTATCTCGGTGCTGGTGTCAGTGCTCTCTCTCTATCTCTGTGCTGGTGTGGCATTAGTGCTCTCTATCTCAGTGCTGGTGTGGTCTCAGTGCTCTCTATCACGGTGCTGGTGTCAGTGCTCTCTCTCTATCTCTGTGCTGGTGTGGCATTAGTGCTCTCTATCTCAGTGCTGGTGTGGTCTCAGTGCTCTCTATCACGGTGCTGGTGTCAGTGCTCTCTATCACGGTGCTGGTGTGGTGTCAGTGCTCTCTATCTCGGTGCTGGTTTGGTCTCAGTGCTCTCTATCTCAGTGCTGGTGTCAGTGCTCTCTATCACGGTGCTGGTGTCAGTGCTCTCTATCACGGTGCTGGTGCCAGTGCTCTCTATCTCGGTGCTGGTGTCAGTGCTCTCTATCTCTGTGCTGGTGTCAGTGCTCTCTATCTCGGTGCTGGTGTCAGTGCTCTGTATCATGGTGCTGGTGTAGTGTCAGTGCTCTCTATCTCGGTGCTGGTGTCAGTGCTCTCTATCTCGGTGCTGGTGTCAGTGCTCTCTATCTCGGTGCTGGTGTCAGTGCTCTCTATCACGGTGCTGGTGTGGTGTCAGTGCTCTCTATCTCTGTGCTGGTGTCAGTGCTCTCTATCATGGTGCTGGTGTCAGTGCTCTCTATCTCGGTGCTGGTGTCAGTGCTCTCTATCACGGTGCTGGTGTCAGTGCTCTCTATCACGGTGCTGGTGTCAGTGCTCTCTATCTCGGTGCTGGTGGCAGTGCTCTCTATCATGGTGCTGGTGGCAGTGCTCTCTATCATGGTGCTGGTGGCAGTGCTCAGTCTCTATCGTGGTGCTGGTTTCAGACAGTGAGGGAGATAGCAGTGGAGAAGCCAATCAGCAGGCAGTGCCAGCAACATGGATGAGGATCAGCACTGGACTGGCACCTCCAGACCACCGCAATGGAGCCCTGCATAGGTGGGGGTAAGGGCCGGGCAGAGGGAGGGGCTCAAGCACAGGTTGGCACACTGGCACAGGACTGCACTGCCCTGACTGTGGCACTGATCATCTCCTGCACCCCCTTCATAGCTTGCCTTTCATGTGCTCCTGAATTGTCAAAATTTCACAGCTAAAAAAGAATGCTTGTCGTTGTCGATCCCAGATTCACTTAATACTTTTGTTATGTCAGTGTCCATGTTGTGGGACTATGTGTGCACAGCTAGTAAGTATTTTGTGGCTGAAAATATGACCTGGAGGTTTTTAAGGTTCGCCTGCCATTAAAGTCAAAGGGGAACTTTTGGCCGCATTCGTGAAACGTCCCGTCAGAAGTTCGTCCATCACTAATCGGCACCCATACCAGTATCGGTATAAGTGCATCCCTAATAGAGATGCATGACATTTCACATGTCCTGCAATTTTGGGTCTCAAAGTCGGATCCTAAGTCAGATAAGTGTGAAAGGAGCAGCATCCTCACATCACAGCACAAGTTGACTGCAGCGGTAAATTACTGGTCTTCACTGTAGGAACAGGAGTTGGCTAGGGACAAGTGGCAGCTGACTAATGGAAGTGAAATATTGCTTAGGAGGGCTATTGGAAGCTGTTGGGGGGATCCTTTTGCTTATTGATGGGCTATAAAACTTTCACTGTTCATTCTGCTAAGTAATAAAGTTTGAAGTAAGGTAGGGTGCAATGGTAATTGTCTAATCTTCACAAAGAGCCATGATAAAATAATGCAAAATTAAGCAAAACTAACATTTCTACCCACCTACTACTCTGGGCTGGAGCCTATGAATTTTATCAGGTTTTCTGCAATTTCTAAAGCCCAGTTCACATCCCTGAACTCCATTGCCTTAAACTTAAGCCGCGTACACACGGGCGGACTGTATGGCCTACTTAGTCAGTCGAAACACATTTCAGCGGACAGTCCGCTCGTGTGTGGGCTTCAGCGGACTTTTTCAGCGTGCAGTCTGGCGTACTAAGTATTTCGGAATTTCCGTAATATTGTCCGTCATACTTTGGTTTCAGCGGACAATCCGCTCGTGAGTAGGCTAGTTCGACGGACTAAGAATGGCGCATGCTCAGAAAGGATTTACACGGCGGAAGGTTGCATTGCTGTGTATTGGACTTCCTATTTCTAGTCCCATCGTACGTGCTGTACACGTCATCGCGCAAGCTTGACAGACTGTTTGTGCATCCGTGTGTGGTCAAGTCCGTTCATTCGAAAGTATGACGGACTGTCCGTCGGATTGTAGGACGGACTAAGTAGGCCATACAATCCGCCCGTGTGTACGCGGCTTTAGAGTTTTTGCTCATTACATTTACTGCAAAGTTTGTTCTTTTAAGAATAGAACAAAAAATCTGTTTTATAATTTATATCCCAAAAAAATGCAGCAGTGCTTTATCCCTGTTTATCTTTAGTTTCTGTTTGTGACTCGGCTGCCAAAAACTTATGCTGCGTACACACGATCGGAAATTCAGCCAGCAAAATACCGATGAGAGCTTTTGGTCAGAAAATGCGATCGTGTGTATGCTCCATCAGACTTTTGCTGGCCGAATTTCGGCCAGCAAAAGATTGAGAGCATGCTCTCAACTTTTTGCTCGGAAAAAGTTCCTATCCAAAAATGCGTTCATGTGTATGCAATTCCGACGCGCAAATACTCACGTATGCTCAGATTCAACTGCAAGACGGAAGCTATTGGCTACTGGCTATTGAATTTCCTTTTTCTAGTCCTGTCGTTCGTGTTGTACGTCACTGCTTTCTTGACGGTCAGAATTTGGTGTGACCGTGTGTATGCAAGACAGCTTGAGCGAAATCCTGTCGGGATTTCGTCGGGAAAACCTTCAGAGCTTTTTCCAACCAAAATTTCCGATTGTGTGTACGCGGCATAACAGACAAAATACACATGCTCTAAACTATTTAATGACAAATGGTCTGCTTATTTTGTACAAGGGAAATACAACACTCAGAGTAAGATTGTAAGTCTAGGAATATAAATCATAAAACATCCAAATAACATTATAAAGCCAATGATTAGGTTGCTGTAAATGGCTACACAATCCACCTTTTACTGGCACATAGAAATATTGTATTGTAATATTGTTTTACACTGTGAACAGAAAATTCACAAAAGTGCTTAACCACTTCAATACCAGGCACTTAAACACCTTCCTGCCCAGACCAATTTTGAGCTTTCAGCGCTGTCGCACTTTGAATGACAATTGCGCAGTCATGCTACGCTGTACCCAAATGAAATTTTTATCATTTTTTTCCCACAAATAGAGCTTTCTTTTGGTGGTATTTGATCACCTCTGCGGTTTTTATTTTTTGCTAAACAAATAAAAAAATACCGAAAATTTTGAAAAAAAAAATGTTTTTTTTTGTTTCAGTTTCAAAACTTTGCAAATAAGTACGTTTTCTCCTTCACTGATGGGCACTGATGGGGTTACACTGATGGGCAATGATAAGGCGGCACTCATGGGCAGCGATGAGGTGGCACCAATGAAGTGGCACTGATGAGGTGGCATTGATGGACACCGATATGTGGCACTGATAGGCGGCACTGATGGGTGGCACTGATGAGCGACACGGATGGGCACTGATAGGTGGCACAAATTGGCACTGATAGCTGGCACGGATGGGCATGGATAGGTGGCACAGGTGGGCATGGGTTAGTCGGCACAGGTGGGCATGGGTAGGCGGCACAGGTGGGCATGGGTAGGCAGCACAGGTGGGCATGGGTAGGCGGCACAGGTGGGCATGGATGGGCACTGATAGGCGGCACAGATGGGAACTGATAGGCGGCATTGTATTATAATATATTGTACTAATGGATGCCAATCAGTGCCAATCAATAATGCATGCCAATCAGTGATGCCCATTGTGGGCACTGATTGGCATCCATTATGGGCACTGATTAGCATCCATTGTGGCACTGACTGGAATCCCTGGTGGTCTAGGGTGGCATACCTTGTCCTGGGCATCCCTGGTGGTCTGGTGGCGTCCCTGGTGGTCCAGTGTGGGCATCCTCGGGGGGGCTGTGCTGATAATCGATCAGCACAGACCCCCCCTGTCAGAGGAGCAGCCGATCGGCTCTCCTCTACTCGCGTCTGACAGACGCGAGTGAGGAAAAGCCGATCACCGGCTTTTCCTATTTACACTGTGATCAGCCGTGATTGGACACGGCTGATCACGTGGTAAAGAGTCTCCATCGGAGACTCTTTACTGAGATCGTAGTTGCCGGGTGTCAGACTGACACCCCGCAACAATGATCGCCGCGATGCGCGCCCCCGGGGGCGCGCAGCGGCTCATAATCCTGATCACGTCATATGACGTCCGGTCAGGATTATGCAACCACTTTGCCACCGTCTATTTGTTATAGGGCGGGCGGCAAGTGGTTAAAGAAGATTTATGGCATATCTACACTGAGCTCTTAGTCTGTGTTGATGTAGCAGGGAGCTGGCTATCTTACCTGCAGTATCAGAAGACACTCCTCAACATTGTTGCAGTGAGCTTGTTTCCCTCTAGTGCCAGCTAAGACTCTGTGTTATCACATCCTGTCAGGAGAGTGATTACCATCAGGGAGCAAAGCATACAGGGAATTGAAGTGCCAGGACTCAAGTTTCAGATTAACCGGTATGGAAGTACAAGAGCCAGCCTGCTCTTGGAAGCAGGAAACTAAAGACTTTGTCTTGCTTATCTGAAGTTAATCAAACTACACGACCGAGAGGAAAAAATTACACCTAGGGGAGAGGGTCTGCCTTGCAGGTCAGTCCACTGCATGATTTTAGGCATCCACAGCCAGTCAGGACATCCAGCCTGTGAAAGGGGGATCCCAGGTGCATATCCAGATGCATATCCAGACGGTGTAAAGCGTTCCAGTGTGAGGTGACCAGTCGGGTCACTAGAAAAGCCTACCTGTTCCAGGATGTTCGTTTGGGCCTTGACCACAGGATTGGGTCAGAGGGCTTTTGCCCATTTGCAGGAAACAAGGACACTGCACACAGACATCATTGCTCTTAGTCACCTTGCTGAAATCTGTAGTGGCGCAGGACACAAGGCCATTCAGATACAGAGACATTGTATACAGACGCCATTCCTTTCACCTTGCTGAAGAAGATCATGCATTCTTCACTTGATAATCTGGGCCAGTTGTATTGTTTTGGCCCTAAGGTTTAATGATAGAACAATAATAAAATGTCCGCTACTCAAGGCTCCCAGAACTCTCACCTTTAAACGAAGTGAATAAGCAAATCAAACAAACTCCAGGATTCTCTTATTTCATTCATAAATAATAAATAATAGCCATCAGGAAATCCAAAGGAGGGATGCAATGATACAATTCCGCCACTAGAGGGCCAGTCCCAGCTTCCAGAACAGGTGAAATGGATCTTCACTTCTATTTCACAGTGTATGGCTCAAAATAAGAGAGAGGAGGGGGAGAGAGAGAAACAGGAGACTTCCATAGTGTAGTAGTTTAAAAAACGGCAGGTAGATTGTTTTTTGGACTATATTTTTTTTCACGGCATTGTATGTATGCACATATTTATATTATTTTGAATTTGTGTATTTTATTTGAGTGGCACGATTTGCGCAGGACCCACCCCTTTATATTCATTATTTGATAGTTTGTGCTCACTATTTTGTCCTGCTGCATTTTTTAGTTAGCATTTGCACTTTATATCACTCAGGCTCTTTTTCACAGCATCTGTGTTTCATTATATCTGATTTTGGATTTTGTTCCACTTTAGTCACTTATTACCACTTAGCGGCGCGAAGGCTGACCACTTTTATTGTTTTGGCCCTGCTATTCAGGAGTTTAAATGTACCATTGAGAGTGGCTAGCTAAAGATACAAAGCCTCATCTTTCTTCAAAGGGACGGAAGCTACCAGTGCCATATGGGCCCACATACACAAGTACTCAAGTACACAAATACTCAGGGCTTTGTATATGCAGTGGGTGTGTGGGACAGTTTATTTGGGAAGCTAAGCAATTAAATATTGATTTTAATAAAGTATTTGTAGCTGGGTCTGTGGTGTCAGGAGATAGAAGAGAGAGGTCTGACATAAAGAGGGTCAGTCTTCTGCTCTCCTCCTGCCTGGACTCATATTTTGAGTAGAGGAAACCAATCCGATATAAAGTGTCATATTGTGATTTATTTGCCATTTAAGCGTGCCTCTGCTCTTGGGGGCATTCTCAGGTTTGTAATTTCCTGAAAGCAGCCTGAATATAGTATTGAGCTATATTGCTCTAAATTTCAGTTATTGCTCTCCAGTTGATTACTTGAATATATATACTGTTACTGTTTGTTACTTTCCTACAGAAAAATTGCAGTGAAGACAATTTCTGTGTTTTATCATAACGTGTGTTTCTCATTGGTCCTTGCCACTTAATGTACATTATTGCCAGAGGGGTGTCATGGTTATGCATTAGAGTTGTTCTCCTTACCTGTCTGCATGTGTTCATTTCTAGAGACCAGCCGAGCTTCACCTGACTGCTTTTATTTCCTTCCTCTGGAATGGCTCCACCCTAGCCCCTATCAGACTATACTACATTAACCTTTGCACTGCTAGCCTATCCTGCTGATCAACCTTTGTGTATTAGCTTCCTGTTTCCTGTCGTGTGCTCTGCTTCTGATTTCCGTTACCGACCTTGGCGTGTTCTGACCATCCCTGCTTGCCTGTGACCCTGACCTATTGGCGTGTACCCGACTATTCTGTTCTGCTTGTGGCCCCGACCTTGGCTTTGTCCCTCACCATCCCTATCCTCCTGTTACTTACTGTGGGTGTGAGCTGGGGGACCCTGGGGGTCGCGACCTGGAGCCAATTGCAGCCAAGACCATCTTCACCACTCGAAGCTCTGGTGAACACCAGCTGGCTCTTAGACTCCGCGCCCCGGGGAATCTTACGCTCTTACCCCAGTGGGATCTGTCCCCCGTCTGCAGCCGTCAGCCGTAGGGTCCACAGCCTTGCGGTGCATCCCCAACCCTACGGTGTGCACCTGTCACCTGGGCTCTAGGTGACCTGACAGTTTGATCAGCCATGGACCCGGCTGACGTGCCGCTCCCTGCAGTCGATCCATTGCAGGGCATAGTGCGGAGACTCGAGACCCAGGAATCTAATCAGACTCAGGTGATGCGATTCCTCCAGGATCTGGCTTCTCGCTTCGAGCAGCTACAGGCTTCCTTGGGAACCCCGAACCCGCAGCCTCAAGTACAGTCTGCGACTGCACCTATCGCACCAGTCGCATCCACGCATTCATTAGTACTGCCTGCTCCGTCCCGTTTCTCTGGGGACTCCAAGGCCTGCAGGGGCTTCCTCAGCCAATGCACCATTCATTTTGAGCTCCAGCCTCAAAACTTTCTATCCGATCGGGCAAAGGTAGCCTATATCATTTCCCTCCTCTCCGGTGAAGCTTTAGCCTGGGCTGCCCCCCTGTGGGAGAAAAATGATCCAGTGGTTTCCAGCCTGTCCGACTTCTTGAAGCTCTTTCGTAACATCTTTGAGGAGCCAGCTCGGGTTTCTTCTGCGGCTAGTGCCCTTTTACGCCTTCGCCAAGAATCTGGTTCAGTGGGCCAATATGCACTTCAGTTCCGTATCCTTACAGCGGAATTGAGCTGGAACAATGAGGCCCTGGTCGCAACCTTTTTACATGGCCTCTCAGACCGAGTGAAGGACGAATTAGCAGGAAGAGCTATCCCCGCCGGTCTAGACGAAGTCATTTCCTTATGTAATCAAATTGACATTCGCTTCCAGGAGAGGTCCTTAGAAAAAAGACGCCAGCACCCCCCAGGTTCTAGTCAGCCTGAGCTTTTTCCCCGTCGCCCTGTGGAGCATCCTCCGTCTGCTGAGGAGCCCATGCAGCTGGGCCGGACCAGACTAACCCCCGAAGAACGTGCTAGACGCAGAACTCTGGGCTTGTGTCTTTATTGTGGGGGAAAGGGTCATTTTCGTGACTCCTGCTCGCTCCGTCCGGGAAACGCTCGGGTCTAATACATTTGGAAGGTGGAGTATTGGACCCAGAAACATCACCTTCTCATCTCCTTCTTCCGGTGTTCCTCCATGTAGGCACTTCTCCCCAATCAGTCCTAGCATATCTGGACTCCGGGGCTGCCGGCAATTTTATGGACTGGAGAACTGCCTCTTCTATGAAGCTTACCCTTTCTCCCCTCGCTACTCCACTAGTAGTCTCGGCAATTGATGGCACTGTGCTCCCAGGGGGTCCTATCCGTTTCCAGACGCTATCTATTAGGATGTCGGTAGGGATACTCCACCAGGAGTGGATCTCCTTCCTCATCCTACCCAAGGCTTCTACCCCCATTGTATTGGGTCTTCCTTGGCTGCAGCTCCACTCGCCACATGTGGACTGGGTATCTGGGCAGATCCTGGCCTGGGGTCCTTCGTGTTTCTCGTCTTGTCTTTCCAAGGTGACCCCCAAGAGGAAACTTCCCATTGCTACCACATCTGTCTCGTCCGATCTTCCTGCGGCTTATAGCGATTTCCGGGATGTGTTCTGTAAGAAGTCTGCTGAGGTACTTCCTCCTCACAGATCTTTTGACTGTGCTATTGACCTTGTCCCTGGAGCAACCCTGCCCAGGGATCGTACCTACCCTTTATCCATTCCAGAGACCCAAGCCATGTCTGAGTATGTCGCTGAGAATTTGGAGAGAGGTTTCATCTGGAAATCCTCATCGCCTGCAGGAGCAGGGTTCTTTTTCGTTGCCAAAAAGGATGGCACCCTCAGGCCCTGCATTGACTATAGAGGTTTAAACGCTGTGACTATTAAAAACCGTTACCCCTTACCTCTAATATCTGAGCTATTTGACAGGTTGAAGGGGGCTTCCATTTTCACTAAATTGGATCTCAGAGGTGCATACAATCTCATTCGAATACGGGAAGGTGACGAATGGAAGACCGCATTTAACACTAGGGACGGGCATTACGAGTACTTGGTTATGCCTTTTGGTTTGTGTAATGCTCCAGCTGTGTTCCAGAACTTTGTCAACGAAATATTCAGGGATCTACTGTACCAGTTTGTTGTCATCTATCTGGATGACATTCTCATCTTTTCCCAAAATCTGCCTGCTCACAGAAACCATGTACGCACCGTACTTCAGCGCCTTAGAGAGAACAATCTCTATGCCAAGATGGAGAAATGTTCCTTTGAATGTTCCGAGGTCCTGTTTCTGGGATGTTTTGTTTCTAGTGAGGGTCTTCGCATGGATCCCGGAAAGGTCTCTGCCATTACCAACTGGCCCCTTCCTGCTAGCCTCAAGGCCACACAGCGCTTCCTTGGCTTCACAAATTATTATAGGCAGTTCATAAGGAATTACTCTTCCATTGCTGCGCCTATTATCGCTTTGACCAAGAAGGGTGCTAATGCCAAAGACTGGTCTTCCGAGGCTGTCTCTGCGTTTCACGATCTGAAACAGGCCTTTGTCTCTGGACCCCTCTTGAGGAGACCAAATCCTGAAGACCCATTTTTTATTGAAGTAGACGCTTCTTCGATGGGGGTGGGAGCTGTGCTTCTTCAGGACTTTGAGAAGAAACGTCAACCATGTGCGTTCTTCTCCAAAAAAAATTCTCAGGCAGAGAGAAATTATGCCATTGGTGATCGGGAACTTCTCGCAATTAAATTGGCGTTGGAGGAGTGGCGTCATCTCTTGGAAGGTTCCCCTCACTCCATAACGATCTTTACTGATCATAAGAATCTACAGTACCTACAGAATGCTAAACGTCTGAACCCCAGACAGGCCAGGTGGAGTCTCTTCTTTTCTCGTTTTAAATTCACGATTACGCACAAACCTGGTTCCTGCAACGGTCGAGCTGATGCGCTCTCTAGGTCATTTGACACCTTGGACGAGGAGTCCAACCCTGATCCTGAGCCGATCATTCCTACCTCTTGCATTGTTGCCCATTCTACCACCCTGGAATCAAAGATTCCTCCTGGTAAGACCTTTGTTCCCACGGAGCTAAGAACCAAGATCCTTCGTTGGGGACATGATTCCAAGATGGCAGGTCATGCTGGGTTCCTCCGAACCTTCCTGCTTATCAGTCGTCACTACTGGTGGCCTAATCTCCTATGTTAAGGCTTGTCACGTCTGTGCTCAGTCTAAATCTTCTACTCAAGCCCCTGCTGGTCTTCTCATGCCCTTGCCCATTCCTAAGGAGCCCTGGTCTCATATCGCCATGGATTTTATCACTGATCTTCCACTATCGGAGAATAATACGGCCATTTGGGTAGTAATCGATCGGTTCTCCAAGATGGCTCATTTTGTTCCTCTTCCTGGTCTCCCTTCTGCCCCTGCCTTGGTTCCCATTTTTGTACGAGAGATTTTCCGCCTTCATGGTGTTCCTTCGCATGTCGTCTCGGACAGGGGTGTGCAATTTACTTCTCGTTTTTGGGGAGCCTTTTGCAAATCCCTCGACATTACCTTGGATTTTACCTCTTCTTATCATCCCCAATCCAATGGCCAGACTGAGAGAGTTAATCAGGAGTTAGAGGTCTTTCTCCGTACCTTGGTCTCTGCCCATCATGATGATTGGGCATCACTATTACCGTGGGCTGAGTTCTCCCACAATAATCATGTTAACGTCAGTTCTCAGAAAACACCCTTCCTCACTGTTTATGGAAGACATCCTCAGCTTCCCCTTCCTATGATTTGTTCTTCTGACATTCCAGCTTTGGCTACTGTTCAGGAATCATTCATTTCCATGTGGGCTGACGTTCATGATTCCCTCCAGAAAGCTGCCAACAAATTCAAGAGTTTTGCTGACCGTCGCAGGCGTAAGCCACCCTCTTTTCAGCCAGGAGACAAAGTCTGGCTCTCCACCAGGAACATCAAACTCCGGGTTCCTTCCCTCAAATTTGCCCCAAGATTCATTGGTCCATACACCATAATTTCTAAACTGATTCCGGTTTGTTTCAAGCTCCAGATTCCCAAAAGCCTCAAAATCTCTAACTCCTTCCATGTTGCCCTTCTAAAGCCGTTAGTCCTCAATAAGTTCTCTCGTCCTTCCCCTACCATAGCACCGGTCTCTGAGGATGATCAGGAGTACGAGGTTAGCCAAATTTTGGATTCCCGACTCTGTAGAGGCATTCTCCAGTACCTCGTGCACTGGAAAGGTTTTGGTCCTGAGGAGAGGTCGTGGATTTCGGCTTCCGAGGTCTTTGCACCTCGTCTGTTGAGGAAGTTTCATTTGAAGTTCCCCTCTAAACCTGGTCCCAGGCGGGGGAGGGGGAGGCCTCGTAAGAGGGGGGGTACTGTCATGGTTATGCATTAGAGTTGTTCTCCTTACCTGTCTGCATGTGTTCATTTCTAGAGACCAGCCGAGCTTCACCTGACTGCTTTTATTTCCTTCCTCTGGAATGGCTCCACCCTAGCCCCTATCAGACTATACTACATTAACCTTTGCACTGCTAGCCTATCCTGCTGATCAACCTTTGTGTATTAGCTTCCTGTTTCCTGTCGTGTGCTCTGCTTCTGATTTCCGTTACCGACCTTGGCGTGTTCTGACCATCCCTGCTTGCCTGTGACCCTGACCTATTGGCGTGTACCCGACTATTCTGTTCTGCTTGTGGCCCCGACCTTGGCTTTGTCCCTCACCATCCCTATCCTCCTGTTACCTACTGTGGGTGTGAGCTGGGGGACCCTGGGGGTCGCGACCTGGAGCCAGTTGCAGCCAAGACCATCTTCACCACTCGAAGCTCTGGTGAACACCAGCTGGCTCTTAGACTCCGCGCCCCGGGGAATCTTACGCTCTTACCCCAGTGGGATCTGTCCCCCGTCTGCAGCCGTCAGCCGTAGGGTCCACAGCCTTGCGGTGCATCCCCAACCCTACGGTGTGCACCTGTCACCTGGGCTCTAGGTGACCTGACAAGGGGGCTGAGTGGCTGTAAATCCTTACATATACCCAGTGAAGTGACTGGCATTGGGTGATACACAGAGATTAAGCAAGTCCTCCTACATAAGTTGTACCTGTTTATCTGCAGTGATCTCTTCTCTACAGCCATTCAAAGTCCAGAGTTTATAAAGTGTATCTGAACTGTCAGAAAAAAGAGGGTGGAGAGCTGAAATTACACTCTGCAGAGCTCAGTGAGGAGAGGTCTGTGAACTGATTGGAAGGAAGGGACACATCCCCTTCACACAGGAACAAAGGTGAGGCTGTCAATCAGCTGGAGAATGCCTCCCCTGTCACCTTTTTTTCTCTTGGTTTTATGAAAACCTGTCAGAAGTGATTCATATGGATAGCAGAGGAACAAAGCAGCGACAGAAATGACACCTAGTGCTCTTAACTGAGACAAGTACACACTATAGAGGGTAATGCTTTGTTCATATTTTATGACTGAGGTTTACAACCACTTTAAAGAGTAACTCCGCTTTTGTTGAGAAGAAAACATTCCTCTGTGGGTGATCTATGTAATTTACAAGGATTTTGTCAAATGTTGTTGCAGATTCCTAACTTTTGCTATTCTGAAGAAATCCCTGTATGCTTGTCTGTGCCCATGTGCAGAAGTTAGTCTAATGGGAGTGGATTCTTAACTATCAACCAGCTGCTGCACTTGCAAAGATGCCCCCCTTTAGATGTGATTACCTATTAGGAGTATCTCACCAAAAATGACATTTTCGTTGCAGGGGATGCCTTAAATCTGACTTATCTTAGTGTAGACTTCAGGGAAAATTAGTGAGCCAATCACTAAGTAATTTTTAATAACATTAAAATACAATGTGACTTGTGTCGCATTTGTATATGCTATATTATTTTTTTTTATTTGCAATTTTTTTTCCACAGAAGGAGAGTTACCCTTTAAGTGCTCAGGTGTTTTTAGTTTCTCTCCAGCTAAATGGTAATACAGTCTCTAGTCCCAATACTCTGGGCTTGTCTGATATCCCATTCCAAAAGTGGGGTGAGTTCAAGTATTATGATGGTGGGGACACCCATATGGGGGAAAATGTCCACATTACTCCCTGTTTAGACTCCTTCCTCCCCTTATACTGTATATCCTCAACAGGATGGACAGAGGCAGCCACCACAAACATGCAGTAGAGAGGGCTGGAGATTAACTAAAGGAAACTGTAAGACCCCACTACAATCACATTTAGCAGCCAATAGCAAAGTGCTGTAAGATGTATACAAGAAAGAGAAGTAAGCCCCTATAGCGGGACTTTAAAGGCCTACAGCAGAGTAACCATCCATGGTAGAGTATAAATTAACAAGAGAATATTTATGAAATTTCAAGTATAAATTATATTAACAAAGATTGTTAAAACAAGTTATGGCTGGTGCATAATAAAGCCAACATAGTGAGAGTCACATAAATGTATACAGTTCCACATATTCCAAAAAAAACACGATGAAGGCATCATGGCAAAGCATACATGGAGAACACCCAGTAGGAAGGATAGGGCAGACCAAAGCAGGAATATTATAGCTGAAGTAGCCACTTGTGCATAATAGAATTCCCATGGTTTAATTATTTCCTCAGACAACTGTTTATAGTGCTGTTATCCACAATGTAGTAAAATCAAAGAGGCAGGCTCCTAATCTGGGTACCTGGGCCTAGAGACACCATTAACAACAACAATGATATGCACCAGCCAGTGTTACTAAAGCTCATTCTCTACCCTGCATCCCTCTCCCAATCCAATAGGCTTTATGAAGTTGAGTTTAGGAGCTTTGGCCAAAAAAAACAAACACCAAAAGCTTAGGAACTGCCTTAATAAGTTAGTGTTCATGAAGCCTAAAAGAGGTAATCTTTCTACCATTGGTGGCTGGTGCTCAAAATTTTGTAGGGGAATGGCAAACAAACCTGGCACCCTCACTTGCACTACCCCCCTCCCCCTGGGACGGGTCGGACGGGAAGGCGGCAATCTATGGCCTTACCTTAGGAAGACGATGACGAGGCGGGGGTTTTGGTACTGGATCCGGGGAAAAGGGCTCCTAAAAACTGGAAGAGGCTGTTGCTGCCCCTCCACCTGATGTTCCTTTCTGCACATGGCCCACAGCTTGCCAAGGGAAGAGTCGGGGCCAATCAGGTCTCAGGACCCACTTCCTGATTGTCCGGAAGGAGAAACAGGAAGACATTAGCGAATATTAATTCTAGTCTGCAGGTACTGAAAATGACCTCCCCAAAAAAATTCAATATTAATTTGCCAATGTCACACAACTGGGTGGGCTTGGGGTCTAGTGCTCTGGGTCCCAAGCCCAACTTTTTGAAGTCAATTAGAGCCTCAGGCTCTAATCATGTGCTTAAGAAAAGAAAAAAATCTCACATGTGTCCGGCGCCCTGCATGGAGATTAGGGGCTGGGTGCATGGATTAGGGGGGTGGCGCCCCTGCTCCCCTAATGGCTGCCACTGCTTGCTACATTCTCCAAAACAAATGAAAAATCAAAAAGGAGGAAATTGAGACTCCACATGAGTAATTTGCAAGGTGATTTGCAATACTCAGAACTCATGAATAGACATCCCCTCTTTTCAATATCTCACTATTTAGACTCCCCAAGCGATATAATTGGGTGATCTGTTTTTAATCAACAACTGGCTGTGAGGGAGAAATGGATACCTTTGGCTGAGCTTCAAACTTTCACTTAAGACATTAGTTGTATATCCTTGGCTATACTCCAAGACAAATTAAGAGAAATGTCATTGCCCACTAATATCTGTTTATGAGGGATTAATGCACAGATCTGCAGATCTGGTTAGATCATTTTCAAAAACTAAAATTTTTTAGCCTATAGTATGTGTTGCCAATATACTAATATAAAAAAAAGTTCAGAGTAAATTATTCTTTATATGGCATTACTGCAAATCACTTAGAGGAAGACTACGCTTCAAGTATCAATGTCTTATAAAACATAGCACCCCCTGGACATTATTGCTATAACACAGACCTCAATATTTTAATGTTAAGTTGATTGGTATGATGGACTCCCATTCATTGTGGGCCCAACACAATTTTCAGAAGAACATGAGAGAGGTCTCGCCAGTTTCAACCAAGAAGATTGTGTAGGAGATTTTCATCCAGTTCCTATTTTTTATGCAGTGATGTGCCTAACCCTACATTCACACTTTAAAGCTTTTTTTCAGTAATACAAATGCACATCTATGCAATCTATGCTTTACCAATTTGTGTCCTAACCTGAAATTTGATTGGTTGCTATATTTGTTAGTTTTTGCATGTTGCTGACCACCACATGCTCTTAGCACTAACTAACAAAATATTTCTGAATTTACAATATACCGGTAAGCTAAAAAAGTATTGTATTTATTTGCGTATAACACACACTTTTTCACCCTGAAAATCGAGTGCAAATAGTGTTATGCGTGTTATACGCCGATACTGCAATTTGGGCTGCCTAGGAGGGGACAGGATGAGCGCCGTCAGATTACATACAGCGAGATCCCCCTGTTTACTCAGCGGCCTCTGTAATAGGAAGTCCCGTCTCCTGGGCCGGCATTGGACCACTGTTCTGTCTATCACAGAAGCCTGTCCAGGAGGCGGGCGAGTAAACAGGAGATTCACGCTGTATGTAATCTGATGGCGCTCGTCCCGCTCCCTCCAAAGGAGCAGTAATCTGAGGTGAGGCTGCAGATGGGCATTGATCAAGCTCCATTGATGGGCAATTATGAAGCTGCAGATGGCATTGATCAGGCTGCAGATGGGCAATGGTGGGGCTGCATTGATGGGCACTGACCCTTATATTGCTTCAAAGTTCTTTATATCAAATTTGAGTTTTTTTCCTGAACCTTCCCTCCTAAAATGAAGGTGCATGCAGTTTCGCAGAACAAATAGCTCTGCAAATCTTTTATAAATACCCTTCAAGTGCAGATGATTTTATTGGTGAAAGATGATGGTAGTTTATCTCAAAAATGTGATTTGTTTTAATCAGCATACATCTGATTGCAGATGATGAAACATGAAGCTTTTTGTGACAGACTGTTAATTGCATTCTATTTTAAACTGCAGACAGCCATAAACACAGCTCAACATTTTAATAGTCTGACCCTGAATGTTTTTGGTTCTAAAATTACCTCCTTATTCTTCTCTCTGTTTATTTTTAGTTCCATGATAGTCGGCTGTGTTTTTATATGAGAGATAACAAGAATGAGTGCCAGAAGCATTTATAACTTTGAGTGCTTTCAATCTGTACTCATTTGCAATTTTATGAGACAGCTCATCATATCAAATGCTTTGCGGTAAGTAATAAACTCAAGCTCAAAAATGTCTTCTTGTATGAATTTTGGTATAATTCATTTGTAGAGGTAAAAAAAAGATTGGATTAAGCAGATCAAGATCCTATCGGGACCAGTCATATTCACATACAAAGGAAAATTTAAGATTAGCTCTAAGACTTTGGGGAAGGTAAGCATCACATATAAATTACACTTACCTGTGTCCTTTACACAATGAAGTGCTGAGATCCCACTGCTTTGAATGTGTCTATCACTGTGCTCTGGAGCATTTGAATTTAATATTCAGCCGCATAGAGATCTATGGTGATTTCCTGATTCCATCATGCTGCAGAATAGAATGTAAAAACCAGCAGCATGCTGAGTAGGATGTAAACTTAAATGGTCCTTAAAGTGGAAGTAAACCCTCCTATAGTTTTTAGCCAATAAGACTGCCATCTTGGCCTCTTTTTAATCTGCAACTGCCATGATGCTGCACATGTGATCAGTTATGACACCAGCCATTGAATGGTCTGACAATTTGGTTGAGAACACAACCAATGTGACAGCTAGCATTTCCGGCATGCCGGGAATGTTAACTTTTTTTTTAAACTACTAAATTTATGGGTTTACTTCTGCTTTAAAGCCCAATACCAGGAATATGGAAAAATCCACCCTTGCAGTGTCCCCCAGGACTGCAAGGATTAAATGTTCTGTGGCAGAGCGCGGTCCTGCCAATGTGTAAAAAGCGGTAAATGGCACAAAGGGTTCTCAAGGAGGCAGACAGTGTGTACAGTCCTTATAATCAAGGACTTGACAATAGTTCAGGGCTCCACCTGAGAGACAGAACTTCCCCTGCCTAGGTCAGGTCATGGGCCAGTGCAGCAAGAAGCTACGAGAAAGCCAAGAGAGGCCTAAGGCCTAAGTTTGAGGCCTGAGCAGTGGTGTTGTGAAAGGAAGCCAGGAATCTTGATGCAATTTTACTTTTGTGTGTGTGAAGTGATGGTCGAAACTCCTGTGAGCACAACCGTGAACCAGAGTAGGCTCTATGTAATCACCGCTTGCCACCCATTCTCCCCTTCACCCCCCCCTTTCTCCTGGTAACTGGAAGGAGAGAGATGGATGATGAGAATGTAGTCCCCTTAAGAGCGCAGCCCATTGGAATTAGCAGGGGGTAAACTAAAGTCACCACCAAGCTTTGTTGCAGAGGAGGAGAGAGAGAAAAAAAGTTTGCCAGTTTTTTGGCAGCACCTACTGTATATATGTGAGAATTGCTACTTTGCTAGCACATCCATTGAACCAGATATTGATGCATTAGTTTATTAGACATGTGCATTTGTTTTCGTCCGAATACATTTTCGTCCGAATGTCAGGTATTTTCGTTATCGTTTTAACCAGGGGTCAAGTCCTGGGGAAAAAAGTGTGGGAACTCCCACCCAAGATCCACTCGCCCACCAAAAAAAAAAATTATACTCTCATATGCACAAACACTTCAAACTTGGTATTTTTCATCCAATTTTCGTATTGTGTGTATGAAGCTTAAAATGGAAGTAAACCCTTCCAAACAACTTTGACCTACAGGTAAGCCTAGATTAAGGCTTACCTGTAGGTCCAAGTAATATCTCCTAAACCTATATGGTTTAGGAGATATTTGCCCGAAAATGGGCACCGCTGTCTACGGCGCATGCGCCGTAGACAGCGGCGCGCAGGCGCACTAAATGCGGCAAGTCCAAGAATGGATTTGCCAAATTTGTCTACTCCCGTGCGCATGCGCGGGAGTGACGTCATCGCGGCTCCGGCGAATGGCAGCGTCGGAGCTCCGAGACGCGACTCCCGTGCGCATGCGCGGGAGTGACGTCATCGCGGCTTCTCCGCTGTCATTCGTCGGAGCTGCGAGAGACGCCACAACCAAGATGGATGCGGCGGACTACAGGTGACAGCGGCGACTTCGCTGGCTCCTGTGTCAGGTAAGTGACACATAATGAGCTACTATGCGATGCATAGTAGTCCATTATGCTTTACCTTTGCAGGGAAAAAAAGAGGAAGTAAACCCATCAGGGTTTACTTCCTCTTTAACTGTTAGTACATACCCCAAAAAAATAATCCTCATTAACCACTTAAGGACCGCCGTATTGCCAATGTACGTCATTACAATGGCACAGGCAGGCACAAGCACGTACATGTACGTGCCTGCCTTCCAGCGGGTGGGGGGTCCGATCGGACCCCCTCCCGCTGGATACGGCGGTCCGTTTCCCTCCAGGAGCGATCCGTGATGAGGGGATGGCCGTTGGTTTCTGGCCACCCCCTCTCGATCGCTCCTGGCCAATGACGAACTTCCTCCCACTGTGTATTGTTTACACAGGAAGGAGGAAGTGATGTCATTCTCCTCGGGGCGGTCTTTTTGACCGGACTACGAGGAGAAGACTAAAAGTAAGTGCACCAAAACACTACACTGACACATAGGTACACATAGGTACACAAACCCCCCCCCGATCCCCCCCCGCCCCCCCTCCCCCCCCCAGTCACAGTGTCACTGATTGCATTGATCATTTCTTTACTGATCAATGCATTCAGTGTCAGTTGTAAAAGTAAAAACTGTCAGGGCAGTTAGTGTTAGGTCCAGGGTAGCCCCCTATCACCCCCCAATAAAGATTTAACCCCCTGATTGCCCCTAGAGTTAACCCTTTCACCCCCTTTTGCCAGTGTCACTAAGCGATAATTTTTCTGATCGCTGCATCAGTGTCGCTAGGTAGCTAGTTATTTTTTTAGGTTCACCGCCAGGTTTTTATATCGCTAGGTACCCCGATATACTACCCAATAATGGTTTTAACATCCTGATTGCCCCTAGTTAACCCTTTCACCCCCTTTTGCCACTGTCACTAAGCGATCATTTTTCTGATCGCTGCATCAATGTCGCTACTGTCGCTAGGTAGCTAATTATTTTTTTAGGTTCACCGCCAGGTTTTTATAGCGCTAGGTACCCCAATATACTACCCAATAATGGTTTTAACATCCTGATTGCCCCTAGTTAACCCTTTCACCCCCTTTTGCCACTGTCACTAAGCGATCATTTTTCTGATCGCTGCATTAGTGTCGCTACTGTCGCTAGGTAGCTAGTTATTTTTTTAGGTTCACCGCCAGGTTTTTATATCGCTAGGTACCCCGATATACTACCCAATAATGGTTTTAACATCCTGATTGCCCCTAGTTAACCCTTTCACCCCCTTTTGCCAGTGTCACTAAGCGATCATTTTTCTGATCGCTGCATCAGTGTCGCTACTGTCGCTAGGTAGCTAGTTATTTTTTTAGGTTCACCGCCAGGTTTTTATAGCGCTTGGTACCCCGATATACTACCCAATAATGGTTTTAACATCCTAATTGCCACTAGTTAACCCTTTCACCCCCTTTTGCCAGTGTCACTAAGCGATCATTTTTCTGATCGCTGCATCAGTGTCGCTACTGTCGCTAGGTAGCTAGTTATTTTTTTAGGTTCACCGCCAGGTTTTTATATCGCTGCGTCCCCAGCAGTTCAGGGTTCCAAAAAAAACGCATTGTTAGCGGGATCAGCCCAGATACCTGCTAGCACCTGCGTTTTGCCCCTCTGCCCAGCCCACCCAAGTGCAGTATCGATCGATCACTGTCACTTACAAAACACTAAACACATAACTGCAGCGATCGCAGAGTCAGGCCTGATCCCTGCGATCGCTAACAGTTTTTTTGGTAGCATTTTATATTTAAATTCGGAAGGCAGTGCTTGGTTTTCGGGGTCCCGTACGTGGCTAGGCTCCCAAAAAGTCCCCCACATGTGGTATCCCCGTACTCGGGAGAAGCAGCAGAATTTATTTTGGGGTGTAATTTGACTTCTGCCCATAGCATGTGTGAGCAATATATCATTTAGTGACAACTTTGTGCAAAAAAAAATTTGTAATATTCCCGCAACTTTTGGCAAAATATAAAATATTCCATGGACTCAACATGCCTCTCAGTAAATAGCTTGGGGTGTCTACTTTTCAAAATGGGGTCATTTTGGGGGGTTTTGTGCTATTTTGGCATTTTATGGCCTTCGAAACTGTGATAGGTAGTGAGGAGTTAAATCAAAAATTTGCACCCTTAGAAATCCTGAAGGTGGTGATTGGTTTTCGGGGTGCTGTGCGCGACTAGACTCCCAAAAAGTCCCACACATGTGGTATCCCCATACTCGGGAGAAGTAGCGGAATATATTTTGGGGTGCAATTCCACATATAACCATGGCATGTGTGAGCAATATATCATTTAGTGACAACTTTTTGTAAAAAAAAAATTTTTTTTTATTTTTTGTCATTATTCAATCCCTTGGGACAAAAAAAAAAAATATTCAATGGTCTCAACATGGCCCTCAGCAAATAGCTTGGGGTGTCTACTTTCCAAAATGGGGTCATTTGGGGGGGTTTTGTGCCATCTTGGCATTTTATGGCCTTCAAAACTGTGATAGGTAGTGAGGAGTAAAATAAAAAATGTATGCCCTTAGAAATCCTGAAGGCAGTGCTTGGATTTCGGGGTCCCGTACGCGGCTAGGCTCCCAAAAAGTCCCACACATGTGGTATCCCCGTACTCAGGAGAAGCAGCAGAATGTATTTTGGGGTGTCATTTCACATATGCCCATAGCATGTGTGAGCAATATATCATTTAGTGACAACTTTGTGCAAAAAAAAAAAGTTTGTAATATTCCCGCAACTTGTGGCAAAATATAAAATATTCCATGGACTCAACATGCCTCTCAGTAAATAGCTTGGGGTGTCTTCTTTCCAAAATGGGGTAATTTTGGGGGGTTTTGTGCTATTTTGGCATTTTATGGCCTTCGAAACTGTGATAGGTAGTGAGGAGTGAAATCAAAAATTTGCACCCTTAGAAATCCTGAAGGTGGTGATTGGTTTTCGGGGTGCCGTGCGCGACTAGACTCCCAAAAAGTCCCACACATGTGGTATCCCCATACTCGGGAGAAGTAGCAGAATATATTTTGGGGTGCAATTCCACATATAACCATGGCATGTGTGAGCAATATATCATTTAGTGACAACTTTTTTTTTGTCATTATTCAATCCCTTAGGACAAAAAAAATAAATATTCAATGGGCTCAACATACCCATCAGCAATTTCCTTGGGGTGTCTACTTTCCAAAATGGGGTCATTTGGGGGGGGGGGGTTGTACTGCCCTGCCATTTTAGCACCTCCAGAAATGAGATAGGCAGTCATAAATTAAAAGCTGTGTAAATTCCAGAAAATGTACTCTAGTTTGTAGACGCTATAACTTTTGCGCAAACCAAAAAAATATACGCTTATTGACATTTTTTTTACTAAAGACATGTGGCTGAATAAATTTTGCCCTCAATGTATGACTAAAATTTAGTTTATTCGATTTTTCTTATAACAAAAAGAAGAAAATATCTTTTTTTTTTCAAAATTTTCGCTCTTTTTCCATTTATATCGCAAAAAAAAAAAATCGCAGAGGCAATCAAATACCATCAAAAGAAATCTCTATTTGTGTGAAGAAAAGGACGCAAATTTCGTTTGGGTGCAATATTGCATGACCGCGCAATTACCAGTTAAAGCAGCGCAGTGCGAAATTGGAAAAAGACCTCTGGTCCTTAAGGTGTTTATTGGTCCGGGGCTGAAGTGGTTAAACATTAATTACGGTAATTCTCTGAATAATCAGCATTCATTCACTGGTGCTTCCATGCAAATGTGAACATCATGTTCTGATCTTTATTGGGGAATTTTATTTTGTATATAGAGTGTTTATGTGGTGAGTTTGCACTTTTCATTGAACAGAGTTTGGATAACACAGGGTTAAATGGAAAGGTCATAAATGAACTGCACATTATGTGGACAGAATGCTTAGGGAGATAGTGATGTGTTCCTGCTTAGGAGATGTATGTTAGCTTGGGGAGATGCAAACTCTGCAGGGCTCCAACACACACTCGCTGCTATTCCAACCCTTCACATATTTCCACATCAACTTCCCTCCTGGCATTAAGCTTTGCGAGGTATTGTGCTCAGCTTACCACCCCAAACCGATGTTCCTCCCTCAGCTCACCTCTCTCCCTGCATGTCCTGTGAGCAGAATAGCTGTGCTCCTCCTCTGGGTTCTCTCATCATATGGCACTGAAAATAGAGGAGGGGGGATTCAGCGGGACACACAGAGCAAGTATGCCAGACACTGGGGGGGGGGGGGGGAGCTGAGGAGACGGAAAATCAGGGGCTGGCGGGGAGGAGCGCATCACGAAAGGTCTGACTAAATACAATCTCTTAGCGGCAGGGACCTGATCTACCCGTCAGCTAGCTGTGATTGACAGGTAGATCGAAGCGGAAGCTGTCATGGGGCCCCCTACTGGCAATGCCTGAATGGTCAGGTGTGCAGCACTTACTATTGCAAGCTATGTCGGCAGCTGCTGGTGTTGAACCTGCCACACAGCTCGCATACTTCAAAGTCCTGCAGGACATGGCTGCTAAAGGGAACTGAGTTCCTGTTGTGGAAAAAGTACAGGAACTCCGTTCCCATGCGTTCCCGCAGGACTTGAGCCCTGGTTTTAACAAACGATAACGAAAGTGCGGGATCCAAAAAACAAAAGATCCAAAAATCACCAGTCCATTTTCTGTTTAAACTATATACATTCAACAGGAACGACAAAGATTCGACAAAGCAGCGAAACAAAGTCGAATCTTTGGCTTATGGTGTCTGTCGAAAGTTCTAAGAAGATTCGACGGAGCAGCTAAACTATACGGAGTCATACAGTTTAGCTGCTCTGTCGAATCTTCTTTGAACATTCGACAGACACCATAAGCCTTCAATGACAGATTCGACCTTAATTAATTTGGCTTTTCGGACTAATGCAATTTTTTACGAAAAACTAAATAAATAAAAACGAATTTCGGGAGTAACTAAATAAATGTATTTTAAACTTGTCTTGCATACACATGGTCGCACAAAGTTGTCAGAAAATCCGATCGTACACAACGAGGTGACGTAAACCACGTAAGACGGGACTATAAAGTGGGCAGTAGCCAATAGCTTTCGTCTCGTAATTTATACTGAGCATGCGTGGCACTTTGTAGAAGTAGAGAAAACCGTGCTAATCAACCCTGGGTGTTGGATAGACAGAACCAGGCGGTGGGCTCAAAGGAAAGTATATATATGTATAATTATAGGTTGCAGCCCCCCCACAAAAAAGAAAATCACCAATTAGGGATTCTTCAACAACCGGGGTAACTGGCGCTACCTATTTAGCACGGACGAATATTATTCTCAATACCAAAAAGGATGTATTTTTAGAGGAAAAATCAAAAAATCAAAAAATGCCAGCAGGTCCAATAAAAACACCGACCTATTTCACAGCTAGTAGTTTTCATATATCCAATTACAACCAGATAAAGGAAATTGCTCTTTACCAGATGACAGTGTAATCCTTTGGAACCCACTCACTTCAGTTCAGTCAAAGAAAAGAAACCAAGCAACCTCTGCCAGAATCGTGTGCAGTCGCACAGGTTGACCTATTGCGACTTGAACACGACTGTGGCAAGTGTAATTATTTATAACCGTATTTGAAAACTCAATATAAATTCCCGAAAAAGAATCATACATAAGTCCTGTGAAAAGAAAACTAAATGACAAAGAAAGTGATACTTGATGCGACTTTAACCTTAAAATCGCATCAGTGCTAAATTATGATTGTAACCAACAATCTATCAACTAGATAATAAATCTAATATGAAAATACAAAATCTCTTGAAAAAATATATATATAAAAGTGCATTAAAAAGTGCAAATGGAAAACAAAAAAGTATTTTAAGATGCAAAATATATGACGCAGCCAATACCCAAAGTGAATCGCAAGCGTGTAATAAAAAATATAATAAAAAATACACCTGTAAATAAAGATATATATAGAATAGAAAGTGAACCTCACAATATAAAAATAATTATAAGAATAAAATTAATAAAAATAAAAATAAAGGTGATGATATAGTGTCCAATTGTCCAAAAAAATCTTCAATAGTGTAAATCCGGCATTGAATGTTCATAAAGTGACTTTAGTGCTTGTTGTGCAATCTTCAAAGTGACTTCCGTGCTCCCCCACAAGGTACCCCACTCACCAGAAGAATACACCCCTGCAGGGGTAATTCGCCTTTAAACCAAATCTGACGATATCAAGCTCCTTAGGCCGTATGTTTTGTGATCATTCGTATCCAGAAGGGAATTCCATTTATATCCTCATAAGAAAGAAATTATAATCTCCATAGTGTAATCCGTATATAAAAAAGCAATTTATTTCCACAAAAAGAATAAAAAACAAAATTCATAAAATGAAAATATGGAAACACAGTCCACCAGGAGATCTACTTTACATAGACTCTATGGGTTATTGATCCACACCACGGCACTTTGTCCATCGGAATTGTCTACACACGTTCGGAATTTAAAGGATCAAATTTTGTTGTCGGAAAATGTTAGATCCAGCTCTCAAACTTTGTGTGTCGGAAATTCTAATGGAAAAAGTCTGATGGTGCCCACACACGATCGGATTTTCCGACAACACGATCCGATCGCACATTTTCCATCGGAAAGTCCGATTGTTTTTACAGGGCATTAGATGTAGAGGCTGCATTTCTTTTTTCCTTTACTGGTGATTCTGCAAAAAAAAACACACACTTACTGTTCTATAGTGACAAAGCTTGTTCACTGCACTCTATCTATAAAGGAGCAATTTTGTCACCCCGAGCTGCTATCCTGAGTCTAGTCAGACTAACCCCCCCCCCCCCTCCTCATCTCCATTATACATAGGGGTGTTGCTTTGTAGTTGACAGAAGATAGCTGATAACATTATTTGAGATTTCAGGTAAGTCCATGTAGCGGCCATAACTTTATGGGCTTACCGGTTACCTTCTCTTGGCCTGCTCTTCCGCGTCTAGGGGTTTCAGGGTTGATAACCAACGACTTGTATACTGACACAGATAAAGTCCTTTCAAAAGGTTTTATTTTGCAGTAGAACTTTCACAAAACACAGTTTCTTAGGGAACAGAGGGCACGGGTGAATAACTCAGGTACCTTGAACTGCAGGTCTAACAAAGTCTCTATGTCCACCCAGAAAGTAGCCACTCGCAGCTGGGTACTTCAAGGCTGAACAGATCTCTAGCCAGAGATCCTGGCAGTCAGCACGTTGACTCAAAACTTGAACAATTAGCTGAAGGTGAACAGGAACCTTTTTTTGCCATACCTGGAATGTTTCCCGATTCCTCAATGGTACTGGAAAAGTGTGAATTCGTCAATGTCCTTCCCAACTCAGTAACCAGGCACTTCTCAGGATGCCACTTGCCGGCCCTCCTCCGAAGAGTCCTCCCCCGGTCACTTCCATGAGCTGCGGTGTCCCTCCAAGCCGAGAGCACACCCAGACACTTTGAATCCTCCCTCAGTTACTGCGCCTCGGAACAGCCAGCTCCGAGACTCGGGAACGGACGGATCCCTACCTCAGACCAGACAGGTCTATATGGGGCCACTGACAGGAACATGCTGCGGGACGTCGAACACCCCGTGACCGGGACCCCTCACGGGGCTACCCTGGTCCTGGAACCAGAACAGACCACACGGGTCTCACAAACAACTCCGAAACCCCGAACACGTGACCCACACCTGCTTAAGTACCCCCTCCCAGACTCCTCAGCGGGTCCGGCACTCCTACTGATTGGCTCCGAGAGGGCCATACCCAAACATCCAACCAGGCCTGGTTCTAGCCTGTCATGTTCACCTCACCGTTCACATGACCAGGCAGAACTCCAAACGTGGCCTGGCCAGACTGTTGTCAAGGCCTACCTACACAATTAACCCAGCACTTTAGGGTCCTGAGGCAAATACAAAATTTACAATGCATGTGACATTCTATCCTGAATGTCATCCGCTACATCCACAATAAGTTACAGTGACATAAGATTTTACATTTGAAATAGTACTTAAAGTGGTTGTATACTGCTGGATGTATTTTTTTTTCTTCTTCCTGCAAGGTAAAGTCATAATGTGCTAGTATGCATGGCATACTAGCACATTATGTGAAACCTTAAAACGAAGCTGCTCCAGCATAGCGATGTCATCGCTGCAGGGTGTACTCACTTTTGTTGCCAGCGGTTTAGACATTAATGGCTGTGTGTTGAGTTATTTTGATGGGACAGCAAATTTACACTGTTATACAAGCTGAACACTCACTACTTTACATTGTAGTAGAGTATAATTTCTTCAGTCTTGTCACATGAAAAGATATAACAAAATATTTACAAAAATGTGAGGGGTGTACTCAGTTTTGTGAGATACTGTATAAATTAATTTTGGAAAAAGCGCTCACAATTAGAGAAGCAATAAATATAAAATACAAAAAAGACAAAGAATACGTTATCACTACAAGAACCAAGAATGTTTTTTTTTTCCCTATCCTTCTTCTGTGTTGTTTTCTACTAAATTAGTTTACTTTTATATAATATTGAATCCCTTGTGGCATTTCATTCACAGGATTTCACATTGCCACCTTACATGATGCTGAAACTTTGAAAACTGTTGTCCCTCATACAGTTTCAGGTATTGCAAGAGAAGTACAGGGTGATGTAAATAGATTCCACATGGCAAGGAGAATACATCTGCAAATACAATTTACATTGCTCATGTAACTGTCATTCTAATTTACAGACACATTTGAGCTGAATACCTTTTAACCACTTCAGCCCCAGAAGAATTTACCCCCTTCCTGACCAGAGCACTTTTTGCGATTCGGTACTGCGCCACTTTAACTGACAAATGTGCGGTCGTGCAATGTGGCTCCCAAACAAAATTGACGTTCTTTTTTACCCACAAATAAAGCTTTCTTTTGGTGGTATTTTATCACCCCTGTGGTTTTTATTTTTTGCACTATAAACAAAAAAAGAGCGACAATTTTGAAAAAAAATCATTATCTTTTACTTTTTGCTATAATAAATATCCCCCAAAAATATATATAAAAAAAAACACATTTTTAGGCTGATACGTATTCTTCTACATATTTTTGGTTAAAAAAAATCGCAACAAGCGATTATTGATTGGTTTGCGCAAAAGTTATAGCGTTTACAAAATAGGAGATAGTTTTATGGCCTTTTTTATTAATATTTTTTTTTTTAAATGGCAGCGATCAGCAATTTTTATCATGACTGCGACATTATGGCAGACACATTGGACATTTTTGACACTTTTTTTGGGAACATTGTCATTTATACAGCAATCAGTGCTATACAAATGCACTGATTCCTGTGTAAATGACACTGGCAGTGAAGGGGTTAACCACTAGGTGGCAGTGTAGGGGTTAAGTGTGTCCTAGGGGCATGTTGCTAACTGTGAGGGGTCATGGCTGTGTTTTACAGATCACTGATCTCTGCTCCAAGCACAGGGAGCAGAGATCAGTGTCACTGTTGCTAGGCAGAACAGCATCTCCCCGTTCTTCTTCTCTGTTTGGCGATCGTGGGTATCCTCGCTGCCAGACCGGACTCACTGAGCTTCCCGCGGGTGCGCGCCCTCGCCGCCTCTTAAAGGGCCATGTACAGGTACGTGATTTTTCCTGTACGTGCCCTTCTGCCGACGTCTGTCGGTGTGAGGCGGTCGGGAAGCGGTTAATATGTTTTTTTATTTTTTTTTACAGTCTTTGAAATTGGTTAAATTAGAAGTATGGCCAAAGCGCATTTGGCCATACTTCTCCTGTGGGTCTCAATAAACATGTTATTGCTAGGTTTAAAATAATTCTGCTGAGGCAGTTATTGCTATACTGAAGAGGAGTAGCTTTACATTGCAAGTATGTAAACATATATGCCACCCTGAGTGGATCAAAGCACCAAAGACTGTACTTGCGTACTTTAAAAATGAGCAAATAAAAAATAATAATAATAATTGCATATACAATTTTGACACAAGTCATATTGTGAGTGAAAATTATTAAAATGACCTTTCCCTTTCAATCTGCAGTAAAATGCAATGCAATAATGGGTACCTGGAGATGTTCTGTACGCAACGCTCCCTCTCCCACCCCCCCCCCCCCCCAAATGTAATCTCCTGCTTGAGTGATTGGCTTACTGATTTTCACAGAAGTCTGCACTAAGATACAAATCTGATTTTGAGCATCCCCTGCAACAAAAATGTAATTTTTGGTGAGATATTCTCAAAGGGAAATCGTGTCTAAAGGTATGCAGACCCTGCAACTTTCCTCATTAGTGCCCTGCAGGTGCAGCTGCTAAGTGATAATTATAAAACCACTCCCATATGTATTCACACATGGACAAACTGCTATTTCTTTGGAATAACAAAATTAGGAATCTGCAACAAAATTTGTTAAAATCCCTGCAATGTACATAGATCATAGGGGAATGTTTTTTCTCAGCAAATGAGTTACTCTTTAAATGAAAAAGTAGAAGAGGCCCTGCTTAATTTGGAAAATAAGGATGATCATGGTTGCTTTAGCATCCAGATATAAACCCTGCGGTCTGACCTCTCAAACGATACATATAACGTGAAGAACTAGAATATGACATGGCAGATATAGTTACAGGTCTACAGGCCCGGTGCTACCACTAGGCAAACTAGACAGCCGCCTAGGGCACACTGTCGCCTAGGGTGCCCATCCGCTGGTTTTCCTCCACGTCTGCATGCTCTGCGGGCTGCAGCATGTAACTAACTCAGTCTCAGGCAGCCGCTCCATCTGACCGATAGTGTAATTAGAGGCACAGCACAGCACTGGAGCCTGGAGGACATGTCCTGAATCTCCCAACAGAACGGAAGCAACATCCCCTGCCACTAAGTGCCTCTATGATTATCAGTGACCAACCTGTCTGTCTCTCTCAGAGACTCTTGGTGATTACTCCAGTACAGCCAGCTCTGCCTTACACACAATGCATCCCTTACAGCAGGGGTGCCCAACTGCTGGCCCTCTGATGTGGCTCGCCACCTCCTGCTCTGGGATGGTGGGTCGACAAGCCCATATTGCGGGTTCCCGACTAAATTTCCCCAAGCATCAGTGTGAATGGACCCGGCACTAAAGGAAGCAGAGCCGATGCTTCCTGTATAGTGCCGGCTCCTGTCACATGGGCAGGGCAAAGGGGTGGAGTCAGGGGCAGAGCCATGAGGGGTGGCAAAATAGGGGTTTCGCCTAGGGTGTCAAAAATCCTTGCACCAGCTCTGGCTGTCTATGTGAGGAAAGCCTTCCCCTCGTTATTTGTACAATGTAACAAAGTATTGGTCAGTGTGGGGCAGAAAAAGTTTGGTACTCCACACTTGAAAGAAAGGGTTGTTAGAAATGGTTTCATTTTTCTTAGGGTTTATAATATGCAATATCAATAACATTTACATTCCTAGTCAGACCTGTCTTTTGCTGCACTTATAGCACTTATAGTCTGCACCCTTCCCCTCTCCAGCATATTTGGAAAAGATTGTGCTCATCTGTACCCCTGCCCTATAGGTTATTCATTCTGTGGTCTGTCTGGTGTCATAAAGCCTATCTCCCAAAGTCAGTGGTAGTTGGCGCTCCATTTGTTGGTGGGGGGGGAAACAATCCGCCAGCCCCGCACTTACCCCAGGTCACGGGTGGCTTCCCGGCTTCTCCTCAAAGCCAATCTAGTCGCTTCTCCTCCTGGCCAATCCAGTCTCAGGACCTGCTTCCTATCCTGATTGGCCAAAAGGATAAGCAGGAAGACAATAGCAAATGTTGATTCGCTATTGTCACAAGTGGGCAGGCTCAGGGCACAGTGCTCCAAGCCCACCCTTTTTGAAGCCAATTAGAACCAATTAATCATGTGCTTTGCAAAAGAAAAAACCCTGTAGAACTCTAAGCGGCTGCCGCCCGGAATGGGGGGTAAGGGCTGGGCGCATTAGGGGGGCGTCCTTATGGACGGTCCGCCACTGCCCAAAGTCTTGAGAAAGTATGACCCAATGGCAGCCCGTCCATTAAGGGAGCAAGGGGCTCCATCCCCTCGGTCACACCACCCCCTATATGTGTCATGGATAGATTCATGCATAGCATGAATCTTTCCATGGCTGCCACAGCCACCCCCTATTTAGGCATCCCTTTTAGGATGACGGGCGCCTGAATTACAGCAGCGGGGGTGTTTTTTTAAAGTACCTAATTAGAGCCACAGGGTCTAATAGGCTTTAAAATAGGGTAGACAAGAGTGCAGAGCATTGCACTCGGAGACCACCCAGGTGTGTTAGAAAAGCAAATAAATATTCGCTTTTCTAACACTGAGCCACCTCTCCACCTATCAGGAAAGAAGAGAGGCATGGAGGACACAGCTTGCCACTGCCTGACCCACTGCCCATCCCACAGCTTGCTGCCATCACCCGCTGCCTGACCCGCCACCAAGATAGGGTAAGTGCCAGTCAGACAGTGAGCAGGCGGGGGGTGTCACAGTGGCTGCAATTGATGGGCACAGTGGCTGCATTTGATGGGCACATTGGCTACATTTGATGGCACTGTGGCTGCATTTAATGGGCACAGTGGGTCACAGTGGCTGCATTGATGGGCACAGTGGCTGCAATTGATGTTTTTTTTCAGTTTTTTTTTGTTTGTGCCCCCCAAAAAATTTTGAGCACCAGTCGCCACTGGTATTACCATACAGGTTATGATGTTAACACTCTAAAGCAGTAAAAAAGCCCTCCAAATGAATCAGTTCTTAGCACAGTAAAGCCGTCTTAAACCAAAAGTTATTCACATATCTCAGTTCATCGCATAATGCCAAAAATGAGAGTATCACTCCTTGTTGCAGGACAAAGGACAATGGGTGGAGCCGTATAAAACATGCTCTCTCTCCTCACAGGACTCAGATACAGCAGCAGGAGCCATTGGTTCCTTCTGCTGTCAATCACATCCTATGAGGAGTGGAGGGTGGAGCCGAGTCACTGTTTGTGTCAATAGATGCACACAGTTGGGCTCGGAATCACAGCTTGCTATGGGGGCACTGGGAAGGCCAGAGGAGCAAGGAGCGCCGGAAGGGGACCCCAGAAGAGGAGGATCTGGGCTGCTCTGTGCAAAATCAGTGCACAGAGCAGGTAAGTATAACATCTTTATTAGAGTAGGTTCCTTTGTGGATGATCTGGCTCTGTTTCCATTCAATGCAATGGAAAGCCCATTCACAGCCTGTCAGTCTACTTTCCATTGATGTGACTGTAGAGTGTGTCATAGAATTTTGCAGATTCCAAGGGGGAGTACTGCCAGTGCCGGATGTAAACCTTGGGGGCTCCGGGCGCTTCAAGTTCTGGTGCTCCTCAATATATAAATTAGTCTTTTATGAGTAATTGTGGTTCTTTTTATCAGTGACAATTTCCTCAACGGCCTTTCTCTGAAACAACCAGTGACCATCATGCTCAAATATATTCTCGTTCAAAAATTTTATTTTATGTTAAAATAAATTACATGTACAGAATATAAGCCAAATTATGTGATACCAGAAATAAAAAGTAGACATATTGAAGTACGGATGATACAAAGCAAAGAAGAATTTCAACATATTCTCGTGGGAATGACAATAAATGGCCTTATATATTTTAGAATTTGAAAACATTCTTATAGCTGAGTTTTAAACATTTTAATCCAAAGAAAATATAAATATGTGTAAAAGAAAATATATGATTTTAAAGTTTTGACCATAACTTCTAAAGTATGTTTATAGTAAGTATTATATAGTAAGGGAAGAACATAAAAGGTATATAGGAGGGGAAGGGGAGGGAATAATTCTCCGGAGGAGGTTTTATACTCAAATATATTCTAAGAGCTACATTAACACCTGGAAAAGTATCATCAAGCCCTTCATCATGCAGTAAAATTTCCAGTTGAGATGAAGTGAGACATGACCAGAGCTTGGCTGAAAACTGGACAATTTCTTCAACAGACATGCTACTGAAGTGCCGAGGGAAAATATGTTTCATTATTTTTATAAAGGAAGTCTAGGAACTCCTCAGGGTAGCAGGGTGGCCCAGGGAAATTGCCCCTTTTGCCCCCTTAAAAATCCAGCACTGAGTATTGCTTCTGGAGCCATGATACCCTGACCCTGAGTATTGCTTCTGGAGCCATGATACCCCCCCCCCCCACACACACACACACACACGCACACACACGCACACACACACACACACACACATACACTCACACACAATGGGGGTTATTTACTAAGAAGAAGGCACTGCACCAGTTCATACATTAATTGGTGCGCTGGAGAAGTCGGAAATAGTGCTAATAAATACCCACATACGGTAACTGCGGTTTTCTCATTGATGATAGCGCACACCTAATACAATTGGTTAATTTTATCTAATTGGATGTATCTCGTTTGGCAATTAGTGGGTGTTCACAGTTAATTAACACTTTTGATGTTAATTGCATCCCTATCACTTCAATATATCTTTATATCACCATTTCTGGGAACCAGATATGCACCGCGGATACATACCTCCGTGCACACAGCAGTTGCGCATCTCACATACACAGCGGTCGCACATCTAGATGCATTTGGCACATCTAGCTGCATGAACCCAATTTTTATGGAAATAAATAGTAAATTTGATGCAAATTTCCAGAACTGGACTAACAAATGTTTATGGTGAAACCAAGGTCTAAATGGTCCATGGACATGCATCACAATTGAAGGAATGTGTCTTTGCAAAGTTAAACCAAATGAAATCCTTTCTTATTTTTGCTTGGGGATAAGTGCAGAGGGATTAGAAGTCCTGTCAATTTTTGGGGATGTCTGCACCCCTGATAGGGTGAAGACACCTGCCACATTTTGCCAGTTTCTCTTTCAAATGTATTCACTTTCTGTCACATAGCCCAACAGGAAGATAGGGTAGAACCCTACCAATGTCTTTCCTTTTGGACACACGGGTCAATCTAAATAGTTTCCCCATTAGGTAAATTGCACTTTAGCATTTTGCTGTGTACACCCCAAATTATTAGGTATCTTGGACTTTGGGGTTTATTTAATAAAGGCAAATCCACTTTGCACTACAAGTGCACTTGGAAGTGAAATTGCTGGAGATCCAAGGGGGACATCCAAGGAAAATAAAAAAACAGCATCTTTGCTTCTACATGAGTGGATGATAAAATCACGAGTACTTCCCCTCAGATTTACAGCAAGTACACTTGTATTGCAGAGTAGATTTGCCTTTAAACCCCAAAATACCAAATCATTTGGGGTGTACACAACAAAGTGCTAGAGTGCAATTTGCCTAATGGGGACACTAGTTAGATTGACCTGTGTATCCCCAAGGAAAGACATTGGTAGGGTTTTACCCTCACTTCCTGTTGGGCTATGTGACAGAAAGTGAATACATTTGAAAGAGAAACTGGCAAAATGTGGGAGGTGTCTTCACCCTATCAGGGGTGCAGACATCCCCAAAAATTGACAGGGCTTCTAATTCCTCACTTGCTGTTTGGTTATGTGACAGGAAGTGAAGCCCATTTTCAGAAAAAGGACACAAAGCCCAACCTGAAAAAGACAAGCAGGGATTCTAAAACTCATTTGGTTTCCCTGAAATGCCCACAATTAGACTAGGATTGTCTTGAGCTAGATTTTAGCTCAGTGCTCTAAATCAGTGGTTCTCAACCCTGTCCTCAAGGACCCCCAACAGGCATATCTGCAGGTTTTCCTTCATCTTGCACAGGTGCTTTAAATCGGAGTAAATGGTTTGGTATTTGGACAGCTATTTTAGCAAAAATAAATTCCAAAAATGTCCTGTCGGGGGTACTCGAGGACTAAGGCTGAGAACCACTACGCTAAAATGGAAAATTGAATACTTACCTCTCTGTAATTTTCCTGTGTTTCCTGTGTATGCTCCCATGAAGGCAATAGGAACGTAGCTTTTAAACAAATCAGCCTAGTTAAACTGCAGCTGGGAAATCTGTTGCATGAAAATTGTTTGGGGGGGGGGGGGGGTAAAATGCATTACTTGGATTGAGCATGCATCTGCAAAACAAATTAACAAAACACATAAAAATTTGCTACAAATTTTATTGGTTATTGGTTAGAGGAAATTAACAGGAGTTAAAAGGACTGCACCCACAAACGGAGAGAGTCTCTTAAGGATTTAAACATTTATTAGTCACAACATCTTGAGGAAGATTTTGCAAAATAATGCAGCACAGACAATTAAATCAAAGTGAAACTAACAACTTAGGAACAACACACATTGACAACATGAAAAATATCCCCCTCCCCCCCCCCACACGGTTGGATTTTACGACTGAAAATATGCGATCGGATCATGTTGTCGGCTCCATCTGACTTTTTCCGTCGGATTTTCCAACGCACAAAATTTGAGAGCAGGATCTAAAATTTTCCGACAACAAAATCCGATCGTTTAAATTCCGATCGTGTGTAGACAATTCCGACAGACAAAGTGCCCCACATGCTCAGAATAGATTAAGAGACAAAAGCTATTGGCCTCTTTATAGTCCAGTCGTACGTGTTATACGTCAACGCGTTCTTACGTCAGAAGAAGTCGCGGAGGCCCAGCAAGAAGAACCGAAGAGGGGGACGAGACCCCCGAAGAGGGGGACGAGACCCCCAAAGTCAAAAGAAGAGGGCGGCGACGAAGAAAAAAGTCGGGCTCCTCCGCTAGTAAAAGAGCTAGCAAAAGAGCAGAAGATAGCGGAGGAGTCCGGCGAGAAGACCCCCGAAGACGGAAGAAGACCCCCGGAACTGTGCAATAAACTATTTTAACCCTTGTGTGTTGTGTTTTTTTTTTTTTCACAGGTGAATGGGTAGGGGTACATTGTACCCCATACTCCCTCACATAGGGTGGGGAGGCGGTATCCAGGGGCCCCCTTATTAAAGGGGGCTCCCGGATTCCGATAAGCCCCCCGCCCGCACACCCCGACAACCAACGGCCAGGGCTGTCGGGAAGAGGCCCTTGTCCTCATCAACATCGGGACAAGGTGCTTTGGGGTAGGGGGGCCGCGTGGCCCCCCTTCCCCAAAGCACCCCCCCATGTTGAGGGCATGCAGCCTGGTACGGCTCAGGAGGGGGGCCACTCGCTCGTCCCCACCCCCTTTCCTGACTGGCTGGGTTGCGTGCTCGGATAATGGTCTGATATGGACCTAAGGGGGGGACCCCCATGCCTTTTTTTCGGCGTAAGGCTTCGCCTTTAACTCCATACCAGGTGACAGGGCCAGCAACGCTTCCTTCGCTGGTCCCAGCTACCTGGAGCCGCGCTCAAAATGAACGGACTTTCCTCCGTGTACGGCGGATAATCCGGCGGAAAGTCACGTGTGTGGGCAGGTCCGCTCGTTCGGAAAGTCCGGCGGACTTTACAGCGGTTTGTCCGCCAGACTAAGTCCGCCGGATAGTCTGATTGTGTGTACGCGGCATAAGTGTGGATATTTTGGCTGGTACACTTATCATATTTTTTGGTTGGTACACTTGCCAATAATTGATGGACTAGAATTTTTTATGTTATTTGTTTTTCTTGTCATATAGAGGAGTAATTAATTTATACTTCTTGTACACTTAGCATCAATCACATATGTGGTGTTATCATTAATATTCTTATTGCATGTTATGGTTTATTAATGCACATATGTCACGTCATATGATTTAATATTATTTGTACACTTTAGCACTGTAGTGTGATAGAGTGTACTATTGGTCGGGGACTAGGTTTTGTTCCCCACTTAAAGGTAGCGCCACTTACCCCACTTGCTTTACCTTTTAACCCTTAACTGAGTGTCCACTTCTTGTTTTGGGTTCGTTAAAGCCTTCTCAAAGCCGTGTATGCCTTTCCTGTACGTTCATTGTTCAAGTTTATGTATTCTGAGTGGGATCACCCAGATAAGCATTGTTTCCCTCCTAAAAAGTTTTTCACACTTTATCCTATGGAGGAAAAAATGTATTAAAGGTGAAAGATACCAGCAATTGATGCTGCTATATCTTCTGATTAAAAGTTTGACTTGTCCGACAGACAATGCTCAAATACTTAGGGATCCAACAGATAAAGAGTTGGAATTTCTATAAAAAACAAAACAAAAAAAAAACATATTTGTTTTGCTGACAGGTTGAGTGTCTTGACCAGTGCTGACAGTAATTGGTATATGTCAAAATCCTTGAGGGACCAGTTTAAGCAGGTGCTCAAAGCTATCCCTTTTCAGCAGGCCCAAGACCTGGAAAGCTCCTAGTAGCTTTATGTTGGCAATAGATGCTATGAGAAATTCTATCTTCATGTCTCACGCCTTTCGCTGGGCTGGTACATATGTATAGAATACTATGGTTGAAAAATTGGTCAGCCAAAGCGTTGTAAAAAACAAAACAAAAAAACAAAACAAAAAACTCCTGTTTTTTTTGCGGTGAACGGCTGTTTGGGATATCTTGGATAATTCATCCAAAGAATTTCTATTGGAAAGGTACACCTTTGCCATTTAAGAAAAGGAGTAAATGTATTTCATTTAAACAAGCTCCTTCTCCAGTGCCAGGGGCATCAACCTCCAGGCAGTCACGACGGCTTCCGCTGTCAAGTTCAAGAGGTAATCCTCAGGGTCAAGCCCAGGGACAAAAGAAACCTACAAACAAGGTACTGAAGCCTCCTTAGGAGAGGGCGCCCCCAATCACATGCCCGCGGGGGGGGGGGGGGGCTTCTGCAGTTCTCAAGGGTCTGGCAGAAAGAATGTCAAGACAGATGGGTGGCTTCTTCAATAGCTCTAGAGTACAATCTGGGGTTTCAAGAGTTCCCGTCTCCTCATTTTCTCAGATCCCCATGAAAGAGCTGGGTTGAGTTTTTATTCAAACCCTTTTTTCATGGCAAAATCGAATGGAGATTTCAAACCCATTCTGGATCTCAAGATTCTAAACCAGTTCCTGGATATCCGCTCTTTTTCGCATGGAGTCAATCCAATCAGTTGTCTCCATCCTACAAGGAGCGGAACTTTTTACGTCAATCGACGTCAAGGGTGCATACCACCGTGGGCATATTTCCAGGTTCCTTCACCCCGATATCTTTCTGACAATAGGTCAAAGATGGGGGATTCCAGACATAGATCTGTTTGCATCCAGGTTGAGAGTTCGACATTTATGTTAATAACAAAGGATCCGCTAGCATGCGGAACAGGTGCCTTGTTGTTCCCATGGAATCAGTTTTACTGCGTGTGTCCACGACTTCTTTGAAGGATCAAGCAAAAAGGGAAGTTGGTGATTCTTGTGACCCCGGTGTGGTCCAGAAGATCTTGGTATGCAGAGATCAAAAGGATGGTGGTAGGGGTCCCATGGACCCTACCACCACATCCAGACCTTCTCTCGCAAAGGTCGGGTATTCCACCTTACCTTACAAATGCTAAATTCACTATTGAGGCCCACACTCTGAAGAAGTGTGGGCTGTCAGGTTCAGTGGTATCTACCTTGTTTAAATGCAAGGAAGCCAGCCTCCATAATTATATATTATGGAGTCTGGGAAGTATATGTCTCCTGGTGTGAAACCAGGGGTTGGCACCCCAAGAAATAGGTCATAGGTAGAATCCTTGACTTTCTGCAGATGGGGTAAGATAAAAAGCTGGCCTTGAGTACTTTCTAAGGACAGGTCTTGGCCTTATCTGTATTATTTCAACGACCATTTGCTTCCCATTCTTTGGTTTGTAACTTTATTCAGGGGGCAACACGGCTTAATCTCCATTTAGGTCACCCCTGAACCCTTGGGACTTGAATTTAGTTTTTGTCGGCATTACCAAAACAGACTTTTTTTGGAGCCAATACAACATATTCCCTTGGTCCTTTTTGAAAAGGAAGGAAACTGTTTTTTCCGTTAACCATATCTGCTGCATGAAGCGTATCAGAATTGGCTGCTCTTTTTTGTAAAGAGCCATATTATTATTGTTCACAAGGATAAGATAGTATTGCGTCCTCATCTTAACTTTTACCTTAATTTTTTACAGAACCCTGCTCTATGAAAGGAAAATCACCACATTCTCTTGATGTGGTGAGAGCAGTCAAAGTCTACTTAAAGGCGACTGATCAGATTAGGAAAAAAGATGTTTTGTTTTCTTATTGCCTGAAGGTCCTAAAAGAGGACAGGCAGTATCGAAATCTACTATTTCTAAATGGATTTGACATGTAATCGCTCAAGCTTATGGTTTAAAGAGATTCCACCCTCTCAAATCAAAACGCAGTCCTTTAGGGCTGTTAGTGCTCTGTGGGCAGTGCATCACTAAGCCTCCATGACTGAAATATGCAAGGCCACAACTTGGTCTTCAATCCATATATTTACCAGATTCTATCAGGTAGATGTAAAAAGGCATGAGGATATCGCCTTTGGGCGTAGTGTACTGCAGGCAGCAGTATCCCTCCTCTAGTCTCATGTTGCCCTAATTCTGTTGTCCGTCTCCCTCCCCTCAGTTGCCATTGCTATGGGACATCCCACATAGTAACTACTATGGCTCTGTGTCCCATGATGTACGATTAAAGAAAAGTGCATGCGCACTGCTTACATTGATATTGCACAGTTCTAAGTGTACTTGCAGGCACAGAAGGCTTTCTCTGAAAAAGTTACTTTCTCATTCTAATTTGAGCATATTTGTTACTTGGGCAGTTGTTACTAAACTTCCTCACATTGCCCCATAATATTGGCACCTCCATCTTTTGTTAATATTGCATTGGAGATGCCATGCTCCATGTCCATAGTGGCGCACAGACTGCATTCTCCCTTGTGCTGAGATCGCTATAGTAAATGGGGGATTCGTGCTCTGTTACCGGCACACCATGTCTTAAATATGGAAATGTGTGTTGCGCCTCGCAACCTAAATCACCCCCAGTGTTCTCCATTGATTTCTATTCAAACTTGCTAATAACACAAATGTCCATAAGTGAAGGGTGACACTGGCTGTGGTGACAATCCTAGCAGGTATACTGTTCTGTTGTGGGGATTCAGGTCATAAACAAGTGTGTGCTGTGTCAGCACGGAATCACTAGCCCTCCTGCAACCCCACCCTGTTAACTGCATCACTTAGGTGTAACGCACATGATCATAATGAAATTGCTGATAATAAATACAGGATCTTGCTGGCAGAACAATTCTGAATAAAAATCACAAATATGATCCATAAAGTGCCTAGTTTTACACACGTTTAGATAAATGTCCATGTGTGTAAGTGTCCATGTATGTTCATATACATAAACACTGGCACTGCATATGATTTCCAATGTTCAATGCCCAGAGAGTTATATTTAGAAATTTTCCCATAAATGAATAATATCCTATTTTTAGGATGAAAAGTTAAAAATCCTTTTTTACTTATTTTTTATTTATTTTTAGCTAGCATACCAGGAACACAGGAATTTAACTGCAAACTGCAAATCATAACAGAAAAATCAATGTTTAAAATTTAATGCCTTCCGTTGCTAAAAATAAAATGAAAGGAATTTGTTCATAAAAAATTTACTGTGTAATCAGCACTAGTTTGAAAGGTCATAATTTAGATGTCTGAATTAGCAATTTAAACAAAGTCAGCACTTTCTACATATTTAGGGAAAAGATCATGCAGTTAGACATGATTTACACAGAAAAAAAGATATGGAATACATACCAATCATCAACTCAGTTTAAAATGGTTCTACCATTGATCTATATTATTATTTTATTATTACTAATTGCAACATTTGCATTTAACCACTTGCCGACCACATAATTGCCAACTGTCCCGAATTTCGCGGGACATTCCCGCGATTAGGACATTTGTCCCGAATTAATTATGTCCCGGGAAATGTCCCGCGAAATTCGGTTTGTTTTTTGCCGCTGGCCGCTAGAGGTCGGCGGCTGGCGGAGACAATGTCTCCGCCGGCCGCCATTTTTAAGAAGACCAGAAGTTGGTCTACACCTGTGGCGCCGCCCACCCCCGCTGCTAGTGTGTGTTTGTGTCAGTGAGTGTAAAGGGCGGTGGGCGGCGCCACAGTTAAATGTCTGCGCGCGGCAAGGGGCAGCATGTCGGGGGCCAGTCTACAATGTGGATGTCGGGGCGGGGGCCAGTCGGGGGCCAGTCGGATGTCTGGGGCCAGTGACAGTCATGGTATGTGGATGTCGGGGGCCAGTCTGTGAATGTGGGGGCCAGTGGTATGTCGGGGGCCAGTGACAGTCATGGTATGTGAATGTGGGGGCCAGTCTGTGAATGTGGGGGCCAGTCTGTGGATGTGGGGGCAGGTCTGTGAATGTGGGGGGCCAGTCTGTGGATGTGGGGGGCCAGTCTGTGGATGTGGGAGGCTAGTCTGTGGGGGCCAGTCTGTGAATGTGGGGGCCAGTGGTATGTCGGGGGCCAGTCTGTGAATGTGGGGGCCAGTCTGTGGATGTGGGGGCCAGTCTGTGGATGTGGGGGCCAGTCTGTGGATGTGGGGGCCAGTGGTATGTTGGGGGCCAGTCTGTGGATGTGGGGGCCAGTCTGTGAATGTGGGGGCCAGTGGTATGTCGGGGGCCAGTCTGTGGATGTGGGGGCCAGTCTGTGGATGTGGGGGCCAGTCTGTGAATGTGGGGGCCAGTGGTATGTCGGGCACCAGTCTGTGAATGTGGGGGCCAGTCTGTGGATGTGGGGGCCAGTCTGTGGATGTGGGGGCCAGTCTGTGGACGTGGGGGTCAGTCTGTGGATGTGGGGGCCAGTCTGTGGCTGTGGGGGGCCAGTCTGTGGCTGTGGGGGGCCAGTCTGTGAATGTGGGGGGCCAGTCTGTGAATGTGGGGGCCAGTCTGTGGATGTGGGGGGCCAGTCTGTGGCTGTGGGGGGCCAGTCTGTGGATGTTGGGGGCCAGTGGTATGTCGGGGGCCAGTCTGGAGATGTGGAGGCCGGTCTGTGGAGAATGTGGGGGCAGGTCTGTGGAGTATGTGGGAGCAGGTCTGTGGAGTATGTGGGAGCAGGTCTGTGCAGGATGTGGGGGGGCGGTCTGTGGATGTCAGAGGGGCACCAGATGTAAGGAGGGGCTCCGCTGATGGACACAGATGTGAGGAAGGTACCTCTGATGGGGCACCTGATGTAAGGACAGAATCCGCTTGGGACACCTGATGGCATCTGGTGGCAGGCAACGTGGCTAGTGACGCGTTCAGGGCTCCCACTGATTCTGCATTATGGGGAGTTGAATGATTTCCTTTTATATTACAATATAATAATAGAAATAATGCGCTTCAATCATCCTGACACCATAACAATCATGGCGCCGGGATGATTGAAGCACCAACATCAGGTATTTGGAGTATCTTTATCTGCTGATTGTCAAACTCTGGAAAACACATATTGCTATTGTGGTGTAGGATCGGGGGGCTGCTGTCCCTCCTTTCCCTCTCCCCCCTTCCCTCTCTCCATCCCCCTCCTTTCCCTCTCCATCCCGCATTCATCTCAGACTCTAACCACACCCCCTTGAGCCACGCACCATGTAAGCCACGCCCACAATTTTACGTAAACCACGCCCATTTTTAGCTGCGGCGCATTTTTACCTTTTCGTGTGCCACACCTATAAACGCATGCCTCCGCCCCCTAATTATACCACGACTCCGCCCACTGCCAAAAAAGTGTCCCGAATTTTTTTTTTTGCAATGTTGGCAACTATGCGACCAAGAAAGGGCTATAAACTATCCACCTTTAGGAAGATTCTCCCTCAAGTACTGAAGACAGCATTAAAAACCTGACAACTTTATACAAAATCTGTGCACTGTGAAGGAGCAAATTCTTGCGAGTTTTGGGATTACCAGTGCCTAGGAGGCAAGCAGGTCAAAAGGCAGGGTCCAAGACCATGCATTGCAAAATCATTGGAGCCTGACTGAAATGTGATTTGGCTTGTGGGCGGAATCTGTGGACGAGTGAGGGATGCACGCAGCTTGGCCTGATCTTATAGAGCGTATTGTTTAGAGATATTTGGTAAGGAGCCAATCCTCACTTTATGGTGGTGGTGCACTATAATATATGTTAAGACTTCGAACAGGATACGGAGAGTTGATATATTTTACACCTGACACGTGGTGGTTCTAGAGTTTTTTATGGACTTTTCTTTAATTGAAAAATTGGACACTTCAATTTGAAAAGTGGACACCTTATTATTGAGAGTTTTTTTAGCTCATTTTTCTATGCAGTTAAATCACTGTTTTGCACACATTGTGATAAGGCTCCATGCACACTGAAGCTCAAAAAAGCTATTTCCTGACGCCTTCATGGCAGCACACACTGGGTTGTGACTCCGCCCCCACAACCTGACAGGATTGGATTAACTATAAATTTGAAGGGGAGACACCCTGCTGCATTCTCTTTTTTATCCTCACCTGACAGGTTGGACGGACTGAGTTTTCCTGTTACAGATGAATAAGCCTCTACCGCATTCGCCCCAGCAGGTTCAAGCCTCTCCTGTTTGGAAGTCCCTCCTGTACAGTCTCTAAAGGAGCTTCTATGGAGGGAACCCCCACTCTGGTGGTCTCAAGGGGCTACTGGATTTCTGGCATTACCAAAGCTTTAAAGAAGCTTTTTTGCTTTGCAGTGGACTCCCCTTCTTTGCCTATTGATTCCTCTTATTTAAATAATATCCATCTTTTATTCCTATAGTAAGTGGTGGTTTATATTCCCTTTTTTTCTCTACCTTTGGGATTGCTGTCTTTTGTAGTCCCCTGTCATGGCTGCCGTTTGTTTCTCCTTCAGTGGTGTTTTCTCTATGCTGTAATTCCAGCCTAGATGGCGCTGTTCAGCCACTCTGAGCACGTGCAGTGCTAGTGTTTTTTTCCCCTATGTTTTTAATGTGTGTTCCCTTATCCAAAATGGCGCCGGAACACTCGGGACGCTTCTGTGCATGCGCAGAGTGTCAATTAGCCGCCGCAATGGCGCTATTTTCAAATACAGAGCTGTATTTCTCTGTGATTCTGCTGTGCAATCTGCAAAACTGAAGGAAGGTTGCTGCCTCTGCATGTAGATCACTCTGCAGTCTCCAGGTAAGTCCCTGTGGGACTCCTATATATATTATTATTGTTATTATATTGTTTCTTGCAGATAAACTTTGTTAATAAATAATATATATATTTATAAGTGAATTGTGTGTGTGTGTATGTGTATGTATATATGTATGTATATATATATATATATATATATATATATATATATATATATGTGTATGTATATATATGTGTATGTGTATATATATGTGTATGTGTACACATTATTTCTCTCTATCTCAGACTGTCCTTCACCCCTTTCTTTCTATGGAGTCCACTGCCCACGCAGACCACCATCAGCAAGGTAGGTAAGAGGCTTTACCGGGCAATGTAAGTATTGAAGGGGAGAAAAAAAGAGTGCCAGACGTTAAATGCTGCATTTTTTTGGCAGCCCATCTAGATCAAGAGGCGCAAGTTCCAGCCATGGGAGAAGGTCTAGCCATACGTCTAGCAGGATGTCCCGCAGGAGCCGCTCAAGATCTCCTTCATGGCACTGAAGACACAGCCACTCACAACATAGCTACTCACGCCAAAGTCGATCAAGTCGCAGGAGATCTCTTTCCTCACAATGTCAAAGCCGCCACACCCAACCTGCAGCAAACGCTTGCTGGGTATGCGGCACTCCGGCACTGCCAGATAACTTGCCTGTCGCAGACGCAAGAATTGCTACAGACCTCATAAGAAAATCAGTGCGGGAGTCCATACTGGAAACAACACCAGCATTAGATAGAGCTGCTCCCAGTACGTCTTCAGCAGACCCCCATCTCACTCAGGCATCTCCAGATCGGTGAAGCAATCGATATGGTGGTGGACGCGCCCGAGCAATCTCAAGAAATACAAACCGATAGTCCTTCCAGACCCGGAAGTAGTCACTTCGGATGCCTGCCAGAGCGGTTGGGGGGCCCACTATCAAGACCAGGCAGCCCAGGGCCAGTGGCATATTCAGGCTCAAGGTTTGGTCTCTAACATTTTAGAGCTCAGGGAAGCCGTTTATGCCTTAAGGGCCTTCGCACCATTTCTGACGGACAAGAATGTGCTCATTCGAATGGACAACAAGTAGCAGTGTCTTATGTTCAGAAGCAAAGGGGTACCAGGAGTGCCACCTTGATGGAAGAAGTTCGGCCCATCTTGGAATGGGCTCGGATACATCTAAGAAGTTTAAAAGCAGTGTATGTCCCAGCGGCACAGAACATACTACCCGACTGCCTGAGTCGAGAAACGCTATCCAACAACGAGTGGTGGTTGAACCCTCAGACTTCTCCCTCCTTACGGAAATCTGGGGAACGCCGAAAGTAGATTTAGAAGCCACTCTGACGAATACCAAGTGCCACAGATTCCTGTCAAGAGGTTCATTCCCATCTGTGGAGGGAGTGGACTGTCTAGTTCACCCATGGAACTTCAAGTTGGGGTATATATTCCCTCCAACTCTGTTAATTGTGAGGTTCCTATCCAGGCTTCGGAGATCCTCGTGACGGTATTTACGATTATTCCACTGTGGCCGAGGAGGCCGTGGTTCACGACACTCTTACAGCTCAGCCTTCAACCTCCAGTTCCTCTCCCAATAACTCCGGATCTTCTGTCTCAAGGTCAATTTTTACATCCTGCATCAGAGAAATTGCACCTGATGGCCTGGAGATTGAGAGGGCTAGACTAAGAGCGCAAGGCTGTTCTCATGAAGTCAACCCTGATGCAAGCCAGGAAAAGCCACTACCAATACCATCTATTCAAAGGTTTGGGGAAGATTCTGCTTCATGGCACAACAGAAAGGATGGAATTCCCTTTCTCCGGAACCCTCTCAGGTCCTGGAATTCCTCCAGTCGGGGGTCAACAATGGTCTAAGCTTAAGTACCCTAAAGGTTCAGGTATCAGCTCTGTCAGCTAAAACAGATACTAAGTGGGCATTCCACCCATTGGTAATCCAATTTACAGAGCCTATCTAAACATTAAACCCCCCAGGAGGCCAGTCTTTCCATCATGGGCTCTTTCAATAGTTCTCCATGCTCTCGCTTCTCCTCCGTTTGTTCCATTTGAAACTATCTCTTTATGGGATTTGACTTTAAAACTGTCTTTTCTCATTGTGATTACATCAGCTAGGAGAGTGTCGGAGATCCAAGCATTAAGTTAGTTCTTTTTCCTGACAAAGTAGTCCTCAGACCTTCCGAACACTTCATACCCAAAGTGGCAACTTCCTTCCATTACAACCATCATCCTTCCATCCTTCACAGACGATCAGGGTAATCCTCATCCACTAGATGTCAAAACAACCATCATGAACTACTTAACTGCTACCACCTCTTTTAGGAAAACTAACTCTCTTTTGATCATTCCCCATGGAACCAGGCGTGGGCAAGCCGCCTCCTCATGCACTATTGCATCCTGGTTAGTCAGAACCATTAAAAAAGCTTACTCCACCCAGCATATGGCGATTCTTGAAGACATCAGGGCTCATTCAACTAGGGCAGTGGCTACCTCTTGGGCAGCGTATTGCAGGGTCTCACCAGAGACAATATGCAGGGCAGCAACGTGGTCCTCCAGGAATACCTTTATTTCCCACTACAAGGTGGATTCTGCTCATTTATCCATGGCCGACTTCGGCAAATCCGTCAGAGCCAATTCTTCAGCATTATAAGGAATAAATATTATTTTACTTGCACCCACCCGACTGGCGAGTTATTTCCCAGTGTGTGCTGCCATGAAGGCGTCAGGAAAATGGAAAATTGTATACTCACCTTTCCGTAATTTTCCTTTCCTGACGCATCTTCATGGCAGCACACAGTTGCCCTCCCTGTTTCTTTTGTGATGATATTTACAGAGAATGCAGCAGGGTGTCTCCCCTTCAAATTTATAGTTAATCCAATCCTGTCAGGTTGTGGGGGCGGAGTCACAACCCAGTGTGTGCTGCCATGAAGATGCGTCAGGAAAGGAAAATTACGGAAAGGTGAGTATACAATTTTCCATTTTCTGGACGCCAGATTGCTGGCAGAAAACGCTGGTTGAAAAACCTGCTTTTAACAGCGTTTTATACTAGCGTTAATGAGCGTTAATGAGCGTTTTACAGCGTTAGCGTTAATGGGCGTTTTTTATAAAAATACACAGAGGACACTCCAAAAATCCCACAATGCATTGAAAAATAGAATGCCGAACACTAATGAACGAGCGTTAATGAGCGTTAATGAGCGTTAATGAGCGTTTGTCGTTTTTTGCCGCTGAAAAACGGCACTTTGAACGCGAATTTCTGGCGTTCAGAAAAAAGCCCATAAACTCCACTGCTCATTCAAGCTGAAAAACGTCCATGTGTGCATGGACACATAGGCTAACATAGAGTGGAGTTTATGGGCTTTTACAAAAAACGCCCAAAAAAGCCAATAAACTGCAGTTTATCAGCTTCAGTGTGCATGGAGCCTAAGGGTGTAGATGTTGTAATTTTGCAGCATTTATAACATATTTGAAGATGTGTAAGGCTCCATGCACACTGAAGCTCAAAAAAGCTATTTCTGGACGCCAGATTGCTGGCAGAAAACGCTGGTTGAAAAACCTGCTTTTAACAGCGTTTTATACTAGCGTTAATGAGCGTTAATGAGCGTTTTACAGCGTTAGCGTTAATGGGCGTTTTTTATAAAAATACACAGAGGACACTCCAAAAATCCCACAATGCATTGAAAAATAGAATGCCGAACACTAATGAACGAGCGTTAATGAGCGTTAATGAGCGTTTGTCGTTTTTTGCCGCTGAAAAACGGCACTTTGAACGCGAATTTCTGGCGTTCAGAAAAAAGCCCATAAACTCCACTGCTCATTAAAGCTGAAAAACGTCCATGTGTGCATGGACACATAGGCTAACATAGAGTGGAGTTTATGGGCTTTTACAAAAAACGCCCAAACTCCAATAAACTGCAGTTTATCAGCTTCAGTGTGCATGGAGCCTTATTGTTGTTAATGCTTATTTATGTTTGTGATTGTAACACTGAAATTTTTCTCTAGGTATGGGGCACTGATATAATTATTTGATGATATTGTATTTTAATTTTTATATGTTCACATTCCTCTTAGGGGAAGCACACACCCTAAGCTCACCCTTAGGACAGCGTGGTTCTTTTTTTGGGTTACGTTTATAAGTATATAACTTTTGGTATATAGCAGACCTGCAGCAGTATTTGATGTGTACACAAGTTTTATTTATTTATTTTTTATGGTGGTAGCGCGATTTTTTCCTTTCCTTTAACTATGCGACCAGCCACCATCATTATACTGCGTTAGGTCGGCTAATTCCTGCAAATCGAAGTAGGTGTACGTTGGCTCCTTTAAGAGCCATAGCAGACATGTTCCCGCTGTGGACCCGATGCACATAGTCGCATTGTCAGTCGGCCACCCGTGATTGAGGGAAGCAGCCAGAATGAGGATCTGTCAATGTAAACAGACAGATCCCCATTCTGACATGGGAGGAGAGAGATCTGCTGTTCCTAGTGATTCCTTCAGTCAGTCCCATCCCCCAAAGTTAGAAACACCTCCCTGGGAACACATTTAACCCCTTGATTGCCTCCTAGTGTTAACCTCTTCCTTGCCATTGACATTTATACAGTAATCAGTGCATTTTTATAGCACTGATCGCTGTATAAATGTCAATGGTCCCAAAAAAAAGTGTCTGATCTGTCCGCTGCAATGTTGCAGTCCTGCTAAAAATTGCAGATTGCTGCCATTACTAGTAAAAAAATATATATATATAAAAATCCCATAAATATAAATATCTCCTATATTGTAGACGCTATAACTTTTGTGCAAACCAATCAATATACGCTTATTGATTTTTTTTTTTTTATTGATTTTTTTTTTACCAAAAATTTGTGGAAGAATGCATATAGCCTAAACTTATTAAGAAATTTTGTTTTTTTGGATATTTATTATAGCAAAAAGTAAAAAATATTAAATTTTTTTCATTTTCTCCGTTTTTTTGTTTATAGCGTAAAAAATAAATACTGCAGAGGTGATAAAATACCACCATAAAAAAGCTCTATTAGTGGGAAAAAAGGATGTCAATTTTGTTTGTGTACAGCATCGCACGACTGTGCAATTGTTAGTTAAAGCATCACAGTGCCGTATCACAAAAAATGGCCTGTTCATTAAAGGGGAAAATATTCAGGTCTGTAAGTGGTTAAAGTGTTACCAATATGCCACAAAACAGAAGTAGACTAGAGGGAGCTTGCATATAGTGATATATTTATCATTGATTGATTGAACAGGAATTTCGCTAAACACTTCCCCATTTTTTGACCAAGATATCGCTTTCCACATTCACTTTATTTATTACAGTGGTTCTCGCCCATTTTCAGCAAAGTTTTTCGTATTTTCAAACAAGAAAAATTGCATTAACCCTTCACGCCTAAGGGATAAAAGAAATCTTAACGTGGTTTCAAAGCTTTATTTTTTTTTAAATAACATGTCATACTTACCTGTTCTGTGCAGTTGCACAAAGCACCTCTGATCCTCTTCTTTTTGGGTCCCCCGTCAGTGCTCCTCCCCCTCGAGCAGTGCCTCCAGAGCAAGCTGCTTGCCCTGGGGGCACCACTGCATGCTCGCTACTGAGCCGCTTCTCTATGCGTTCATAAGACACATAGAGCCGGTGTCCTGTCGAGAACTGTCCCCCATCGGATAGTCTCCGTCCTGTACTGGGCAGGCGCAGCGCTTGCACAGTACGGAGGACAAAGGACATGTCGAAAGTCTCTAAACATGAATAGCTGTTCATGAGCTGTACACGGCACCTGCGCAATTAACACTACATTGTGCCACATGCTCCCGCAAGCTCCCCATGCACATACAACTCTGCAAGGGGTGGGTGTAGGGGCAGATGCATACAGAAGATGGCATCTGCCCCTTTGAGAAATCTACCCCCATCATATGAGCCATCGTCTGGCCATCTTCTGTATGCATCTGCCCCTTGCAGAGTTGTATGAGCATCGGGAGCATGTGGCAATGTAGTGTGTGCCTGCGCAGTACAAAGCGGACACTATCCGATGAGGGGACTTTTCTCGCCAGAACTCCGGGCTCGGCCCCCCCCCCCCCCCGCTCTCTCCTCATTGGCTCACTAGCTGTGATTGTTTCAGACAATGAGAAGGGAGAGTCCTGGGACAGCTGAGGCTATTGTGAACATCGCTGGATCAGAAGGAGCTCAGGTAAGGATTGTGGGGGTTGCAGGGGGTTACCGCTGCACACAGAAGGTTTTTTTACATTTAAACCTTCAGCCTATAGAACCACTTTAATGCCTAAGCACAATTTTGCAACTCTGACGTGTTAGTAAAACGGTACATATCATCACAAATACTTTGTGCATTCAGGTGAATTATACCGCATTTTTTTCAGGACAAATTGGGCTTTCATTTGGTGGTAGATGTATTATCAAAGGAAAACTGGCCCAAAATAGTAAAAAATATATATTTTTTTTTACATTTAGCTATATATTTCCTGCTACTATCATAACCTTCCACCAAAGAACAACCTGTAGTACAGCCAGAAAACAATAGTGCATATTTTGCTTTTTTCTTTTTTTTTTTATCCTACCTAAAATGCACTGACACTACCTGAAATTGATACTAATTAAAAAAAAAAAATGCCCAAAAAATAATGGCCCTGACCTTGATCTTTGACTCTAACCCTGACCCAAACACTAACCCCCGAGTCACTAACCCAAACATGGGGTCTGGGGCTCTTGATGAGACCCTGGTCTCTGTGCTGGGAGCGTGTCGTGTAGTGTGCTTCCAGCACTAAGACAGATAAACAAATATGCGACCCCAAGGAAGAAAAGCCCAGTCCAGTGGGGCCGCATATTTGTGTACACTTAAAGCGGGAGTCCGCCGGGAGTCCGCGTTTTTTTTTTTTTTTTAAAGCCAGCAGCTACAAATACTGCAGCTGCTGACTTTTAAAATAGTGACACTTATCTGTCCAGCGCGCCCGCGATGTCGGCACCTGAAGCCGATCTCTCGATCGTCTCTCGGGTGCTGCCACCTCCATCTTGGATATGGGAATCAGGAAGTGGAGCCTTTCGGCTTCATTTCCCGGTTCCCTACTGCACATGCGCGAGTCGCGCTGCGCAATAAGGATGGACCCGCTGCCTCTGGGATCTGTGTGTTTCCCAGCAGGCAGTGGGGGACTTTCGGAAAGGGGCGTAATCTACGCCCCTTTCCGCAGAGAGCTATCACGGAAGTGGGTGCAGATACCTGTACTGTACAGGTACCTCCACCCCCCTCCCCCCTGAAAGGTGCCAATTGTGGCGCCGGAGGGGGGGAGGATTCCAATGAGCGGAAGGTCCACTTTAGGGTGGACCTCCGCTTTAATGCCAAGGGGTTAAACAAGGTTCATCTGTCAAAACTACATTAAACAAGATTTGCTCATGTGAAAATAACATCAAACATGATTTGCCTAACATCTGTACTTCAGTGGGAAAGTTATTTACTGTACTATTCATCCTATTTACTACTTAGTGAATGTATAAGCATTCTGAACAGGGGCAGCCTATCCATTGTGGGCGCTCGGGTGCTGCCCCCCTATTCATGCCCCTCCGCTCTCCCTATCCATGCACCCAGCCCCTTTCAGAGCACCGAGAACATGAATTACAGTGGTGGGTTTTTTTTTTAAGCATCTGATTAGAGCCAGAGGCTCTAATAGGCTTAAGAATAGGGTGGGCTGGGGACGCAGAGCATTACCTCTGGAACCCACCCAGTTGTGGAACTACACTGCAACAGCCAATCAGGATGCAGGTCTAAAACCTGTCACCTGATTGGCTGAAAGGACAGGCAATCCTATTGGATGCCTAGGAGGAGGGGAGGAGATGCACAGCGGAAGCAAGGAGGAGAAGAGCCGCTGGTTGAAGCCTGGATGCCTGATTCCTGCCACTGCTTGGTGCCCTGATCCCCACCGCTCCTCCGATTCCCGATCCTCACAGCTCCTCAGATGCCCAATCCCAGCTGCTGCTCCTCGGATGCCCGCCGCCTAGATTGGGTAAGTGCCAGTGGAGCAACAGGCAGCCAGGGGAGGGGGGGTTCGGTTGATTGCCGCCCCCCAAACAAAAAAACACCAGCCGCCAGTGATTCTGAAATTTGCCCAACATTCCTCAATGTCTCAACTTGCACAATATTCAAACTATTCCCTGGTTTGAAATGGGAATAATGTATGTTAATGTGGAACTACACTGCATATGAGCAGCACAAACCAAAAACACTATTTAATAAATTTTAAGCACTCAAGGACCAGAAGAATTTGCCCCTTAATGACCAGGCCAATTTTTGCGATACGGTACTGCGTCACTTTAACTGAAAATTGCGCGGTCGTGAAACACTGTATCCAAGCAAAATCGATGTCCTTTTTTTCTAACAAATAGAGCTTTCTTTTGGTGGCATTGGATCACCCCTGCGTTTTTTATTGTTTGTGCTATAAACCAAAAAATACAGACAGTTTTGAAAAAAATATATTTACTTTTTGCTATAATACATATGCCCCTCAAAAAATTAAAAAAAAAAATTTTTCATCAATTTAGGCCAATTTGTATTCTTGGTAAAAAAAAAAAAGAGAGAAAAAAAAGTTATAGCGTCTGCAAAATAGCGAATAGATTTATGGCATTTTTGATAAATTTTTAATTTACTAGTAATGGCAACGATCAGCGTTTTTTAGCGGCTGCGACAGTTTGGGGGGACGATTGGACACTTGGCACTTTTTTGGGACCATTGATCTTTATACAGTGATTAGAACTAAAAATAGCCACTGATCACTGTATAAATGTCACTGGCAGGGAAGGGACTAACACTAGGGGGCAATCAATGGGTTAAATGCGTTCCCTCATCCGTGTTTCTAACTGTGGGTGTATGGGACTGACTGGAGGAGGAGGCAGATCTCTGTTCCTAATCACTGGGAACAGCAGATCTGTCTCTCCTCCCCTGACAGAATGGAGATCTGAGGGCAGATTAATTTACTTCCTGGAATCTGGAACCCATCTGCCCTTGGCTCAGGAGGCATGCTAAAAAAAAGCCCCTCCTCCCCTCCTGAAGACTCCTGGGATGTATGACATAATTTTCCTAGACTTTGAAACCAGGAAGTAACTGAAGTAAAAAAAGTAAATATAATATGTAAATATAATATGCTTTCCTATATATTTACTAATATTACCAACATAACACCAGTCAATGGAGTGTTTCTATGTTTTGGAGTGGCCCTCCCATGGTTATTAATTATTTTTTATTCAAAAAAATATTAAACACAACTTGTGTGCCAGAGCTAATTCGCTCAGCACAGTGGGCATGCAGGCTGTATCCCCATAGCCAAGGAACAGCAAGTGTGCAGCCCCCCTAACAATGTTGATGCCAATAATGACAGGCACTGAGCTCTTCAATATCTCCAGTACCCAGGAAAGGTAGCAAGGGAGTGGCTATTGTCGCCAATGTGGGGCAGTAGTGGCCACTCTCTCCCATGTGAACATGTTTATTTGGGCCCCTAACCAGTTCACAAGTGCATATGGGTAAGACAAAGTAGTAATACATACATTGAAAAAATATTTAATGCTCTATTTTCAACTAATATTTACCTTTCCATGGTCCAACTTTGTCTGAAGGACATCAGTGTTAGCAGGTGAGAGGAAAAGGGAGTGCAGGTTCTTCTTTCTTCACTGCTCAAATATTGTTTGAATGATGAGGAAGTGGGGAAAGGTTTCCCTAGGACATCACTGACCATATTTGGTATTAGCCAAATCAGCAATGCCTGTTGTTTACAGAGATCAAAAGCACAAGGTGAAATTTGTACACATAATGAAATGGCTCATGCCTTATCAGATAGTTCAGTCCAAAGTTTCCAATAGTTATGTTTGAACAATGGTTACTGCTGTGGTATCACATTAGCTAACCCAGTAGTCTGAATCATGTGTTGAAAGTATATACATACTGTATGTACAGTATATACACACACATACATACAGTAAAACCTTGGATAGTGAGCATAATTAGTTCCGGAAATGTGCTTGTAATACAAAGCATTCATATATCAAAGCAAATTTCTCTATAAGAAATAATGCAAACTCAGATGATTTGTTCCACAACCATTTATTCATCTAAAAATGATTACAGCAATACAAAAATACAGTATAAAGTGTACTGTAAAAATAAAACAAATTAACCACTTGCCGACCGGTGCACGCTGATGTATGTCGGCAGAATGGCACAGACAGGCAAACGGGCGTACAGGTACATCCCTTTAATTTTGCCACCGTGCCATCTCGTGCGCGCCAGTCGGGACCTCCGTGAGTCCGAACGAGGGTCCAGCGCACTCGATCGTCGTGGGGATCCCCGCAACGTCTCACGGGTAGGAAGAATGGGGAGATGCTAATGTAAACAAGCATCTCCCCGTTCTGCCTAGTGACAGTATCGCTGATTTCTGCTCCCTGTGATCGGAGCAGAGATCAGTGACGTGTCATACACAGCCACGATCCCCCACAGTTAGAAACACTCCCCAGGGCTCACTTAACCCCTACACTGCACCCAGTGGTTAAACCCTTCATTGTCATTGTCATTTACACAGGAATCAGTGCATTTGTATAGCACTGATTGCTGTATAAATGACAATGGTCCCAAAAATGTCCGATGTGTCTGTCATAATGTCGCAGTCATGATAAAAATCGCTGATCGCCGCCATTACCAGTAAAAAAAAAATTATTAATAAAGAAAAGCCATAAAACTATCCCCTATTTTGTAAATGCTATAACTTTTGCGCAAACCAATCAATAAACGCTTATTGCAATTTTTTTTTACCAAGAATATGTAGAAGAATACGTATCGACCTAAACTGAGGAAATTTTTTTATATATATATATATATATATATATATATATATATATATATATATATATATATATATATATATATATATATATATTTTTTTTTTTTTTTGAGGGATATTTATTATAGCAAAATGTAAAAAATGATGCGTTTTTTGTTTGTTTTGTTTTTTTCAAAATTGGCGCTCTTTTTTTGTTTATAGGGCAAACCACAGGGGTGATCAAATACCAGCAAAAGAAAGCTCTATTTGTGGGAAAAAATCCTTTTCTCTGAAGTTCATTGATGGACACAGCTCCTTTAAATCTTGACCTTGGGTTATATCACCACCTTCAGGAGAGGACTAGGCAGAACATGTAAAAACAGCAAAACTGCACAGCACCGCCCAGGGGGCGGTCCCACTGGCTATAAACCCTCACTTTGCTTCCTGCAGCTCAGTTCGCCAAAAAGCAGTACAAACATAAATAGGAGGGGAGGGTGCTGTGTCCGTCAATGAATTTCAGAGAAAAGGATTTTTCTATTTTCTCTTTTGTTCATTGACAGACACCGCTCCTTTAAATCTTGACCTTAGGGACGTCCCCAAGCAGTGTCAAAAAACGAGGGGTGGAAAGACCAATAAATAACTTCACCCACAACAAAGAGGAACTCCTCCACCGCGGAGTTGCCAACTTAAACGGGCACCAGCAAAACCTGCGGCCAACTTATGCATTCGACGATGCGTTCACAACAACCTTGTAACTTAAATGAAAGTGGGAATTGCAACCTTACACAGCCGCCTGCAAAATCTTGCAGCCAAAGCAAGCTTCCAAAGATGCGCTCATGTCAACTTTATAAAATGTAGTGAGACAGACAGACGCTTGATGTTGGAAAGCCCAGGAGGTTTGTTGTACTAGGTCGGCGTACCAAGGATGCTGAGGCCAATCCGGGGCAATCAGAATCACCGGAATCCCCTCGGACTCCACTCTGCGTAGCAGGCGTGGCAGGAGTTTTAGTGGGGGGGAGGCATAAATCAGCCGATAATGCCCCCATGGAGCCACCAACGCATCTGACGCATCCGTCCAGGGGTCTCTTGTCTTGGACACAAGCCTCTGCACATTCCTATTGAGCCGAGAGGCCAAGAGATTCACATCTGGCGTGTCTCACCTTAGGCAAGTGAGCCGGAATACATCCGGATGCAATGACCATTCCCCTTGGTCCAGCATCTGACGACTTAGGTAGTCCGCCTGCCAGTTTTCTATGCCTGGAATGTATACAGCCGACAGGGCCGGCACGTGCTGCTCTGCCCACTGTAAGATGTGAGCGACCTCCCGTGCTGCAGCCGAGCTCCTTGTTCCCCCTTGATGGTTGACATACTCCACCGCCGTGGCGTTGTCTGACTGGATCCTGACCGGACGCCTTTGCAGCCTCTTTGACCATGTGGAGAGGCGCTGCCTGATCGCCCGAAGCTTGAGCACATTGATCAGTAGGTGGGATTTCTCCCACGTCCAACGGCTCTGGGCCAACTGTACGCCCAAAACTCCCCCCAAACCGGTCAGGCTGGTGTCCGTTGTGATCATCGTCCAATGGAGAGAAAGGAACGATTTCCCAGACCGAAGGGCCGGTGACTTTAGCCACAAGAGCAGGGAATCCCTGACTAAGTGGCTCACCCGAATTTAATAATCCAGAGATAACAGAGATTTGTCCCATTTTGACAAAATCTCTTTCTGCAAGACTCGAGTGTGAAATTGAGCGTACGGTACCGCCTCGAAAGTAGCTACCATGATACCCAGGAATCGCATGCAGAAACTCAGTGCCGACCACCTGCGGTTCACCAATATCCTCACCGCAGCTTGAAGAGTCTGCAGCTTGTCTGAAGGGAGAAAGACTCTTTGTGAAGACTCGGGGTGTTGACGCCAGGCCAAAAGGGAGAGCCACAAAATTGGTAGTGCTCTTCCCCGACTGCAAATCGCAGAAACCTTTGATGCCTGAGGCATATGGGTACATGTAAGTATGCGTCCTTGATGTCCAAGGATGCCAGGAAGTCCCCCTGATGGAGTGCAGCGACCATGGAGCGAACTGATTCCATCCTGAACCTTTGCACTTTCACAAAGCTGCTTGAGGTCCAAGATTGGACGGACCCCTTCCTTTTTTGGAACTACAAACAGATTGGAGTAGAATCCCTGAAACCTTTCCAGCGTCGGCACAGGTACTATCACCCTGCACAGTAGCAGGTCCTGTATTGCCCCAAACAAGACCTCCCGAATCCGGAAGCAGATGAAGGTTGGAGGGAAAGAATCTGTTTGGTGGACAAGAAAGAAACTCTATCTTGTATCCCAATGAAACCAGTATGCAGAAACCAGTACCATTGGTCAGACAGTAGGGAGGTCCATCGAGCTGAAAACTCCTAAAGGCAAACCCCCACCCAAAAATCGGGCAGACCTTCATGCGGTAGCATTTTTGCTTGCAGACTTGTTTGACTTTGAAACCAGGGACGCTTTTGTCCTTCAGCAGGCACCTTGTTGGACTGGGAACGCTTACCTGCTGACACGAGCGGGGGAAAAAGCCATTTCTGAGTGGAAAAAGAGGGCCCTTGCTTACGGCGTGGCTCCTTACCCTTCCTGGACTGTGGGAGCAACGTGCTCTTCCCACCGGTAACATTTTTATAATGTCACCCAGCGAAGCTCCCAATAGCCTCTCAAATCCACCAGTGCTCTTTTAGATGCTCTTTTAGGTGCCTGGTCCGCAGACCAGCATTTCAGCCAAATCAGGCGCCGTAGCACCACTGCTGATACTGATGCTCTAGAGTGCAGGGGGACCGTATCCAGGGCCACATCACAGACATACTTAAGGTCATGCACCAACTGATCTGCCAGTTCTATGCAGACCAGGGAAGTCTGTTGCTTCTCTAATTCACAGTGCAACAACTTTGCCCATTCAGTAAGCATCTGCGACACCAAGGCCATTGCCAACACAGGCTGTAACGCTGACCCCACAACCATAAACATGGACCGGGCCACTGCCTCAGCCCTCCTGTTGGCAGGGTCCTTGAAGGCAGGAGTCCCTTCTACCGCAATCGTGGTTACTTTATTCAACCTGGATACCGGGGAGTCAACACCCGGAGGAGATAGCCATTTTTTCAGGAGGCTCTCCTCAAAAGGCTAATGCACTGCCTTTCTTTTCAGGACTGAAAAGGCCCGTTGCGGGCTTCCCCATTGCTTGTAAATTAACTTATCAAAATAAGTCAAATACGGAAACACCTTAGGCATGCAGGCCAGTTTGCAGGACCAAAAAGGGTCCGCCACCTCTGCAGATGCCCCTGCTGTATCCTGTATCTTCAGGGTATCCTGCACCTCTGTGATAAGTGCTCCTACTAGTGCTTTTTCCTGCGCTAACCCGGACACAGAGTATCCTCACTGTCCGAACGGTCCTGGTCCGCATCCACTGACATGTCAGAACAGCAGCCACCTGTCACAGTGGGGCCCGAGTCTGAATCAGAGCTTTCCCCAGAAGACGGTGGGGGTAGGGGGCATTTTTTACTCCTCTTCGCCCGCATGTCACCTACGCCTTGGCAACAAAGGACACCAGGACTGCCGACAAAGCGTCGATAGGCACTGCATTTTGTGCAGGTTGCAATAGCAGGGATGTCTGGGGAAGAAGCGCCAGCTTCTGACTTCATGCTGACCCTCACTCGCCTGTCACTTGCCTGTCGGCTCTCGGGTGCTGCCACCGACATCTTGGGTATGGGAATCAGGAAGTGAAGCCTTGCGGCTTCACTTCCCGGTTCCTTACTGCGCATGCGTGAGTTGCGCTGCGCAATAAGTATGCAATAAGGTCCCTGTTGTCTCTGGGATCCGTGTGTTTCCCAGCAGACAACGGGGGCCCCGCAGGAAGTGGCGTAAATACCTGCAGATTCTGCGGATATCTATGCCCGGAAATGGGTGCAGATACCTGTATTAAACAGTTCCGCAATCTGCTCTGCCCTGTGTCAGTCACAAGGTGTTCTGAGTGAAAGCCACGTTGTTCTGGAAGCATACAGTCACCAGCACTAGAGGTAACCCGTGCTGAGGCTACAAGAAAATGGCCGCCGGCCGTTCTAGCAAAAAAACCTTAGAGAAAATGGAACCTTCTAGGAAATGGCTGACAGTAATACACTGACTAAGGCTACAGAGTGGACCCTGACAGTCAGCACAGCCCCCCCCCCCGCCAAGGCCCAGAGCTGTCCGGAGGACCCCCGGCCAGGTACATGCACCACACCTCATGCCCAGTCACACAGTGGCCCCAGCATGGGGAGGAGGGAATGAGGGACAGGGAGAGAAGAAAGGGAGAGACCCCCTAGTCAATCTCCCAGGGAATGCCCAGAGAATGCCAGCTGCTCCATCCTGCCGAGGCAAGTTGTGCCATACTTACCCTTCCTGTTGGGACTGCGGGACGCATTCCACCACAGACCCATCACCCAAACAGTATGGGGTGGCTGTCGGCCACGACACACTGTGACACGGACAGCAGTAGCCCGGTCATATATGTGCCCCAGAGCATATAACTCACCGGCCGCCCCTGGACCAGAAAGGGGCATGTCGTGCCCGACCCAGTGTGTAGCTAGGGTCTGCTCATGCTCGATGGCCAGGCTGGGGAGACTACAAGGATCTATATTATCCAGCCTGTCACCCAGCCCAAATGTTGATTGTAGATCATAGGATCAAAATTTCAGAAAAAATGTTAAAATTCCCAGGACCAATGGTCCCCTCAGGGAGCCAGGTCCTTCTACACTAGGCAGAAAAAAAACTGAGCTCCAGGAAGCAGAGTGAGGGGTCATAGCCAGTGCGGCCACCCCCTGGGGAGTGCTGTGAAGTTTTGCTGTTTTACATGTTCTGCCTAGTTCTCTCCTGAAGGTGGCGATATAACCCTAAGGTCAAGATTTAAAGCATCTGTGTCCGTCATTGAACAAAAGAGAAATGTATCTGCAATAATTGCATCCCCCACATGTGTACGTCTGTTTGAGCCTGCAAGGGTCACGTCTGCCTTAGCCTTCATATTCACTATGAATGATATAATCTTTGATGGACTTTGCTTGTCTAAATGTTATAAATGGCATTTTAGATATAACCTGCCAACGTTAGGGTCCATTGACAGCAGATGCCAATATTTCTGTATGACATTCCGTATTTTGTGATGTTGATTAGAATATTTTATTATTATCCTGGTGGTGCTGTCCATACCCTTATCACTCCTGGAGCCATATAAATAGAACTAGTAGTGCCCTAGGGCACATACCACAGCCCCTCATGGATTTGACAAGGGACAGACCAGGTAGGTAGAAAAGTACAAAATATTTTATTAGGAAATATATAACAAGCATAAATACTCACATAAAAAGAGTATGCAAATGATAGCAAATAAAAACACTCAGTAAGGTACCCAACATGCACGTCATGAATGATAGACGGTGGTTGCCCAAAGAAACAATGTTGGTGGGGCTAACCAATGTACATTCCAGGCATGGACGCCTTACATGTTTCAGACTTCAAAAGGTATATCATATTCTATAAAAAAAAGGGTGTACAATTAATAGTATATCAAAACAACATTTTCTTTGCAGTAATTACATTTCAATATATGGTTGCTCCAGAAAAATTGGGAAGGTATGTAAGATGCATACTTACAAAGTTGCACAAGCAGAGAAATATGAAGAAATTATGGCTACCAGATGGCCAGTATTCTGGTTGGGAGCCGCAGTGCCAACACCCAGTGGGACCTCAGTGACAGAAACAGAGGAACGTTTATGCACAGACAAGGATCCCCCAGTCAGGAAACAAATTGTTCCTGCTGTTGATCTCCAGCAGCTCAGCAGCACATGATGTGTTCAGGGAAACACTGTGATGTAGGATCTGTGTGTGTAAATAAAGAAAGCATTTTAGGATGGGAGGGGAGTATATCAGTGGTGGCCCCTCCATAGGGGGCGCATGGGCGCCGCCCCCTTCAGGCAGTCACAAATAAAAAATAAAAATAAAAACTTTTTTTTTAAACTGGCCCTTAAAAAAAAAAAAAATACAAAAAAAACGTGCTTAGACGCCGGACACAGTGCACTTATGGGAAGCGCCACATCTATGCAATCTCGAGAGTGCAGATGTGGCGTTTCATTTGCGGGAGTTTAGCCCACCTTGCGGCGCTTTGTGAATCGCCGAGTAGCTTCCGCCCGGCGCTCTTAGTATCGATTACTATGGCCGGGCAGTTTTGATTGACATCTCAGTTTGATGTCACTTCCTGCTTCTCTCTCCCATTGCGCCCGGGACAGAGGAAACAGGAAGTATGAGAGCGGAATCGCCGCTGCCTGTGGAAGGAGACATGGCAGGAGAGGACACCACAGCAAGGTAAGTACACAGGCTGGACAGAGGGACACAGGCTGGAGGGACACAGGCTGGACGCAGGCTGGAGAGACACAGGCTGTAGTTGCAGCCCTGGCCATTGGCAGAAACAGGTGCCACAAGGCATGCTGGGTGACTGCATATATACCTATGGCACATGTGGTCGGGGTCTTTGGCTGGAGAGCAGGGTCCCGGAGGCAGGGGCCTGCTGCCCTTCCTCTGAACAGGCTGCCATGTGGCACAAGGTGCTTTGGGGGGCTACCCAAAGCACCCTCCCCATGTTGAGGGCATGCGGCCTGGTACGGTTCAGGGGGGTGGCGCTTTCTCTCCCCCCTCTTTTCCTGCGGCCTGCCAGGTTGTGTGCTCGGATTAAGGGTCTGGTATGGATTTGGGGGGGCCCTACGCCATTTTTTTAATTTTGGCGCAGGGTTCCCCTTAAAATCCATACCAGACCTGAAGGGTCTGGTATGGATTTGGGGGGGGGGGCTATGCCATTTGTTTTTTAAATGTGGTGCAGGGTTCCCCTTATTTCCAGACCCAAAGGGCCCAGCATGGATTTTAGGGGGGGCCCTTAGGGGGAGTTTTTAAAAACTTTGGTTTGGGGTTCCCCTTAATATTCATACCAGACCCAAAGGGCATGGTAATGGACTGGGGGGGGGGTCCCATGTAATGGACTGGAGGGGGGATCCCATGCTCTTTTTTTCAATGAGTTTTATCTATTTTGCCAAGACCCGACAATTCATAGTTTACAAACGGTTTTTATTATGGATAAGGTCATAGAACAAAATGTTGACAGTGGTGGATGTACAGGTGATAGGTTCATTTAAAAAAAAATCATTGCATTTGGATAAAACATTATGAGTATAGATAAATCATGTAACACATTGGGTTATAAATCTATATAACATATGCGAGGAAGGAACTGTAGTAGTGCTTGAGTAAGATAACAGAAGTGGAACTTAGACTAATAGTGAGGTATCCCAAAGAGACCATTTTTTTTTTTGGTATATATGCATGGTATCATATAAAGTGTGGTGTATTCTTTCTGAAAATTTGTTTAGATATTTATAAATTCTGGAAATTAATCCTTTGTCTCGTGGGGAGGAAATACCAATCTGTTCGAATTGTGAGAAGGGGGAATGTAGTGAGAGTGAGTAGTATTTTTGGTAGAAATGTTTTATCTTCATATAATTATCCTATTCCGTGGGTGCAAGGTTGTATTTTGATTGTAGTTCAGTGAAAGAGTAAAATGTATTGTTATGGCTAAGTGCTTTCAAATTTGTTAGATTATTTTGTTTCCATATTGTTAGTGGGTTTGGGTTGTTGTCTAAGGAGGTGAAGTGAGGGTCTCAAGACCCGACAATTCATTACAGCCACAATCAGTTTTAAATGACAATTTTTCCTTTAGAAATGTCATTTTGCTGTGGTACTGTTCTAAACATGGGAAAAATGCACCACTTTACAGGTATAATATAGACACTCCCCGGGCACAATTTTAAAGGAATATTTCATTTTTATTGTTTCACTTTAAGCATTAAAAAAAAAAATCACTGCTCCCGAAAAAACATCAGTTTTTAAAAAAAATGTTTGCATTAATATATGTCCCCTGGGGTAGGACCCGGGTCCCCAAACACTTTTTTTGACAATAACTTGCATATAAGCCTTTAAAATTAGCACTTTTGATTATTTAGATCTGTTATCTGGCAAGAAACATTTTTGCGTACATTCCTTCAGAAAATTTTGTATGAACAGTCGTGATCGGCTGTCAGAAGCTGTGCGCTAACAGTTAAATTATGAAATGATTGCGGTTAGTTTTGTCTGATTTTCTCATCATGTCTACTAACAGTCACTGGCTCTCTGCTCACTGAAGACCAAGAACTGAGCAATCAGTAGTCTTTGATCACTTGGGGGCCTATGCTGTGTCCACATAGGTGAGTATAATTGTTTTTTTAATCCTGCAGTTCTCTTTTAATTTCTTTCTTGTAGTTTTCAGATTGATCCAGTAATGCCAGGGAGCCCACCTTCTCTCATTTGGAGGTGCGCTTTACTAAGTACCATGTTGTCCAGGTCTACTGTGATACTCTTAAGCCGTGTACACACGACCGGACTTTCTGGCAGAAAAGGCTTGATGGTCGTTCCGACGGAGTTCCGACCGAACGGACTTGCCCACACATGAACGGACCAAAGTCCATTAGTTTTTAACATGATGACGTACGATGGGACTAGAAAAGGAAGTTCAATAGCCAGTAGCCAATAGCTGCCCTTGCGTTGTATTTGGTCCGTCGGATCAGAATACAGACAAATGGTTTTCCCGATTGGAATTGATTCCGTCTGAAAGATTTAAAGCATGTTCTATTTCTAGGTCCGTCTGAATTTTTTAAAGAAAAATGATTGGATTATCCCACACACGATCGGAATATCCGATGGAATGACATTGTGTGTACGTTGCATTAGAAGGCATGTCCATGACAGCAGCTGGGGGTAAGAAGAAGAGAGCTGGATGATGCTGGTGGAGTTGGGCTTTAAATTTAATTTTTGACCATGTAACAAAAGCACAAAATAATAAAAACATTAGGATGGAAAGGCTTTATGTGCCACCAATTAATAACTGTAATTTTCACACAGACTTAAATTATGACAAACAAAACAGATATTAAAAATACATCTAATGTTCAGTAGTTATATTCTGAAAAAGAATACCTTGCCTTTCTCTAGTAATGATGTGAACGGCTAAACATCGACCTATCATTGGAGTCATTTTCACACTGGAAAGCTTTCAGAGTGAGAAATTAGCAGCATTTTTCTTGCCTAGAATCTGAGTTACATGTGGCTTTAGAGCCATTATCTGTTATATAATCAGCAGAAATGTGGGTTTTGTACGGGGAGGGCTGCACTAAGAACACGCAGGCCAGAGGAAAGAAGTGAGAGTGACTTCCCTAAATGATGACATGATGGATATGGAGTCAATCATCATTCATATGGAAACCTCACAGAATAATTTGGAATACTGCCAGACACATCATTATGTCATATACGTAACTGGTACAGATTTTGTCTACGATATCTACTAAAACACCACAGGAGGTAATGGGGCATGACTGCTGAGTAATATAAATTAACGGACACACTTAGTAAAAGTTGCAAAGTGCTTTATGGCTCATGGGGCAAGATGATTGGGATAAATTAACAGGAACTAACACAGAAAAAAGTATAAACGATGTCTAAAAATGGTGTAAAGAACAATGTAATGCAGTGCTACCCCCAGAGGAGCCGCTTAAGTTTATTCAGTCTTTTATTCTGCCTCTCAACCCCAGTAACAGTCTCGGCCCCCTCTGGCACACCTGCCAATAGTGTAAGTGCAAACACCTATGAGCAATATAGCTCAATACTATATTCAGATGGCTTTCAGGGGATTCAAAACCTAATGTGACAGTACGATTTCCTGTCATGGTGTTTGTGGCCCAGGATTGTCAACCAGATGTGGAGGAATCTGTTTGGTGAGTTTCCTCCAAGGTTTGTAAAATCCAGTTGGGGACCTGGAGCCTGGAGATTTTGCAGTGATCTGGGTGGGATGAAATCTCCAATCCTGGAACCGGGTTTTGGGAACAGCCAGGAGTCTGGCTTGTTGATTGTGCAGGTGGACTAATAGCTGAGTCGGGACCAGGGTTCTGGGCTCCACCCTACTGAGGAGTCCAGATGTGCAAGGGAGAAGTGTGCCTGTCGGCATGGTACAGTCTATCAGAGCAGACGGGGGGCCCAAGTCTGTGGGCGGTAGCAGCAAGAAAGTTGTGAGGAAAAGAGCTGATGGAAATACAGCATGGCCAGTGCCCCCCCCCTCCAGGCAGCCACATAAACATTTTCAATAAATAAATAAATAATTATTATTTTTTAAAAACTGGCAACAAAAAGTTCCTTAAGTGCACTGTGTTCGGACATTGGACACAGTGCGACGCCTGACACAGTGCACTTATGGGAAGCACCACGTCTATGCAATCACGAGATTGCAGACATGGCGCTTCATTTGCGGGCGCTTTCTGAGGCGCCAAGTAGCTTCCCCCCGGCGCCTGTAGTATATATTTCGGTTTAATTTACATCTGAGTTAGATGTCACTTCCTGTTTTTTCTCTCCCATTGCGCCCGGGAGAGAGGAAACAGGAAGTATGCCACTCCATCGCCGATGCCAGTGGAAGGAGACACCGCAGGAGAGGACAACAGCAAGGTAAGGCAAGGTAAGTACCGCTGTGCAGAGAACGGGATGGGGGGGGGGTTGAAGTGACAGAGGCTGCATTTAAAGCGGGAGTCCGCCGGGAGTTACGCCATTTTTTTTTAAAAGCCAGCAGCTACAAATACTGCAGCTGCTGACTTTTAAAATAATGACACTTACCCGCCCAGCGCGCCCGCGATGTCGGCACCCGAAGCCGATCTCTCAATCGTCTCTCGGGTGCTGCCGCCGCCATCTTGGGTATGGGAATCAGGAAGTGGAGCCTTTCGGGCTTCATTTCCCAGTTCCCTACTGCGCATGTGCGAGTCGCGCTGCGCAATAAGGATGGTCCCCGCTGTCTCTGGGATCCGTGTGTTTCCCAGCAGGCAGCGGGGGACTTTCGGAAAGGGGCGTAGATTCTGCGGAAAGGGGCGTACCTTCTGCAGAATCTACGCCGGAAGTGTGTGCAGATACCTGTACTGTACAGGTACCTGCACCCCCCTCCCCCCTGAAAGGTGCCCATTGTGGCGCCGGAGGGGGGGAGGATTCCAATGAGCGGAGGGTCCACTTTAGGGTGGACCTCCGCTTTAATGGGACACAGGAAGGCTGCATTGAGGGGGACACAGGCTGCATTGAGGGGGACACAGGCTGCATTGAGGGGGACACAGGCTGCATTGAGGGGGACACAGGCTGCATTGAGGGGGACACAGGCTGCATTAGGGGGGCACAGGCTGCATTTGGTGGGACAGGGGCTGCATTTGGTGGGACAGAGGTAGGGTTGTCACCTGTCCGGGATTCACCCGGATAGTATGGGTCTTGAATCATGTGCCAGGTCACAGAGGCTGCATTTGGGGGGACAGAGGCTGCATTTGGGGGGACAGAGGCTGCATTTGGGGGGACAGAGGATGCATTTGGGGAGATAGAGGCTGCATTTGATGGGACGCAGGCTGCATTTGATGGGACGCAGGCTGCATTTGATGGGACGCAGGCTGCATTTGGTGGGACACAGGCTGCATTTTATGTGACACAGGCTGCATGTAAGGAGGGATTCCGCTGGGGCACCTGATGTAAGGATGGACTCTGCCTGGGACGCCTGATGGCATCTGGTGGCAGGCAACGTGGCTAGTGACACGCTCAGGGCTCCCACTGATTCTGCATTATGGTGAGTTGAATGATTTCATTTTATATTACAATGTAATAATAGAAATAATGCGCTGCAATCATCCTGACACCATAACAACCATGGTGGCGGGATGATTGAAGTGCTAACACCAGGTGTTTGGAGTATCTTTATCTACTGATTGTTAAACTTTCTAGAATACAGATATTTCTATTGTTGTGTAGGATCTGGGGCTGCTGTCCTCCATCCCTCTCTCCCTCCATCCCTCGTTCATCTCAGATGCTAACCAGACCACCTTAGAGCCACACCCACTATTTCGCTCAAACCATGCCCATTTTTACCAAGTGGGAGGGGTCAAAAGAAGGGCGGGGTCTGGCGCCCCCCATCCCAAAACTTCACCAGCTGCCACTCCATATAGTAACACAGAGACACTGTGTAAAAGGGTCAAGAGGACCGAGGTCAAAGCCTGAGCAGCAGTGCTGACCAGAGAGCCAGGTGGCTTGGTATTTTTGTTTATTATTACATTATTGCTGTGGCAAGTTGAAACTCCCTGTGGGGGAATTCTGTATGGACTGTTCATTTCTTTTATTTAATAAAAGTGGGCCAACAAGCCCTTAAATGGCATATCTGGCGTGTATTAGCTCACTGGTAAGCTCTTCACTGAAGTTAAAGAACCCCCAATGTTACAAGTGGTGCTTGGATGTGGGCAGAACTAAAGATTTCTAGATTGTAAGCTCTAACGAACAGGGCCCTCTAGTCCCTCCTGTATCCGTCTGCCCTCATGTTGTAAAGTGCTGCGCAAACTGTTGGCGCTATATAAATCCTGTATAATAATAATAATAATAATCTTCACATATACCAGTGAGCTATTGCCAGAAACTGCCTGTGCTCTGCAGTGTGTGCAGCAGGTATTGTACCTGGAAGGGAGAGGCCCCTTAAATAGACAGTGCTCCTGTTGTTGCTCTGTACAGTGAAGGGACTGCTAGTATGGAGAGTCCACCAGTGTTCGAATCGGATGTGGACTGGTGCAAGCGGCACCTGGCTCAAGCAGCACCTGGCAGAAATGAACCAAGCTAAAGAGAAAGGTAAGCCAATTTTCAGTACCAGGTGAGAGCTGCTGGATGTCCATACCTGGGAGAGGGGTGTTGTTGCCCCTGGCAATGCTGCTGCAGTTAAACCAGCGGCTTTTGTGAAAAGTGTGAAAGTACCACAGCTTGAGACAGGGTCCAGTGGAGGGATGCCTGTGTTATGTGCAAGAAGAGAGGCTGACCAAAGGCCAGGACCAAGAGTGGTTGCCCATAGCAACACAAAGGAAACCAGTCAGGCTGTCTGTGTACCATGGGGTATGTCTAACAAGGATCATGGCAAGTGGCTTCAGGAGGAGCTGATACAGCGTGTTGGATAGAGCCAGTACAGTTCTGCTGGGAGAGTGCAGTCTCCCATGACATTGAGAGTGAAAGTTGTGCCTGGAAGGAGGAGCTGCAGTGGAGATTTGGCTCGGCATCCCCACAAAGAGGCCTGTGCATTCCTGCCAGCTGGGAATCACCGGGAAAGAAGCGCAATGGGAAAAAGTCATCCAGTACCATGCCTGGAATGTGGCCAGCTGGGGCACGACGTGCTTTCTTGCCCTAGGTTCTGAAATTCAGCTGGAGATAATGTTGCTGGGCAAAAGTCTTTAGCTACAAGCTTAGATTCCTGATAGGACCGCGTGACTATTAAATCTTGAGAGGGCCCCTGCCTCAGTATTCTCAGTATATAGATACCTCACCTCAGATGGGTGGGCATCTGTATGCTGCCATGAGATGCAACAGGAAAGGAAAATTACGGAAGGTGAGTATACAATTTTCCGTTTTCCTGTCGCATCATGGCAGCATACACCTATGGGGAATAACTCGCAAAACTGGGTGGGTATGAACAGAAAGAGAAGTTTATTTACAAGGAATAGAGGAATTGGACTGAATAATTGCTCTCCCGAATTCCACCGTGGACAGCCTAGCGGAGTCCACTTTGTAGTGAGATATAAAAGTGCTTTTTGAAGACCATGTGGCTGCTTTGCAGATGGTTTCTGAAGAGACCCTGCAGTAGGCCGCCCAGGAAGTCACCATCGCCCTTGTAGATTTCTCCTTAAGCCCTCAGGTACTTGAGCTTGGTTAGACGAGTAACCTCTCTTTATGACTTTTACTAGCCACGCTGCGATAGTGCGGGAAGTTGCTGCCTGTCCTCTTCTAGAGCTGTGAGGGATGACTAGGAGATTTTCTGCTTCCCTCAGGTTACTGGTTCTTGAGAGGTAGGCCAGAATATTGGATTTGACATCAAGTGGATCCCCTAATGAAGTCATGTGATAGACGTAACGCGTAGGGAGTGGCCGTGAGTCAGCCGCAATACCGGAAGTGACGTAAGACTGGCGGAAGACGCCAGGAAATCATTTTTCTTATGTGCTGTTTCCATTGTTTTTAATGTGAGAGTCTAATCGTTATTTTTAATAAATTCAGCCTTCCAATTTTAAAATACTACACTATTGGAGCCTTTTCCCCTTCTCCCTATATTTTATATTGAGTGATATACATCTGTGGAGGTCGCTGCCTGGTTCCTATTACAGCTGCTACAGGGATGAATGCCCCCCTAGTGGTCTAGTGTGGGTGTCCACATTTTTCAAGCTGCTAACATTAGAAGACCCCCCTGGTGGTAGAGGATAGAACGGATAGAAGATTCATTCATTTACTTTACTTCATGTGCTGTTCAATCAAGGAGTGGAGGTGAGAGTTCTGAGAGCCCATACTTTTCTGTGCACTTTTTTTCACCTTTTGTTTCTCTGATGGGAATTCATTTTAGTGCTTCTGGTGTCATTTAAGTCATCAAGAGACTGATTTATATGGACATATCAATGGTGCTTGCTTTCTAATTTTTTATTGCATATATTTATTTATTTTATTTTTTAACAGCACTTGTCACTTTATAGATTTATAATTATTTTATACACTTATTGGTTTGCGCAGGATCATTATGGACTCAATTCTCGCCAGGTACCTCTGGCACTTTTTGTTGTTCTGTGTCCCTACCAGATCTATATCTGGAATCCCCCAAGTTTTTGTTATCAGAGAAAAAGCTTGGTGGCTTAAGGCCCATTCGTGTTGGATACGAATTCTCAGCTCAAGGTGTCGCCTATTTGATTCTGGACACCTGGCACATATGTTGCCCTCAGACTGGCTAGATTCAACTGTGCCCATTCGAAGACTGGTCGGACTTCTTGCAACATGGAGCGACTCCTGGTGCCTCCTTGCCTGTTGACATAGGCGACTGCCACTCGATTGTCCATTCTCAGTAGAAGGGGCTGAAAGATAGTAGTGCTTTGAATGCCGCTCTCATCTCTAATATATTGGAAACCACATTGTGTGTCTTGAACGGCCAATGACCTTGGACTGCGTGGTGACAGTAGTGTGCTCCCAATCCTTCCATGCTGGCATCCGAGGTGATTACTTCTTGAGAAGGGAGGACTACGCGTTTGCACCTCTTTAGATTATGTGATCTGGTCCACCACCAGAGTGTTTGCTTCACCTCCTTCCGAATCACTATTGGCTGGGTCATTTACACGTCATTCCATTGTTTTAGAAATGATGTTTGAAGAGGCCTGGTGTTCCATTGGGCCCATTGGACCATCGGGATAGTTGCTGAGAATGATCCTAGAATACTGAGACACTCCCTGGCGGGAATTGTGGTGGCCGTGAGTAGTCTCTTTGCTTTCTGGATCAGGATGGGAATTTTCTCTTCCAGGAGTTCTACCGTGTTGCGGCGGGTGTCCGGTTCTGCGCCCAAAAAGATCATTCTCTGCGCGGGACTTAGGCTGCTCTTCCCCCAGTTTATCAGCCAGGAGATTAGGATTGCTCGATGCAGTAGGAGGGAGTCTCGGTTGTCTGCAAGCAGAAGGATGTCTAGATAGTGGTGACCTCTTAGGCCTTGTTCCCTTAATAGGGCTATCACTGGGAGTAAGACTTTGGTAAATGTTCTCAGAGCGGTGGAGATTCCGAACGGGAGACTTTGAAATTGGAAATGTTGACGGCCTATTACAAAGCGGAGAAACTTCTGAAATGAGGTGTGAATGGGAACATGCAAGTAAGCGTCTTCTAAATCGATGGAGAACATCCAATCTCCTATGTTGATGGCCTGGAGATTTGTCTGCAGGCTCTCCATTTTCAATGCTTCTACTTGGATTAGACGATTGAGGTTTTTTAAGTCCATGACAGGACGTAGGTGCCCTGTTTTCTTCTTTACCAGGAATAGAATCCTTTCCCTCTTTGTGGTAGTGGAACTTCCACTATAGCTTGTTTCTGGTTGAGACCTTGAATATATTTGTTCAGCAGCAACCTCTTTTCTCGAGATGCCGGTAATCTTGTTACATGGAAATGGTCCCTTGGTTGCTTTCGGAACCTCCATTTGTGGCCGAATTGGACAGTCGCTACTGCCCATGGATCCTTTATTGCCTCCGCCCATACCTGCTTGAACCACCTGATCCTGGCTCCTACTACAGCTGGTTGGTCGGGCGCACCTTCAAAAAGACTTCTGATCCCCTGTGGTAGGGGTCTTACCTTTCCGGAGCTTGAGGAAGGATGATTGAGGGTTCTTTGAATTCCTCCTATACTCCCTGTCAGGTCTGTAGGAACTTGCCTCCCTATATTTGTCTGGAAGATTTTGCCTGGAGGTTGGCGGCCTTCGCTGTTTAGACCTTCTATCCGAAGGGATAAGACCCAATTTTCCACCGGTAACTTTTGAAATGGCCGAGTCTAGTTTTTCCCCCGAAGAGATTTATCCCGTCAAAGGGAATCTTACACCAATTTGACTTTGAGGATGGATCCGCTGACCAGGGCTTCAGCCAAAGTGCCCTTCTGGCCATTACTGAGCTCAGCATTGCCCTTGATGTAGATTTTATTATGTCTACAGAGGCTTCTGCGACAAAATCGCCTGCGAGAGACAGTTCCTGGAGGGCTGAGATTACTTTCTCTTGCTCCACTCCTTCTGTTACCAGCTTCTCGGCATTGGAGGACCAGTTGGAAATAGCCCTACCGACAGCTGCTAGTGCCACAGGGGGGCAGGGGGTAAAGCTTTGCTAACCTGTTAGTTAGGCTGATCTTCTTTTCCGTTTGTTGCCATTCCTCTTTAATTAGATCCTCAAGCTCATCAATAAATGGGAAGGTCTCAGGATCTTTTTTGAGGTTTGGAAAATATTTCCTCACTTTTTGGGGAGTTTCTTTTTCCTCCAACCAATCGATCGCTTCCTTCACTGATTTAATGAAGGGTTCGATCAGTGCGAAGTCGAAGCCGGTAAATGTGTCTATGTCATCGTTATCAGACAGAGGATCTGACATCTTTGATGAGGAAGGAGCAGCAGATGAGGTGCCTTGCAAAGGTCTGCTAGTTTCTGGCCCTACGATTTGGAGGGGCGATTCTTTTAAGAGTCGCTAGGTTCCAATTCCCTGTCTTTGGTTGCTTCATTAAAGCACGTATGACAGACCAGCCTATCTGGAAGGGCTATTGCTCCACAAATCCAGCATTAATTCCCGGATGGACGGAGGCTCCGAGCGCGAGGAGAATGCCTGCGCGTAGGGCATCTCCTGTGGTAGAAGTGGCCATGTCGAGAGTAGAATCTTGATCGGCTCCTCCTTTGACCTCCACTCTCCCTGCGCCTTGAACGGCTTCTGCCATGATCTCGGTTTTGTCTGTGACTTGAGCGACTCCTTCTTGAGCGTCTTGAGTGCGATGATCTGGATGACCTGATAGGGCTGTGAAATTTAGAGAGCGTTAGTGACAGGCTCTCTTTTTGCTCTTCTTACTTACCAAGTTGACCCCTCTTATTAGGCTGTCAATGGTCTGCTGGGGCAGCGGCCTCCATGAGGAGTGATTCCTAAAAACGAACGGAAGTCAGTGTGCTAAAAGGCAGGTAGGGAGATATGCAGAGTTGCAAGGAAAGAATACTCAAAAGAAACAAAGAAAAACTGACCTTATAGCTTTGAGAGAAACAAGGAAGAAGATGTAGCAATAAACAATCGAAAAAGCCTGAAAACGTTCTTATTTTGAAATGCAGCAGCAGCCACAGTACACAATGGAAAGTGCTGTTTTTGAATTCACTGCTGCCGCTGTCTGCAGCGCCAACATCATCTCGCGCATGCGCAGAAGCATTCCACGACGTCCGGCGCCATCTTGGGAGCTGGCAAACAGATAGAGAGGCAAGGTACTGGTCGCCCACGCATGTGCTGAAGTGCTGAACGTTCGGCGCCCGGAGAGAGAGAGAGAGAGGAACTACAGATCTCAGCAAGTGGAAAGAGTACAGATCCTTGGAAAAAACACAGGTTAGAGGCCGCTGCACGATAAATCTATTTAAGATTTGTAAATAAGAATGAGACCCCTGAGACCATCAGAATGGGTATTCCTCCGTTAAGCTCATTTAGAGGCTGTACAGGTAGGACTTCCACCCAGAAGAGGCTTGAACCTGGCTGGGGCGAGAGCGGTAAGGGGTGTTGTCCGGTCTTGTCAGGTGAGGAAAAAAGGAGAATACTGAGGCAGGGGCCCTCTCAAGATTTAATAGTCACGCGGTCCTATCAGCTTGCGGAGGCAGAGGCGGAGCCACAACCCATAGGTGTATGCTGCCATGATGCGACAGGAAAGAGGAGTTTTCTATTGTGTCTGCAAGGGGTGCTAAACAGTTAGAGATGCCTGCTATAATTTCATCCTGTGGCCACCAGGGGGAGTTGGCCAGTAAAAGTGCAGCAGAGGACTGGTTCATGAGAAGTCGTACTCAAATGAAGATGGTGACCCCTACTACTGCAGTGGGTAAGATTGTGATAAAGCTGGAACTGCTAATGTCATGTCAAGAAGGACTAGTTATGAGACTGTCCATGATGATGTGAGAGTGACCCCAGATAGCGGGGCCACTGGATGTGCTCTTGAGAGTGACTTTTCCCTGTACTGTGGGGAAGCAGGGGTTTAAGTCAAGCTTGCACCTGTGTGAGGTTCTCAAGAGGGAAATAGTGAGATATTTAATGTCAGACTCAAGTTCGTAGTGGGCTTCATGTATTGGAGCCAGAGGTCATCCTGGACATCTGCAATGTCACTCTGGCATAGCTCCAACTGTCCTTGATTTCGAGGCTCTGTCCCTGCTTTGGAATATTATTTGTAAATTTCAAAAGCCACTATAAAGGAATAGTAGTGGTAAAAAAAACAGCACTTGTGGGTTTACCTCATTTTTTTGTGCAATTCTCCTTTAAGGGCCGTGGCAAGGGGTGTGTCCTACGCCTACATACTTTTGCTAATGGATGTCCCTCGTTCCCATGTCGAAAAGTTGGGAGTAGGGATCAGCCGAACACCCCCCTGTTCGGTTCGCACCAGAACCTGCGAACAGACCTAAACTTCGTGTGAACTTTAGAACCCTATTAAAGTCTATGGGACTCGAACGTTCACAATCTAAAGTGATAATTTTAAAGGCTAATATGCAAGTTACTGTCCTAAAAAGTGTTTGGGGACCTGGGTCCTGCCCCAGGGGACATGGATCAATGCAAAAAAAAAGTTTTAAAAACGGAAGTTTTTTCAGGAGCAGTGATTTTAATAATGATTAAAGTGAAACGAGGTACGACATTTAAAGGAATATTACACTTTTATTGTTTCACTTTAATCATTATTAAAATCACTGCTCATTGATCCATGTCCCCTGGGGCAGGACCCAGGCGTGTGTGCACCTGTTGGCGCCAGGCAGGCTATTTAACTCAGTTGGTCACATCCAGTTCTTGCTGTCTGCTCTACAGCGTGCGAGTACCCTGATTCTGAGAACCTGCCTTCTGTGACCTGTTGACCCGGCTTGTTTACCTACTACTCCTGCTATCCGCCTGCATCTGACCCCGGCCTGTCTGACTTCCCGTCTGCTTGATCCTTCGGTACTTCTGCTGCCTGCCCGTTTACCGACCCGGCTCGTCCGACCATCCACCTGCTTGATCCTTGGTACCTCCGCTGACTGCCTGACCTCCGACACGGCTTGTCTGACTGCTCTGCTTCCAACCTCCTGTTCCGGTGCCGTCTGCTGCTCTACCTCCAGTAGTGGTTCCAGCACCTACCTGAAGTCCTGCCTCTGCCAGAGTTCCTGCATTGGTGTCCTGTTCCAGCCTCTCCGCCTGCCGCTTTGCTTCAGCCTCCTACACTTGCCTGCTGATACTGTTCCTTTCCGGTTCCAGCCATCCCCTGATCCAGCTGTTGATCCTGCCAGGCACTCGTGCCACTCTTGACTCTTGTGTTACCTGTATACACTAACAGGGCCCTTGATTCGGAGCCGCAAGAGAGGTCTCCTCCTGCAAGTCGGGCTCTACCACCAGGTACGTGACACCAGGTCCCCAAACACTTTTTAGGACAGTAACTTGCATATTAGCCTTTAAAATTAGCACTTTAGATTTCTCCCATAGACTTGTATAGGGTGTTCCGGCTTTTCAAATTTGCCGCGAACAGCCCAAATTGTTCACTGTTCGCTGAACAGGCGAACAGGCAATGTTCGAGTCGAACATGAGTTCGACACGAACTCGAAGCTCATCCCTAGTTGGGAGGTATGCTCTGGTGGGTCAGAGTGGAACTGCACCTTTTAATGGGAATGTGCAATCTGCTAATACTGAAAGTGTGCAGGTAAATAGTGAATTAATGCAACCTGTGGAAAATGCAAAGGTCTGTGAAGTTTATGAATGAAGCGCCATCTGAGCAAGATGTTGGATGTGGTGTATTGCAACCTGCTGTGGGAAATCATGTACAGTGGAACCTTGGATTACGAGCATAATCCATTCCAGGAGAATGCTTGTAATCCAAAGCACTCGCATATCAAAGAGTTTCCCCATAGTAGTCAATGGAAACCAAGATAATTCTTTCCACATTGACTTCTATTGCACGGAATAACGCATGTGGCCAGAGGTGGGGGGCGCCAGAGAGACTCGGAAATACTCAGAGACCACTCAGATGCACTCGGAAACCCTCGGAAAGGCTCTGGTATTTCCGAGCGGCTCCGAACGACTCTGGGTGTCACCGGCGCCCCCCCGCACCTCTGACCAAATGTGGTATTACACACTGCAGAGGCTTGAATCCTGCTTGTTTTGTTAGACAACACTCAAAAACCAAGTCAGGATTTAAAAAAAAAAAAATTATTTAATATAGCTCGTATTGCGAAACGCTCGTTAACCACGTTACTCGCAATCCGAGGTTTCACTGTATTACCAAAGTATGACATGATTCCCAGTCACTTGTGTAATGAGTCTTCAGCTAATCACATCTGTTATTATGTGTCTCCTAGGGCGTATGGATTGGTGCTAAGGAGTACTGGAGAATGGAGTGCACATACAATAGATTGGGATAGTTGGGGTAAAAATCTAATCTCCATGATAGATAAGGCTTTTATGCACAAAAATAAGGTGGACACTGTTTCTGCTGTGCCAGCAGGAGGGACCGCAAAACAGCATGTACCTGAGGGAGAGATGGCTGCTGCAGGGGTTAACCCTCCTGAAAAAGATGGACCAAATAAGGGGGAGCACACAGCAGAAACTTTGTCTGTGATCCACAAAAGCATAGGTGTGCACAGCTGATTGCATTACACCTCATTCACACAAGGCAGATCCGCTCAGCTGAGCCGGCGCATGACAGGTCCGTCTCTACTCACTGAGTGGAGAGGGGCCTGTCAGCGCCGCTGAATCCTATGGAGAGATGGGATGAAAGCAGACAGCATGTCTGGTTTCATTAGATCTCAGCCGGTCTGATCCACCAAGATGGATGGCGAACGTATCACCACACGTCTGTTTTTAGTGGATCGGATGGCAAACGGGTGTCAGTGGACACATCTCCGCTGACATTCATCTATCCATAGGAGTCAATGGATGCCATGTGAAAGGGGCCTTAGGGTGTGCACCTCAAAGCTTAAACACATATGTGTGTGTGCATGTGCATACATGTGCATAACAGTGTCAGTAGGGCAGAAATTGGTGTTAGCAGAGCAGTGGGGTCAGTAGTTTTTATTTTTATTATTTTATTTTTTATTAATTTTTACCTTTTTTATTTATTTTTTACCATTTTTTTTAGGAGCCCCATTAGGGGGCTTTGGTAAAATATCATCAGGGGTTTAAACAGGGTGAATTTGTGGCACACAGGGTGATTAGGGTGTCCCCTGGCACACCTTGCACAAAAGTGATGTTGGCTTGTAGTGTCCAAGTGACGTTGTCGCTGGTAATGACCTGGAGCAGTTCATTGTTGCTGAGCCTGAGAAGTTGGTTATGAGTCCAGCACCTGGCAGAGCACCAGGCTGTGGTAACCTTTAGCTAGGAGGATGTTTGTTTAAAAGTTGCAACTTCCCAAGTGTCAGCAAATGAGTCTGTCTGCATTCCCAGTGTAATAATAGTCCCCAGGAAGGACTTGGGTCTGGTTTGTAAAAAAAAAAGCATTAACCCCCCTAGCAGTAATCCTGAGTCTGGCTCGGGTTGGGATTTTAATTACAGGAGCGGTAACCCCGAGCCAGACTCGGGATCGCTTTGCTCGATGCAGGGGAGGACACAGGGAGAGTTACTCACCTTGTCCCCTGGATCCAGTGATGTCCGCCGCGCTGTGTGATCAAGCCGTCCTCCGCTCGATTCACAGTGCCGAATGCCGCCGCGCTCCGTTCCCTGCGACGTTACGGCGCACGGGACCGGAGAACGGCGGCAAATTCAAAAAAGTAAAAGTACACAAAACACATCTTAAAAAATACACACCCCCTTTGTCCCTAGTGGTCTGTGCAGTGCCCTGCATGCACTTTTATATTATAAATACTGTTTTTTTCTGCCTGAAATTTGGAGATTGTCCATAGCAATAAAAAAGTGTCCCTTTTTCAGTGTTTTAGGATTTGATTGCATTAGTGAATATTTTTTATTATATTATAAACTTTATCATACCCGGGATGTCTGCTAGACTCTGATTTGAACAGATTTAAGAGCGTTATTCCTAAGAATTACAGGACTACAAAATAAAACGCCAGATTTCCATGCAAAATAATTGTACCGCTTTCAGCACCTTATTCCAGACTGAATCATACCGCCAGGGAGGTTAAAGGAGATGCTTGAACTTTGGGATGTACAGCCAATCTATACTAGTGTGTCTCCTCCACAGTCTGATGGTCTGGTACTGCAGAGTACCACTAGGTGGAGCACTGAATGGCAAGCTGTACAGAACAAGGAAGAACAAGACAGGAATGGTTTATTCCTGAATTTATTACTCTTGTTAAAAGTTGCCTCTGGGTATGCTGCTGGGTTATTTCCTGAAAAAAATGGCATATGGGAGCTGCTTTGGAGAAACAAAAAATGAGTCCAAAATGTCTGAGGTTTCACCTCCTAACAGCCAGATTTCTGTTGTTATGGTCCAGAGTAGTGCTGGTCAGTTGTTGGTGTCAGTGAGGAGCGCATATGCTGCTCCAGTGGCCAAACCACATGAGGTGGAAGGGCCAAGCATGGACCAGAGAACAGCAGAGATCTTAACCATGGCTCAGACAAATATGGTTAAAGAGATTGGGGTCACTGGGCCAAAAATAGGTTTGTGTGACAAACCTGGTAACATATTTGTTTTAGGAGAACAAGTTATAAAAATGGTATGTGAAAACTGGCAAAATGGGTCAGACAAGGTCTCATCTGTTCAAGATGTGGATAGAAACCCAGGTTGTGTTGGAAAAGGTCAGCAGTATAAGAGCTGCCTGCAGAGTGGGCGACACCAGGGGAGGTGGCATCTTGTGAGGTTCCCATGGGTGATGTCCACTGGAGAAACTGCCCTAACAAACCCTGGAAAATAGTTGATGACATTTGCAACATTGAAAGGTGTAATGTTGGTCTGAATATGTCTGTTCATGATGAACCGAGTAATGTGTTAATGATACATGATGATGTTGAGTCCAAAGGTACATGTAAACCTGGGAAACAATTAGTGAATGCTGAGTCAGGTACCAGAAATAAGAGGAATGGTTCCGTTACAGACACCATAGGAATAGGCCCCCTACAGCTTTAGGAAAGTAATGCTGAGAGAGGTATTGGGAAACCTGGGAACCCGAAAGGAACCCGAAAGGATGGAGGCAGAAAGATTGATAGTAAAACCAGGGGGAACCCGTTAAAAGTTCAGAAGAAGAAGGGCTTATGGAAGTACACCCGGAAGAAGATTTGGGAAGGTCTCATTAAAGCCAGTAGCAGAGTGACAGTGGGTAGAGTTCCTCTTTAGAAAAGGTGTGGTCAGACAGGATTGGACTCCTGTAAATGGTAGCTGCCGAAAGGAACTTGTGTGTTTTCTCCCCCTGGATCGAAATTAGGGGGGGAGGATATGTAACAGTATAGTTCCCTGTCATGGCGTTTGTCACCCAAGATTGTCAACCAGGCAGGTTGAGGGGCTCCAGGATTATGATTTAATGTGGAAGAATCTGTTTTGTCAGTTTCCTCCAAGGTTTGTAAAATCCAATTGGGGACCTGGAGCCTGGAGATTTTGCAGTGATCTGGGTGGGGAGAAATCTCAAATCCTGGGACCGGGTTTTAGGAACAGTCAGGAGTCTGGCTTGTTGATTGTGCAGGTGGGTCCTGGGCTAATAGCAGAGTCAGGACCAGGGTTCTGGGCTCCATCCTCCCGAGGAGTCCAGGCGTGCAAGGGAGAAGTTTGCCTGTCAGCGCGGTACAGTCAGAGCAGACGAAAGGCCTAAGTCTGTGGGGGCGGTAGCAGCAAGAAAGCTGTGAGGAAAAGAGCTGATGGAGGTACAGCATCCATTCAGTAACACAGGGACACTGTGTGAAAGGGTCAAGAGGACCAAGGCCAAAGCCTGAGCAGCAGTGCTGACCAGAGAGCCAGGTGCTTTGGTATTTTTGTTATTACGTTATTGCTGTGGCAAGTTGAAACCCATGTGTGGGAATTCTTGATGGACTGTTAATTTCTTTTGTTTAATAAAAGTGGGCCAACAAGCCCTTAAATGGCATATTTGGCGTGTCTCAGTTCAATGGTACACTCTATACTTAAGCTAAAGAACCCTCAATGTTACACTAAGAATAACCCCAGGAGCAGAGGCATACTTGCATGGCAAATAAATCACAATATGGCTATCTGTATCAGATTGGTTACCTTTACTTAGGTTGGCTCTTTAAGTCCAGGCAGGAGGAGAGCAGAGGAATGACCCTCTTTGTGTCAGGCCTCTCTCTTGTGTCCCTTGACACCACAGGCCCAACTTTAAACACTTTGTTCAAATCAACATGTAATGGCTTAACTTCCTAGATAAACTTTCCCACACACCCACTACATATACAAAGCCCTGAATGTGTGTGTGTAGGTCCGTATGGCACTAGTAGCTTCAGTACTTTTTCCCTGATGGTAATCACTCTGCTGACAGGATGTGATGACACAGAATCTTAGCTGGCACTAGAGGTAAACACTGTCATTGCAACAATGTTGCAGAGTGTGTTTTAATACAGTAGGTAAGATAGCCAGCTCCCTGCTACAGTAGCAAAAGGAGTCACCGTAGTTGGCACTTTATAAAGTCAGATATCCTATTGTATGCTTATAATGCACCAAATTATCCAATATTGTTCACAACTGCATTTATTTAGGAATCAAGTTGATAAAGCATAATAAATGCATAAACCTCAATATCCAGTTGCCTTATTTCTTAGTGGGCTTTTTCATACTATGCTGTTGAATTGTTGAACTGTTTTTCTACACACCACCATATACAGTTAGGTCCATATATGTTTGGACACAGGCACAATTTTCATGCTCTGTATGCCACCAGAATAAAATTAAAACAAAACAATCCAAAGGATTTTGAAGTGCAGACTTTCAGCTTTAATTTAAGGGGTTGAACATAATTATTAAGCACAAATTTTAAGAATTGCAACCATTTACACAGTCCCCCCACTTCCAGGGGCTCAAATGTAATTGGACAAATTACTAGAACCATAAATAAAATGTTCATTTTTAATATTATGTTGAGAATCCTTTACTGGCAATGACTGCCTGAAGTCTGGAACCCATGGACATTACCAAAGACTGGGTTTCTTCCTTTGCTAGGCTCTAACTGCAGCTGTCTTCAGTTGTTCTTTGTTCTGCTTTTCCCTTCAGCAAGTGAAATGCATGCTCAATTGGGTTGAGATCAGGTGATTTACTCAGCCATTGCAGAATATTCCACTTCTTTTCCTTCAAAAGCTCCTGGGTTGCTTTTGAAGTACGTTTTGGATCATTGTTCATCTGTACTGTAAAGCCCCATCCAATCATCTTTGCTGCATTTGGCAGAACCTGGGCTGACAGTATATCTCTAAACACTGCAGAATTCATCTGGCTGCTTCTGTCTAATGTCACATCATCAATACACACCAATGACCCAGTGCCACTGGAAGCCATGCATGCTCATGCCGTCACACTGCCTCCATCATGTTTTACAGATGACACTGTGTGCTTTGGATCATGAGCTGTTCCAAGCCTTCGCTACACTTTTTTCTCCCTGTCATTCTGGTTGTCAGGAACCTTGAATCAGACTGAGAAAATGCAGTTGTGGTGAACCCTCTGTATTTGTGCTTGTGAAGTCTTCTCGATTGTCAAAGTCTACAATGAAACACCCACCTCCTGGAGAGTGTCCTTCACTTGTCTGGATGTTGTGAAGGGGTTTCTCTTTACTATAGAGAGGATCCTGCAATCATCCACCACTGTTGTCTTCTGTGGACATCCAGGCCTTTTTATGTTGTTGAGCTCACCAGTGCGTTCTTCCTTCCTCAAAAGGAAAGAAGGGGCCCCAGGACGACATGATCTTATGATGAAATGCATCGGGAGGAGGGACATGCTGACATCCCCGCGTTGTTAGGATCCAGGAAGGACAGGTGCTCTATGCAAGCCGGCCGGCTTTTTATACTTTGCTTTTAATTCTCCTCCTTGCTGTAAGTGCAATACCATTTTCTACAATTAAAGGTGTAGTTGGCTTTACACTATAGTGAGTTTTTCTTTTTAGATATCCTAGCATATTGTCCATTGAATGCTGAGCCGAGTGCCATACCAAAGCCAAACCATTCTGACCGCAAGTGACATGAAATCTTACTGATCCCTATTAATAGGGTCATGTATGGGTCCCTTAACTGGGAAAAGAAGTGCACCAGTTCAGCAGAGATCCATATGAGTTCAACAGGATCCAAGTATTGAATCACGTAATATTGTCCTGTACCTAACAAACAGTGCTGTGGGGTTTTATCACAGTTTAAAATCGTAAGAACTATTATTTTTCTAGACAATGACAGATAATCAGCATGGGTTTCTACAGTGCCATGAAAAAGTATTCGCACCCATTGAAATTTTCCACATTTTGTCATGTTACAACCAAAAACTTAAATGTATTTTATTGGGGTTTTATGTGATAGACCCACACAAAGTGGCACATAATTGTGAAATGAAAGGGAAAACGATAAATGGTTTTCAAAATTCTTTAAAAATAAAGATCTGAAAAGTGTGGGGGTCATTTGTATTCAGCCCCCTTCACTCTGATACCCGTAACTAAAATCTAGTGGAACCAATTGCCTTCAGAAGTCACCTAATTAGTAAATAGAGTCCACCTGTGTGTAATTTAATCTCGGTATAAGTACAGCAGTTCTGTGGAGCCCTCAGAGGTCTTTTAGAGAACCTTAGTGAACAAACAGCATCATAAAGGCCAAGGAACACACCATACAGGTCAAGGATAAAGTTGTGGAGAAGTTTAAAGCACGGTTAGGCTATAAAAAAAAGCCCAAGCTTTGAACATCTCATGGAGCACTGTCCAATCCATCATCTGAAAATGGAAAGAGTATGGCACAACTGCAAACCTACCAAGACATGGCCGTCCACCTAAACTGACAGGTTGAGCAAGGAGAACATTAATCAGAGATGCAGTCAAGAGGCCCATGGTAGCTCTGGAGGAGCTTCAGAGATCCGCAGCTCAGGTGGGAGAATCTGTCCACAGTCAAACTATTAGTAGTGCACTCCTAAAATTTGGCCTTTATGGAGGAGTGGCAAGAAGAAAGCCATTGTTGAAAGAAAGCTATGTGAAGTCCCGTTTGCAGTTTGCGAGAAGCCATGTGGGGGACACAGCAAACATGTGGAAGAAGGTGCTCTGGCCAGATGAGACCAAAATGTATCTCTTTTTGGTCTAAGGCTGGGTTCACACCGGAGCGATGCGGGAACGCCGCAAATCCGCGGCGTTTTCCCGCATCGCATGCCTCCCGCCGGCAGTTCACACTGCCCTATGCGGACTGCTGGGAGTGTCAGTGAAATGTTAATGACACCCCCCAGATATGTTCGCATATCGCAGTGCGATCTGCAAACTCGGACAGGAATCGGATCACATGGTGTGAACACCCATGCGATCCGATTCTGCTGCGGACCAAAAAAGGGTCCGTGCGAGTTTGCGGCGGGTGCGATGCGAATTCAGCCTACTATCTGTATGGCTGAACTCGCATCTCACAGAGATCGGATGTGATTTGCACTGCAGTGCAGTGCGAATCACATCCGGTTCTCGCTGCTGCAGCGGTGTGAACCCAGCCTCAAAGCAAATTATGTGTGGCAGAAAACTAATGCCGCGTACACACGATCGAATTTTCCGACAACAAATGTTGTATGTGAACTTGTTGGCGTAAAGTCCGACCGCGTGTATGCTCCATCAGACATTTGTTGTCGGACTTTCCACCAACAAATGTTGGCTAGCAGGTTCTCAAATTTTCAGCCAACAAATGTTTGTTGCTGGACTTTCCGTTTATATGTACACAAGTCAGTCGCAGAAAAGTCCACGCATGCTCGCAATCAAGTCTGAGCCAGAAGCGCTCAGTCTTGTAAAACTAGCGTTCGTAATGGAGATTTCACATGACCATTGAACTTCCTTTTTATCAGCTCGACGTGCGTCTTGTACATCACTACATTCGTAATTGTTGGCCAACATTTTTGTGACCGCGTGTATGCAAAACAAGTTGGAGCCACAACCCTTTGAACAAAAATTCACGGTTTTGTTGTCAGAAAGTCCGATCGTGTGTACGGGGCATAACATTGCATATTACCCTGAACATACCATCCCCACAGTGAAACATGGTGGTGGCAGCATCATGTTGTGGGGATGTTTTTCTTCAGCAGGGACAGGGATGCTGGTCAGAGTTGATGAGAAGATGGATGGAGCTAAATACAGGGCAATCTTAGAAGAGTCTGCTAGAGACTTGAGACAGGGCAGAGGTTAACCTTCCAGCAGGACAACAACCCTAAACATAGAGCCAGAGCTACAATGTAATGTTTTAGATCAAAATATATTTATGTGTTAGAATGGCCCAGTCAAAGTCCAGACCTAAATTCAATTGAGAATCTGTGGTAAGACTTGAAAATTGCTGTTCACAAACGCTCTCCATCTGACAGAGCTTGAGCCATTTTGCAAAGAAGAATGGGGACAAATGTCACTCTCTAGATGTGCAAAGCTGGTAGAGACATCCCCAAAAAGACTTGCAGCTGTAATTGCAGCGAAAGGTGGTTCTACAAAGTATTGACTCAGGGGGGCTGAATACAAATACAGACCACACTTTTCACATATTTAGTTGTAAAACTATATTGAAAAACATTTATCATTTTCCTTCTACGTAAAAATGATGTGTTACTTTGTGTTGGTCTATCGCATAAAATCCCAATGCAATAAATTTAAGTTTTTGGTTGTAACATGACAAAATGGGGGGTATGCATACTTTTTCAAGGCACTGTAGAAACCCACACTGATTATCTGACATTGTCTAGAAAAATAATAGTTCTTATGATTTTAAACGGTGATAAAGGGGTTTGAATACTTTTTCAAGGCACTGTATTTTAGCAGTGTAATATGCTCTTCAGTTCAGAATGTGTTGATAGTGAAATGAAGGAACGCAACACAAATAGAAGCAGTTATTCATAGTGGCAAGCAAATAAATAGGGATTCTTTTATATAATGTGCTTCTTGATATTCTTAAAGTGGTTGTAAACCCTTACATATACCCAGGGAAATGACTAGACTCAGGTGATACACAGAGAGTAAACAAATCCTCCTACATAAGTTGTATCGGAGCCATGCAGTCTTCCCCTCCTGCCCCGCGGTCTTCTGGGAAATGTCACAGGTCCCACAAGACTGCAGGACCATTCACAATGCGCAGCGCAGCTCACACATGCTCAGTGGGCACCCAGTTGTGAAGCTGCAAGCTGTCACAGCTGGGTACCAACAGTTGGGATGCCGTGCCAGGGTAAGTATGTTTATTAAAAGTCAGCAGCCAACAGCTTTTGTAGCTGCTGACTTTTAATAAACAACAAATGACAAGCACCTCATTATGCCATAAAGGTCTGCATACAACTGTTTGCTAAACCCATACAGTGTATCAACCTGCTAGTTTTTGTAACCAGTGATAAACTCAGGCATATTCAGACACAAGTCTGAACCCGCCTGGGCATTCCCACTGGAAAGCTGTCACAGCTGACAGCCAATCATAGGTGGCGTAGCCACTCCCCACTCTTGCAACTACATACGTGCATGCAATGCGGGGCAGGGAATGCTTCCATAGCCTAAAACTGGCTGTCGGCTTTGACAGCTTCCCAGTTGGATAGCTTAATCGATTTTGGACTTGTGTCCGAACATGCCTGAGCTCATCCCTAATTGCCACTATAAAAAGTAAGTACACCACATGCAAATAATGGTTTTCCAATAAAGTTCTATTTAGCATATTCAGAAGAACTTGAAACAGGAGGTGGTGAGGAAAAGGGTGTTTTTTTTTTTTGTTGTTTTTTTTTTCTTCACCTTCAAAATGTTGGGTTCTTCCTCCTCTCTCTTTTACCCTGGGTCTGAGTTTGGTATTTCTCATTGTGCTGTTCTGGGTACTTATGTATTTATGATCAGTAAGGGTTGCACCAATACCGTTTTTTTTTTTACCAGCGAGTATGAGTACCAATGCTTTCGGCCAAGGGCGTGCTGATAACAAGTATCGGTACCTTTGCTGTGCGATTTGAACTCAAACAAAATGCATGGGCTCAAATTGCACTGCAAAGAATCACATACAATTTGAACACTAATGCAGTGCAATTCCTGTCCGAATCGCAAGTGGTTTCCCACACCGCTCCTGTGTGAACAGGCTTGTCATAGTGACTTCAGCACCACATTCCTGTTCAAATCTCATGAGATTCTTTGCAATGCGATTTGAGCCCATTCATTTTGTATGGGCTCAAATCGCACCGCAAAGATATCGGTTTCAGAAAACATAATAAAATTAATTAACAAAAAAAAGAAAAGATAACAGTTTCAGGTATCGAAGCATTCATGCAAATGCTCAGTATCGGCCCGGATACCGATATCGGTATCTGTACAACCCTAAATATCAGCTACTATATGACAAAGTAATATTTGCTTGATGCATTTAGTTATAGACTGGAAATAAAGTATAACTTAAACAATAATTTTTTTTTATTGTTTCTGTTGGAGATGGATTAGGACACCGGTCATTTTTTTTTTTTTTTTCTGTGTCCTGGTTAGGGAGATTCACCCTCTCGATTTGTTATATTTACCATGTTCTTTGAAAATAAAAAAAAAATAATTCAACATTTTGGGTTGTCACTAGAACAAGAATAGAGGGGAAACCTTCCAATGGGGACACTAGTTTTCATGACCCTGGAGACAACCAGAGATTTCTTCACCTTGCAGGGATTTTATCTCACTTCTTCTTTTGGCTATGGAACAAAAAGTGAAGGCAAATCTCCACAAATGGGACAAAGATGGCATAAAAATAAAAAACTTACACTCCCCTATACTACTGGGGGAAAAAAAATCAGTTTTGCCTTTATTTCTACTTTACCAGTGCAGCAAAATACTTATTAAGTGTAAAGAAAAGGGGGGTTTTCTTCTGGGGTCCAGCCTCATTCCCGTTTGACATAAAAGGGAAGAGGTCCATATACTAGGGGGGACCTAGAATGGACAAGGGATGCATGCATGGGAACTCAGAAGTAGCTCTTAAGAAGCTTGCTGGACATGTTGGAACACCAAACCGTTGGGATGCTTCCAAGGACACAGACTTCTCCCTATGAGTTATCTTCAGTCTGGACTACTCCTAAAGATGGTACACCCCTGCAGGTATCTGGGCAGCCACAGTTAGGTTCACTTAGGGAAAAGCGATTACTGCATGTTATACAAATTCCACCAAAAGTTCAGTAAAATAGTTTCAGATGCTCAAAGCTTGGTTTTAAGTTAATCAAGGGGTCTTGGAATCTCTCCAAAGAACCGGGGTCTGAAACAACACATTTGGGTCTGTCAAACATCACTGCAACGCAAGGTCAGAGCCTAATGCTGCGTAAACATGATCGGACATTGACCGGACATTCCTACAACAAAATCCATGGATTTTTTCAGATGGATGTTGGCTCAAACTTGTCTTGCATACACACGGTCACACAAAGTTGGTCGGAGATTGCGAACATCAAGAACGCTGTGACGTACAACACGTGCGATGAGCCGAGAAAAATGAAGTACAATAGCCAGTTCTGCTCTTCTGCATGCGTGGAACTTTGTGTGTCGGAATTGTGTACACACTATCTGAATTTCCAACAATGGATCGGAAAAATTGAGAACCAGATCTCAAATTTTGTGCGACAGAAATTCCGATGCAAAATGTCCGATGGAGCCTACACACGATCGGAATTTCCGACAAAAGGCTCCCATCGAACATTTTCCGTCGGAAAATCCGACCGTGTGTACGGGGCATTAGAGGAGAAGTTACTGTGAGTAACCACAGGAGGAAAGAGCAACCAGTCGTTGGTGTGGTACCTGGTTAGGTGTCATGTCCTCCGGTAGCGAGGGGGTTCGGTGTTCTGACTCCCCCCAGCTGTCTGTCTCCGCTGGTCACGGGGAGCGGAATAGCCTTATGGAGATCTATGGCCTTGTCACTAGGTTCGTAAGGCAAGAGTTAGGTGGGAGGCACACATGAGATCCACGCTAAGTGCTTGGCGGGACCCCATTCTGTGACTGGGAGTGAGGTAACAGATGTATGCTGACTGCTGGAGTGTGCATAGGTTCTGCATGCCCCTCATAATGCAGCACATACAATTGTATAAGTGTGTAGGACAAAGGCTCATCTCTAAGTTGGCGGACTGCCTTAATGTTCGATTCTTCACATGACTGTGGCCTGAGGCATTAGTGAGCACGCCTTCTGGTGAGGCGTTACCCCTGTGCTAGTATGAGTGACCCAGGACACCGCCTGGAATAGCCCAAAAAACCAACCCCAGGGGTGGTCCTCTCATGTGACCCAGAACGTAGCACCCAACGAGTTAATGGGAAGCATGGAGGAAAGACCCATCATTCTTTATCGCAAAATCATTCTTTGCATTCGGTGTTCTCACTTTACAATTATCAGACACAAAAAATGTAACCGTAGCTAGGGTACTCTGTGGGATCATGACGATTTCAACTCACCGCTTGGTAAAATCAGATTTTACTCTACTCTTGTTTCTAACAACAAATAACACACTTAGAATAACTCATCAAGCCTTTGCACACATTGAAGCCTTAACCTCAAGACAAAATACCATTACCTTGAGGTTTCACACTCAAAGCTACTCAAGGGACTGGTGTGGTTGTAACATGGTCTGCCTGGCTGCAACTGGTGCATTGCAAGTCATCGGAGGCTGCGGCAGGGGGGAGCCTGATGCTGCGTGCAGAGAAAGAGGAGGGGAAATCCTAGAACAGATAGTAAATGATTAGTGTAAAACCGATGACAGCACAGCGCGCGTGATATTCATACTTTACTGCTGGAATGGAAGCGTTTTCATTATGGGTATTCCAACATAGCAAAAAAATACACGCTTTTTCCTATGACTACTCATCTACTTCATATATTATTTTTAGTGACATAAAGAGCAATAGTAAAAAAGATCAGCGACACATTTGTACGCCTGATTTTCGGACTTGGTTAACAGCCATCATACGGGTAGCGTAGGCCAGTGGGTTAAGCCAGTTACATTTGGGTAGGTGGCAAAAGAAAGACCAGTACAATGAAAAAAGGAAGAAGTAAAGAGAAGAAGAATATGAGCAAAGGACTAAAAAGACGGAAGGAAGAAGAGAGAGGTGAGGGCAGGGAGAGTGGGTGTTAGAAGAAAGAAGGCATCACCAGCATCCCTTTACATGTGTATGCTCGCCATTGGTCCTCACAGACACTGGGTAAGGCTGCACATGTGCCCATCAGTAGTTTGTCATGTTGTAGCAGAAGATCTACCAGTGCACAAAAAACTTAGCATATAAATCTTACAAATGTCCATCTTTCATTTCTGCCACAGTTGTCATTCCTTTACATCTAATGTAGCGTTCTGTACGCAAAAAAGATAAACATAAACTACGAAAAGTACCGTATTTCAAACTGAGCGCTGGGCAAAATAAAAAAAATGACGTGTGATGAAATCTGGTAATTCTATCATTAACACAGATGTTTTTTGTTTTCGGAGTCCCCGATGTGGCACCCTCCTAGATAGGATGTTAGTCAGGCTAACATTTGGTTTTTTTGGCTTTCCTGTAATCAGTTAAGCAGCTTGCGATTGCTTTGGGCTGTTCCGGGCTCTGCAGGCTGCAGGTTTGATTGCTTTCCCCTGTTTTCTGGAGGAGCAGGCTGTCTGAATATTAACACTGCCTTGAAAAAGTATCCATACCCCTTGAAATTCTCTTCATTTTGTCACGTTATAACCAAAAGCATAAATATACTTTGTTGGGATTTTATGTGATAAACCAACACAAAATGGCACATAATTGTGAAGTGGAAGGAAATGATGAATGGTTTTCAATTTTTTTTACAAATAAATATCTGAAAAGTGTGGTGTGCATTTGTATTCAGCTCCCTTTACTCTGATACCACTAACTAAAATCTAGTGGTTCCATTTGCCTTCAGAAGTCACCTAATTAGTAAATAGAGTCCACCTGTGTGTAATTTAATCTCAGTATAAATACAGTTGTTCTGTGAAGCCCTCAGAGATTTATTAGAGAACCTTAGTGAACAAATAGCATCATGAAAGCCGAGGAACACACCGAACAGGTCAGGGATAAAGTTGTGGAGAAGTTTAAAGCATGGTTAGGTTAGAAAATAATATCCCAAGCTTTGAACGTCTCACAAAGCACTGTTCAATCCATCATCCAAAAATGGAAAGAGTATGGCACAACTGTAAACCTATTAAGACATGGTAATCCACTTAGACTGAAAGGCCAAGCAAGGAGAACATTAATCAGAGAAGCAGCCAAGAGGTCCATGGTAACTCTGGAGGAGCTGCAGAGATCCATAGCTCAGGTGGGAGAATCTGTCCACAGGACAACTATTAGTAGTGCACTCCACAAATCTGGCCTTTATAGAAGAGTGGCAAGAAGAAAGGCATTGTTAAAAGAAAGCCATAAGAAGTCCCGTTTGCAGTTTGCGAGAAGCCATGCGGGGGACACAGCAAACATGTGGAAGAAGGTGCTCTGGTCAGATGAGACCAAAATTGAACTTTTGGCCTAAAAGCAAAACGCTATGTGTGGCAGAAAATTAACACTGCACATCACCATGAACAGACCATTCCCACCGTGAAACATGGTGGTGGGAGAGCATCATGTTCTGGGGATGCTTTTCTTCAGCAGGGGCAGGTAAGCTGGTCAGAGTTGATGGGAAGATGGGTGGAGCCAAATACAGGGCAATCTTAGAGGAAAACCTGTTAGTCTGCAAAAGACTTGAGACTGGGCGGAGGTTCACGTTCCAGCAGGACAACAACCCTAAACATACAGCCAGAGCTACAATGGAGTGGTTTAGATAAAAGCATATCATGTGTTAGAAAGGCCCAGATAAAGTCCAGAACTAAATCCAATTAAGAATCTGTGGCAAGACTTGAAAATTGCTGTTCACAGATACTCTCCATTAGGGATGGCCGAACACTCCCGGGTTCGGTTCGCACCAGAACACCTCGAACAGGCAAAAAGTTCTAGCAAACATGCTAACCCTATTCATTAAAGTCTATGAGACACAAACATAAAAAAAATCAAAAGTCCTAATTTGAAAGGCTTATATCCAAGTTATTGCCATTAAAAGTGTTTATGGGGACCTAGGTCCTGCCCTAGGGGACAGGTATCAATGCAAAAAAAAGTTTTTAAAACAATTGTTTTTTTCAGGGGTGGTGATTTTAATGATGCTTAAAGTGAAACAATAAAAATAAAATATTCCTTTAAAAAACATGCCTGGGGATCCCCTTAGTCTGCCTGTAAAGTGGCACATATGTATAGAACATGCCACAGCAATAATGACATTTCTAAAGGAAAAAATGTAGGCCTCATGCACATTGGACATTAAAATAACGTTATAAAAATGTCAGTTGCAGTTTTTCAACATTTTTGCAATAGCGTTTTTTTTGCGTTTATTCGTGTTTTTCCATTTTAGGTTTTTTTTATTTTTATTTTTTTAAGAAAATTTATTTTTATATTTTTTCAATTGATCAAAAATGTTAAACACTGGTGAGCGAAGTTTTTGAGCGTTTATCAACATTTATCAGTGTTAGAGCGTTTTTACAGCTGAAAAACATCTCTCAGAACCCACTAGTTTTGGTTTTATTTCCTGCTCAAAAACGCCACTGCCCAAAACTACACCGCACCTTATCCCCATGTTGATGGGGGCAAGGGCTTCTTCCCAACAACCCTGGTCAGGGTCTGCGGGCTTATCGGAATCTGGAAGCTTCCTTTAACCAGATCCCACCCCCTCATGTGAATGGGTATAGGGTACATTGTACCCTTACCTATTCACCAAAAGTGTCATAAAGTTAAAACCATAATAGCGTTTTTGACAATTCCTTTATTAAAAAAAGTGACCCGTGATGTACATTCATCGGCAATCACACCACCCGACGGACCCCGAAAAATAGAAAAACCCAAAAAAAATCTGCCTCAGTGGGAGGCCTCCCGCCGACTGTTGTCTCTTGGCTTTGACAGATCTTATTTAGGCACCGGGTGACCCCACCACCCTCTGATGTCACATGACGTCAGAAAGGGGCAGGTCACACAGTTATGTCACGGGTGGCCACATGGAGTGGTCTTAGCACCCTGCCTTTGGCCACATTGTGCTGTGATTGGCCAAAGCATACAGGTCAGGTGCATGATTTGGCCAATCAGAAGCTGTCAATGCACTGTGATCGCTCAGTGCATTATGGGGGGCATGGTGGCAGACAAACTTCCCATGAGCGCCCCATATTTTAGTTTGTTCTCTCGAGTCAAATGAACATCGAGACCATCCCTACTCTCCCTACAATCTGACAGAGCTTGAGCTATTTTGCAAAGAAGAATGGGCAAAAATGTCACTCTCCAGATGTGCAAAGCTGGTAGAAACATTCCCAAAAAGACAGGCAGCTGTAATTGTAGCAAAAAGTGGTTTTACAAAGTATTGACTCAGGGGGGGCTGAATACAAATACACGTCATACTCATCACATATTTATTTATTTGTAAAAAATTTGAAAAACATTTATAATTTTTCTTCCACATCACAATTATGTGCCACTTTGTGTTGGTATATCACATAAAATCTGAATAAAATACGTTTACGTTTTTGGTTGTAACATGACAAAATGTGGAAAATTTCAAGGGGTATGAATACTTTTTCAATGCACTGTATGTGGTTCTAGATAAACCCTGGGGGAGGTGGCTGGAGTGTGTATAAACAGTCTGGGGTCTGAGACAACCCTGTCTTGTCCAGGAGGAGAAATACCCTGCCTGGAAGACTCCTGCTCTCCTCTGCACCCCAGCACCTTTTCAGGGGTTTATCGAGGTCCCAGCCATGCTGGAGTTGGGAAACCTATTTTCTGAGAGACTTTGAGGCCAGATTTCACTTAGGATCCAGTCTGGTAGTCCACTAAGGAAATGTCTGTCTGACTCTGGGAAGGCATCCAGTTACATGAAGACGTGTGAGTACAGACCTGAGTGCAGGAACTGGGTGATTGTTGCTGCCGGTACCCCTGGTGCATGAACAGTGAGGCTTGTCTGGGCTGGAACATTGCTTATGGTGTTTCAGTGGAAAGAGAGAGGAAAAAAGAGAGGACAACGTTTTTCCCCACTTGGTCGGACTTTAGAGGCAGATTGGAACAGCAGTATCATTTAAGATATTTTATTGAATATAAACATGTAAACATACAGAAGTATAAAATGATAAAAAAAGGTATGTGTCCACTAGCAGCCAAAGAGTGGTCAGAGAGAGAGGATATTACATATACCCAAGTAGAAAAACGACATTCAACAGCATGACATCAAAGAATGCGTGAGCCCCTGTGCGTCTACGCTTTTCGCTTGGTCACTTCCGGACACACTTTGGGGGGGGGGGGGTATAGAAAAGGTCTCACTGATCCAGACATGCACTAATGCCTGCACATAGAGCTTCTTGAGTGGATAACACAGTACTACAATGAACATATAGGGTCCACAATCGGCATATAAAGCCAAATAATTAGGCCTCTAGGGGTACTATGTGATAACTTTCCTATTCAATAAGGGTCACATAATGGCTAAATTATCATGAGTGGTTACAGCTTAATTATGAGGCCAGTTTAGCCAGTTTATAACTTTTCATTAGACCAGAAGCCATACACTTCACAGTACCAGCTGCACCAATCCACAGGGGACCAACACCTGTTTGTGTGTCTAGATACCCTCCCCTAGTGAAGTCATCAGATGTGGCATATGAGTGATTTATCCTAAAAAAATCAGGAGAAAGAGAGGGGCACTGTCTTTATAGTGCTATCTATTCCCTGAGCTGTTAAAGGGATTGTTCTAGAAGCAGCTGCAGAAGAAAGAGGAGTCCTTTTCTTGCTATTCAAAGTTCCGGAGTATCCCACCACTCCCTGTGCCCTATACAAGTTATCCAGCAATAAAGTTTAAAATATGGCGACCCTTAGACCAGTGATGGCAAACCTTGGCACCCCAGAAGTTTTGGAACTACATTTCCTATGATGCTCATGCACTCTGCAGTGTAGTTGAGCATCATGGGAAATGTAGTTGCAAAACATCTGGGGTGCCAAGGTTCGCCATCACTGCCCTTGACTGTTCTTTGAGCCAGAGTGGATGTGGCCGTGTGCCTGGCTGCTGCAGCACATTTTTGGTAAAATACCCTGGGACAAATCAGAGGCTCCTGTGGGGGTAGTACTACACCCATAACATAGCTTTATTATCTATTGATCCTGCCAGATGATCCATTTTTGTTCCCACTTCTTCAGGACAAGCAGTCCAACAAAATTAGCAGTTGCAGGGATTCGGACAAACCATATAACACTGGCAAATATACTTACAATTTGTTCTGTTTCAAATGCTGCTTTATGCATTGACATACTGTAGCTCCTTAGACTCAATCTGTCCAGACACCATGGTCACCTGCTGACCGGGCACCACCCACAGGCAGCTTAACTCTTCAACAAAAGTTGAATCTAATACAATTTTACTTTAGCTAATTGCATTACAGAGGATATTTTTTCCAGTCTTTTGAAGTGTAAGAAAACAATTGCTTCCCTAAGCCCTGTCTGCGAATCATTAGCACTGACTGAGAAACATGGAAGAAATGGGGAGGGTCTAGCTAGGACTGAAATAACTAGCACTAAATAGGAGGGGAGAGGAGAAGGAGAAACCAAAATCACAGAGAAAACAAGTTGTAGTAGCTCAAAACCTTCAGTAGATGTCAGTATGCTACAGAATAATACAATTCTGATATACAGTGCCTTGCGAAAGTATTCGGCCCCCTTGAACTTTTCAACATTTTGCCACATTTCAGGCTTCAAACATAAAGATATAACATTTTTATTTTTTGTGAAGAATCACCAACAAGTGGGACACAATTGTGAAGTGGAACGAAATCTATTGGATTTTTGAAACTTTTTTAACTAATAAAAAAAACGAAAAGTGGGGCGTGCAAAATTATTTGGCCCCCTTGCGTTAATACTTTGTAGAGCCACCTTTTGCTGCGATTACAGCTGCAAGTCGCTTGGGGTATGTCTCTATCAGTTTTGCTCATCGAGAGACTGAAATTCTTGCCCATTCTTCCTTGCAAAACAGCTTGAGCTCAGTGAGGTTGGATGGAGAGCGTTTGTGAACAGCAGTTTTCAGATCTTTCCACAGATTCTCGATTGGATTCAGGTCTGGACTTTGACTTGGCCATTCTAACACCTGGATACGTTTATTTGTGAACCATTCCTTTGTAGATTTTGCTGTATGTTTGGGATCATTGTCTTGTTGGAAGATAAATCTCCATCCCAGTTTCAGGTCTTTTGCAGACTCCAACAGGTTTTCATCCAAAATGGTCCTGTATTTGGCTGCATCCATCTTCCCCTCAATTTTAACCATCTTCCCTGTCCCTGCTGAAGAAAAGCAGGCCCAAACCATGATGCTGCCACCACCATGTTTGACAGTGGGGATGGTGTGTTGAGGGTGATGAGCTGTGTTGCTTTTACGCTAAACATATCATTTTGCATTGTGGGCAAAAAGTTTGATTTTGGTTTCATCTGACCAGAGCACCTTCTTCCACATGTTTGGTGTGTCTCCCAGGTGGCTTGTGGCAAACTTTAGACAAGACTTTTTATGGATATCTTTGAGAAATGGCTTTCTTCTTGCCACTCTTCCATAAATGCCAGATTTGTGCAGTGTACGACTGATTGTTGTCCTATGGACAGACTCTCCCACCTCAGCTGTAGTTCTCTGCAGTTCATCCAGAGTGATCGTGGGCCTCTTGGCTGCATCTCTGATCAGTCTTCTCCTTGTCTGAGCTGAAAGTTTAGAGGGACAGCCAGGTCTTGGTAGATTTGCAGTGGTCTGATACTCCTTCCATTTCAAAATGATCGCTTGCACAGTGCTCCTTGGGATGTTTAAAGCTTGGGAAATCTTTTTGTATCCAAATCCGGCTTAAAACTTCTCCATAACAGTATTACGGACCTGCCTGGTGTGTTCCTTGGTCTTCATGATGCTCTTTGCGCTTTCAACAGAACCCTGAGACTATCACAGAGCAGGTGCATTTATACAGAGACTTGATTACACACAGGTGGATTCTATTTATCACCATCAGTCATTTAGGACAACATTGGATCATTCAGAGATCCTCGCTGAACTTCTGGAGTGAGTTTGCTGCACTGAAAGTAAAGGGGCCGAATAATTTTGCACGCACCACTTTTCAATTTTTTATTTGCTAAAAAAATTTACAATATCTAATAGATTTCGTTCCACTTCACAATTGTGTCCCACTTGTTGGTGATTCTTCACAAAAAATTAAAATGTTATATCTTTATGTTTGAAACCTGAAATGTGGCAAAAGGTTGAAAAGTTCAAGGGGGCCGAATACTTTTGCAAGGCACTGTAGTTCAATACAACAAAGAAACATTTGCATAAAAGTGGGATACAACATAACACTTAGCTTTTATTCAGATAATTTAAACCTTTTTTTTTCCAAATGAAAAAACTGCTTCTATAACTGCTTAACCACTTGAGGACCGCCGTATTGCCATTGTACGTCAGCACAATGGCACAGGCAGGCACAATCACGTACATCTACGTGATTGCCTTCCAGCGGGTGGGGGGTCCGACCGGACCCCCTCCCGCTGGTTACGGCGGTCCGATTCGGTCCAGGAGCGCTCCGTGATGAGGGGATGGCCGTTGGTTTTCGGCCACCCCCTCTGGATCGCTCCTGGCCAATGAGAAGCTTCCTCCCCTGTGTATTGTTTACACAGGAAGGAGGAAGTGATGTCATTCTCCTCGGGGCGGTCTTTTTGACCGGACTACGAGGAGAACAGTAAAAGTAAGTGTGCACCAACACTACACTGACATGTAGGTACACACAGGCACACAAACCCCCCCCGATCCCCCCCCGATCGCCCCCCCGCCCCCCCTCCCCCCCCAGTCACAGTGTCACTGATTGCATTGATCATTTCTTTACTGATCAATGCATTCAGTGTCAGTTGTGACAGTAAAAACTGTCAGGACAGTTAGTGTTAGGTCCAGGGTAGCCCCCTATCACCCCCCAATAAAGATTTAACCCCCTGATTGCCCCTAGAGTTAACCCTTTCACCCCCTTTTGCCAGTGTCACTAAGCGATCATTTTTCTGATCGCTGCATGTGTCGCTAGTGTCGCTAGGTAGCTAGTTATTTTTTTAGGTTCACCGCCAGGTTTTTATATCGCTAGGTACCCCGATATACTACCCAATAATGTTTTTAACCCCCTGATTGCCGCTAGTTAACCCTTTCACCCCCTTTTGCCAGTGTCACTAAGCGATCGTTTTTCTGATCGCTGCATTAGTGTCGCTACAGTCGCTAGGTAGCTAGTTATTTTTTTAGGTTCACCGCCAGGTTTTTATAGCGCTAGGTACCCCGATATACTACCCAATAATGTTTTTAACCCCCTGATTGCCGCTAGTTAACCCTTTCACCCCCTTTTGCCAGTGTCACTAAGCGATCATTTTTCTGATCGCTGCATTAGTGTCGCTAGTGTCGCTAGGTAGCTAGTTATTTTTTTAGGTTCACCGCCAGGTTTTTATAGCGCTAGGTACCCCGATATACTACCCAATAATGGTTTTAACCCCCTGATTGCTGCTAGTTAACCCTTTCACCCCCTTTCACCAGCGATCACAGTATAAGTGTCACTGGTGACGCTGGTTAGCCAGTTAGTTATTTAGGTTCCCCGTCAGGTTTTTATATAGCGCCAGGGACCCCCATATACTACCTAATAAAAATTTGAACCACCTGATTGCCCCTAGTTAACCCTTTCACCACTGATCACCGTATAAGTGTTACGGGTGACTCTGGTTAGTTTGTTTTTTATAGCATTTTATATTCAAATCCGGAAGGCAGTGCTTGGTTTTCGGGGTCCCGTACGTGGCTAGGCTCCCAAAAAGTCCCCCACATGTGGTATCCCCGTACTCGGGAGAAGCAGCAGAATTTATTTTGGGGTGTAATTTGACTTCTGCCCATAGCATGTGTGAGCAATATATCATTTAGTGACAACTTTGTGCAAAAAAAAAAAAGTTTGTAATATTCCCGCAACTTTTGGCAAAATATTAAATATTCCATGGACTCAACATGCCTCTCAGTAAATAGCTTGGGGTGTCTACTTTCCAAAATGGGGTCATTTGGGGGGGTTTTGTGCTATTTTGGCATTTTATGGCCTTCGAAACTGTGATAGGTAGTGAGGAGTTAAATCAAAAATTTGCACCCTTAGAAATCCTGAAGGTGGTGATTGGTTTTCGGGGTGCCGTGCGCGACTAGACTCCCAAAAAGTCCCACACATGTGGTATCCCCGTACTCGGGAGAAGCAGCAGAATGTATTTTGGGGTGCAATTCCACATATAACCATGGCATGTGTTTTTTTTTTTTTTTGTCATTATTCAATCCCTTAGGACAAAAAAAATAAATATTCAATGGGCTCAACATACCCATCAGCAATTTCCTTGGGGTGTCTACTTTCCAAAATGGGGTCATTTGGGGGGGATTTGTACTGCCCTGCCATTTTAGCACCTCAAGAAATGAGATCGGCAGTCATAAATTAAAAGCTGTGTAAATTCCAGAAAATGTACTCTAGTTTGTAGACGCTATAACTTTTGCGCAAACCAAAAAATATTCGCTTATTGACATTTTTTTTACTAAAGACATGTGGCTGAATAAATTTTGCCCTCAATGTATGACTAAAATTTAGTTTATTCGATTTTTCTTATAACAAAAAGAAGAAAATATCTTTTTTTTTCAAAATTTTCGCTCTCTTTTCCATTTATATCGCAAAAAAAAAAAAATCGCAGAGGCAATCAAATACCATCAAAAGAAAGCTCTATTTGTGGGAAGAAAAGGACGCAAATTTCGTTTGGGTGCAATATTGCATGACCGCGCAATTACCAGTTAAAGCAGCGCAGTGCGAAATTGCAAAAAGACCTCTGGTCCTTAAGGTATTTATTGGTCCGAGGCTGAAGTGGTTAAAGTATGTAAGCTGAGGTTAGGCTTTAGGGTTAGTTTGTCTCTTCTCTTCTCTCTGGTCGGATGCCATCCGTCGCTCCATAAAGAGCAATAGATGGTTTGATCGGGTCTGCCTGAAGAACTGACAGGCGGACCCGATCGGTTCGTCAGTGTGGAAGGCGCCTATACCAACAGCACAGTCACTAGGTTCACAGCTGAAGACCATGAACAATGACGTTTAGCACAATTGTAGCAGTCTATCAATTGCAGCTGACAACCACAAGACAGTTAAAGGTTCTAAACAACAGCAAACTGGAACAGTTTGAACTTTTGCAGCTTATCACAAGACAGTTTCGGCTAGCTGGAACAGTTAAGCATCCACAGTTGGGAACCATGGATAACTGCAGCCCAGTGTCCAAGCCCTACTTACAGATCTATTGCAGGCTCTGTCTATAGCATGGAGTAGTCCAGCAGCCAGTCCTGGAGGGCTCCAGGGGATAGCAGCCCTCTGGAGCCTCAGTAGTCCATCCTTGTAGGGAGGACAGGCTAGCACCAATGACCCCCATCTGTCCAGGCTTCAGCCTATTTACCCCTTCTCTCCTCACCTACTGGGCACACCTCTCCAGGGATTGGGAAAAGGGTAGTAAATATTCAGGCTGGGGATTTGAATTTTCCCACCCCAGGCTCTGGAAGTTTCTCAACAATGCCAGGGGGAAACAATTCCGCGGCCTGTGTGTAAGCGGGTTGAAACTATGCAAGTTAGGTGCTGACCCTGAACAGGAGCGTAAGGGTTAATGACTTTCCCAGTTCTTTTGGTTTTGGCGGGTTATCTTTGGGTCTGACCCAGTGGTCCTGTGATATAAAAGAGGGTCAGTGGTCCAGAGCATGTGTCTCCAAACCATGGCCCTCCAGTTGTTCAGGAACTACAATTCCCATCATGCCTAGTCATGCCTGTGAATGTCAGAGTTTTACAATGCCTCATGGGAAATGTAGTTCTGCAACAGCTGGAGGGTCGTAGTTTGGAGATACTTGGTCCAGAGCAAAGAGCCCGTAAAAGGAGCCTCGAGTGCAGAGGTCCAGAGCCTTTAAAGGTGCCTCGAGTGCAGAGATCCAGAGCCTTTAAAGGAGCCTCGAGTGCAGAGATCCAGAGCCTTTAAAGGAGCCTCGAGTGCAGAGATCCAGAGCATTTAAAGGAGCCTCGAGTGCAGAGGTCCAGAGCCTTTAAAGGAGCCTCAAGTGCAGAGATCCAGAGCCTTTAAAGGAGCCTCGAGTGCAGAGATCCAGAGCCTTTAAAGGAGCCTCGAGTGCAGAGATGCAGAGCCTTTAAAGGAGCCTCAAGTGCAGAGATCCAGAGCGTTTAAAGGAGCCTCGAGTGCAGAGGTCCAGAGCCTTTAAAGGAGCCTCAAGTGCAGAGATCCAGAGCCTGTAAGGGAGCCTTGAGTGCAGAGATCCAGAGCATGTAAGGGAGCCTTGAGTGCAGATGCCCAGGGCACGTAAGGGAGCTCTGAGCACAGGGGCCCAGAGCCCGTAAGAGGCCCCCGTGAGGGAGAACATTGGAGAACTGCACCTGGGAGAAACCAACACTGGAAAATGCCACTTGGATCCCTTGATTGTACATGGATTCCACCTTTTGCAGGTATGCCAGAGCAGCACCTAGCTTGAGTTAGGATTAGGGCTGTAGGAGAAATATTGTTCTTACATGTTGGACTCTGAGATGTCTTTGCACTCCTCTAAGTAAAGCTTTGAAACCTTTTTCCTTCCTGGTCTGAAGTTATTCAAGGGGTTGGTGTAATGCAAGTAACCAGCACCTTTCTACAGTTCAGGTCACTGAAGTACTGTGGGATTTGAAGACGTCAGTACTAAGTTGATGTAGTGTGCAGATACAAGTGGTTACCTTGAGTAACGGAGATTTACCAAGCAGACTGTTGTGAAGCGTGTGCCCTGGGCAGGTGGGATAGCCTCATGCAGGAGAGAGTTGTTGCCAGCACTCTCTCCATGAGCTGTCTGTCTCCCATAGTGATGGAAGCAGACTTCCGCCACAGAGGTCCCCAGCCTGTGAACAGGTTAGCTGGAGAACAGTTACAGTGCAAGTGTACACAATATATGTTCATCTCTAAAAGTAAAAGCGCACCTTAAGGTCAAGTATTTCCCCCATGGCTGCCTCAGCCTTGTCCCAGGATATTGATGGAAACAGCAGAAAGCAAAAGGTACCCCGTGTGTAATGCAGTGACCTTATCTCAAGTGCCTAGTAGAGAAGTGGTTATACCGGGATGATGCCTGTAGGTACAGGCATCATCCCGGTATCAAAATTTGCAGCCGGTTATTCCCTCTATCTGTGTCTGACCGGCTGCATTGGAGGTCTGAGGAGAGATTTGGGGTCTTGGAGCTTTGGATAAAATAAATAATACAAATAAAAAAAATGTATGTAAACACGACGCCCCCTCCCCGTGCTTATGCACAAATACATAAGTCCCACACACATATGTAAGCTGTGATCACACCACACTTGTGAGATATTGTTGCAATCCTCAGAGTGAGAGCAATAATTCTAGCACCAGACAGACCTCCTGTGTATCTCTAAACTGGTAACCTGTAAAGGAGTTTAAAGAGTAAATTAAATTGCGTTTGAAAAATTGCAAACCCATCATTTTATTCTCTAGGGCCTCCGCTAAAAAATATATATTCACCAGCCACTTTATTAGGTACACCTGTTCAATTGCTTGATAATCAGCTAAATCACATGGCAACAACTCAATGCATTTAGGCATGTAAACGTGGTGAAGACGACGTGCTGCAGTTCAAACTGAGCATCAGAATGGGGGGGGGGGGCATTCAAGTGGCTGGCAAGGTTGTTGGTGCCAGATGGGCTGGTCTGAGTATTTTAAAAACTGCTAATCTCTTGACATTTTCATGCACAACTATCTCTAGGGCTTACAGAGAAATGTCAGAAAAAGAGAAAATATCCAGTGAGTGGCAGTTATTTGGCCGAAAATTCCTTATTGAGTTCAGAGGAGAATGGGCAGGAGATGATAGAAAGGCAACAGTAACTCAAATAATCACTTGTTACAACCAAGGTATGCCGAATCCCATCTCTGAATGCACATCACATTGAACTTTGAAGCAGATGGGCTACAGCAGCAGAAGACCACACTGACAACAGAAGATTGAAAACACGTTGCCTGGTCTGAGTCTTGATTTCAGCTGGGACAGTCAGATGATAGGGTCAGAATTTTGCGTAAACATGAAAGCATGGATCCATCCTGCCTTGTATCAACGGTTCTGGCTGGTGGTGGTGGTGTAATGGTGTTGGGAATATTTTCTTGACACAATTTGGGTCCCTTAGTACCAATTAAGCATAGTTTAAACACCACAGCCTACCTGAGTATTGTTGCTGACCATGCACGCCCCTTTATGACTACAGTGTACCCATCTTCTGGTGGCTATTTCCAGCAGGATAATGCACCATGGCACAAAGCTCAAATCATCTCAAACTAGTTGCTTGAACATGACAATGAGGTCAATGTACTCCAATGGCCTCCACAGTCACCAGATCTCAATCCAATAGAGCACCTTTGGGATGAGCTGGAATGGAAGATTCGCATCATGGATGTGCACCTGACAAATCTGCAGCAACTGTGTGATGCTATGTCAATATGGACCAAAATCTCTGAGGAATGTTTCCAACACCTTGCTGAATCAATGCCCCAAAGAATTAAGGTCGTTCTAAAAGGCAAAAGGGGTCCAACCTGGTACTAGCAAGGTGTACCTAATAAAGTGGCCGGTGAGTGTATACAACAGTGATTCTCAACAAGGGTTCCGTGGAACCCTAGGGTTCCTCCAGAGGTTGCTAGGGGTTCCTTCAGCATTGAGCAATTTCTGCCTCTCAGATATGTTCCCACTGTTCCCAAGATCCCATTGATATTTTTAGCCATCTGTAAGTAGGTAATTCTTTCCAATTACCATAAGTGTAAGGACCATTCTTCCCAATAAGCACACGTGTAAGGACCATTCTTCCCAATGACCACAAGTGTAAGGACCATTCTTCCCAATGACCACAAGTGTAAGGACCATTCTTCCCAATGACCACAAGTGTAAGGACCATTCTTCCCAAAGACCACAAGTGTAAGGACCATTCTTCCCAATGACCACAAGTGTAAGGACCATTCTTCCCAATGACCACAAGTGTAAGGACCATTCTTCCCAATGACCACAAGTGTAAGGACCATTCTTCCCAAAGACCACAAGTGTAAGGACCATTCTTCCCAAAGACCACAAGTGTAAGGACCATTCTTCCCAAAGACCACAAGTGTAAGGACCATTCTTCCCAAAGACCACAAGTGTAAGGACCATTCTTCCCAAAGACCACAAGTGTAAGGACCATTCTTCCCAAAGACCACAAGTGTAAGGACCATTCTTCCCAAAGACCACAAGTGTAAGGACCATTCTTCCCAAAGACCACAAGTGTAAGGACCATTCTTCCCAAAGACCACAAGTGTAAGGACCATTCTTCCCAAAGACCACAAGTGTAAGGACCATTCTTCCCAAAGACCACAAGTGTAAGGACCATTCTTCCCAAAGACCACAAGTGTAAGGACCATTCTTCCCAAAGACCACAAGTGTAAGGACCATTCTTCCCAAAGACCACAAGTGTAAGGGCCATTCTTCCCAAAGACCACAAGTGTAAGGACCATTCTTCCCAAAGACCACAAGTGTAAGGACCATTCTTCCCAATGACCACACATGTAAGGACCATTCTTCCCAACGACCACACATGTAAGGACCATTCTTCCCAACGACCACAAGTGTAAGGACCATTCTTCCCAATGACCACAAGTGTAAGGACCATTCTTCCCAATGACCACAAGTGTAAGGACCATTCTTCCCAATGACCACAAGTGTAAGGACCATTCTTCCCAATGACCACAAGTGTAAGGACCATTCTTCCCAATGACCACACATGAAAGGACCATTCTTCCCAATGACCACAAGTGTAAGTACTATTCTGCCCAATGACCACAAGTGTAAGGACCATTCTTCCCAATGACCACAAGTGTAAGGACCATTCTTCCCAATGACCACACGTGTAAGGACCATTCTTCCCAAAGACCACACGTGTAAGGACCATTCTTCCCAAAGATCACACGTGTAAGGACCATTCTTCCCAAAGATCACACGTGTAAGGACCATTCTTTCCAATGACCACAAGTGTAAGGACCATTCTTCCTAATGACCACAAGTGTAAGGACCATTCTTCCCAAAGACCACACATGTAAGGACCATTCTTTCCAAAGACCACACATGTAAGGACCATTCTTTCCAATGACCACACATGTAAGGACCATTCTTTCCAATGACCACAAGTGTAAGGACCATTCTTCCCAATGACCACAAGTGTAAGGACCATTCTTCCCAATGACCACAAGTGTAAGGACCATTCTTCCCAATGACCACAAGTGTAAGGACCATTCTTCCCAATGACCACAAGTGTAAGGACCATTCTTCCCAATGACCACAAGTGTAAGGGCCATTCTTCCCAATGACCACAAGTGTAAGGGCCATTCTTCCCAATGACCACAAGTGTAAGGACCATTCTTCCCAATGACCACAAGTGTAAGGACCATTCTTCCCAATGACCACAAGTGTAAGGACCATTCTTCCCAATGACCACAAGTGTAAGGACAATTCTTCCCAATGACCACAAGTGTAAGGACCATTCTTCTCAATGACCACAAGTGTAAGGACCATTCTTCCCAAAGACCACAAGTGTAAGGACCATTCTTCCCAAAGACCACAAGTGTAAGGACCATTCTTCCCAAAGACCACAAGTGTAAGGACCATTCTTCCCAAAGATCACAAGTGTAAGGGCCATTCTTCCCAAAGACCACAAGTGTAAGGACCATTCTTCCCAAAGACCACAAGTGTAAGGACCATTCTTCCCAATGACCACACATGTAAGGACCATTCTTCCCAACGACCACACATGTAAGGACCATTCTTCCCAACGACCACAAGTGTAAGGACCATTCTTCCCAATGACCACAAGTGTAAGGACCATTCTTCCCAAAGATCACACGTGTAAGGACCATTCTTCCCAATGACCACACATGTAAGGACCATTCTTTCCAATGACCACAAGTGTAAGGACCATTCTTCCTAATGACCACAAGTGTAAGGACCATTCTTCCCAAAGACCACAAGTGTAAGGACCATTCTTCCCAATGACCACAAGTGTAAGGGCCATTCTTCCCAATGACCACAAGTGTAAGGACCATTCTTCCCAATGACCACAAGTGTAAGGACCATTCTTCCCAATGACCACAAGTGTAAGGACCATTCTTCCCAATGACCACAAGTGTAAGGACAATTCTTCCCAATGACCACAAGTGTAAGGACCATTCTTCTCAATGACCACAAGTGTAAGGACCATTCTTCCCAAAGACCACAAGTGTAAGGACCATTCTTCCCAATGACCACAAGTGTAAGGGCCATTCTTCCCAATGACCACAAGTGTAAGGACCATTCTTCCCAATGACCACAAGTGTAAGGACCATTCTTCCCAATGACCACAAGTGTAAGGACCATTCTTCCCAATGACCACAAGTGTAAGGACAATTCTTCCCAATGACCACAAGTGTAAGGACCATTCTTCTCAATGACCACAAGTGTAAGGACCATTCTTCCCAATGACCACAAGTGTAAGGACCATTCTTCCCAATGACCACAAGTGTAAGGACCATTCTTCCCAATGACCACAAGTGTAAGGACCATTCTTCCCAATGACCACAAGTGTAAGAACCATTCTTCCCAATGACCACAAGTGTAAGGACCATTCTTCCCAACGACCACAAGTGTAAGGACCATTCTTCCCAATGACCACACATGTAAGGATCATTCTTCCAAATGACCATTCTTCCCAATGACCACACATGAAAGGACCATTCTTCCCAATGACCACAAGTGTAAGGACCATTCTTCCCAATGACCACACATGAAAGGACCATTCTTCCCAATGACCACAAGTGTAAGGACCATTCTTCCCAATGACCACAAGTGTAAGGATCATTTTTCTCAATGACCACAAGTGTAAGGACCATTCTTCCCAAAGACCACACGTGTAAGGACCATTCTTCCCAATGACCACACATGTAAGGACCATTCTTCCCAAAGACCACAAGTGTAAGGACCATTCTTCCCAATGACAACAAGTGTAAGGACCATTCTTCCCAATGACCACAAGTGTAAGGACCATTCTTCCCAATGACCACACGTGTAAGGACCATTCTTCCCAATGACCACACGTGTAAGGACCATTCTTCCCAATGACCACAAGTGTAAGGACCATTCTTCCCAATGACCACACGTGTAAGGACCATTCTTTCCAATGACCACACGTGTAAGGACTATTCTTGCCAAAGACCACACATGTAAGGACCATTCTTCCCAAAGACCACACATGTAAGGACCATTCTTCCCAATGACCACACATGTAAGGACCATTCTTCCCAATGACCACACGTGTAAGGACCATTCTTCCCAATGACCACACGTGTAAGGACCATTCTTCCCAATGGCCACACGTGTAAGGACCATTCTTCCAAATGACCACACATGTAAGGACCATTCTTCCCAATGACCACACATGTAAGGACCATTCTTCCCAATGACCATCACACTAATGTATAATGAATTGTAGATTTCACATTTTTAGCAGGGGTTCCCCGAGACCGGAGAACTATTTCAAGGGTTCCTCTGTGATGAAAAGGTTGAGAAAGGCTGCTATATAATGTTTGGGGGTTCTAGGTGATTCTCTAGCAAAAATAAAGTCGATTTTTACATGTATGTGAGAAGTGTCAGAATTGGCAAGTGGTTAAGACCCAATAATTCTTCAAGCATGCCTTTGGAGTGTGAGAAGGAAGCCAGGCAGTAGAGGGAGAACATGCAAACTCCATGCAGGCATGACAGAGCAGATCCCCAGATCAGCCAGTGATTGGAGGGGAAGTGAGGACTGGCACATCTAGAGGGAGGCGGAGGGTGCTGCTGTGAGCAGTGAGGAGGTTCTAGCTCTAGTAGGAGTGTCCAGTATTAGGAGTCCTATAGCAGTGAGAGTCAGTGGAGAAAAACAGACTGGGACAAACTGCGGAGAAGCCAGCAAATGTGACTGGGGATGTCACCTGTCTACTGGATCTGCCTTTATCAGGCTCTCCCACCTCCATGATCTCCTGGGGACACCCATTATCTGTGTGATCTGAGCATTTAGCATGTTGTCTGCACATGGGTACCTGTATTATGTCAGCGCTGCATGAACACTGCTCCAGCAGATCGGATCTTCATTGTGCTCCCTGCGTCTAGACTCCATATACGTTGCGATCGATCAGTCCTAGTTGGTGCACCATGGGGGGTAATCTGGGCTGTCATCGGTCCATTCCTAGGGACCCGTCAGATCTGTGTCAGAAGAACCGCAAGTTCAGCGCTGCCTGTAACTTCAGCAACATCCTGGTGAGCCAAGAGAGACTGAACATCAACATTGCCAGCGAGGAGGAGCTGATGACACTACCGGGGGTGACCAGACAGGTGGCCCAGAGCATAGTGGAGTATAGGGAATATATTGGGGGCTTCAAGAAGGTGGAGGACCTGGCTCTGGTGAGCGGGGTGGGGGCTGCCAAACTGGAACAGGTCAAGTTTGAGATCTGTGTGAGTAGTAAAAGTGGCTCAGCCCAACACTCGCCCAACTCTTTACGAAAGGACTTGGACCATGGGTACCATAGCCAACACTTGTCTGCCACCAGGGTCAACATCAACACTGCCAGCGCTACTCAACTGATGAACCTTAGAGGTCTAACCGAGGAGATGGCGCAGGACATTATCCTCTACCGCACTCAGCATGGCCCCTTGAAGAGCATCGAGGACCTTCTCAAGGTGGATTCCATTAGCTCTTCTTTCCTGGACAAGGTCAGGCACCAGGTCTATGTACAAAGATCTCGGCCACCATCCACCCATACCAATGGTGGCTTACATTTCATGGCCAAACCACATCCAAGCCCAACCTCTTTAAGCCTACAGAGTGAGGACCTTGATTTTCCTCCTGGAGGACCTACTCAACTCATCTCTACCCGTCCTGCTGTAGAAGTCTTTGGAGGTGTGAGGGAGGGCAAACCTGTGCTCAGGTTGGCAACCTGGAACCTACACAACTGTAGCATGGACAAAGCCAGCAACCCTGGGGTCAGGGAGGTGGTGTGCATGACCATTTTAGAGAACTGGTAAGTTGTTTTGTATGAACACCTTATTTGTTTTTTTTTTAGGCTTTTGTGTTTTGTCAACAATGTGTATTTATATATACACACTTATATACAGTGACTTCATTACAGAGCAATATCATTTGTGAAATAAGTGGTATTAGGGCAGTTCACATCAGAACGCGTTGCAGAAAAGGCGTGTGTTCCGTGTGCATTTCCCACACTGCCCTTTGCAATCTGTTGTGGGTGCCAATACACTGTTAAGGGCACCCCACATGCAGATCAAAAATGCAGTGCGTATGCATGATACCGCAGTACCATGGGACTTGGTGCAAAGCGTTTTTCAACAGTAGTGCATGCGCTGCTTTTTCTGCATTCTGGTCCAATTTTCAGCCTATTCAAGTAATTGGGCTGCCAAATCGCACTGCAGGAAGAACGCATAGGAAAGCAATTCCTGTGCAATTCTAATGTGAACTGGCCCCGAAGGTATGTTTTCACTTGTAAACAAAAATCTAAGTTATTTAGGCCTCGTTCACACCTATGCGTTTTTTTAGCGCATTTTCAGTTTTGCAGAAACACACTACAGTCCATTTAACATGGTATCCTATGGATGTAGTACACATCTGTACATTTTAATGGAAAGGGCCAGGGACTTTTTTTCTGGTTTTTGGTTCCATAGACTTCAATGGATCAAAAGCGTGCACTGAAAAACACAAAATGCACCTGCAATATGCAACTTGCAAAATTGTGACTCAGGCCTTAAAGCCCATCTCCAGGGAGAACAAAAATTCACCTATTGCAGTGGGATTGCCCCTGTGTTGCAAGTGTTAAATACATGTTTAGGTCTAAGAGACAGAAAAAGCTTTTTTTTTTTTTTTACATATCTGACCCCCTACTCCCCTGCTGTTAGTGCTCTTCTCTACTCCCCGATGCTCTCTCAGTGACCGTGAACTGCCTTCCAGCCTCTACATGTCCAGTGTAGGCTCTGGGTTCTGCATTGGTCTTGATGACAAAGTATTCCACTATTGGAGCGCAGGGGAGGAGAGACTGTGGGGTATGGTCTTACAACCCAGAGGAGCCTATGGGAGTGGAGGATCAGGTAGCTGAAAGTTCTTTTTGTGGTCCCCAAAAAGAGTTCAGCTTTAAAAGCTTTATATCCCAATTTTAAACCCAATTTGAAACATGGTCACGATCTGCAGTCCTTATCACCAAACAGCCACCCCTTACAGAATCTCAAGGTTCTGCTCACTGTTGGCTCCTGTCAAATAGGGATGAGCTCAGGTATGTTCGCATGGTCTGCATGCAGAGACCGCCAGGAATTCGGCGCTGCGCTAATCACAGGCAGTGAGTAAGGATGAGCTCAGGCGTGTTCGCATTTGTCCACGTGCAGACCCCGCCAGGAAGTCGGCGCAGCGCTGCGCTAATCACAGGCAGTGAGACATTGCCTGATCTCTGCAGCTGCGCATGGGGGCAAAGTCTCACTGCCAGTGATTAGCACTGCACCGACTTCCTGGCGGGCTCTGCATGTGGACCATGCGAACACGCCTGAGCTCATCCTTACTGTCAAATTTGATTTGGGTACACCTGTATGTGGTTTTGCACAGCCACTTGTACATTTACAGTGATTTGTGAATAAAAAAAAAAAAAAAAACTACAAGTCCCATCTCCCACCACAGCAGTAGTTTCCAATGGGGCACAAGTGCAGTGACATCACTGCATGTGTAGTCCATTGATACTTTCTCCAGCCTTGTAACTGTAGGACCTTACCTAAGCATTGACTTGTGGATGGAGGGATAGTCTTAAGTAGCCAGAGCATTCTACTAGCGATTCACTGATTGCTTTAATGCAAAACAAAAAATAAACAATAAATGTACATTTTTGTTGTTTGCAATATGGGTGCATTTATCTTTTTTTTTGCAAAAAGGTGGAATTAGCCTTTAAGGCAGGGTTCACATATGAGCACGCAGCTGCTCACAGCAGGAGTCCAGTGCGTCCTCGTTCACCATTCCAGGTCTGATTTTCAGCCCGAATTTTTGGCTGAATTCGGACCTGAATTGGACCAAAAGATGCACAGGGCTCCTGTGCAAATCACACCGGAGCCACAGTGGACCTAGGTGAACCGGTTCCATAGAGAGCTGGTCACAAACTCAGCATCCAATTCACACTAGTGAAATAAAGCCCAAATCCTGATTAAAAAAAACAAGACACTCTTGTGATTCTCAAGAACTGTCCCCTGCAGAAATCCCCAACTGCAACCCAACGCCAGTCCTGTTCTGGGATGAATGATACCCAGCGTTCTTTACCCTGTTTTCAGTGCACCCTGGACATCATCAAGCTGCCCTGGGCTCAAAAGAGAATGCTTCAGGGAGCAGCACCTACATCATGAGGACTCGTTCACATGGCCTTTCCACCCAAATCAGCGTGTATTTGTTGCAGCCAGTATGGTTAGGCTTTTTCCAATTAGCTGTGGACAGGAAGCCTGTACAAATCAATGAAGAGCTGACACAATCTGTGGCTGTTCATCCGTAGTACTGCAAGGAGTGAATGTATGCAGACGGCTTGCATCCAGGGCTGCTCATCTGTCACTAACGTCGGGTAATCGCTCCGTGTGCAATTACACAGCTGCAGAGCCTGTCATTGAACTGTACAGAATTCCTGTCTGCAGCTAATTGGTTGTACCTGCTGCAGAAAAAGGCTGATCTTGGTGTACGGCTAGGAAAGGCTATGTGAATGACCCCTTACATGGTGCCAATTCACTGCTGGAAGAAGAAAAGGAATTGTAAAGTAAATTAACTGGACAAAGGACCTCAGAAAAATGGCATGTATACACATAGAAATAAATGATATAAACATGGTGGGTTGGTGCCCAGCCTGGAAATTTAAAAGTGAATGAATACATTCCTGACATGTTATAATATACAACAGCAGTGGCTTTTTTTTTTTTTTTTTTTTAATCAAGTCATACTTTATATCATTAAAGGGGTTGTAAAGGTAAATGTTTTTTCACCTTAATGCATTCTATGCATTAAGGTGAAAAAACATCTGACAGTGCCTGCGCCCCCAGCCTCCCCGTTTTACTTACCTCAACCCTCAAAAGTACCACGCTCGTCCCCCGACGTCCTTTTCACCGTTCAGCCTGGCCGCTGATTGGCTGGAGTGGATGGATGGAAAGCAGCGCAGCCATTGGCTCGCGCTGCTGTCAATCACATCCACTGACGCGGAGCGCCGAGGCCGTGTGATACAGCGAGCGGCTATATCACGGGAGGGCGCCCGCAGATGCTTCTCACCATGCGAGGGAGCTCGCATGAACGTGAGAAGCACCTGCAGGAAGAAGCCGAGACAGCCGCCGAGGGACCCCAAAAGAGCAGGTTCGGGGCCACTCTGTGCAAAACAAACTGCACAGTGGAGGTAAGTATAACATGTTTGTTATTTAAAAAAAAAAGAAAAATCACTTTACAATCCCTTTAAGGCTTCATGTATATGCTGGTAAACGGACATTTAGGAACAGTTGAGAGGTTTTTCTTTCAGCTGCCCCTGAACTCTCCTCTATGTTATCTTATCAGTTGGTGTACACAGGGTCATTTATAGTAGTTTCTAGGCAGGTGAGTTTAGAAGGATTTTTTTGGGAAAGCAAAAAATGCGTTCAGGATGGATGTTCAGAGGCATTGTAAATGTGGTAACTCGTGTTTAGCCGCATTTGGTTTATAGGCGTTTTTTCAGTTTTGACTATTTGAAAAAAAAAAAAAGGAAAAAAAGCTTCTAAACGTAAACGTGGCAAAACGTACGGTTACTATCTGTCAAGTTAAATCATTCAGGAAAGGTTGTAAAATGTCCCATGTACATTAAGCCTAAAACACAGTCGTTGGGCTCCAGTCCAGTGACTTTGCTTAGGCTGAGAGGATGTCAGCAGCTGCTTGCAGGTTGGAGGAAGCATTACTTATTCTTCTCTTCCCCAGTAGGGATGAGCTCAGGCGTGTTCGCATGGTCCACATGCAGAGCCCGCCAGGAAGTCGGTGCAGCGATGCGCTAATCGCAGGCAGCGAGACATTTCCCGATGTCTGCAGCTGCGCATTGGGGCAATGTCTCACTGCCTGTGATTAGCGCAGCGCTGCCTTCCTGGCGGCTTCTGCACGTGGACCATGCGAACACGCCTGAGCTCATCCTTATTCCCCAGTGATCAGACTGCAATATTGTCATTTTGTAACAGGTTACAAGGTGGGAGACTATAGCAGGGGGCTGATCTGTATCATGCATTTGTAAACTGAAGCAAGGACTTCACAGGCACCAATATTTATGTGGTTGTGTCATCTCTAAGCCAGCTTCTGACCCTGGGTGGTACCAGAAGCTGGTGACAAAGATAGTGCTATCATTCTGGAGATAAAAGCGGCACAATGGCTTAGTGGTTAGCTCTCCTGCCTTGCAGCAGTTCGAATCCCAGTCAGGACGCTTGGCCCCAGTATGTGCAAGTGGAAATCTTAGCTTGTAATCTGAATGTGTAATATGTAAAGTGCTGGGTCCACAGGGTAATTTGTGGGGTATATAGACAAAAATATTTTGTAATGCATCATTTTATAGCTTAGTAAAATCATGAAATCAACTTATTGTAGCTGAATACCTACCTAACAAGTTATAAATGTAAAGCAGGTGAATTGACAGCCTATATTTAGATATTTTTGCCTTCTGCAATACTCCACAATTTACATAGACAGTTTGAAATAATTTCCATGTCTGCAATAGAGCTAATATTGTGACTACAGGGACCTGTGCGGTAATAGGGCCCATATGTGGTCATGGGGCCCATACTACTACCCTCTACTTACCTAATGGATGTTCACATTGGGGCTGGTGTATATAAAGCGTGTGCTAAGGAAGGAATTTCTTGTTAATTATGACAATCAATCACTTTCAGCTGTTAACACTGCCATCCAGGATTGACGATGATTCTATTTTGTTGTTCTAGTTTTGTTGCTGGCACATTTTCTTTTACATACAGAAAGTCCAATATTTGTTGTATAGAATATAACCGTATTTGTCTTTACTTTGTTCTGCTGTAAATAAATAACCCAACAATAGAAGGGACAGGTAACAGTTGTCTTTGACTACCTTGTTCAGATATTGCACTTGCACCCTGTGGTTCTTAGATCTGACCACTTTATGGTATAGATATCTCCTAAGGAAGCCCCAAATCTAAGGCTGGAGTCACACCTATGCAGTTTTAGTGCATTTTGCACATTTGCACTACAAAAAGTGTTCCATAGGGAACTATGTTAAATGGACTGTAGTGCAAATCTGCAAAATGCATAGGTGTGAATCCATATGCATGAGCGTGGGGGTCTCCCCCAGATCCATACCAGACCCTTATCCAAGCACGCTACCCGGCCAGCCAGGAAAGGGGGTGGGGACGAGCCCCTCCTGAGCCGTACCAGGCCGCGTGCCCTCAACATGGGGGGTGCCTTGGGGAAGGGGGGGCTGCGCAGCCCTCCACCCCAAAGCACCTTGTCCCCATGTTGATGAGGACAAGGGCCTCTTCCCGACAACCCTGGCCGTTGGTTGTCGGGGTCTGCGGGCGGGGGGCTTATCGGAATCCGGGAGCCCCCTTTAATAAGGGGGCCCCCAGGTCCCGGCCCCCCACCCTATGTGAATGAGTATGGGGTACAATGTAACCCTACCCATTCACCTGTGAAAAAATGTATAAAAAGGCCCCCCCTTCCCCAAAGCACCCCCCCATGTTGAGGGAACGCGGCCTGGTACGGCTCAGGAGGGGGGGCGCTCGCTCGTCCCCACCCCCTTTCCTGGCCAGCTGGGTAGTGCACTCGGATAAGGGTCTGGTATGGATCTGGGGGGGACCCCCACGCCGTTTTTTTGCCGTAGGGGGTTCCCCTTAGAATCCATACCAGACCTAAGGGCCTGGTATGCTCTCGGAGGGGGAACCCATGCCATTTTTTTTTATTTGGAGTGGAGTTCCCCCTTCAGAGCTCATTCTGGGGCGACTTAAAGTCGTGTTGTAAGTTGCCCCAGATCGTGTCTAAGTCGTCTCCAAGTTGCCTCATAAAGTCGTCCTGGAAGTCGTGTCGCCCCTGTGTGAACCGGCTCTTAGGCCGCGTACACACGCGGGGACTGTCTGCCGAAACTAAGTTCGTCAAACAGTCCGCTCAAACTTTTGAATGAACGAACACGCCCACACATGGCACTTTTTGAGCGGACAAATACGGCAAACTTTGTTCGTCGTACTAAGTCCGCGCAACTTTTGAAATGAACGGACTCGCCCACACACGAGGCAACAGTCCGCTCATTTCGAGCGCGTGTGCAGGTAGGCGGGGGTCTTGTCCCCCTCTTCGGTTCTTCTGCCGGGCCACCGCGCCTTCTTATAGCTCTTTTGCAGGCGGTGGCCCGGTCTTCTGTCGCCGCCGCCTTCCGTTCTTCTGCCGGGCCACCGCGCCTTCTTATAGCTCTTGTAGAGGCGGTGGCCCAGTCTTCTGTCGCCGCTGTCGCCTTCCAGTCGCCTTCCGTTCTTCTTCTTGTTCTTCTTCTTCTTCTTCTCCAGGAGATGTTGACACGTCGCTCTCTCCGGCCGGAATGCCAGAGCCGCGCTGTGCGGCCACTTATATAGTGACAATGGGGCGGTGTCACATGGTATATGTCACATGGGTTGGTCACATGGTGACCCCCGCCCCCTTACGATGTCATAGTCCCCATGTGACATCAACCCATGTGACATATACCATGTGACACCGCCCCATTGTCACTATATAAGTGGCCGCACAGCGCGGCTCTGGCATTCCGGCCGGAGAGAGCGACGTGTCAACATCTCCTGGAGAAGAAGAAGAAGAAGAACAAGAAGAAGAACGGAAGGCGACCGGAAGGCGACAGCGGCGACAGAAGACCGGGCCACTGCCTCTAAAAGAGCTATAAGAAGGCGCGGTGGCCCGGCAGAAGAACGGAAGGCGGCGGCGACAGAAGACCGGGCCACCGCCTGCAAAAGAGCTATAAGAAGGCGCGGTGGCCCGGCAGAAGAACCGAAGAGGGGGACAAGACCCCCGAAGTCGGGAGAAGAGGCCGGCGGCGGGGAGGAAGAAAGCCGGACTCCTCCGCTAGCAAAAGAGCTACAAGAAGATAGCGGAGGAGTCCGGCGAGAAGACCCCCGAAGACGGAAGACCCCCGGAGCTGTGCAATAAAATATTTTATCTCGTGTGTTGTTTTTTTTTTTTTGGGTACTTTTATTTTACAGGTGAATGGGTAGGGGTACATTGTACCCCATACTCATTCACATAGGGTGGGGGGCCGGTATCCGGGGGCCCCCTTATTAAAGGGGGCTCCCGGATTCCGATAAGCCCCCCGCCCGCAGACCCCGACAACCAACGGCCAGGGTTGTCGGGAAGAGGCCCTTGTCCTCATCAACATGGGGACAAGGTGCTTTGGGGTGGGGGGGCCGCGCGGCCCCCCCTTCCCCAAGGCACCCCCCATGTTGAGGGCACGCGGCCTGGTACGGCTCGGGAGGGGGGCGCGCTCGCTCGCCCCCCTTTCCTGGCCGGCCGGGTAGCGTGCTCAGACAAGGGTCTGTTGTGGACTTTGGGGGGACCCCCACGCCGATTTTTTTCGGCGTTGGGGTTCCCCTTTAAGTCCATACCAGGCGGCGGGGCCCGCGACGTCTCCTTCGCGGGCCCCGCCTACCTGGAGACTCGCTCGAAATGAGCAGACTTTCCTCCGAGCGGGAACAGTTTGCTCATTTCGAAAGTGGCCTACACACGGGCGGACTGTCTGCTCAAACCAAGTTTCAGCGGACAGTTTTTCGGAATTTCCGAAAAACTTTGTTCGTCAAACTGTCCGCTGAAACTGTCCGCTGAAGCCCCACACACGAGCGGACTGTCCGCTGAAACACTGTTCAGCGGACAAAGTTGAGCGAACAGTCCGCCCGTGTGTACGCGGCCTTAGTGTTTTTTGCGGCCTGCATTTGCTCAGCATTCCCTTCAGTGGCCTGCCGTGACTGCATTTCCCACAGAAAAAGATGGGGTGCCGGGAAATGGAACCTACACACACTGCGATTTTATGAGTGGGGCTGCCATTCATTTTGAATGTTCTCTGACAGCAGTGACTTTTCACTGAGGGTGGTTGGGGGTGCGGAGATTTCCTGCACGCATAGATGTGAACCTAGCGTCAATATTGCTGAAGGAGAGCAATTTTTAGCAGAGCACAATCATTACTGCGGCTGGCATTATCGGTGTGCTACCAAATTGCCCATATGACATCAGCCTAAAGGAATGTATTATGTATGGCTAGGTTGAGATTTAGGCTGGATTCACACCTATGCAGTTTTAGTGCATTTTGCAGATTTGCACTACAGATCGTGTTCCATAGGAAACCATGTTAAATGGACTGTAGTGCAAATCTGCAAAATGCAAAAAGCACTAAAACTGCATAGGTGTGAATCCAGCCTTATGTCGGGGAAGCTGCAGTTCATTGTTGCCTTTTATTATTTGATGTTCTAACCAACTACTGAATGCAGTGATCCTGAGCTGGTTCGTTATTTGCATTATGTCATTGACTTCGTCACCAGTAATATAACACATTTCATTTGGCTGCGAGGATTTCAGGTCCGGAATATATTGTTCTGTGTCACCTAACAACAATAATTGTAGAACTTTTGAGGAAGCAAGTGAATTGTTATTATCGGCTGGTGAGCGTACTTTCCTGTAGCTTAGTAATGGACATAATAAACAGACTGAGACATAACACGGGCATTCCCCTTTTTACTTTTTCTTCTATAAATGTCTTATCTTATCACTGCAATGCACATCAATCTCAGATAAAAAAAAAAAAAAAAGCATCTGAGAATGTGGAGGTTCCAGTGTTTTTAGCTGTGCATGACATCACCGCATAAGTGCCCGTTCACCACCAAAATGCTTTCCACTGGGCAGCCTTGGGGGAAAAAAATAACAGAACTGGTCTCTGTATAGTATAGTATTTTTGTATTTTTGTATTTTTTTTATTTTATTTTTTTTTCTTGTGTCATTTCTGTCTGCTGCTTTGTTCCTCTGCTATCAGCATGAGTCACTGACAAGCTTTTCTGACACCAAGAGAAAAAAAGAAAGGCAGGGTAGGGATCTCAAGCACACAGCCTGTGATTGACTGCCCCAGCTCTGTTTTTGCGTGCTGTGTGGGAGGCTTGAGACTTACGTGGGGTGGGGCCAAGCCCAGACTTTATAGAAAAGTCAGGTCTCCGTGCCATGTCAGCTTCTCATTTATCTGGATCTTCTGATCTTTGTAGTTTTGTAACGTGGCACGTGGAAAGTCTTCTATAATTGTTCTGACTGTGCCTAGTAGTGAAAAATGAAATCTATTTTGCACATCTTTATAATATGCTTGTTAAATAAGCCTGTGCACATGCTTGTAGAGATATATGAATTGATACTGTTATCTGTCATGGCTTTGTCATTACTAAGTAGTTTATTCGCTGTACATTTCTGATCGCTGACATGATTGGCATACTATGCATGTTATTACTTTAACCACTTGCTTACTGGGCACTTAAACCCCCTTCCTGCCAAGACCAATTTTCAGCTTTCAGCACTGTCACTCTTTGAATGACAATTGCACAGTCATGCAACACTGTACCCAAATGAAAATTTTTACAATTTTTTTTCACACAAATAGAGCTTTCTTTTGGTGGTATTTAATCACCACTGGGGTTTTTATTTTTTGCTAAACAAACAAAAAAAGACAGAAAATTGTGAAAAAATAAATAAATCATGTTTCATAGTTTGTTAGAAAATTTTGCAAACAGGTAATTTTTCTCCTTCATTGATGGGCACAGATAAGGCTGCACTGGTGGGCACAAATAAGGTGGTACTGGTGGGCACAGATAGGAGTTACTGATAGGTACCACTGATGGGTTGCACTGGTAGGTGACACTGATGGGCAGCACTGTTGATGATGCACTGATTGGTGACATTGATAGGTGGCACTGATGGGTCAGGTGGCACTGGTATGTGGCGCTGGTGGGCACTGGTAGATGGCACTGTTTTGCACTGTTAAGTGGCACAGGTGGGCACAGATGAGCTGGCGGCTGCTCTCCTTGATCAGGACCGATGTCCCTCTGACAGCCGCTGGGGATCGACTTATTTTACATCACATGATCAGCTGTCATTGGCTGACAGCTGATCACATGGTAAGGGGTTGGGGATCGACCCCTTACTCAGATCTGTGATCCAGCGAGTCTCACAGACTCGCTGATCACAGAGCGCACCCTGCAGGGGGCGCGCGGGACACTCAAGCACGGGAGGACATCTATTGACGCCCTCCCAGCAAAGTAGGTCCATGCTGTAGCCGTCATTCAGCTATAGCGTGGATCTGAAGTGGTTAATGTATACTATGTGTAGATATATCTTAAAGTGATTATAAAGCTTTGCCTTTTATTTTATTTTTTTAAAGAACAAACATCCATCATGTTGGTTCTCTATTTATGTTACGAACAAACATGTTATACTTATCTGCTATGCGCAGTGGTCTTGCACAGAGCAGCCCCGATCCTCGTCTTCTGGGGTCCCCCACTGGCGCTGTCCACTCGCACCCGCTGAGGGCCCTATTGCAAACAACTTGCTATGGGGATACTCATGCATGCTTGCCCCTCTCTGCTCACTGGCTATGATTGACAGCAGCAGGAGCCACTTCCACTTCCGCTCAAGTTGCCTAGGCGTTCCGAGCGGAAGTTCTCCCCTCCCCCTCCCTCCCTGCAGTCTTCTGGGACTCATTACTTTGGCTAAAAATTTTAAGTGAGGATCCTTATCCTGGTGGGTTTGCTGAGGCTATGGTTTGAAATAGAAAAGAGTGATTAATACCCCTACAACCTGGATGGTTCTATGCTACTTAAAGCAGAACTGCAGTCTGCTCACATAATTTGTAATAAAAACATCTTTGACATTCTGAAGCTTCCCTCCAACCACTTTGCATATTATTTTATATATACTGTGATCCTGTACTTGCCAAATATGCTGCAGAAATCTCCCTCCACTAAGTCTGGCTGCAGCCATTTTAACTGTGGGCAGCTGAAGCTGCTGCCTATTCACTTCCTGGATTTATACAGAGGCACACCTACAGCTCTGCAGCTCCCATTAACCCTCTTATGACTCCTCCCTCATCCCTTCCCGACAAACTCTCACAAGAGTGAGAGAGCAAGCTGTGCATGATGTCATAAGCCTAGGCTTGTTACCAGACAAACAGGAAGTGGGCTGCATAAGGTATTTACTGGCAGAAAAAAATGTTTTACTATCCAAAGTTAAAAGAACAAGGACAGAAGAATTAATAGATGGAAAGATTAAAAAACGACGGAAGGCCTGCTTTAAATCGATCCTGTTGCCAGACAATTCACCATAGAATCTGATTGTACAAACATCCATGAGGACAGTGAAGTAAGTGTATGTAGAATTAATGGAAAGCATTGATAGTTTTGCAAAAAAAGTACATTAATGCTATATTGGTACATAGGGGAGGTGGAATATAGAAAAAAAGAAAAGAAAGTGAACAAAGGGGAATTTAGCTTTTCAGTTCAAACTTGCATAGCTCTTTCATTTGGCATTTTGAAGTGTGCAGGAGATGAGAGATGTAATAACAGCCTATGACTATTTGGATAGAGCTGTAGTATTGAAAACAGTTGAAGGGTCTCCTGGGTTCTGTAAAGTTCACCATGCACTGTACAATCTCCTTTAGATCTACCATCAACTATGTAGTGTAAGGGCCTGCCTGATTGGATACAGAGTGATTAACTAGATAGGTGTTTCCTCCTATTATATACATTTGGTAAATTGTTAACGGCACACCAAACACAGAAGCAAACACACACTTTGCCATGTGCATAAACTAGCGGCAAATGCTGCAAAACGCACAGTAAAAAACACGCAACCCACAAATGCCAAAATGTCCCATTAACCATATGTAGTGCAGCCAATTAAAATCAACAGGCTGCCCTATGTGTGTCACAGGAAAAACGAACCACAAAATGTGCGCTCTCACTATGCGATGTGAATGGGGCCTTAAAATGAAATTTGCGCATTAACACAAGAACAATGAGTCTCCATTCATATCTGTGCGTTTCCTTGCATTTCAGAAATGCGCTGCACCAAAATTCACAGTAAAAAATGCACCAAGCGCCACTCTAAAAAAAATTCTGAAGCTCCTTTGGTTAGATTGCTGTGTGTGTGTTTAGGGTGGTCCATTTATGGGCCACCCTATCTATGATGAGTGAAAATGCTCTAACGCCTCCCCACCTCGCTAGAAAAAGAGTTCCCGCTATGCGGAGATGTGATCGCGACTTGACAGCTGAGTGTTTCTGTGTACTTGTATAAAGATGGCCATAGACCATGCAATCTGATTGTGTATTTAGTGAGAAGAGTGGTAACTGATTGCATTCATTTAAAAAACATGCAGCTAGGAATGGGAGGGTAGATGATGCAGGGTGTGTGCTAATGAGATCAGCTGGTCAACTCCTTCCTGTGTCATGGCCTATAAGCTGACCAGGAAGTAAGGCATTACAAGTGGATACGTCTGGAAACGTGGATGAGGACAAGTAAAGTAAGTGTATGTAGAATTAATGGAAAGTGCTGATATTTTTGCAAAAAAATAAAAATACATGAATGCTATATTGGTACATCGGGGAGCTGGAATATAGAAGGTGAAAAAAAAAATAGACAAAGGTGAACTTAGCCTTTAACCCAGTGAATCTCAACCAGGGTTCCGTGGAACCCTAAGGTTCCTCCAGAGGTTGCTAGGGGTTCCTTCAGCATTGGGCACTTTCTGCCTCAGATAAGTTCTCAAACACCATTGATCTTTTTAGCTATCTGTAAGGAGGTAATTCTTCCCAATGATCACAAGTGTAAGGACCATTCTTCCCACTGACCATCACACTAATGTATCATGAGTTGTAGAGTTCTAATTTTTAGCAGGGGTTCCACAAGACCCGAGAATTATTTCAAGGGTTCCTCTGTGTTGAAAAGGTTGAGAAAGGCTGCTTTAACCACTTCCCTAGCGCTGTATTGCCATATCGTCCCTCCGGGCGGGCGTCCTATGACGTCCTGGGATTCCCTGCATTGTGGGGAGCGCACGACGCCGGGGGCGTGTGCCCGCTGCATCGCTCGGGACCCGATGCGCGTGCCCAGTAGCCACTATGTCCGCCGGGCACCCGCGATTGCCCGTTAACCGAGCAGGACCGTGGATTACAGAGGAACTCCGATTGGTCTCCTCCCCTTGTGAGTCCGCCCCCCCCCCACCCCTCACAGTTAGAATCACTCCCTAGGTTTACCCCTTCCCTGCCAGTGACTTTTATACAGCAATCAAGGCATTTTATAGCACGGATCACTGTATAAATGTCACTGGTCCCAAAATAGTGTCAAAAGTGTCCGATATGTCTGCTGCAATATTGCAGTCACAATAAAAATTGCAGATCGCCGCCATTACTAGTAAAAAAAAAAAAAATGCCATAATTCTATCCCCTATTTTATAGATGCTATAACTTTTGAGAAATCCAATCAATATACGCTTTTTTTTTTTTTTTTTTTTTTTTTTACATACCGGCCTAAACTGAAGAAAAAAATTAGTTTTTTTTGTTTTTTAAATTGGGATATTTTATTATAGCAAAAATAATAAATATTGTGTTTTTTTTCAAAATTGGCACTTTTTTTTGTTTATAGCGCAAAAAATAAAAATTGCAGAGGCGATCAAATACCGCCAAAAGAAAGCTCTTTTTGTAGGAAAAGAAAATCAAAATTAATTTTGGTACAATGTCGCATGACCGCACAATTCTCATTCAAAGTGTGACAGCGCTGAAAGCTGAAAATTGGCTTGGGGAGGAAGGGGGTCAAAATGCCCAGTATGGAAGTGGTTAAGTACCAATCTTTTTTTTTTTTTTCCTGACTGGGACTCCTCAGCTATGAAGTGTGGAGGAAGAACAGTGCACACACAAGTCCACAGGTGTATGACAGAGCTATGGACCTATAGTCAGTAAGGATATATATATATATATATATATATATATATATATATATATATATATATATATATATATATATATATATATATATTTAAAATTACATTGTGTTATGTTAGGCAATCTTCTTAGATGCAGATCATGCATAGCAGAATTCCCTTTTTATATTGTACATAAATATAGCAATTTGTTCTGATTCTTTTTTTCATTGAGATGTCCTGACTTTCTATTGAATGCTCTGTGCTTCTTGTATACTGATTTGTTGTATGAAAAGTATGTGCTTATCTGCATGAAAGCAAATAAAAAAAGAAAAAGAAAATGTATCCAAATGATTTTAGAGTTAATTTCATGGCGGCAGCAGCTGCTGCTACCAGATAGTACGTTTTTTCTTTTCGGTCCTCTCTCACAACAGAGCTGTTCTTAAGTAAATGTATTTTGCATTACAATACAGGGGGTCCCCGACTTACAAACCACTCCTACTTACGAACAGGGCACTGCGGGGACCCTCTACCGTTCTGCGAGGACCATCTGCCGTTATGCGTGGCCAGACAGAGCCTTGGAAAATGTCGTAAATGTCTGTAATTTACCACGCATGCGCCGAACGGCATTTGACGGAACATTGGAAATATCCGTAATTGTCGTTCTGCACATGCGCGGCCGACTTACAAACATTTCCGGATTACAAACAGGAGGAAAGTCCCTAACGGGTTCATCACCTGGGGACCCCCTGTATCCTGGCTTAAAGAAGGACTCATGCTCAGAAGATAACTAATCAAGAATAGACATTTGCAAGAATCTGGATCACAACTCTTGAGAATCAGGGAGAGCTATGTATGCTATTATTCAGTTATATTCTCTCCCTGTCAGAGCTGAAATGTTATATTAGATTTCAGCTGTAAAAGTTAAAGCTTTGTGATAACTGACAGTTTTTCTGAACTGAAGAGAGAATGTAAATCTGCCATTTAACAAATCCTTTCGTTTTTGTTTTTTCTTTATGAAACCCAAACAACACTTTTGTTATATCATAGGCCAGTGATGGTGAACCTTGGCACCCCAGATATTTTGGAACTACATTTCCCATGATGCTTATGCATTCTATAGCGTAGTTGAGTATCATGGGAAATGTCGTTCCAAAACATCTGGGGTGCCAAGGTTCGCCAACACTGGCATAGGCATTTTTTACTATAAGGTCATTTAGAGTAAGCGGGAGCTTTACCATGTCGATACACATCCGATTCCTTACCATCAACTGCAATGGCGTGCCAGGAGAGGGAGTGGCCACACAGAGAAAAACTATTTTTTCCAATTCTTCCCCAATAGGGTCTATTTTTTTAGAAGTGTGCGATCCCCATTCCATTTTTTTTTTTTTCTGAAATTTAAATGACATTTTATTATTTGGCCATTTGAGATGTATGTATGCAGGGAAATTAACAGACTACCAGAGAGGATGCTGGTTATGGAATAAAAATAAAAATTAAGTTTAATCTAGAAACAAAAACTTTTAATGTAGTGCTTGTAGGACATGTTTTCAACCACATGTTTGATATCTTAGGCTGAAATACAACTCTTACAACCTATCGGTGACCTGAAATGTAACACTCAAATCTAATTCAGTAATTGAGGCAGTCTGCCATTCACCTGCTAAACTCTCTCTGCTTGTCTTAGTTTTTGGACGTCGAAGGGCTGTAACTACAGAAACAAGTTGTAAGAACTGTATCCTTGTCATTAAATTAGAAATGTGTCCATGACATTTCATAATCCTATGGCCCATGCACACTGGGCATTTGGCCTCGGTGCATGGAGCTCTGGTGTTTTAGGTGCGAGTGGCAACCCCGCTACTGGCAACCTGTTAAACTCTGTCGGATGCTGACCTCTACTGCCGCTGGACAGGGCTAGATGGCGCACATAGCAGTACTGATGTTTATGGCAGTATGTGCCCAGGGATGAATTCCTGGAGCGTAAAAAGTCTGCATTACAAGCATTGTTCCTTGGGTGCATACTGCCCTAAACATTAGTACTGCTATGCGCACGGTCCAGCCCTGTCCAGCTGCAGTAGCCATGTAGTGCACCTTCCGCTTGCATCTAGATGCTGGAGCTGCTCAAGGGCTAAATGCCCAATGTACATGGGGCCTAATTATGTGCAGTTTTGCTTTTTATATGTGCCGCTTGATGTACTAACAAACAGAGAATATTTTACATTTTAAAAACCTGAATTATCTATTTTCACACGTGCTGGCAACATCATAGATGGCCCATGCAAATGTGGAAGGTTGAGGGAAGGCCTGGGGACCCACCTCTTAGGCCCCTTTCACACGGGACGGATCAGTAATGATCCGCCCCGTGATGATCCACTTGCTCAGCGGGGATCGCTCAGTTGTCCCCGCTGAGCCGGCGGATAACAGGGCGGTCCCTGCACACTGTGCAGGGACCGCCCTGTCAGATCTCCGCTCTCCTCTATGGGGGATCGGATGAACACGGACCGGACGATATCGGGTGTCTGCCGATGTTCATCCGCAGACACCCACTATCCCATAGGAATGCATGTATGTCCGTATGTGTGAAAGGGGCCTTTAAAGGAGTTGTAAAGGTGTTTTTTTTTTTTTTTTTTTCTTTTTTTTTTTTTTTAAATAACAAACATATTATACTTACCTCCACTGTGCAGTTCGTTTGGCACAGAGTGGCCCCAGTCCTCATCTTCTGGGGTCCCTCGGCGGCTTTCTCGGCTGCTCCCCGCAAGAGCTAACCCCCCTCTGGGAAGTGCTCTCCCAAGGGGGTTAGCGTGTGGGCATGCACTCACGTGATGCAGTCGGCGGCCATAGCTGCTGACTGTATCACTCGGCCCCGCCACCCAGCGCGCCGTGTCATTGATTTGATTGACAGCAGCGGGAGCCAATGGCTGCGCTGCTATCAATCATCCAATGAAGAGCCCACAAGAGCTGGGGGAAAGAAACGCGGGATCGCGCCCACAGAGATTTGGGGTTTAGGTAAGTCAAACTGCTTGGGGGGGGGGGGGGGCAGAGAGCGCAAGCTGTTTTTTCACCTTAATGCATAGGATGCGTTAAGGTGAAAAAACACAAAGCTTTACAACTCCTTTAAACCTCTACGAAAAAGACTCTCAACCATATCAGACATAGTTTCAGAGAGCTAGCCCGTAGAAACGCTGGGATTCAAATACAACTCAGTGTATGCCACACGCATACCACTTATTAACTAAGGCCCCTTTCATGTGGGTAGACCAGCTAGTTCCGCCTGTCAGTTTTGCAGGTGGGCCCAAAATGACCTTCCATGGAAAGGTGGCTGTAAATGGATATGTGTCCTTTTACTCCCGCCGACATCCAATATGATCCACTAAAAAGAGATGTCTAATAGATCGGATGGTAGTTGCCATTTACATCTGACCACCCATAGAGGACAACGGGCTGTGTCTGTTGTGTCCGCTCTGCATAATCAGAGCAGGCACGGACCAGCCATCGGCTTGCTTGGCAGGGATCTGTGGACAAATTCCCAGCTGAGCAGGCACAATCCACCCAATGTGGAAGGGACCTAAAGCAGGGGTGTCCAACTTTTTGACCTTCCTGGGCCACATTGGAAGAAGAGGATTGTATTGGGCCACACATAAAATATACTAACAATAAGGATAACCAATGAGCACAAAAAGTCGGGCAGATCACTGATCAAGTTTACGATCACTGACTGATGAAGGTAATGTACCTATCTGAGTCATAAAACTTTATTATAAAAGTGAAAAAGGGCAAAATAGAACTATTGTAATATTTGACAAACTAACGCATCAATATCTGGTTCGATGGATGTAGTAGAAATTCTCAATACATTTTCAAGGTGCTCATCGCATATTTTGGTTCTAATTTTCCCTTCGTGTGCCTCATCCCTGAAAGTAGTTGCTCGCAAATATAGGAACACTGATGACATGAATAAGGCATGATTGTGAAGAGTGGGATATTTTTCTTTGAGAAGATACTACTTCTAAAAGTCCAGTAAAGAGACACTGTCAAATGTTTCTTTGGCTGGTCTCGGCTAATCCATTTTAAATTCCTACATAGGATATACTACACTCTGGCAAAACTAGCCAGTGTTTACCCGGGGGTATCATCAAAGTGCTAGCGGTGTTCCTTCTCTCTGGCCACCTTTGGTCATGTGTTTTGGCATTACCTGGTGGTCAGGGATTATTGGACCGCTATTCTTCTGTGTATAACACCTCTTTACCTGTGCCCATGATGGTTACAGTCTCCCTGCTTGGGTTGGTGGAGGGCCTGGCACCTACTAGGGCCCAAGGTACATTGCTAAATTTGTATTATGCGTGTAAGGCATTCATCTTGTATTGGAAAAAGCCCACCACACCTTCTATCCCCTACTGGAAGGTATAGGTTAATAAAATGTTTGCCACTCTATAGAACTACATACTTGAGCAGGGGTTGGTAGATCTGGCTTAATAGCCCTACAACCGTTGCTCAAGACCTCTAGGGACATGACAGTTAGGATATGACTGCCTGAGTGGGGTGGTGGTTGCCAGGGTGAACTGTGCTAGTTTTATCTCTCTTCTGTTGTATAACATCCCTGCTTGATGTCATTCAAACCTTTGGTCCTTAGGCCCTCATTAGTTTTGGATGCTCACCCCTTGAGGGAAAGCTGTAATTGCCTATGATTCTGTATGGGGAACTGCATTTATGTCTCTGGTTACACTACTATTATGTAAATATATTATTCTTTTTTTCTCGTGGGATGCATAGAACTTGATGCCATGGAAGTACTTCTTGGGATGGTGGCAGGTGGGTTCGTGTTTTTGTGGTGACGAATTGTGTTTGTGTAGTGAGCCCTGTGTGGCAGAAACTTTTTTTTTTCTTCTTGTTATTCTTGCAAAATAATAAAGATAAATTTATAAAAAATAAAAAAATAAAATAAAAAAAGTTTCTTTGGCTGCATGTGATCGCTGAGCGTAAATGCATTTTTACAAAAAAATTCCACAAAAAATCAACATTTTCAAGTAAGTTTACGATTTCTTTATGTTGAGCCGCATTCATGTCCATCTTGGGCCACGGGGTTTTTCACCCCTGAGCTGACGTATAATTTTTGGGTGAAATTACTATTATAATATGTTTATTTATCATTGTTGATGTACTCCTTGGATTTTCAAAGTGATACATTGTTTTATGAAATCATCTGATTCACGTTAATAGTCAAATAGATTATGCTTTCTGAAAATGTAGACCCGTTGGCTCTGACAAGAGAAAACATTTATTCATAGTTCCTCAGTCAGAATACTGAGATGCTCTTCATAAGCAGAATAAGGCTTGCCACTCTATTAGATAGCACATTGTAAAGACAACAGGCTCCAGTAGGATAGCGAATGACTGACAGTTTTTCTTCTCCTGCTTGGAATCTTTGGAATCGGCATAGAGAACAAAGCCCAGCTTTGTGTGCATGCAGATGAAGGGGAAGAAAACATTCTGTAAGCTGCCTAGGCTGCTCTAGAAATTATTTGAGGACAACTCTAGTGAAAAGGGTTAGACTAATTTGAAAATTCTCAAGCTGAATAAAATATTGCTAGACCATAAAGGAAACCTGTGACATACAAGTAAAACGACTACTATGATTTAGTTAGTTGCTGTCGCCAGGGCAGGACTTAGGGAGGTGAGGGCCCCTGGGCTTGAGTCACTTTCGGGCCCTACCTTCTATACATTACCATATATATCGGCTTATAACACGCGCCCCAATTTTAGGAGGGAATTTTAAGGAAAAAAACTTTTAGGAGGGAAGTGTAAGGAAAAAAACTTACATTTAAATGCATCAATGCAGCCTTATCAGTGTCCATCTGCAGCCTTGCCCATCCATCTGACATACAGAGTCCTGTGTATCTCGGCAGCTCTCGGGTCCTCTTGGCGGCTCTCGGGTCCTCTTGGCGGCTCTCGGGTCCTCTTGGCGGCTCTCGGGTCCTCTCGGCGGCTCTCGGGTCCTCTCGGCAGCTCTCGGGTCCTCTTGGCGGCTCTCGGGTCCTCTCGGTGGCTCCCGGCGGCTCTCGGGTCCTCTCGCAGTCCCGAGCGGAGCATAGAGTAGCCAAGTGTACTCGGCTCGGCTCAGTCACACCTGGTCCCTGTGTTATGTCCATCATAGTGCCGGACTGGGCGTGACTTTGAGCGGAGCGGAGCCTAGTGCATTCAGCTATGTATCTCGGTGGGGCCCCCCTATTGGGCGGGGCCCATGGGCTTGAGCCCAGTGAAGCCCAATGGTAAGTCCGGCCCTGGCTGTCACCTATTTGTGTTGTGATTGCCAAATTCACTGCTAAACTCTCTAAAAACCCCAAATTTCTAGGGAAATTGGCAAACCCTGTCTCACAGTGCTTAGTGCTTTTTCCAGGCACCTTATAGCGCTTGTTATTTAGCTACTTGGTTATTTCTGTAAGGCCATGCCACGTTTGCTTTAAGGATCCCTTCACAGCTGTACGTTAGGCTAGCACCAAGGTGTACTGTGGTGCCATTCATTTTGAAAGTCACTTTAGCACACTAGTATAACCCGTCCACGTCTCTGGGCAAGGTAACATTAATTGGGGTGTACTATGTTGGAGAAAAAAGGTGCATGTTGGATTTTGGCCTTAATGTGATGCTTTGGCTGCCTTAAAGTAACCCCCATGGCTACAGTGTCCAAATAATTATTGCACAGGATTTATATAGCACCAACAGCATGTGCAGCGCTTTACAAAATAAAGGTAGACATTACAATTACAATACAGTTAGTACAAGTGGAATCCGAGAGACCTGCTCGTTAAAGTAAAGTAAACCTTTCTGGTGGCCCTTGTCTTAAGTCCGCTGAACTCCATCCACTGCTGGTGTTAATACCTACTCCCTACTGTGGTTCCTTCTGCCGACCCAGATGTCCTGGAGTGACATTCAAAGCACTTTGCACAGCGGGGGAAGCGAGTATTCTAACACCAGAAGGGTTGGATACCTAAAGTGGCTAGGGATCCACAACATCAAAGTGGTTCTAAAGGCTAAAGACTAAAAAAAACAAAAAATATGATACTAACACACACCCTAAAGAGTTAAACTACATATATTTTTATCGCTATAAAAAGCAGAAATACAAAAAGCCACCACCAACAATATCCTATAATGCCTTATAAAAACCCACAAGAAGAATCCCTATAGCAGGGAATTATTCTTCAGTGGTCAACCAATTCCCCAAAACAATAGACCTATATAGTAGATGGTAGAAAACATTCCTCTTCTCAATAGAGAGGGGTTTACTAATACAGTGCTGGTGTTAATACCTACTCCTGACTGTGGTTCATTCTGCCGACCCAGATGTCCTGTAGTGACATTCAAACTTTCCACAGTGGGGGGAAGCAAGTATTCTAACACCAGAAGTGTTGGATACTTAAAGTGACCAGAGATCCACAACATTAAAGTGGTTGTAAATGCTCAAGTTTTTTTTCAATTCTATGAATGTAAAAAATCTTCTGTGTGCAGACGCCCCCCAGCCCCCCAATACTTATTTGAGCCCCATCGCAATCCAGATTGCGATCCAGAGATGTACACAAGAGCCTCGGACTCCCCCCCCTTCTCATTGACTGAGCCATTGGCTTCTGCTATCAATCAGACAGCGAGCCAATGAGAACAGAGAGGGGGCGGGGCTGAGCCACAGCTTTTTGTCTGAATAGACATGCAGAGCAGCGGCTCGGGAGTGAGCTTGCTTGGGTGCCCCACAGCAAGCTGTTTTCTCTGGGGCCATATGGCAGGAGTGAGGGGCTAGGGGTGCCAGTGAAGAGGAGAATCAAGCCTGTTCTGTACAAAACCATTGCACAGAGCAGGTAAGTATAACATGTCTGTTATTAAACAAAAAAAAAAACTTGCCTTTAATATCACTTTAATTGTTTTGAAAGCACTGGCTGTTGGAAGGTTGCGTATGCATTATTCGCTTTTAAAGGGAGGCTTTACATTAATTTTGTCCCTGTAGAAACAGGATCACTTACACAGTACAACTGACGCATGTTTGCTTACACAATGCAAACAATGTGAATGGCCTTTAAATATATACACTATTTCAGAAATCGCCTTCAGAAAAAATTGTTAGTTGAAGTAAAGATTTCCTGGAAACATTTTAAAATGACAATGGGGGTTATTTACTAAAGGCAACTCCACTTTGCACTACAAGTGCACTTGGAAGTGTCGTCACTGTAGATCTGAGGGGGACATGCAAGGAAAAAAATAAAAACATTTTTTTTAGCTTGCACATGATTGGATGATAAAATCAGCAGAGCTTCCCCTCATTTCAGATCTACAGTGACTGCACTTGTAGTGCAAAGTGGTTTCACCTTTAGTAAATCAAACCCAATATACCATATCCATATATTTTTTTTTTTTTTTTTTTACTGTGTTTTTTCTGCCATGTCACATTCTGAATGAGCTTTAAATCCTCTCCTTTTTTTCCATTTGTTTGGAATAAGCAATGCATGCTAGTTGCGGTCATGTGCGGTGTTCTAGGCCTCTAGGCACACACTAAAGCTATGGTTCATGAAGAACGAATGTAACTACCCTCCAACAGGAAGTTGGATCACAGCAGCAAAAAAAAAAAAGAATTTGAAGAAGGCTGAGAGCAATAAAGGGTACTTGTTTGAGTTAAAGCGGTAGTAAAAACTCCCTTTGCACACTTGTACTTACAGGTAAGCTTATAATAAGGCTTACCTGTAGGTACAAGGAATATCTCCTACACGTCTACTGTTTAAGAGACGTCACCGTGGCTTGGCCATTCAGCTGGCCAGAGCCTGCGAACCCAGGTATAAATGGAAGCACTGTCAGTGGTGTGACAGTGCGCCGCTGGAGGGCTTTGTTTGAAGCAGGGCCGTATTAATACCATCATGGGCCCTGGGCAAAGTAATGCTCTGGGGCCCCTACAATGAGGACAGCGCAGGTAAAGGGAGTAGGTAGGAGGCAGACAAGCGGGGCTTCCCCTTTTGGGTGGAGCTCCACATTAACTACATGAACAATCATTCTGTACAGCAAAGAAACAGTTGGAAAATACTACGTACATAAAGTAACAAATCTGTCCTGTGCATATAATATATCTACTAGATTGATGCCTCCCCAGGACTCTGACCCCTCTACACCCTAGATATCCCCCCCAGGACTCTGACCCAGCTACACCCCAGATATCCCCCCCAGCACACTGGCCCCTCTACATTCTAGATATCCCCCCAGCACTATGGCCCACCTACACCCTAGATACCCCCCCAGGACTCTGACCCCTCTACATCCCAGATATCCCCCGAGGACTCTGGCCCCTCTACATCCTAGCTATCCCCCCAGCACTATGGCCCCTCTACACCCTAGATATCCCCCCAGCACTATAGCCCACCTACACCCTAGATACCCCCCCAGGACTCTGACCCCTCTACATCCCAGATATCCCCCGAGGACTCTGGCCCCTCTACATCCTAGCTATCCCCCCAGCACTATGGCCCCTCTACACCCTAGATATCCCCCCAGCACTCTGACCCCTCTACACTCCAGATATTCCCCCCAGCACTCTGACCCCTCTACACCCCAGATATCCCCCCAGAACTCTGACCCCTCTACACCCTAGATATTCCCCCAAGCACTGTTACCATATACCATAAGATACCCCTTGTATTGTGACCCCACTACATCTCCAACACTGTGGCCTCTCTACATCCCTGATACCTCTAGCACTACAGCCACCCAAGCTACCCCTATACACCCCAGATCCACCCTCAACATTGTTTTCCCCCATACACCCTTGATATACCCCAGCACATTTTTCCATCCATGTAGTGCCCCCTTTTCCAGTGGAGATACAGTGCATGTAAACTTCTGGCTATGTGCCCACCTCCAGCACTGGACTTGCCTATACCACTCAAGCAGGCAGAAGGAGGGGTGGAAGAGGGAGCATCGCTATGGGCATTCCATGCCCTTGGGTGCAAACAGTGCTGGACAGCTGGGCTCACCATGACACCATCCACAATGCTACTTCAGCAACTAAAGGCAAAACTTTTTTTTTTTTTTTCATTTTGGATAGAATAAGAAAGGATTACAACACCCCCCCCCCCCCCCCCTTTAAATGTATTTATTTATTTTCGTCATTGGTGTTCTATTAGAGGTATTCCCCTTTATAGTCTATCCCATAGCCAACACAGAAGGTTCAAGGAAATCCAGGGTCCCCGGAACTATCCTCCACATTAGGTTTCCCCTCTATTACTATTCTGGTGGGATTTTCTTCCACTTTCACTCTTGGCGATAACAGTAAACAGAACAAATAGGGTGGATCTCCCTAACAGTGACATAAAACAGCAGTAAAAACCTGACAGGCGTTCTAATCCCTCTCCACTCCATCTAAAACTAAAACAAAAACGAATTGTCCGATGGATTCCGGTCCGCCGGACCAAGTCTGCCGGAAAGTCCGATCGTGCATACGCTGCATTAGGAACTCTTGGTGCCCTAGTGCAATTTGTTTCTTTTTTTTCTCTCCTATATTATTTAATATGTTTTTTACTGAAAATCAGGATGATGAGTAAATATGTAGTCCTTTTTAAGTAGATTTTCTCTTGAACGATACTTTTGTTTCAGCTGTTTATAATTATTAAAATTGAATCTGTAATGGAAATTGCTTCAGTATAATATTGCATTGGCGAGTAATAGAATCAAAAGCATTGACAAGTAAAAGCATTAAAGGCAGTCTGAGAAGTCAGAGGAAAGTGCTTGTGTGCTGTGTTTTTTTTTTTTTTTTTTTTTTTTTTTTTTTTCTGCTGCTGAGTCAAGAAATAGAATTTATTTTGTTTGCTGCTGTAGCCAGCTTAGTGCTGAGTTGTCTTATATTATCTACTGCTGCCATTTCTTGCAGCAAAATGAGTGATGGCACACAATGTTTGCCTTCCCGAGAGTAATAGTTCTGGCTTGTGGATGTGAACATTTTAGAATAATAAAAAAAGGTTATTCAAAGATTGTAAGGGGTTTAAAAAAAAATATATATTTTTTTTTACCAGCCAAAAGTTGTTTTCCTGAGTTAAAGCAAAGCTGTCAGCCACTTGTAAAGTAATAATCCTGCTTCCTAGTCTATTTTTCAGCCTCCTTTGTGTGAGTCTTGGAAATTATTTTCAATATGTTATTGGGGCCTGTTCCATGACATAAAGCAGTTGTAAAAAAAACAAAACAAAAAACAAAACAAACCTGCAAGACAACTATGATGTGCTAGTATGCATCGCATACTAGCACATAATGAAATATTTCCCTTTAGAAAGAAGCCCTCTCAGCGGCACCTGGTCACTGCTGAGAGGGCTGACATGTTTCCCTGGTTACTCCCTCTGTTGCGGCATCTTCAGAAGCTCTGAAGATCCGGCACAGTATTTTGGACCTTCAGAGCACATGCGCGCTGACGACAGCAGCTACATGAAGGGTGAATATCTCCTAAACAGTGCCTGTTTAGGAGATATTCATTTTATCTACAGGTGAGCCTTATTATAGGCTTACCTGTAGATAAATTAAAAAGCGGGGTTTACAACCGCTTTAAAGTGGTTGTAAACCTCTGACATGAAAAATTAACAAAGCATATCCTTCAATAATGCATACTTGCATAATGCATGCATAATGCATACATACATGCATACAAAGCACTGAGTGTGATTTCTGTTTGCAGTCTAGTTCCTCTGCTAGCTGCATGAGTAATTTCTGATATCTTGTGCCACTTCCAAGAGATCAAGGGGGGTGGGTGCTCCAGCACATAAACTGAAATTGACAGCTGTGCATGTTTCCCTATGAGGCTGTGTAGAGGGGAGTGTCTATTCCCTCCACTCCTGTCTCAGAATACACTCAGCTCTCCTTTCCGGGCTGTGCAGTGTGTGACATCAGATGGTCACTTCTGCCTACTGACAATCAAAAATGCCATGTTAACTGCACAATATGAACAGATATGGTTAACAGATGGCTGCAGATAAACAGGTATACCTTATGTAAGGGGGACATGTTTCATATATGTTTATCACCTATGTCTTGTCACTTAACTAAGTATTTGTAAGGCTACAATTACTCCAATATATTTTTAACTGCTTCCGGACCAGCCGCCGCAGTTATACTGCGGCAGGTTGGCTCCCCTACGCAAGCCGTCATAGCTGTACGTCGGATCTTGAAGGTGCTTTAGCAGGTGCGCGCAGAATGTCCCCGGAACCAATGTGTGTGCCCGGCGGGCGCGATGACCACCGGGCACCCTTGATCCATCATGACAGAGCGATAACCGGGATCTGTGTGTATAAACGCACAAATCCCGGTTCTCTCAGGGGAGTAGAGACAGACCATGTGCTCCTACTAAGTAGGAACACCGATCGGTCTCCTCCCCTAGTCAGTTCCATTCCCCCCCCCCACAGTTAGAAAACACCTAGGGAACACAGTTGATCGGCCCCTAGTGTTAACCCCCTCCATGCCAATGATATTTGTACAGTATTCAATGGTTATTTTTAGCTCTGATCGCTGTATATTTGTCAGTGGTCTCAAAAAAGTGTCTGATCTGTCCGCCACAATGCCGCAGTCAGGATAAAAACCACTGATCACCGTCATTACTGGTAAAAAAATAAAATAAAAATGCCATAACTCTATCCCCTATGTTGTAGACGCTATAACTTTTACGCAAACCAATCAATATACGCCTATTGCGATATTATTTTTATTTTTTTTATCAAAAATATGTAGAAGAATACATATCGGACTAAACTGAAGGAAAAAATTTTTTTTTCTTTTATTTTTGGGATATTTATTATAGCAAAAAGTACAAAATATAGAGAGGTTAGAGTTAGATGGATGTTACATAAGTTACTAACAAATTCATGTCTAGCAACACTTTTTCATTTTTGGATAAAGGTTTGTCTGGGTCGGCCTTTCTCAGCCTTTTCAATACAGATGAACCCTTGAAATAACTTTCCGGTCATTGAGAAACCCTGGACTAGATAAATAAAAACTGAACATTGAATTCACCCCTCGCCCTGACTTTGTTAAATGATTTGTTTCAGCCCTCTAATTACCACCTTTGCTGGAGAGCATGGTCTGTTACTGGTAGTTAAAAAACATAACAATTACTGGCCAGATTAATAGTTACATAGTTAATCTGGTTGAATGTTCTAAGAAGATTCGACAGAGCAGCTAAACTGTACGATGGCGCAATCGTACATTTCCAATGTTCTGCCTACAAGCTATAGTAGAATTCTAATGTTGTATGACACTAGTAATAATTATGTTTATTAATTATTATTACTAGTCAACCAACATTAGAATTCTTCAATAGCCTATGGGCGGAGCATTTGACCATAAATGTCCGCTCGTGGCGACTGCTTCGCCGAATCTTCATGTTGAATCTTTTCTCTCTATGTCGAATAATCTTGGACTAATAGAGTTAGGTTAGGCACATTCAACCTTTTTTTTGCTATTGTCTCTATAATGTTGAATCTTTTCTCTCTATGTTGAATAATCTTGAACTAATAGAGCTAAGGTTAGGCACATTCGACCACAGGTTTGATGGACACAGATCGCTATTGTCAGTGTCATGTCGAATCTCCTATCTATATCCAACTGTTGTCACAACGAAAACAAAAGTAAAGCATTTGTTTATGGCGGATCTTTCGGTTTTCAGATTCTGCACGTTCATTATCGTTTGTTAAATTTTGACTTGAGCGAAGTCTTGATATACAAGTAGTGTCATGTCACAACTGAGTATAAAAGAGAAGAGAGACACCTCTAAGTGTAGCAATATGGTTACATTTAATAAAGGTACAACATTTAGCAACTCACATGGTTGGTGATCAAAACGGGCAGATCTAAGTATGCAGGCATCCAGGGTAAAGCTGTCCACATAGACCGTCCTCCACACCACCATCATCATCATCATTGCTTCCATGCAGCGCTCCACAAGCCCATCAAGCCTTGCTATCAGCTCGCTCTACTGCAGGGTAGTCTTCCCGGTCACTATTGAAGACTGACAGCAGTGAGAGCTGGCGGTGCGGAGGATGGTCTATGTGGGGAGCCTAACCCCGGATGTCTGCATACTTAAATGTGCCTCTTTTAATCATCAACCATGTGAGTTGCTAAATGTTATACCTTTAAGTGCTACACTTGGAGGCGTCTCTCTTCTCTTTTATACTCTGTAGCTCCTGCTAGATTTTGCTTCTAATACCCTTAGACCCCTTTCACACCACACCGCCGATAGCGTGGGCGGTAAAACGGCGATATTTTTAGCGTCGTTTTACTGCTGGATTTGCGGCGCATTTGGGCGCTTTTACCCACGCTAGCGGCCGAGAAAGGGTTAAAACCGCCGACAATAGCGGCGTTTTGCCGGCGGTATTACAGCACTGCCCCATTGATTTCAATGGGGAGCAGCGGTGGAGGAGCGGTAAACACACCACTCCTTCACCGCTCCAAAGAAGCTGCTGGCAGGACTTTTCCCTGACGTCCTGCCAGCGCACCGCTGCAGTGGCTTTCACACTACATACAATGGTGCAGCTTCTTTAGGGCGGATTGCAGGCGCTATTTCTAACGCTATAGTGCCTGCAAAACGCCCTGGTGTGAAAGGGGGCTTATGAAGGCTTCCATTTGTAGATGGAAATTTTATGGTTACACAACCTATCACATTGCTATAATCATTTTTACATAGACTATAAACTGAAGGATGAATAAATGGTTGTGGAACGAATCATCTGAGTTTCCATTATTTCTTATATATTATTGATATATGAGTGCTTTGGATTACAAGCATGTTTCCGGAAAGAATTATGCTCACAATCCAGGGTTTTACTGTACTTCTCCTATAGATCATAGGAGTGCAGTTCGCTGTCGGCTGACGTCAAAGAGCCGGTCCAGGCTCAGAATGCTGAGAACTGAGAGATCAGTGGTCTTTGCTCCATGAGAAGTACAGTCAAAGCTCACTTGGCTGTACTTCTGTGGATCACAGGAGTGCAGTTTGTTCTGCACTCCTGTGACCCGTTTTTAGCAGACAGCAAGATCACGACAATGAAGTCAGGATCCGCCCACATTCCTAGACCGGCACCTGGCTCAGCCTCTCAGTGAGCCAGCGAGAGCCTGAGCCGTCCGCTCCTGCACTTTCCACAGCCCAGTGCTCCAGTGAGTACAGGAAGGAGGGCAGAGCAGAGAGCTGAGGGATTGGCAGTGTTTGTTCCCAGTGTTAGTACCGAGTTAGAGTTCTCTTTTAATAATAAAGATTCCCATAGACTTTAAATTGCAGAGCGGAAAGACTGCAGAGCGTGCCATACACTGGCTCAAAAAATTAATTTCAATGTTGGGGAAGAAGCAGGGAGGAGGAATCCAGTGACGGCTTATCAGAGGTGAACAAATGCAAACAGGATGGGTGTTCTAAGCTGCCTAATCACTTGTTCTCCCTGATAGTGGATGCCAAGGACAGGGGCATAGCCATAGACACAAGAAGACCAGATCAGGTGACTGTTGTGTCTATGGGGAGCTTTAGTCTATTTGTATCACTAAACTGTCTTTTTGACAGTATTTGGGTTTCTCAAAGTAAAAAAAAAGTGGTCAACGAGGCACAATTTTCTTTATTGGAATAGTTACTTTATCATGTTCACTCATGTTTCATAAAAAAATGCTATATTACAAACTACATTGTACAGAATATTTTTATTCTCTTTTAGGCCCCTTTCACACTGAGGCGCTGAGCACCCTGAAAGAGCCGCTCAGTGCACTCCAATGTGAGGGCTTTCACACTGGAGCGGTGCGCTTGCAGAACGGTCAAAAAAGTCCTGCAAGCTGCATCTTTGGAGCGCTGTAGGAGCAGTGTATTTACCACTCCTAAAGCGCCCCTTCCCATTGAAAACAATGGGGCAGTGCTCCAAACCCGCCTGTAAAGCAGCGCTTTGTGGGCGCTTTTAACCCTTTTTCGGCCGCTATCGGGGGTTAAAACTGCGCCGCTAAAACGACGGTAAAGCGCCACTAAATATAGTGCCGCTTTACTGCCAGCGCGCTGAGCGCCACAGTGTGAAAGTAGCCTTAGTATCACTTTTTTTTTTTGCAAATGTTTTAAAGCGGAGGTTCACACAAAAATTGAACTTCGCTTTTCAGAACCCTCCCTCTCTCTGTCACATTTGGCACCTTTCACGGGGAGGGGGGTGCAGGTACCTGCCTGAGACAGGTATTTGCACCCACTTCTGGGCATAGACTCCCACGGGAGTCTATGCCTCTTCCTGTCCCCATGCACTGTCTGCTGGGACACACACGGGTCCCAGGAGCTAGCAGGGACCAGTTTGGACACGCAGTGCGACTCGCGCATGCACTGTAGGGAACCGGGAAGTAAAGCCGCAAGGCTTCATTTCTTGATTCCCTTACCAAAGATGATGGCGGCATCCGAGGACCAAGAGATGTCTCAACCTCGGGTGCCGACATTGCTGGACCGTGGGACAGGTAAGTGTCCTTATTTTATTTTTTAATTAAAATCTTTTTTTATTTTATTTGTATTCAAGTTAAAAGATACAACCAATAAAGAAAAGTATACAATAATTTCCCATTCATACATATATCCCTACCCTCCCCCACCCATACCCCCCTACCCCATCGAACCTCTACATCCCCAATTCCCCCACCCGGTAATGTTAAGTGCCCACCTATATCAACAACATATCAAAAACATAAATAATTGAACAATCTTCTCTTTCATTTATCCCTCCCACCTCCCCTCCCCTTATTCACTCTCTCCTTCATCCAAAAACCTTACATCCCTTTCACTCTTACTCACCTCTCACGCCACTTTCCCCATATTCTTACAAACTTCCCATGGTTACTTCTTTTCCTATATATGTATTCCTCTTTCTTTATCGTATCTTTAACTATTTCAATCCATTCCTTTACTGTGGGTGCTTCTTTCCTCTGCCATTTGTACGCAATTAGCTTTCTCCCTTGAAAAAGGCATCTAATTACAGCTATATGGATATCTCCCAGGACCTCCTCCCTTTCTATCAAACCCATTATACAAATTTTAGCTTCTACTTCCAATAATAGCCCAAACACTTGGTTTATTTTTCCTATAACTCCTTTCCAATATCTGTATAATCTTGGGCATCGCCAGATCATATGTATTAAATCCCCTCTCCGGTCTCCACATCTTGGACATTCTGCATCTTGCCTTCTCCCAAACCTAAACAACTTAAGGGAAGTGTAATATACCCTGTGTATTAAATACAGTTGAGATATAATATGTGATGGAGATAATGAAACTTTCGCTCCCAGCGCCATAACCCTCTCCCACTGTTCAACCGATAATGGGCCCACATCTCTCTCCCACTTTACTCTTTTTATATTCTCTATCTCCCCCTCTTGTTCTATTCTCTTTAAATACCCATAAATATCTGAGATAACTCCTTTTGATGTATTACTATTTATAATTTTCCTGAGTACAGGCATCTTACTCCACTCCAAAATCCTTCCTCTAAATTGTACCTCCAACGCATGTTTAATTTGTATATAATTAAAGAAGGTGTGGGCAGGTAACCCATATTCATCCCTTAGTTCCTGAAATGTTTTCATCCTCCCTTCCCTGTACAGTTGTGTTAAGAAGTGGATGCCCCTCCGATCCCATTCTGCTAATCTCCCCATTTTCCTAATTTCCACTAAATTTTTACTTTCCCATATTATGGAAAATTCCATATATCCACTATATCCCAACATTACTTTTACCTCCTCCCAGCATTTTACCACCAGTTGAACTGTAGGGCATCTGGTTCTAAATGAGTCAGCCTCCACAACTGTATTATGCGGGGTATCACTCACTAGGAGACGACCTCCCTTCTCCTCTACTACCGTTAGATTACCTCCTTTCATATACTGTAGTTGGGCAGCCAAAAAATATCTCATGTGTCCTTATTTTAAAAATCAGCAGCTGCAGTATTTGTAGCTGCTGACTTTTAAAAAAAAATTTGTGAGACTTCTGCTTTAATATGTTTTTGGTTCAGTGAAATAGTAACAATAATGTTGCTCCATTTCTATGAATGGTGTCTATCGTGAATTGTTTTAGCTTTGCTCTTTGGCATATTTGTAGTAAGTGAAAGTGGAGTAAAATAGAACCTCCTGATGATCAAATGGATAGGATACTAAAAAAATGATTCTTGCATATGGCAAGTGTTCCAATGCTGACGTGCAATACATCAGTCGCGGTCATCAGTAGATTTCTAGAAATGACTTTTGTTATGAATCATTATAATTATTGTTATCATTATAAGTTCTTAGTAGTTAGGTAGAATGTACTTACCCCTTCCCCTAAGTTCTGCCGCTGCACCTTCATGATGGTGCAAAAATACTTAGGCCTCATGCAAAGTGGGCTTAAAAAAAATACTGCTTTTACAGATGTTTGACTGTGTTTTATATTTTTTTTCTCAGCCTTTAAATGTACGTCTTTGTCATCCTATGTGTCCATGCACACATAGGCATATTGAAAGAGCAGCGTTTACATGCTGTAAAAAAAAAAAATCAAAAGCTCTTTTTCCGGAGAGGAGCTAAAGAGCAGAAAAAAGCTGAACGCACCAAAACGCGTGTAAACGTGCCTAAACACTAAATGAGATGTGTTTAGGCATGTTTGAACATTAATGCATTTCAAAGGGCAGAATAAATTAATGTTGACCAATACTGGCCCCTGGAATCCATTAACCACTTGCTGACCGCCTTACGCCGATATACATCGGCAGAAGGGCTCGTACAGGCAAACTAACGTACCTGTAGATTGCTCTTTAAGAGGCGGCCACGTGCTCCCATGGCAAGCTCCGTGAATCGGTCGCGGCGGGGATACCCGTGATCGCCTCAAGGAGAGGAAGAACGGGGAGATGCTAATGTAAACAAGCATCTTTCCATTCTGCCTATAGACAGTGTCACTGATCTCTGCTCCCTGTGATTGGGAGCAGAGATCAGTGACGTGTCATACACAGCCACGCCCTCCCCAGGACACACTTAACCCCTTCACTGCCCCCTAGTGGTTAACCCCTTCACTGCCAGTGTCATTTACACAGGAATCAGTGCATTTGTATAGCACTGATTGCTGTATAAATGACAATGGTCCCAAAAATGTCGGATGTGTCCGCCATAATGTCGCAGTCACGATAAAAATCGCTGATCACCGCAATTACTAGTAAAAAAAAAAAGATTAATAAAAATGCCATAAAACTATCCCCTATTTTGTAAACGCTATAACTTTTGTGCAAACCAACCAATAAACGTTTATTCCATTTTTTTTCGTTAACCAAAAATATGTAGAAGAATACGTATTGGCCTTAACTGAAGAAAAAAAATATTTTTTTTATATATATTTTTGGGGGATATTTATTATAGCAAAATGTAAAAAAATAATGTTTTTTTTTTTCAAAATTGTCACACTTTTTTGTTTATAGCGCAAAAAATAACCGCAGGGGTGATCAAATAACACCAAAAGAAATCTCTATTTGTGGGGAAAAAAAGGACGTCAATTTTGTTTGGGAGCAACGTCACACGACCGCGCAATTGTCAGTTAAAGCGACGCAGTGCTGAATCGCAAAAAGTGCTCTGGTCAGGAAGGGGGTAAAATCTTCCGGGGCTGAAGTGGTTAATGCACAACCGCTTGATGTGCCTACTTGTGTTTGTAATATGCAGCTTTAGGCCGTTTTTTTTAGCAGCTTTTCTCCTTCCAGGAGTTCTGGGGCCTTATACTAAGCTCACACTAGCCCTTTATTTTAAAATCGATCTTTTCAGAGTGTGGCTGAGCAGCTACTTTCAGGAGGTATGCCCAATGCCTTCTTTTTATTTTTTTGTTTTTTTTGGCCGAGCGGCAATTTACAATGTGACTTATGTGCAGCAACTGCGAGCCAAGTGTTTGGCTTGGTGTTGTGGTGCGGCCCTGTTGACTTCAATGGCTGAGGTTGACAGCCTGTCAACTTGACATTCCGCATTAAATTGTCTGTGACTCTCAGCATGTCAACAGCTTCCTCTGGCTGTATTTTAGTACTTTAGCTTGGCGGTTGAGGGGGGGTGGTAAAACTGTTTGTTTAAAGAGGCCTGCTACAATCAGCTATTAAAAGATTAACATTAAAAAGAAGGAAAGATAACATAAAACTAGCTGCTATGGGCAACAAATCTTCTCGGCGTAGTGCCTTTTGCACATGTTTGTTCATAATCTAATCTAATATTAATATAATAGTTCTGTATACTATAGACATCAATACTTGCTCTTAAGGTTCGTGTAACTGGTGGTGGAATCCTGCATAGTGAGATGATCTATTTCTTTTTTTTTTCTACATGATTTTGGCACATAAACACATTTTCCACATGACGCCCAACAGATGTATATCTAATTATACTCTCCATGTCACACTTTGATAAAGATTTCCCCCCTCATTCATCTCGCCAGCAAAGATCAGGCGCTGAGCTGTTGAACCCCAGTAAAATATGACTTGTTCAGTCTCTCTTTATATCCGCAAACTTGCATTCACCTATCATAATTCAAAAAGAGTGCCAATGGTTCATGAGCTACTTGTAATGCAGGACAAAGAATAACAATGGAAGAACAGGAGTGCAAACTATTTGCAAGTGGTATTAGTGTATCAAAATGTAAAGGGGAATAACGTAATAAAAAGAGAACAAATTGTTTTCAAAAAGTATGATAATATTGTGATATGACATTTCATATACATTATATTGTCAAAAGTACTGGGACAACTGCCTTCACATGCACATTTCACTCCACTATAAAGGGGTTGTAAAGGTTCATATAAAAAAAAAAAAAAATAACAAACATGTTATACTTGCCTGCTCTGTGCAAGGGTTTTGCACAGAGTGGCCCCAATCCTCCTCTTCTGGGGTCCCCCAGCGGCGCTCCCGGTTCCTCCCTGCATTGAGCGACCCCCTCAGAGACTTGCATTCCAGGGGGGGGGGGGGACTGGAACACATTGAAAACCCATCAAAAATGCACATGCGGAAACTCATCCAGACTGTGGTGTAAACTGGCCCTTGCAGTACTTGCTTAAATATAAACAAAACAAAAAAAAAGTCCTCAACTGTATCTGTAAAGGTGACCATAAATGACTTGCTTTTATTTTCAGATCCAAACAAGCAAGATGGATATTGAGACACTGGGGCAAATTTACTAATTAGAGAATGCAAAATTTGATGCAGCTGGGCATAGTAGCCAATCGGCTTCCAACTTCTGCTTGTTCAATTAAGTTTTGCCAAAAAAAAAAATGTAAGCTGTTTTTATGCAGAGCTTCACCAGATTATGCACTCTCCAGTTTTAGTAAATCAACCCCTTTCTTCCTCCATTATTTGTATTTTATCGGAGAAGATAAAACTCTCTCTAATATATTTTAAACTAAACTAAATGCATTAAATAAAGAGCTTTATCTGAAGCCCCACTAACTTTGAGAATTTTTATGAAATTAACATTTTATCATATGACAACCTTGTTCCTCTATATCTTTCTTAAACAGAAAGTCTCTAAAGTTCCAAGGGAAAGCAATATATGTGATAGTGTAATCATTTATAGAAAGCCTTATAGAGGTGACCCATTTTTTTGAAAGCACAGGAAGTGTATTCTGCATACATAAAATCTGAATGTTAACTAAGGTGAAAGGAAGCGGTGGGGGACTAGAAACTTCCTTTTCTTAAATAGCTGAAATGTGTTTCCTTGAAAGATATGCATATTAATGTGAAATTATTGTTATTTTGGAAAATATAATTTTTTATAAATAAAAAGTGGCTCCAGAATTTGGTATAGAAATAGAATATGCCCTGTCTTGTCCTCCCCAAAATAAACCTCCTCTATTGACTCATTCAGGCAAGTCAGCGGGTGCTACTTACAATCAATTCTAGGTAATTAAACCAGATACAGAATTTATTTTCGTGCCTCATCTAGAAATGAATCAATTGCAACTAGCAATATGCTAGCACAGTGTTTCTCAACTCCAGTCCTCAAGGAGCCCCAACAGGTCATGTTTTCAGGATATCCCTCAGTTAAAACGGCTGTGGTAATTAATAAGGCAGGCCATACACGGGTCGAATTTAGAAAGAATTTTCTTTCAAAATCTTATCAAAGCATTTTCATTCGAATTTCGCACCCTTAGGCCCCTTTCACACGGACGGGCCATCTATCTGTTTTTCTTCCAACCCGTCAACGGTCAACAATGCATTCCTATGGGCAAACGGATGACCATCCATTACCATCCGTTAACCTCCGCTTCCATTTTTATCCGTTTTTTCTTTTAACATACAAGGCTACGTCCAGATCCGTCAAAACAGATAGCAACTTTAACAGACAATGTCTGTCAACGTCTGATCAGTTAAGATCTGTTTTGAATAAATAGTTCAAAGTTCATGCTTTGACAAATAAAAAAACAGTTAAGTGAAATAAACCTTTATTTTAAACGGGTTATGCAGAATAATAAAACTAAAAGTGTTTTGAACATATCATGTGCTTTTGTGTCTTTTTATGCTATCAAAACACAATGAAATAACCAAATTAATTAATACATTTTAAATTTTCACTGCATTTTATAATATATATATAACGGCACCCCTAATATAAAGGGGGTTAACGCCGTTTACGATGGTCCCTCTCCTAGACACACATCCACTCGCTACCAATATCCACAGCTAAACGACCCTTTCCTATAGGAGCCGACCCCTCTGGCAAAAAGACGAGACGCACTCTGTCTCTTCTGTAGTAGGAATGACTTTATTATTGAGAAACATTGTAACTTTATACACAATTCAAGGCACATGCTTTAACATGAACAAGGGCCCAGCTCCACCCACACATCCCAAGACTCAACACCTCATCCTGACGTCTGCTAGGCTTCAAACGATCCCACCCAATACACATCTTTTCACAAAGGGTTGGCAGCCAGTCTGTCTGGCACTTTACAATACACACAAGGACAGACTTAAATGAACAATAGAAATGCAAAACAACTTAATTCCTCACAGCAATGATACTTAACCCCCATATACAGTATACATCCAATCTATATACAATGTATATACAGCCTTGAATATGGCTATCACAGACCATATCGGGGGTTTCTTTTATTCACCCTGTGTCCAAAGTGACCCCACTGTCACACAATATATATATATATATATATATATATATATATATATATAAATATATACATACATATATATATATATATTGGTACTGCCACGGAAATTCTCCTGATGTAGATAGAAAGTAGTTGGCAAATTGTTCATGCAATGGCAATGTAGAATGGGAGGAGCAATGCTTTCTAGGTAATTTCCTTAAAGGCACAGAAACTGCTGTAAACGGATGAAAACGGATACAAAAATGGATGTTAAACGTATACATTAACTGATGAAAAGGGATATTGAAGACGGATGAAAACGGAGATTAACAGAACAGAAGACGGATGAAGCAACGGATAAGAACTGATACGTTTTAACGTGGCTAAACTGATGGTGCCCATGTGAAAGGAGCCTTAGTGGGCTGCAGCAACAGATGATTTTCGTGTGGCCATCAAATTTGAGTAGTGGGGTATTTTGGAAATTTTTTGAAAAGCAAGCGATTTTCTAATCGATGATTGGAGAGTCGTGCGAGAAATTTAATCGAAAAAGAAATGCGCATGTGCAAGAAAATAAAATTCCCAGAAAGAAAAGAAGATTCCCACCCATGAAAATTTATTTCTGTAGCAACATGAGGTGAAATAGAAGGTCGGATCACAAAACGCACAAAATTTCAGATTTTCAAAAGAAAATTATTTTAAAATTCGACCATGTATGGCCAGCCTAAGGCAGTAAAACTGATCAAATCACCTGTGCAAAATAATGGAAAGCCTGAAAACATGACCTGGTGGGGTGCCTTGAGGACTGGAGTTGAGAAACACTGTGCTAGCATATGGACGCTTTGTTTGCTTTAAGTGGGAGTTGTTAATGGACTATTGATTTTGATCAGTTTGAGAGCAGATTGTTTTTGCATTTTTCTTCAGTTTACTCAGTCATATAGAGCATATGGACATTGTACAAAATGGAAGACACAGAGACACATGTCAGTCTGCATTACTGTTCTCATCCTTTGCTGGAGAAAATATTATCACATCAGTTATTACATTCATGTACAAGAAATCCTATTATAGGCTTCATATAGTCTGTCTAAAGGACTGATTCTGATGGAATTCTGGTGTGCTTGTGTCATTTCCCCCCACCTACATCATTGGACTTTAAAGAGCCTTAGCTCTAAATGACTGCTAGGAATAGAAAGGAACATGGGGCACTTCAGGGTCTAAGGCAGCCATTCTCAACCAGGGTTCTGTGGAACCTTGGGATTCCTCCATAGGTTGCCGGGGTTCCTTGACTTGTGGTAATTGAGTTCCCATCTGATGGTCACTTCATATTTCCAGGTCCATCACCACTAGGAAAAGCCAGTAGCATAAGATGAATAATCTTTTTAACTGACTGTATGGGTGGCAATCTGGGGGGCATTTTCCTAATAACCCCTGATGGACTTGGCAGTGGTTCCCTATGACCTGAAAATGACTTTAAGGGTTCCACCGAGGTAACAAATTTGAGAAAGGCATATCTAAAGAGACTCAGCCGAAGGTGTGTAGACAAACAAATTGTTCAAATATGATATAATAAAAAAAAGAGGTAGGGAAGGGTATATGTGTGAAATAACCATAGGGGGCCTTGTTTTAGACCAAGCTGGTTTTCAAACTCCCATCTTTGTATAGGGTATCTCCCCTCCATTCAGTTAAACAGGATTGTTCAATAAACTGCTGAGCAGTGGTATTCAGTCCAGATTTATCATGTTTAGCGGAATTGTTCCTCCTTATGATTTGCCACAGCCAACAGTTGCTCCATCATTTTGATTTTGTTAATCTTAAGACCCGTACACACGATTGGACTTTTTGACAACAAACATGCAAATTAGCTTTTTTAAGGCAACATTCGATCGTGTGCATGCTCCATCGGACAAACTTTTTCAGTTTTCACCAGACATTGGCTGTGCAAACGGACAAATTTTTCGACAACATAAGTCCGATGGAGAAAAGTCCGATTGTGTGTACAGAAAACCATCAGACTTTACAAACACGCATGCTCAGAACCAATGCAAAAGATCAGACAACAATCCAGAAGTTGACCAAAGGTGGCGGTAAAGAGCAGAAAAAGCATGTGATTTGGTGATCAGACAGCAATACAGAAGTTGACCAAAGGTGGCGGTAAAGAACAGAAAAAGCATGTGATCTGGTGAAAGTTGACTGAAAAAGTCAGATCGTGTGTATGCTTAACAAGTTCATGGACAATGCTCTTTGTACAGGAATCCACGGGAAAGTTTCTACAAAGTCTGATCGTGTGTATGAGGCTTTAGAAAGCCATAAACGTTTTGAAGGTGGAGTAGTTTGCTTCCAATAAATTGGAATGCATGCCTTTGCTATATCCGGTTTAATACAGTGTGGAGTGAAAACGTTTGTATGATTTTAGTGGCAGTGGAGCCAAATGAAGGAGGAAAGGTGGCGAGTTATCCGGCATCTGTATTTCTGTCAATTTTAATATTAACTACTTCACCTGATCCCGAGAAACCTCTATTACCTGAACTGGACCAGAAAACATGTAAGGGGGTACCTTCCTCTATCTCCAGCATTCTGGGAAGCTTTGCGGAAAGAGTGGATGAAGTGTCTTCGGTTTCTTTTTGTAGATTTTGCAGGTGGTGAAAACAGACTCTATAACTGGGGTTCCAGTAGTATGGTTTTTCCACGCTGCTGAACGACTTCTCGCTCGGGTGCTGGCGCCACTCCCAATCCATACATGCATTGTGTGCCATTAGGAGTGGCCCGGTGACTGCTGCTCAGCACAAATACCACTTAGTGTTAACACCGCTCACTCAGTTCCAGATATGCCCGGATGCACACATACACTCCCGGATCACGCTTATTGCACTTGTGATCAAGGTACACATTGGGTTACTCTTTCTTTGTATCCTATTTTTCCTCAAGGGTGATGGTAGCTGTCTTTTTGTGCTTGGTATACTTTCTTCATTTACTCTACATGGTGACCAATATTTATTTGGCACCATTTTTGACACATTATTTCACTCTTAGGCTGCTTTCACACTGGGGCGGGAGCAGCGTCGGCGGTAAAGCGCCGCTATTTTTAGTGGCGCTTTACCGTCGTTTTAGCGGCGGTGTGCGGGCGCTAGCGGGGTGGTTTTAACCACCGCTAGCGGCCGAAAAGGGGTTAAACTCGCCCGCAAAGCGCCGCTGCAGCGGCGCTTTGCCGGCGGTATTGCCGCGGTGTCCCATTGATTTCAATGGGTAGGAGCGGTTTAGGAGCGGTGAATACACCGCTCCTTCACCGCTGCAAAGATGCGGCTGGCAGGACTTTTTTCACCGTCCTGCCAGCGCATCGCTCCAGTGTGAAAGCCCTCCGGCTTTCACACTGGAGTTAAAGGGGCCGGTTTTTTTCAGGCGTTACACAGGCGCTATTTTTAGCGCTGTAACGCCTGGATACCGCCCCAGTGTGAAAGCAGCCTTACTTTGCACATAGGCTCATCACTCTTGGTATCATTTTTCCTTTCACTTGATATGAAAATATTTATATCCTACATTTTTTATTACCCTCTTAGAATGGTTTCTGGCAATCTCCACTTCACTACCAGTCATCCCATTTGGAACAATGTCTCCACACACTTGGCTGTACACTGTTGTCTGTGACGGTTTGCCTGCTGCGTATCTCACTGCCACAGCTCTCGGGTGGTGACACTTCCACCATGTCCTCGGCTCCCGTTTCCCTTTGGGAATGTCCTAGGGCGACTTGCAAGGTATATTCAATGTATGGTCTTTCTCCCTTTCTCCCTCCTTCCATTCATGGCAGAGCATGTGACCTTACTGGTTATGCATTTTATTTTTAGATGTACTACGCATTGGCTTCTGACGAGTGGAGGTGTCCACGAAACGCGTAGAGCCCTCTTATGATGTGATGCTACTACCACATCTACATTTATCAGCAGTTTATCTTTGCATATTTCTACTACTTTTTTTTTAGAGGTGTATTTTAATATTTAATTGCCTCTCTCATTTTTTGTCCATGTCTGTTGGGGAGGATGTAGTTATTCATTCTAAATCTACTATATTGTCAATCATGTTGGAATGTATGCTATTACTATGTTTTTTACACTGTCTATACCCTAGTCCATGATATTTCCTCCATGTACTTTATGTCAATAAATATACATTGTATATAATTTACTCTTGTAGCCGCATGCTTCATTTAAAGTCCCAACCTCCTTTTCCTTGTATCAATAATATAGGGATGGAGGCACATGTTTTTACTCAATCACGGCCTCATTTAACCACTTGCCGACTGCTGCACGCTGATATACGTCGGTACAATAGCAGCTGTGGGCAAATGGGTGTACCTGTCCCCTTTAATTGGCGGTACCCGTGGGACCCACAGACTCGATGTCTGCCGCTGTCCCAGCGATCGTGTTATGGAGAACGGGGAGATGCCTAAGTAACTAGTGACATGACAGAGATCACTGCTCACTGTGATCGGGAGTAGTGATCGCTGTCATGTCAGTTGTAGCCCACCCCCCCCCACTGTTAGAATCACTCCCTAGGACACACTTAATCCCTTGATCTCCCCCTAATGTTTAACCCCTTCCCTGCTAGTGTCATTTACACAGTAATCAGTGAATTTTTATAGCACTGATCACTGTATAAATGTCAATGGTCCCAAAATAGTGTAAAAAGTGTCCGCTGTGTCCGCCATAAGTCGTAGTCACAATAAAAATTGCAGTACGCCACCATTACTAATTAAAAATTATTATTTATAATAAAAATGCCATAAAACTATCCCCTATTTTGTAGACGCTATAACTTTTGCGCAAACCAATCAATATAGGCTTATTGCGTTTTTTTTTTTTTACCAGAAATATGTAGAAGAATACATATCGGCCTAAACTGAGGAAAAAAAATAATTTATATATATTTTTGGGGGATATTTATTATAGCAAAAAGTAAAAAATATTGCAATTTTTTCAAAATTGTCGCTATTTTTTGTTTATAGCGCAAAAAATTAAAAACGCAGAGGCGATCAAATGCCACCAAAAGAAAGCTCTATTTGCGGGAAAAAAAGGACGTAAATTTTTTTGGGGTGTAATGTCATACGGCCACGCAATTGTTAGTTAAAGCGACGCAGTGCCGAATCGCAAAAAGTGCTTTGGTCAGGAAGGGGGTAAAATCTTCTGGGGCTGAAGCGGTTAAAGTCCCATCCCTTTTCTTTATCCAGTAATCTAACCAAAGATTCTCTGTTTTTTTTTGTTATTGCACCTTTTATTGTTATATGAGTTTGAAGTATCAAAGCACTCCTTTTTTTTTTTTTTTTTTTACAGGTCTTTTAATTTTAAAATGACAAATTACAACTTCCTGCCAGTACTGCTTTAAGCAATGGCACGTTGATGGTCATCTTTCTGTTTACCTTTTATAATTGAATGATTGCTTGTTGTTTATGCCCAATCTTACTTGGGCATAATCCCTTTCTGGGCATATTTACAAGTCTTTAACTTCATCTTGGATGGAAGGGGAAGATAAACTATCTAGGTCATTCAGTTTTTTTACAAGCTGTTTTCAGGGCAATTTTCACATATTATCCTTGATATGCAATCTTCTGTGGGACACATACCTACACATTTCACCTGAACTAAAGGAAAACACTTTAGTGAGATTCCCCTGCTGACCTCTGTGTGTGATTTATAAAGATAAATGCTGTAAAAACCTAATTTCACAGTAGCGATTGCAGTCACATGACAAGCCAGCTCTATCCTCCTCCCCTCCAGACTGAGGTCAGCAGGGGAATCTCACCCCCTCCTGCTGCATCTCTCCGAGGAAGAAAGGAGAGAGCTGGCTGGTCATGTGATAGCAATCTCGGCTGTGACATTAGGTATTTGCAGCTTTTTTATTTATAAATCATATCGTATGAAATAGGAGGCAGTGCTGGTAGTGTATACATGTTGGTGGCTTAACAACCACTTTTTTTTTTTTTAAATGCAACCTGCAAGGCAAAGGCATAATGAGCTAGTATGCATAGCATACCCCCGCGATGCGCACGGGAGCCGACACGAGCGGGATATCGTCGTGATCTGCGGCCTGCTCAGTGCGCCTGCATGCCGCTGTCTACGGCGCATGCGCCATAGAGAGCGGTGCCTGTCTTTTTGAAAATATCTCCTAAACCGTATAGGTTTAGGAGATATTTCTTGGAGCTACAGGTAAGCCTTAATATAGGCTTACATGTAGGTCAAAGTGGTTTGTAAGGGTTTACAACCACTTTAAGTAGCCTATTGTTAAAGAAATAGTTGTATTTTGCTTCATTGGATTTTGCCTGATATTTCAAAAATAAAGGTTGGACATGTTCATTCACACTGGCACAAAACAGTACAGTAGACACACGTGTGTTTAAGACCACCTGTCATGACCTTCTAGTTGCCTGGATGTCATGTTGATTTTTTTGATTTAAACACTTACTGGGGGAGATTTACTAAAACTGGTGCACTCCGATTCTGGTGCAGCTATGCATGGTAGCCAATCCGCTTCTAAATTCAGCTTGTTCACACAAGCTTTGACAATAAAACCTGGAAGATGATTGGTTTCTATGCAGAGTTGCACCGGATTTTGTACTTTCCAGGTTTAGTAAATAAACCCCACTGCATGCTAACATTTCACATGCTGCATGCCTAATCTGGTCTATAATTTAAAAGGATTTACCTAGATTCAGCCTCTCAACTGACCTTTTCAGGAGCAGGCCAGTCAGTAACTGTAGCTCCCGTCTTGGGATAGATATACTGTAAAAGGGTAAAACACTGTTGAAGTGTAGTAACATAAAAAATTATATTGGGTTATGGAGAAATACTTCTCTAATGTTCCTCCATTGAAAATAATGGATTACACAAGTTAAGATATCATAAAATAGTAGAAAAAATTTACGCAAGAAATATCAAAGTCATTATAGATTGCAAAATCTGGCTATTAAATACGATTATTTCAATTTGTTTAAAGATATGTCAACGTTAAATGTTAAAAGAGCACATAAGAGCTTTGCAAACAGGCACAGCTGTGAGAATAAGTATTTTGCAGGAAAAAGAAAAGATATACATTGTTGTATTGTACATACAGGCCAAAAAACTGCATGCAAGAACAAGAAAGCAACTGTCACATCTCGTGGGCGCAAACAGCACTATGCTTGGCAGCTCGCATTCTTTTGTAACAAATGGCTTCAAGAAAATAATGGTTGTGATTTTGTTTTATACGTTTACTGTGAGATATTTCTTTTATTTTCATTTGCTATGTTGGTTTCACAGGTTTTCTTGCTTGGCATTGCTTTAACACTACAATAAATAAATAACTGCAGGTTATATCTTGAAGTATGGAAGCTAGTTTACAAGGACCATTGTTTATTGTCTCACATAAAATGACAATCTCACAGCACATACATACAGAATTTACAGACTGTGTACTGAGGGCTTGTGCAAGGCTTCTAAAAGGTAGCAGCTTTGTGTATATATTTTTTTTCTTTATATTTTTATTATGGGCAGGGCTAAAAATATAATTTTTTTTTCAAAATGTTTTATAGTCCTATGAATAAGGTTGTTAAGGACAGTAGATGCAGTGGTCGACCAAGGAAAGTTAATGCAACAGATGAAAGCCACATCATGCTTACTTCCCTTTAACATCAGAAGATGTCTAGCAGTTCCATCAGCACAGATCTGGTAGAAATCCGTAGGACCCAGGTACACCCATCTACTGTCTGGAGAAGTATGGCCAAAAGTGGTCTTCAAGGCTACTTTCACACTGGGGCGTTGGGGGCGACGGCGGTAAAGCGCCTTTATTTTTAGCGGCGCTTTACCGTCGTTCTTGCGGAGGTTTTCGGGGCACTAGCAGGGTGCTGTTAACAGCAGCCAAAAAAGGGTTAAAACTGCCCACAAAGCGCCACTGCAGCAGCGCATTGCCGGCAGCGCTGCCCATTGATTTCAATGGGCAGAGGCGCTTTAGGAGCAGTGTATACACCGCTCCTAAAGAGCTGCAAAGATGCGACTTGCAGGACTTTTTTATCGTACTGCCAGCGCACCGCTCCAACGTGAAAGCCCTCGGGCTTTCACATTGGAGTGAGAGGAGAGGCTCTTTCAAGGCACTTGGCAGGCACTATTTTTAGCATTATAGCACCTGTAAAGCGCCTCAGTGTGAAAGTAGCCTAAAGCCCCATACACACTATCAGATTTTCTTCTGATCTTTGTCTTCAGATTTACCAAAACCATGTAGTGCAAGGGCCTGCCTGATTGCATACACATTGAAACTCCTAAGGTTTGACCTCATATTATATGGTTTTGGTAAATCCTAAGAAAAAATTCAACAGAAAATCTGATAGTGTGTATGGGGCTTTAGAGTTGTGGCCAGAAAGCTATACCTCCGATGTGGAAACAAGGCTAAGCGACTTAGCTATGCACAAAAACATAGGAACTGGGATGCAGAAAAATGTTAGCAGGTGCTCTGGACTAATAAGTCAAAATTCAAAATATTTGGCTATAGCAGGAAGCAGTATGTTTGCCGAAAGGGCTGGAGAGCGGTACAATAATGGGTGTCTGCAAGCAACAGTAAAGCATGGAGGAGGTTGCTTGCAAGTTTGAGGCTGCATTTCTGCAGATGGATTTGGAGATTTGGTCAGGATCAATGGTCTCCTCAATGTTGAGAAACACAGACAGATACTTCTCCATCATAATTTCATAAATATGTGCAGCATTTAAAAAACAAACAAAAAATAATACATACATAAAACGCATATTAAAAGTCCATATAAAACAGTCCAAAAGAGAAGTGTGTGGAATTTTTTATATGGACTTTTCATATGTGTTTTAATATGTATATATCATTGATTGTTTTTTTTAAGCACTTCACATATTTATGAAGTTGTGTTTTTGGTCAGTATCAAGACCTGTGGTGGTAGCTGCTATTTTTTTCATATATTGCCTCACATTTATTATATTTTTATAGAGTTCACTTAAGCGCAGTTTCTCCCCTTACATACACACTTATCCATCATGCTGTACCATCAAGAAGGCGTGTTATTGTCCACAAATTTATTCTGTAGCAAAACAATGACCCCAAACATACAACCAATGTCATGAAGTACTATCTTCAGCGTAAAGAAAAGAACAAGTAGTCCTGGAAGTTATGGTTTGGCCCTCACAGATCTCAACATCATTTAGTCTGGCTGGGATTACATGAAGAGACCGAAGGATTTGAGGCAGCCTACATCCACAGAAGATCTGTGGTTAGTTCTCCAAGATGTTCCTTCAAAAACTGTGTGCAAGTGTACCTCTAAGTATTAATGCTGATTTGAAAGCAAAGGATCATACCAAATATTGATTTGATTTCGATTTTCTCTTCTGTTCATTTTTCATTTTGTTAATGGATAAAATAAAACTATTAACACTTCTGTTTCTGAGGAGGAGGTTTCAGGAGACAGACATTTACTAGGAAAGCTGGACAGGGCCGTAGAAGGTCCTTAACTCATCAGCTGGACCGGTATTGGCTTTTTGCAAGGAGGAACAGGATGAGCACTGCTAGAGCCCCCCCAAAAATACCTCCAGCAGGCCACTGATGTGAATGTCTCTGACCAAACAATCAGAAACGGACTTCATAAGAGTGGCCTGAGAGCCCAGCGTCCTCTACCGGCCCTATGCTCACTGGCCGGCACCGTGGAGCTCAATTTGGCATTTGCCATTGAACACCAGAATTGGCAGGCCCGCCACTGGCACTGTGCTTTTCACAGATGAGAACAGGTTCTCCTCGAGCACATGTGACCGATGCAGAAGGGTCTGGAGATGCCATGGAGAACGTTATGCTGCCTGTAACATCATTCAGCCTGACCGGTTTGGTGGTGGGTCAGTGATGGTCTGGGGAGGAATATCCATGGAGGGATGCACAGACCTCTACAGGCTAGACAATTGCACCCTGACTGCCATTAGGTATTGGGATGAAATCCTTGGACCCATTGTCAGACCCTATGCTGGTGCAGTGGGTCCTGGGTTCCTCCTGGTGTACAACAATGCCTGGCCTCAGGTGGCGAGAGTATGCAGCTAGTTACTGGAGGATGAAGGAATTCATCCTCCATTACCATGCTCACCTGATCTAAATCCAATAAAACACCTCTGGGACATTATGTTTTGGTCTATCCGATGCCGCCAGGTTGCACCTAAGTCTGTTTAGGAGCTCAGTGATGCCCTGGTCCAGATCTGGGAGGAAATACCCCAGGACACCATCCGTCGTCTCATTAGGAGCATGCCCGACCTTATTAGGCATGCATACAAGCACGTGGGGGCCATACAAACTACCTAGTACCATTTTGAGATGCTTCAATGAAGAATTAGCAAAATGGACTAGCCTGTTACATCATTTTTTCACTTTGATTTTCAGGGTGTCTTTGAATTTAGCCCTCTGTAGGTTGATAATTTGAATTTACATCAAACGATGTGAAATCCTTTTGTCCCTAACACATTACCCAGTCCATATCAGTATAGATATCTAGAATTTTATTTTTCCCCATTGAGCTCTGATGTGTTTTCAAAGTGTTCCTTTAAATTTTTTGAGCAGTGTATATAATTATACTTTTGTAGTTCAATATAGTTACATCAGTTATATAAGCAGATTTCTAAATTCCCATACAACAGCTATTATTTTTTCATCTGGTAGGCTTTGTTGGTGTAATAGTGTACTGTATATTGATTGCCACTATGCCGCTCACAGACCTTGAGTCCCCTGTACTCTGCACCATGTGATAGGATGTGACCAGGTAATCATATGTCAGAAAGCTAACGCACTAGGAAAATGATATTTATTTCCACTTGAGACCCGGGCTATAGCCGAATGACGGCTACAGCGCGGATCTCCTTTTCCGGGACTACGTCTATTGACGTAGTCCCGTGCACGAGCGGCCTGCGCACCCCCTGAGGGGCGCGCGCGGCGCGCTCTGTGATCGGCGAGTCTACGAGACTCGCCTGATCACCGATCCGTGCAAGGGGTCGATCCCGACCCCTTATCACGTG